>NC_090436.1:165890256-167090256 GCF_031143425.1 Pleurodeles waltl
TTTGCGTCAATAATGATGCAAATGCGGCACTTAAAAAGTATAAATATGGGCCTAGGTGAGAAATGGACATTGTCATTTCACAATTTTCAAGCTCCTCAAGTCAAACCTGCTTTCTAGTGCATGATCTATTTTGAAACAGTTTATCTGGACTTTCTTTGTTGGAACAATCACCAATTATGTCAGTTGACATTTGGGAAATAATTCAACCAATTAGAGTACATCAAACATATTGCACTGCAATGCACTTGCAATTGTTAAAGAAGCTATATGAGAATATTCCACCAATGCTGTCACCTGTGTCATCACCAGCCATGCCAGTACCGTTCTGATTCAATTGTTTGTTATGGGGCAGAATGTTTAATCTTTGGCATTGCCAAAAACTCAATTTTCATTTGTGGATTCAACATCCTAATTTTGGGAGACGTATGACTACATCACTATCCTCTACATCTCGAGAAAATTCATGAATTTGCATTGAGTTCTAAAAATATTTGGTCTTTTCTACTTTATTAGAGAAGTATCAATAATATTTGCATCTGAGTACTGAAGATTTTCTCCAGTGTTGCAAATCTGAAAATGTCTGTGAGTTCGATAAATAACGTGGAATTAAGAGACAAACTGAAAAGACTTCATTTTTCTTTCCATTTTTGAACTTTTTAATCTTTTATGGAATCATTTTTTATTTTTTGTACCCAGGCGCAATAATAGGAAATAAGATATAATAGTGTCATTTAAAAAAAATCATTTATAGTTGTGCATAAATACATGCATATATATTCATAGCATAGCCGCCATTTTCATATGATAACATGTTATAATCTTCATATATTTTCCATTCTAGGGATCCAATTTTGAATTATATTTGATTGCTTATTTGCTTCTGTGTACAAATGTGCAATTATTATTGTCATTATTCATTGCAACATAATGGCTCCGTTTGCTTGAATCTATTTATGACTTTTTCTGTACTGTTTGAATTGCTTTTCCAGTTATTGTTTTTAAATGGTGAAAAAGGCTTCATAGAAACTGATACCTTAATGTCTTAGTTATTATTTTTAAATAACGAGCATGGGTTCACAGAATATAAGCAAGTGAACGCTTAAAGAGACTTTACTACTATTTATTTATTTTGAAAATGTTCAACAATGTTCAGACAGAATATATAAAGTGGAACAAAGCATTATTGTATACTTAGGAATTCAGTTCCAAGAATACAAGACTGATGGTTATCCAGTAGCTGTAAACACTTTTCTTAGATGAAACCTACGAGAAGGCACATTGAGTCCTCCACTCAGCTTATCTGCCCGCTCAAGAGTATAGCCACCGAGACGCAGATGAGAACAGTAGGTACTTCGGCCCATATTTATACTTTTCTAGCGCCGTATTTGTGTCATTTTTTGACACAAAAGCAGTGCAAACTTACAAAATACAATTGTATTTTGTAAGTTTGTGCTGCTTTTGGGTCAAAACGCGGCGTAAATGCAGCGCTAAAAAAGTATAAGTATGGGCCTTCGTTTCCATTGTTCAAAAAATATATGCCAGTGTGGACCACCTATGAAGCTGCTTGTTGTTGGTAAGTTTAGGTAGTTAGGGGATAGAAAGAGCTGGGGATATTGATATTGATGTTAATGAGCCATACATGTCATCATGTTACAATGTTTTCTTTTATCCTGCCTTCTGACAAGTTTTACCACCCTGTTTATTTTCATAACATTTACTATTCGTATTGTGTACCGCAATAGGATCTTGTTATACAGGACTGGCTGTTACCTAAAACTATAATTAATTATTACTCAAGTAATGTGTTGTAGAGTGGTTGCAGTCCACTGGGTTCTCTGTCTCATGTTGTTACAATGACTAAGTCCAAACCCAATACTGGGCTGTGTCCTTTAAAGAAGTCTAAAAAACATATCAAGCCTCACCAAAACACATGGCACCTGGTAACATTGAGGCTGACTCCTGCTAACTGAAGATGCCAGACAGGAAGACGTGGGCTGGTAAGGACAGAGTTGGTGATGTCAGGGCCAACAATGAGTGAGATAAACCCAGATCGCTTTTAAAATCATAAAATGAAGTTTTAAGAGAAATGAAATGAAGATTTAAGCCTCCTGTATCATTGATCATGCCTGTTAAGAGACCTCTATTTTGTATGCTCTGTGCTTGTGCTAATGGCATGAAGATACCCATTATCGTTTAGCACAATAATATGTTGGGCTTGTTCCCCAGGTGGCAACAGAGGGCCTCATTTAGGTTCTATTTACTCACAGACTTCCTGATCTTTTCATTTGAAATCATAGGACTTAGACAGCATTATCTTATTCTTTCATGTCTATTTCTCCTTGGTTCGTACATTTTATGGCAAGAACGGAGGCTCATATTATGCTTCTCTTACTTGCTTTAATTTCAATAGCAGCAGTCAAGAAAACTAAAACTCCCAATAGGCTTAGAACAACAAAAGCCAATGGGGAGCGAAAAACGTAATAACAGATGCACCAATCACAATCCTGACAGGTAACATACATCACACTTGACTGCGACCAGCCCTCTTTCTTGCTGCTCGCAGTCAAGATAAGTCACGTTATTTTTCACTGCTACATGTTTATACTTATGCATGTTTATGGTACCTCTTGTTATATGTCTTGAATGTTTTAGACTTGTGCTCGTATCTGTGGCAGAATTTTTGGCGTTTAACTGCGCGCAGCGCGCGAAGCGTTATTCAGGTGCCTGAGCCCGGTTTGGCACGATGCGCTCGAGCGCGTCTGAGGCAGTGCTTCTGCCTTCAACGTTCCATCGGACGTGCCCTTCACTTGAAGAGCATCCGCTCCACAGCACGGTTCGGCAGTTTTATCTTACCGCTCCAGGATCATAATCCTCTCCGTTTTTGGTGCCGGCTTGCCATTCTTCGTGCCGGACCTCGCGTGTGAACTCTGGAATTTCCGGTTTGCTCTCTCCTCTCGGGTTTCTCGCTGGGCCACGCCTCTTGGGCGTGTTTTGCTCTCTCCTTCAGCTTTGCTCATATTTAACCCTTGCTATCCTGGTTTTTCTCTATAATATGGAAGGGCAAACCCCTTTTTCCGATTTTTCCACCAGAAATGATATTGGAGCCTTTATTAACGAGGCTGTGACCAAGGCTGTGTCAGCCTCCATGAGTAAAATGTCAAAGAACTTTGAAAGTTCAGTGCAAAATATGGTTTTCCAATCCTTTTTGGCCCAATCTGCGGGGGATAGCAGAAAGAGAAAAAATAAGGATTTGGTAAAACAAAAAGATGGCGCTTTGGTTGGTGAAGTTTCTTCACCCCTGACTGAGGATGACATACCTCCCAGGCCTCCTTCAAAGGAGGGGAATATGGTTAATGCTTCCGGAAAGCGTAAGTCTAAAGTAAAGAATACTGTTCCAGCGCCAAAACAAGTAGTAATCACTCATATTTCTGATACCGATGAGGACATCGGGGATATTGATGAGGATGATGATGATTCTGACGTATGGGGCTCCCTCTCACAGGTTTCTTCCCCTAAAAAGCCTAAACTTGAGATTCCTACCCCCTTTTCTGCAAAAATAATTTTAGACTCTGAAGGTAACCCCATGTTCGATCCCTCTTACCTCCACCATCCTAATTCTACTGAGTGGTCTCCTGCGGGTCACGTGGGACAATACATAGCTTCCAGGTTAAGGCTTCCCCTGGATAAACAGACGAGAGCTAAATTAAGGTCCGAATGCCCCAGATCCTCTCTCTCTTCGAATATCACTACCACTCCAGTGATTGACAAATCACTTTTGACGTTCTTTTCAAAATTTGGCAAGGACCCCCGTAAAGGGGTAGATAAAGCCTGGTTGAACTGCCAGGATAAACTCCTGGATTTGGTGGGGCCTCTGGCTCGTATTTTGAATCTGGCAGAATCAGCCAAAACAGACAACGCGGATATTGACCCTTCAGAACTCTCCCTCTGGACTCAGAGAGTTTTCTGTTTGTTGGGTAACGCAAATGCAGCCATTACGCACGAAAGAAGGAAGGGATTGCTACTCAAGTTAGATCCCAAACTCTCTAATTTGGCGTCCATGGACCCTGGAGTCAAAGCTGAAGGCCGTCTCTTCGGAGACTCGTTTATTAAGGATTTAGGAAAGTTTGTGGCAACGTTTTCCTCTATTGATAAAGCTCAGCAAAATATCCAAAAAGTATTTAATCAACGGGTTTTCACCAGGGCCGGTACAGGCAGGAGCCGCTCTACCGGCCGTTTCTCTCATCCGCAAGGATCCAGAGGCTCCTCATTTGCGTATTCCAATTACGGATACCAATCATACAAGCCCCAGTTCTACCCTCAGAGAGGCCGAGGCTACAGGGGCCGTGGACAAAGGGGATTCAGATCCACCAAAAACCAAGGTAAGCCTTTCCTCTGGTCCTCCTCCAGTTGGGGGCAGACTCAGTTCTTTCCTTCAAAAGTGGCGCTCTTTAACTTCAGATCCATGGGTTCTAAATACTGTTCAGGGATATCAAATAGAATTCTATGCGCAACCTCTCCAAGTTTATTTCCCTCCTCAGCCAATTTTCTCGACGGAATTGTCTCTTCTTATTTCAGAAGAGGTAAAGTCTCTCCTTTCCAAAAACACCATCCAAATCTCAACTCCAGATCCCGCAGGGTTCCTCAGTTTGTTATTCTTAGTCCAGAAGAAAAACAAAAAATTCAGACCAGTCATGAATCTAAAGTATTTCAACCAGTTTGTCGTCTACCGACACTTCAATATGGAGACAATTCTTCACTTACGGGATATTCTCCTCCCGCTCGACTTCATGGTCCGATTAGATCTGCAAGATGCATACCTCTCTGTTTCCATTCACAAAGGCCACCGCAAATACCTTCAGTTTCAGTGGCTCGGTTTGACATACCAGTTTTCTTCCCTGCCGTTCGGTCTGTCGTCAGCACCCTGGTGCTTCACAAAGCTGATGAAACCAGTAACGACACATCTCAGATCTTTGGGCATCAGACTGCTGATTTATCTCGACGATATTCTTATCCTACATCAGAATCGCGAGACGCTTCTTTCTCACCTAGATCTAACTTGTTCTCTTCTCTCCCAACTAGGTTTTCTAGTGAACGTAGAGAAATCAAGCATGATTCCTTCCCAAAGAATTACATTTTTGGGTTTCGAAATAGATTCCTCTTCCTCTACCCTTCATCTTCCTCTTCAAAAAGTGAACTCCATCAAGTCAGAGATTCGGAGAACGCTTCGGAAAACCCAGATTTCCCTAAGATCTCTAGCCAGGATAGTGGGCCTCTTATCCTCTTCAATTCAGGCCATATTTCCCGGCCCATTACATTATCGGGCTCTACAAAGACTAAAGATCCGTCATCTCAGGAAAGGCCTAGCTTATTCAGACATGGTCTTTATGGATCAGGAATCCCGCCTCGAACTCCAATGGTGGATAGACCATTTAGATGCCTGGAATGGCAGAACTATCTTTCCATCAGCCCCAGATCTTGTGTTAGAATCCGATGCAAGCCTGACGGGCTGGGGCGCCCGCTGTGGACCAATCTCGACTGGCGGTACATGGTCGTTACGGGAGTCCAGATTGCACATCAATTATTTAGAGATGCTTGCAGGTTCCTTTGCAATAAAGAGTCTGGCAAAAGGCAGGGTTCAGTGTACCATCCTCCTCAGTATGGACAATGTTTCGGCTGTCCGATACATAAACCATCTGGGCGGAACCAGATCGAAGCCATTGGCGGACCTGGCAAAAAGCCTGTGGGAATATTGTTTGAGCAACCAGATTTCGCTCACTGCAGAATATCTTCCCGGCTCCCTCAATCAGACAGCGGACTGGCATTCCCGCTTCCTCAGGGACTACAGCGATTGAAAACTTCACCCCTCAACTTTTCAATCTATCCTCCACAGGTGGGGTCCCTTTCAGATAGATCTTTTTGCCTCCCGCCTCAACGCCCAACTTCCTCTCTTCTTCAGTTGGCGCCCGGATCCTTCAGCGTTGGCTTCAGATGCTTTCCTTCAGGATTGGTCCCAATAGACCAATTACGCCTTTCCTCCTTTTATTATGATTACCAGAGTCCTGGCCCAGGTCAGGCGCCAGAGAGCAACGCTGGTTCTCGTAGTACCCTTTTGGCAATCCCAGATTTGGTTCCCCCCCCCTTCTAGAATTGGCGATCGATTGTCCCTCTTTACTACCCTCTTTTCCATCCCTTCTGCTAGATCCCTTGGGGAATCCCCATCCCTATCAGCTTGGAAGGTATCAGGCATACCTCATCTACCATTCCAATTTCGGAAGAAGCTACTGACTTCATCAATAAGGCATGGGCCCCCGGTACCAGGAAAGCATATTCTTCCGCCTGGTCCCTTTGGTCTAGCTGGTGTATGGGAAGGGACCTCAATCCCCTTTCAGCAGATATAAATTATGTAATTAATTTTCTGGCGGCGCAAGCTAGCGCAGGTAAGTCTTATAGAACAATTAATTTATATAGGTCGGCTATTTCCATGCATCACGAACACGTCAACGGCAAACCGGTAGGAGAACACCCCCTACTCTGTCACCTGTTGAAGGGAGTAAGATTTTCAGTTCCTCCATTACCTAAATATTTAAAGTTATGGGATGTCAATTTGGTTTTGAATTTGTTCCTTTCCTGGCAGGACAATGCTGATTTGTCTTTGAAAATGCTTTCAGTGAAACTTACTATGTTGCTTTGCTTAGTTTCTATTAAGCGTTTATCTGACGTTAGAGCACTGGACGTTACTTCTCGGCAATTTGCCCCCACAGGGGTACTATTCCCATTAATAAACGCACAAAAACCAATTTACGTACAGTTTTTTATCCATATTTTCCAGATCAACCTAAGCTCTGTGTGGGGCAATGTCTCAAATGTTATGAAGAACGGACAGCCAATCTCAGAAAGTCCTCGGTTTCCCAACTACTAATCTCTTTCCAAAAACCACATAATCCGGTGGCCGCGGCAACTCTGGCCAGATGGGTTCGTTGGGTTATGTCCCTTGCGGGTATAGATACTTCCAGATTTGGAGCTCACTCAGTCAGGGGTGCTATTGCTTCCAAGGCCTTCTGGGTTGGATCCAGGTTAGAGGACATTCTGAGATCGGCTGATTGGTCCAATGATAATGTATTTAGGACGTTTTATTGTAAACCAGTGCACACAGCTACTTCAATAGTGATTAATATGCTTTTAAATAGCATAATATGAGCCTCCGTTCTTGCCATAAAATGTAGATTTTCCTAGTACATTATGACGGAAAGTCTTAATTTTATTAAAGATACGGAGGCGAGTATTATCCCGCCTCAACAAGGAGATATTTCTGATTTGTCTTGTTTCTTCCCTCCCTTGCAGCTACTTCCACTCCAGCTCAAGCCTCTACCTGATCAACGGAGATATTTGCCGGATGCCATCACATCGACTGGATGTCCAGCTTCTTTCCGAAGCATCCCTTCTTCTCCTCTCCGGATTCCTGCTTCGACACGGTTTTGCCTAGCATTGATCCAGGACTTTTGTTCTCTGACTTTAGCAATTGCTATAATTTTTGCCATTTTTCCACTGTTTTCTCGTAACTCCTAGCCTTCTCGCATTAAGAAAGAGGGCTGGTCGCAGTCAAGTGTGATGTATGTTACCTGTCAGGATTGTGATTGGTGCATCTGTTATTACGTTTTTCGCTCCCCATTGGCTTTTGTTGTTCTAAGCCTATTGGGAGTTGTAGTTTTCTTGACTGCTGCTATTTAAATTAAAGCAAGTAAGAGAAGCATAATACTCGCATCCGTATCTTTAATAAAATTAAGACTTTCCGTCATAATGTACTAGGAAAATCTACACTGTCCACTATTGTTCTCTTATAATTCCCTTGCTGTTTCTCCCACTGGAAAAGAGCGGGTGGTGAGAGGGATCAGTTTGGCCTACCTAAAGAATACTCGATTTTTAGAGTGTCATTAAACCCCAGGTGGATTTGGTGCTAATTCACCCGGAGTGCCACCTTTTGTTCCAAAACAATTAATCTCATTCTCATCATCCACTTTCGATTACAATTACTCCTCCCATCCATTCTTTAACTCTCTACATGCATTGGAAGACGTAAACGCTCAATAGATACTGTTATTTTATACATACATGGAACATACTATCTTCTTTTTTTTGCTTATCTCTTTTCAAATTTTCACATCTCGCCTTCCCTTCTGCTCTTTGACCTCCACTAAGATTTTATATTACACAATTTACCATATGCAACACACTTGTTTTTTTAGGTCCCACCCACATATTGCTCCTGGGTATTTAGTCCCATGAGGAGCCCTCTCTCCGTGACAATATCTTGACTCCACCTACACGCCTGAATTTTATTTCTATGAATGTAAATGGCTTGGCCTGTTACATTAAATGCAAGAAAGTTCTTGCACTGGCCTGTCATTAGAATTGGCTCTCTTAATGGGCCCAGGCGTGTCTATGAAAGGTTACAGTTGTCCCTAATCACTACCTGGATGGAATTGAATTCGGTCAATGTTCTAGAAGCAGATGAATGGAAAGTGATTTTGAATGTGTTTGGTGCACATTCAGCGCAATGATAAGTTTAGAACCTAATGTTCTCTTTTTCTGGCATCAGTTCAATACGGATCTTTAGTATCCTGCATTGTAAGAAGTTATGGAAAAGGGTAGCTATGCTTCACTTTTTGGAGGCTGTAGTACATGACAGTAAGTCTGAAAGTTGTGCAGGTTGTGGAATTTGGTTAATGCTAACGACTTTGCCAATCCGTTCTCCATATCTCCGACTCCATCTGCGAAAGGCGCATTTCTTGCAAGAGTGCAGTGTCCGACTGTTAAAACTAATAATGGCTTTGTCAGATGGTCATCTTTGTAACTATTCCTCTAGGATAGGTGCAGGTCACCAGAATAACACTGAGCCATGCGTAACAACCTATTGGGCAGGCTGCCTCGTACTTTCCCTACATCCATATTGCAGGCCATAGATAATACTATCAAGAGCCCCAGTTGGACAGACTGGAAACCTTGGCTTAAACTGGTCAATCTACAAACTGCAAAAACGTTGGGGGAATTATCACATCAACTTTCACAATTCTTTCTGTTACCAAATAATCTTTGGTCTGCGGCATTATTGATTGATCTCAGTTTGAAGCCTGTAGTAGTCTCAATGTCTTATACCATAAATAGAAGAACGCAACTATTGAGGTAACCCTTCACCTCCCGCCCCCCACACCATTTGGGCAATGCTAGACTTGGGACTTTTGGTGAGTCAACAAACTACTGACCGTGAAGGTCCTCAAGGGGGATGCAATCCATCGACCGCCCGTTCCAAGAAGTGATGATTATCTCAAAACTGGAAGTACAGAGGACACTGTCTCAAAACGTGGTCTGCTCTTTTTAACTCTCCTGCCTCACTAATGTTTGCATACATTATGAAATGGGGCAATGACAAAGATGTGCTAGCGAGCTTACACAGTGCATTGATCTCAGAACTATTTTTCAGAACAACAGAAATAAGTTTGTCAATTTTGCCTGTCTAATCAGTACACCAAAGAGGACTGGTCTTCTAAGTTGCTTTCTTATGATAGCAGTATGAGAGAGGCCAGATTTAAGTTTAAATATATTTTTATTGGAATGGTTAGCCACATATTTATATTGTACAGTTATTATAAACTTACGTATGGAAAGAATGAGAATACACCATTATTCTATGTTGCACACTATATTTTAATCTGTGAAGAGAAAAAAGTCCATTCCTTCGGGGAGCTTTGATCGAGGACTCGAATTTCCCCAATGTTCTCCTTTGTCCTAATGGTTGACCTTTACAAAGAAAATAGAGTTCTTCCATAATCATGAACATCTTCATTTTAGACACCCATTTGGCACTACGGGTGCAGCATCACTGTCCTCCGTTTATGAGTTATAACGGACCTAGCAGTAAGAGAGACGAAAAATAACAGAATTTGTGGTTACAAGAATGTCTTTTCATTGTCACCCTATCACAGGGATCCAAATGCATTGAAATTCCTTGAATTTGCTCAAAGGACGTGCACATCCATGCCCAAAAGGGTCGAAGTTTAGGACAATCCCATATCATAGGTTTTCAAGTTCCAATAGCTTAAAACCCTTTTGTACAGGAATCACTTATGTCGGTTGTGATTTTATGTAACCTCTCAATATTAATTGATGTAAGCAGAAATGTTTTTTTTTTGCGCTTACAACAAATAACTCATCGTTCATGTCTGCCTATTCTACCAAAGTCTCAATCCTCACAATTTTCCTAACATTTCGGTGTGACTCATGGGTCTGGTTGAAAATGATTTTTGTTCTACTTATCCTTTGTATCCACGGCCAGATGAGTGCCGAAAGCAGCATCACACAGCTCAATATTTTCTATTTTATAGCTTCTAATCTGCAAACAATTGATAAAGTTAACACAAAATTCAATACCATATTTCACCTGAATATCTGCAAAGTCAACAGGACCATTTGGTCTAGTACTTGATCAACTTCCCATATCCTTTTTAATACTATTTAATTAATCACCAAGTAAGATTTGAGGTTATGCTAGCATTGTCCATAATGGAAGAGTCTGCCTTTCATTTGATTTCTATTTTTTAACCCACACATGATATATTTTACACATCTCTCTTTGGGTACATTTATTTTAAAAAGTTGCTGTCCTGTGTTGCGGTACGGAGAGAGATCAATGCAGAGCCATATTTACTAAATATGCCCTGCTGTTGCTCTCTTCCCATGCGCTGGTGCACGAACAGGCTGCCTAGTGCCATGCGCACACCTTTGCACCTTGCATTCTACAATAGGTTCTTGTACTGAAGGGATACACTTCTAGTACAAGATTCTAAGCTTACACAAGCTTTAAAGCATTTTACACATTGGATATCTGATGTACAGTGCAGCACACATGCAATGTGTAAAATGTTTGGAAAAATTAATACATTCCCATACTTGACATCTGTCTCAAGGATGTTTTATTTTTTTAATGCAAATCCCGGTTTGGAAATCTGCTTATATCTGGCTTTATGTTAACCTACATGGGTGGTAGTATTAGACTGCCCACATACCATCCCTAAACTGCCTTGACGGAAAGCAGCACAAAGCCCTATCTGTGCTACTAGGTCCAGATTTATCATACTTTCATGGTTGAAAGGGATAAGGCATGAATGCACCATATTTAACATCATACAACTCATTCCTGTCCTTTCCTTCTGCTGGCATACTTGTGGCTGCCTAGCACTAACGCAGACACCCTTGCGTCAGGCAGGATTGTTTTTGTGCAGGACAGGACACCTTCTTGCACAAAACAATCCTCAGAGGCATTTTCCTCTTTTTGCATAATGCAGCGGCAGAAAGAGAACAAAAATGAGAAGAAATAAAGATATTTCTCATTGCTACTCCTCCCCTGGGGAAGCATAGCATTTTGACGCATTCATAGGTCTGCCACTAATGGTAAATCTGGGAATCTGCAAAAATCCTTGGGTGGATACGTGGGAACACCCATGCTCCACCCATGGAACACCTCCTTGAGGCAGAGTAACACAAGGCAGTGATTTGTGCTGCCTTGCATTTCTCCAGATTTGTCAAGCCTTGCAGGTCCACACAAAGTGGCCTTGTGTGGTTTGCAAAATGTGACTTTAGTGTTGTGGCGCCCTTTTGGCCCGTTGTGTGGTGCAATACATGATAACTATGATAAGTCTGACATTGGGTGTTTTGTCCAACCATAAGAACAACTTAATTAACCAGGGTAGTTTATTGATAGATTGAGGTGATATGATTGGTTTCATGCGATAGACATTTGAGAGGGGCCAGGCTTAAGTTACATATTTGAAGGTACTGCACAACTGGTAGTAATAGAGGAAATTGAGGGAAATAAAATTATTTGTGAATGATCCCTGCAGAAGCTGCAGTGCTCTGGGTTGACTTTTATTATATGTTCTATGGTGATGTCCCAACTATCTGATAATGTCCATTATATCACAGACCAGTAATCTGACAGCAGTGATTTATATTTGTCACATGGACGAAAGTAACCATTCTACATGATACTACTAACTCACAATATTGACTGTGGTAAGTCACAACCTCGCTGACAGTCATGAAGGTGGGCATCCTCAAACTGGATGTGCCAGCAATTAAAGGTTATCTGAATTATATAATGTAGCCTTTCGTGAACATGTTACACATAGGCTATATGACCGAACCTCATTGTTAGAGAGGAGCTTGCATGGAAACAGGGAACAACACTATGAGACCTAGATGGACATGAGACAGCCTTTCTCACTCGCTCTGCCAATCACAGCTATAGATGTTTCTTTTATGTTCTGTGGATCAAAATTGGTAATGTGACATCTTTATTAATAGGTTACATATATAGAATATATTGCATATATCTACTAATATTTAACTCCATTTCAGATCACTTTTGTATTATACCAGTATTGTCTGCAATTATAACTTAACTTCTGTTTGGATATTTAAACAGACAGGATTTATGAAATGTACCCGTTTATGTAATGATTTACTGTGCATTCTAGATTTTCATTTTGTTTTAATATTTTGTGTTTCATAATTCCCTTTATTGTGAACTTTTATGCTTAGATATCTGTATTGCAACCACATTCACAGTCTTATAAGCTATCAGAACTGGGGATGCATGTGTCCACACTAAAGATACAGCAGTCTCCCTTGCCTTATTCTCACTGGAATAAGGGATCCTGCTTTACGGAAACAAGAGATCAAAATTTTGGTGGGCAAAGCCTCAAACCCATGATCGTGGCATGCTACATTATCGCTATTCTGTCATGCCATGGTAGATACCACCATGGTGGTCTTAACCTCTAGAGGAGGGAGGTCAGAATAAGTGATTCTGGCTATGTAAGGAGTCCACACTGTATAGCCCCCAGCACTGGTTTTCTGCCAGCCTTGCCATGGAAAGGCTGGTGGAAAATGGAGTCGTGATCAGATCAGCAGAGCAGTGCCGCCATAGGCACCACCGTGGGTGACCATGACTCTGACCCCCGCCAACCTGTTGGGAACCATGGTCCTGGTGGTGGCTGTGGTCTCCTGGCGGTCGGACCAGCAGGAGTGCAGCGGTTTGGCGGTCCTCAGACCGCCAAACTCATAATCAGCCCCATAGTCTTTATTCTGTCACAGACATATATCCAACAAAAATGTGCATACAATGGTGAAGAGGTGATCACGTCTTGTCTTAATAAATTATATACCCTCTGTCGTTTTGGTAAAACCATGTTATAAAAAGTTAAATACACTTCATGAAGTTAATGATGTTCTTGGTCTAGTAAGGTAATCAGGGGAAAATGTAATGTTCTTGGAACAAATGCAGGTACCATCTTTATTGTATAAGCAGCACTTTGCTTACAAGCTCTCTTACTGTTTCATAATCATTGATACAAATGAGTTAATTTATTTCTTTAAAATGCCTATACATCAGTAAACACTCCATAACCACTGAAACAGCCTTTCATATTGGCCCAGGTTTCCTGATCTTATTGCGGTCACACACGGGTGACCTCAAGGGCCTCCACATTCTCCCATACATTTCACAAGATAGAATCATGTTAATATGACCAGCGTGCTGCATCTGATGTCATATCTCATTTTGTATGTGTGCAAGCAACTCATTACCTATGGCATCATTGGTAGCAGTGGGCCATAGTGCGATGTAAGCATGGTGTCTGCAAGGCTTAATTTGTGCCGGTGGTTTCCGGTGCTCAGTGCTTGAACTTAATAGTCAACGCCAGTTTTTATGGCAGTCCACCACATGGGGGGCACTGTTTGCTACTTTTGAAATTAGCACAACAACAGTTGTTTAATAATTTAAAATGCATTAAAAAGACAAATACCTGCTGCCCCAGCCATTCTTTCAGATTTTAGTGGCCTAGAATAGTCTAAGCTGTCACACTTTTCGGAGTGGGATGGCTAGTAGTTGTGCTGGTACAAGGCAGCTCTGCAGGGGCAATGGGCAATGGAAGCTGCTGTGGTCTCCTCACTCGGGCAAGGGTACTTTTTATTTTATTTATTACACAAATTAAGTACTGGGTGTCCAAAACCCCAAACAGTCAATCCAACTCACACAAACGTATAAGGCGGCGTAGTGCTCTTAGCAGAAGCTGTGCCAAGATGTAGGTGTAATAAATTATGTCAAGTTACAGTGTCTTCATGCCTCACTACAATATTTGGCAGCAAGTTATCCTCACACAGGATCCCATTCATTTTACTGTATACATTGGACCTTAGACTTCTTCCGTACGTGCATTTAACAACTCCTTGTGAAATTACGTGGTTTGGATTTGACAACTGCGGGACACCCAACTATTTTGCATTTCAATACAAATCGTTCTGTAGCCACGCGCACATCTCTGTTCCTTCCACATCTGAAACGTATTGCTCCTCCCCTGTCGGAAACTCATTATGTCACAAAAAGTTAAGCTTGCAAGAGCACGTACGTTATTGTGATTGTATTTATATAGCGCTTACCACCCCTGAGGCATTGAAACCCTTTTTGGCAAGTAGCATGCTACCCCAGATCCCAAAAAGGATTATTGGTGGATTAGTATAGGGATAATAGAAGTTAGCGGTGGATATGCAAGTCTGTTAGTTGGATTGAATAACATAATGGAGGGATAGAAGAAGGAAAGTGTTATTTAGGAGATCATAGTAGTAAGATGAGGTTTGGGATGAGTAAATGGAGAGATAGATGAGGGAAGAGCCTCTAGAAATGGATTAGGGCGATTGTAGTAGCAAAATTAGGTCTGGGATTAGTCCAAGGAGGGCTGTATGAGAGAAGAATGTAGAAAGAATTGTTTGGGAGATCATAGAAGTAAAACAATGATTAGGGGGATCCAAGGAGGGATAGAGGCGGGAGGAGTCTAGAAAGGGTTATTTTGAAGATCATAGTAGTAGAATGAGATCTGGCACATTGTTAAGTAATGGGCAGGCTAAGACCCATTTCAGATATTGTTTTTTGTTATTTCTAGAAGCAATAGATCATCAAAAAGCAGCATCACATGCACACTGCCTGCAGGCAAGAGCTAAGTTATGTGACGTGCTGCCATCCTTTGTTTAACTTCTGCCCACAAAGGTTAGATTTCAACATGGAAAACACACTGCAGCTGCATTGTAAGTTATTAAAATGCATTTACCCTTAACTGATAAGTGAACCGATTGCTACGTAATATTACTTATTAATTTCTGGTTTTGCAATTCTTGGCTATGTAGGTTCATAATAAAGTCTACATTTCCTAAACACATTATCACTTTTGCACCCACCAGAAATTATGGCTTTATTCAACACAATGAACCTAACTCCTTTTTAGGCCTTCTTACAGACTTCTAGGCAACCTAGATTACAATAGGAGGAATTGCTTGAATATTTTCTAAATTATATTTCAACATTTGATTGGGATGATGGCTTTATCCAAGATAAGAAGTAGAAGATTTCGTTACATTGTCTGGGTGGGTTAAAGATCTACAATCGTATCAACAAAAAACCTAGACAACCTGGCCAAGGTGATGCATTTATCAATACATTGGAAGATTTGGATATCTACATTGTATTTATTGTGTGCATAGACAATTACAGGGACAAAATTGATCACCCTAAACATGGAAAAGGGGAAACAATTGAAGATTTTGCTGCTGGTGTAAAAAACGTAGCTTACATGCCATTTTGGGACTCCACACGATGAACTTATACGTGATCAAATTGTTATGCATGGTACAAACTCTGGCATTGAAGACAATCTGTGAGCTAAAGACTAGCTCCTCTACAGGAAGTTATAGACATTGCAAAGAGAGTACATGTTAATTGGGATTTGTGCAAAAACTGTGTTCTCAGAAAACAAAAGGAATGAATCAGAGGGGAAAAAAAGTCTGATGCAAAATATCTGGGTAATAAAACATGTACAGGCGAAAAAGAAATCAGATTCTGAGGTTAACAAGACAGAAGACAATTATGTTAATATTTGTGTTTTGAGCATTAATGCAGAATCAGATGTTTTAGACATTCATGGTCAGAAGAAAAAAATAAAGTGTGACATGCCGTTGAGTGGAATAAAAATGGTGATATTTGCAGACTCTGAATCACCCTATACCATTGTCAATGAGGAGGTTTGTTTAACCAGTTGAGTGCCCTGGACATAATGGGTACGTCCTGGGCAGCACCGTTCGGGTGCCCAGGACATAACCGTTCGTTCCTGCACCAGGTCCACGGGGGACGCGCTAGTGCTAGGGCCTCCCCTCTCACACCCTCCAGGGCAGGGCTGGATCGGGAATCGCTTCCCCTTCTATGCTGATTCAGTCCCCCCTCCCTCCCCCAGTGATGTCTGATGATGTCAGCACGCTGACCTCGTCAGAGGTCGCCTCCCAACGCACTGGAAGCATGCTTCCAGCCCAACCCGAGGAGAAACAGAATCATTTCTCCTCGGTACAGGGCAGGGGAGGTCAGAGAGGCGTGGAAAGGAAAGTCTTTTCCTTTACTTTTCATGCCTCTCTGAGCATTCCTGAAGCATGATCGCATAGGAATGCCATTAGACACCAGGGAGTTTTTTTATTTTTTATTTTTTTAAGTTGCCTTAAGTGGACGCTCCCCAAGGGGGGGCATTTTTTCTAAGGCTCCTCCCCGGGGGCAGATCAGCCTATATTAATTAGGCGGATCTGACCCCAGGGGGGGGGCAGAAGCCATTAAACACCAAAGATGTTTTTTTTTGTTTGTTTATTAGGTGAACGACCCCTTAAGCAAGGGTCGCTCCCCAGGGGACAATTTATTATTAGGCCTTTCTCTCCTCCTAGGGGCAGAGTGACCTATATTAATTAGGCAGATCTGTCCCTGGGGGGGGGGTGGGGGTAGGAGGAGCAGAAGCCACTAGACAACATTTTTTTTTTTTTTTTGTAAGATTGATAAGGGGAGCGAGCCCAGGGTCGCTCCCCAAGGGGAAACATTTTTTATTAGGCCTTTTCTGCCCCCTCTCCCGCCAGGGGCAGATCGGCCTATATTAATTAGGCCGATCTTCACCCAAGGGGGGCAGAAACCACCAGGCACCAGGGAATGTTTTTGTTTTAGGCCATTTCTGGCCACCTTGGGGGCAGATCGGCCTATTTTTGTAAGGCCCACCTGCCCCCAAGGGGGGGCAGAAAGCCCACCAGAGACCATAGAGGATTTTTTTTTTCAAACAGAGGGTAGGGATATGGCCATAGCCCCACCCCAAATAAATGTGGACAAAGTTGTTCTGCCCACCGGTGACCAAATGGGGCAATTACCCCTGACCCACTCACTGGGGGCAGAAAGCCTACTAGATGCCAGGGAATTTAAAAAAAAGGAAAAAGTGGGGTAGTGGCTACCAACCAGTATGGGCATCCCACCCCAACTGATGGGGGTAACAGTCTTTCAACTCTCTCCCCGCACACTAAAACATCTTATCATGCGGCATCAAGAGGACATTTGAATATTTTGGGTTTTGGTTTTAAATTTGGGCCATGAGAGCTTGTCTAACTCTCAAAATCGTGCCACTTAGAATGGTGAGGGCTGCACATTTTAAACTTTGGGATGTTGCCATGTAGAAAAATCTAAGAGACCTAGACACATCTGAAAACTAAACATATAGGTGAGTCCAGGGTGGTGTGCTTCACATGCACCCTGCACCATTTTCTTACCCGCATTGCCCTGCAAACCTCCAACTTTGCTTGAAATCATACATTTTTCCCACATTTTTGTGATGGAACCTTCTGGAATCTGCAGGAATCCACTAAATTCCTACCACCCAGCATTGTCACATCTATACCGATAAAAATTCTGTCCCACTTGTGAGCCTAAAAACTTTTTTTTCAAACTGTCCTTTTTGACCTGTTTTGGTCCCTCCTCATTTTCGACATGTTTTTGGCTCTTTCCTGTCACAGGCATTTGGCCCACGTACACAAGTGAGGTATCATGTTTACCGGAAGACTGAGGGGAACGTTGGGTGGTAGGAAATGTGTGCTGGTGAGGTGAACCCACACAGAAATGTGGGAAAAATGTGATTTTGTTTTTAGCTAAATTTGAGGTTTGCTGAGGATTCTGGGTAAGCAAACACTGGGATATCCACGCAAATCACCCCTCCCTGGACTCCCTCGGTTGTCTAGTTTTCAGAAATGTTTGGGTTTGCTAGGTTTCCCTAGACGGCTGCTGAGCCCAGGACCAAAAATGCAGGTGCCCCGACCCTGCAAAAACAGATAGTTTTGTATTTGCTAATTTTCATGTGTCCACATAGTGTTTTGGGGAATTTCCTGTTGGGGGCACTAGGCCTATCTACACAATGGGGCACCATTTTTATTGGTAGACCTGAGGGAACGCTGAGTAGAAGGAAGTTTGTGACTCCCCTCAGACTGCAGACCTTTGCAGCACCAAAATGTGAGGAAAAAGTGTTTTTTGTTTTTGCCAAATTTTAAGGTTTGCAAAGGATTCTGGGTAACCGAACCTGGTGACAGTGCCACAAGTCATCCCATCCTGGGTTCCCCTAGGTGTCTAGTTTTAAAAAATGCACAGGTTTGGTAGGTTTTCCTAGGTGCCGGCTGAGCTACAGACCAAATTCTACAGTTAGGCACTTTGCAAAAAACAAGTCAGTTGTCAATGTAAAAATGTGAATTGTCCATGTTGCGTTTTGGGGCGTTTCCTTTCATGGGCATTAAGCCTACCCACACAAGTGAGGTACCATTTGTATTGGGAGACTTGGGGGAATGCTGGATGGAAGGAAATTTGTGGCTCCCCTCAGATTCCAGAACTTTCTGTCACCAAAATGTGAGGAAAAAGTGTTCTTTTTGACAGATTTCGAGGTTTGCAAAGGATTCTGGGTAACAGACCCTGGTGAGAGCCACACAAGTCATCCCATTCTGAATTCCCCTAAGTATCTAGTTTTTCGAAAATGTATAGGTTGCTAGGTTTCCCTAGGTGCCGCCTGAGCTAGAGGCCAAAATCCACAGCTAGGCGCTTTCCTAAAAACACGTCATATTTTAATGTAAAAATGTGATGTGTCATGTTGCGTTTCCTGTCGCGAGGTATCATTTTTATCGGGAGACTTGGGGGAAAACAGAATAGAAGAACAAGTGTCATTGCCCCTTGTCTCTCTCTACATTTTTTCCTTCCAAATGTAAAACTGTGTGTAAAAAAGATGTCTATTTGAGAAATGCCCTGTAATTCACATGCTCGTATGAGGACCCCAGAATTCAGAGATGTGCAAATAACCACTGCTTCTCAATACCTTATCTTGTGCCCATTATGGAAATACAAAGGTTTCCTTGATACCTATTTTTTACTCTTTATATTTCAGCAAATGAATTGCTGTATACCGAGTATAAAATGAAAACCCATTGCAAGGTGCAGCTCATTTATTGGCTCTGGGTAACTAGGGGTCTTGATGAACCTACAAGCCTTATATATCCCAGCAACCAGAAGATTCCAGCAGACGTAACAGTATACTGCTTTTAAAAATTTGACATTGCAGGAAAAAGTTAGAGTAAAACATGGAGAGAAATGGCTGTTTGTTTACCTCAATTTCAATATTTTTTTATTTCAGCTGTTATTTTCTGTAGGAAAACCTTGTAGGATCTAAACAAATGACCTCTTGCTGAATTTAGCCTACTTTTCAGAAATGTTTAGCTGTCCAGGATCCAGCATTGGTTTCACACCCATTTCTCTCACTAACTGGAAGGAGGCTAAAAGCTCAAAAAATAGTAAAAATCGGGTATGTCCCAGTAAAATGCCAAAATTGTGTTGAAAAATGTGATTTTCTGATTCAAGTCTGCTTGTTCCTGAAAGCTGGGAAGATGGTGATTTTAGCACTGTAAACGTTTAGTTGATGCCATTTTTAGGGAAAAAAACACAAGTCTTCTTCTGCAGCCCTGTTTTTCCCTTTTTCAGAAAAAAAAAAAAAAAACGACATTTTTGCTGTATTTTGGCCAATTTCTTGGTCTCCTCCAGGGGAACCCTCAAACTGTGGGTACCTCTAGAATCCCTAGGATGTTGGAAAAAAAAGGAAGCAAATTTGGCTTGGGTTGCTTATGTGGGACTAAGCGCAAACTGCCCCAAATAGCTAAAAAAAAAAAAAAAAGGGCCTGGCACCTGAGGGGGCAGCGAAGGGGTAAAGTTGGGAGTGCACTTGGAACCACCAGATAGTTCACAAAAAAAGCTTCACAGGTGAATCCATTGACATTACTGGATTCAGGGAAATTGTTGTTTAAATTAAAAAAATAGACAAGCTGAGTGCAAATTATATTCTTCAAAGGAAAGGACCATCTATACTGGGGTTGTGAGATCAGGGGCATCTAGACATCATTTTAGACCAGAACCTGTCTTTATCCTTCAAGGTGAAAGTTATGATGATTTGTAGATTGGGAAATCCTTTCTTGATGGTTTTTCAGGTGCTACACGGGAACGTAAGGCTTCCAACATACGATTATCTTTAAGAAACAAATGTTGTACTTGTGTCCGCAAAGTAAGGGATTTTCCCATTATTATTAGGGATGAAGCTTCTAAGGAAGGGATAAATTGTGATCAGTCAGTATGATAAAAAACAGTGGATGCCTCTGATTGGGTTGTGCCGTTATTTGTAACTTGACAGGTCAATGGGAAACTCAGATCACATATCACACATTTCTTCATTGAAAAGATTAAAGCTATTTATGCCCAGTTTCAGCCAACAACCACTGCTGTTGCTGAGCCCAGTCTTGAACAACCAGAAGGCATTTTACCATGGCCAGTTCTTAATGAGCTGCCTCTTCTGGACTTGCTCTCCTTCTCCACTTTATGCACCTTGGTGAAATTGGGCTCTCCAGATGATCTGCTTAAACCGGACACAATCCTAAAACTGCAAGAGGTTGTTCCTCCCGTCTTTCTTGAGATAGTCAATCTTTCATTGTCCTTGGCCATTGTTCCCTGGGCCTGGAAGCAGTCAAAAGTGATTCCCTCCTGAAAAAGCCATCCCTTGACCCTTCTAGCCCTGGCAACTATCACCTCATTTCCCTACTCCCTTTTTTAGCCAAGGTGGTGGAAAAACATGTCAACAAACTTCTGATGGAGCTTTAGAAGCCAACAGCATTCTGGACACCTTATAAAATGGCTTCAGGTCCCATCATACCTCAGAATCTTCTCTCCTGTCAATGACAAAGAAGCTTTATAGAGTGGTTGATGATGGCCGCCGTGCAGCCCTCATTCTCTTAGATTTGAGTGCCGCCTTTGATTTTGATACCGACTCACATAAGGTGATATAGGCATCCGGGATGTGGTCCTGTTGGGGTATGACCCTGTGTTGGTTTCCATCATTCCTTAGCCACCGTTTTTTCCAGGTAATTTTCCCCCTCCCCCATTTCTCTTCCAGAACCTTGGAACATATGAGGTACCTCTGGGCTCCTCGTTGAGCCCCACTCTATTCAATGTATATGTCAGACCTTTGGCAGAGATAGTGAAACACTTTGGGATTGCTATTGTCTCTTACACAGATGATATCCAACTTATTTTCCCCGTAGACTTCTCTAAAAACATCAGTAATTTACAGAGTTGGATGCTGTCAGTGGCCAGTTGGATGGAAGACAATTGTTTAAAACTAATTTCAATAAAACAGTGATCCTACTGTTCAGTAAACACATTCATGGGGAGATCTTTGGTTTTCTGGACAGCCTGGGACCCCCCACAGTCACTTGTGAAAAACCTGAGTGTCTGGCTGGACGACTCCTTAGTTTCGAGAAACAAGTAACTACTCTGGTCAGCACTTGTTCTCGTCTTCTGAGAAGACTGACACCCATGATTTGCCTTTTTCAACCACACGTGTCAGATGATTTTCAAATCTCTCATTCTATCTCGCCTAGACTACTGCACCTTTCTCTTCCTAGCTTGCAAGAAATCAATCCTAAAGTTGGTCCAATATGCACCGGCCAGATTGCTATTTTCCCTCCCTTAGTTTTGCTGTGCTACGGGACTTATTCCCAAGCTCCATTGGCTGTCGACAGAGAGGCAAATTCAATTTAAAGCCCTTAGTATGGCACATAGGATTATGAATTCACTGGGTGCTTTTATCCCACCTGATCTAATCTTACAAACAGAGCACTCCTCTTGGCTGAGCAAAATTTGGCTTTGACTCTACAGTTCCATAGGAAAGGTTCAGGTGGCTGCTGCTTTCGAGCTTTAACTCCAGCCCTCTTGAACAGTCTGCCCCTCTGGCTAAGAAATACCCAGAACCATTTTGATTTCAGGACAAAGCTAAAAAACAATTTTTAAAGGCTTTTCATCTATTAAAAGGTCCTGTTTCCCCTTCTTCTGCTCTCTTGGTAGCTGTGCATGCTACACATTTAGTTAACATAACATATGTGGATTTATGGGATTTTATTTTGGTTGATCAGTTTCCTTTGTAAAAAATTAACAAAATGTTATCACTCACAGCCTACAACCAGGTTCCTTTAAACCCTGATATAAGAAGAATTCCAGGTTTTATCACACCAATTGGGTGTTTCCAATTTAGAAAAGTGCCTTTAGACCTCACTTCTGCAGCTGCTATGTTTCACCGATTGATGGATACATTTTTTAAAGGCATTAAAAATGTAGTATTCCTCCAGGATGACATCCCGGTAATGGGGAAGATGAAGGAGTAACATGACTCTAAACTTATACATATGTTAAAAGCTATCAGGGAAGATTGTCTTACTGGGGAAGATAGTAAGAGCATATTTGGAGAACAAACTGTGGTATACTTGGGCAATTAATTAAGCAGGAAGAGATTAAACCTAAGATTGAGCTAGTTGAAGCTGTAAAGAAGCCACCTTCGTTTAGGAGCAAAGATGATGTGAGTGCCACCCTGGGACTTGCACAATTTAATTCTCAATTTGGTCGTTGTTTTTCTGGCAAAACATTCTATATAAGATCCCTTTTGAAGACATAGAACAAATCTGACTGGTTTGAAGAATGCTAAGATGCATTTCTTGATTTGAAGAATGATATTTGCACAGCCCCCCTTTACCAGGTTTGATCCCAGTTTGAGGACTATTGTTACAACTGATGCATGTAGTAAAGATATTGGGACACTACTGACGCGGATAAATGGACCCACTTCTGAATGTGTGGTTGTCTTTGCCTCCTGGTCACATGGAAGAAAAATATTCTGTAAATGAGTGTGTAGTACTGACATGCGTGTAGTAGTTGGAGCATTATAGGAAATACATTTAAGGTTCTCCTGTGATCTTAGGGGGTGATCACAAACCTCGCACTAAAGTCCTCATGACTACAGGTTTATTTAATGCTTCTTCATGTCTGACCTGTATGTCGGTCAAACTCTTATATTATAATTACAAAGTGCAATACGTGTCTGGTGTAAAAACAGAATTGCTGTTTTTTATAGCTGCTTACCATTGCCTCTTAAAAATGTACCTTGTTATGAATTTGAGAAATATTGTGCAGCAGTTAGTGGAGTATATTGCTTGCATTTCAGAAAATGAACGAAAAGATGCACAAGGGAAAGATAGTGTCCTACAAAATGTTTGTGAGGTGACATTGGAAGATCAGCCAGACAAAGGGTTATAAACTGTTTGGGAGGTAAGACATGAACTTTCAATAGAAAGTGGCAAGATTATGATGGATTTACTCTTCAGAGCTCCATGGCGCTTATTTTCACAGGTGTGTGAGAAATTCTGAGCCATCTGTGGTGCTTAACTGATGCATTGCTGGACTAGCACCAAGAAAAGGATGCTACTCCAGCAATGGGATGAAGGTTCCCATAGACACAAGCCCTGCATCAGTTTAACACCTGCTCTGAGCAGGCATTAATATTTTTACACAGTGAAGTCGCAGAATGATGCAGTGAAATGTTGTAAATTTCACTGCGTCAGTTCTGTGTGGCATTTTTCCCGGGAATGCCTACCTTGCATACATTAAGCCTTGCGCAGGTACATGTGACGCAAGGCTTTACAAACTGATGCATTGGGCCCAATGCATCAGTTTATAAATCTGAAGCAGTGTAAAGCACTGCTTAGTGCCACCGCTGCATCAAAAAACTTATGTAACAGTGACGCAAAGGTCTTGGCCTTGCAAATGAGGCCCTTGGTATCCAAAGGAAAGGTGACCGTAATATTCTGAGCCTTTACAAGTAGAGAAAATACAATTCAACATTACTCAATGATAGTAGAGTGTGGAACTTAAACTGGGTCTCCATTTATGAAAGAAAGAATGTCCTGCTGGGGAGCCAAAGATAAAAATACCTCACCTGAACTAAAGGTATCCATTTATTGGCAGTAAAAGTGGGTATGGGTTGAAAAATAATACCTAGGGGCTCACTAGGATTTTATGGTCCTAAGGCGTCACTTAAGCCATCAACATGTTTCAGCCCCTATAACTGGCATACAAGGTCACAGGCTTTCATCAGGACTTAGATCATGTAGGTGTGTGGGCAGCCTGATTCCAGGGAACATAATAAGAAACATTGAATGTTTGGAAGAATGTTGAAAACACCAACTAGACTTTTGTATGTGAATAAATGTTCTTTTTGCCTTACTTAATGTTACATGCTGTTAGCGTAAATCATATCTGCTAAATGTTATGAGATACATTATATACGTTATAATGTAAATTCTGTAAATAAGTTAAGAGTTAATTATGATCATTATTTTCTGTTCTTTTTTTCTTAAGGGGCTCTGTGCTTTGATGTGTGAAATGTATGTGATGCTTTATTCTATTAGATACAACATATTTATTATGCTTCGCTTAAGTAAAACAATATGGAACCTTGCAAGGGGATTCTGTGGGGAGTTGGGTAGAGACAACTGCATCTGGTGCAGTGTTCTCCTGCAGATGTGTTGTAATTACACACGTTTCAGATTCCACCAATTTTACTGCCCTTGAATCCCGCAATAAACCTTCAAAACGAGGGATAACCATTGTCAGACTTATCATAGTGAAATTGTATATGAATAATAAATATATTTTGATTTTAGATGCAAAGAAGAATGAATGAGTTAAGGGCATACAAATAGATATCCAAAGAGCATCTTAAATTCCACTGTAGTATATTTTAACTTCTATTATCAGATTTGGCCATTTGACAGAATAGTGTAATTATAATGAACTCCATCTTCCCCTTCTGACTCTATAAGCAGATACCTTTCCATAACTTTCAAAAATGTTAAACGACATGGGGTTATGGATTCTAGAATGTGAAACCAGCAATAACATGCCCTCTGTGTAAAGCTCAGTTTTAACCTGAATTCCTCTACTAGTGATTCAAAAAATTCCTGGGTTCTGTCTGATGGTGAAAGCAAGGTGCTGAACCACTAAGTAAAAACAGATGACGTTAAGGAGCATTCCTAGTTTTGTTCTCTCTCGCCATTGGGTAAAGTTGGTGTTCCATAGGAAAAGCATTTTCTGTTTTTCTAATACCTTTGGCACCATTTGACAAGTCTTCCTGAAACTTTTCAATACAAACTCTCATCCATCTCTGCTCTTTCCTATAAAGTGTCAGGGTGCTCTGTGAAGAAGGGCTGAGAAAAAGAAGGGGGGCACCAAAACATGTTTTCCTTATTGATTCTTGAACGGCAAAATTGAACAGCGATACTGCAAAAACTGCTGAACAGAACTACACCAAATTTGCCAGAAAGCTACATAGTGCCCTAACTGTAACTCACGCGCCTGACATGCACAATTTTCTCATTAATAATTTATTTGCAACAAGGACTTAATGATGTCACAGAACATGTCATCAGTGATGTAATATGTGGGGTAATCAGTAGGGCATGGCGAGGGGAGCAAGTTATAGTTACCTTAAGGCATGAGTTAGAGCTACTTGAGATAACTAATGCATTTTTTTAAAACAGTATGTTTCAACTGACAATTTCACCAAACTCTAGTGCCCCTTTAACCTTATGTGTGTGTGTGTGTGTGTATATATATATATATATATATATGTGTGGGTTGGTGCATATATATAGCGTTTCTATAGCTTGGAGTAGGCCTTTTGCCTTGTTTTTTTCTATTCAGTCTCTGGCTGTGGGTGTACAGAGAGCCACCAGAGGTGGACAGCATGGCGAGTATGTCAGCCAGATAGGCAGAGTATCACTTAAGATGGCTCTGTAGATGTGGCAGATGGTACTGAAGCTGGTGCCAGCTGGAAAAGGATTCAAAAGTTAGATCTATTCCCATTTGTTGAGACAACAGCCTTTGTATTTGCATATAAGATCCAAATTAACTCTTTTACAAAACCCTGTTTCTACAGTCAATATAGTGTGTATGTCCAATTTACGCTCTTTCTCGCTGCCAACCCCATTAGATTGTAAAAGCCTTAAACAATCTGAAATCTTAACCATCTCTCAAGTATTATCACTACTGTATCTGCTCTTCATACATTCATTCTGTGATGGATCTATTAAGTTTTGTAATATTCCCCAGTTAAATCTTAAAAAGCATATTAAAGCCACATTAAAACGTGTTATGGGTTTACACTGCGCACAGTTTGTATGATCCTTACTCTCCTTCTTTTGAAGTGTAATCACAGTTGCATACTGTCTAGAAGGTACCTGCATTTTGTAGACATTGAAAATGGCAACTAACAGTGAGGCAATGATCTCTGATATTTTTTCCATAATCTTCCAATTTCATGTTTTCATCACAGCAATGACTATTTGCTCAACTTCATTTAGTAGAATCTAGTAATTTTGCCTTATCAACTGTTAACATTGGTAACCCAGTCTAAAAAAAGAAAAAAGTTTATCTCCATTCGGCAACAACCTCTTCCCACTGGACTGTCAGGTTTCACTACACTTGTGCACCAGATCCAATGGAAGTGATGGTCTTTTCTATCTCAAGCTACCTGTACTTGCAATGGGCCTGTGTGGAGGAGGTGTTCTGCACGACAAGGCCTGATATCAACTTGGCAATCCAGTGATTGATGTGAATCTGGGATGCAGTAGAGACAGGGGACTTTCAAAGGACCTCCTGGATCCCTGGACTGATTAGCTAAGTTGGGGGTAAGTACTGAGCCCCAGAGAAGCACCTCAGCATAAGAGTTGGCCAGAGAGTCTCCACACCTTGTGTTGTCTGCCCCGGCCTGTGTGATGAGTAGTTGATAGAGACTGGCTAGAGAAGGACGCAGAACTAGGGTAGCTTTGAGTCTCTTGGGGTTACCTCCCACCCACCATCTTCTAAGCCAAAAGCCAACAAAATGCTGCTGGAAGGGTGGGTGGGCGGTTGGCTTGGTTTTAGAGAGGGAGAGAGCGAGAGAGAGAGACTCTCTCTCCTCTCGCACTTTATCTCTCTCTCTTTTTGTCTCTCTCTCTCTTTATCTTTCACTCTCTCTTTTTACCCTAGCAGGACTGCCTTGTGGACAGCATCCCGTGATGGGGGCAGGGGCTGTATGTGAATGGTGGGGCAAGAGAGTCAAACATCTGAAGGCAGTGCTATCAGTTCTGATTAAAACAAACTCCTTACATTGAGATGCATGTGGGCTCCACCCACTGTCCCCCGCACAAGTCCTCTACAGCCGCAACTGAAGGTGGACTTGGACGAGCAGCTCACAACCACCTGATACCAGTAGATCAATATGTTCAAGGTCACCTGGGTGCTGATGGCAAGCCCATGGAGTAGATATACCTTTGCCAACAATAGGAAACCTCTCGGCATGACCCTTTGAGGTGAAGATTTTTGGATGTTAGCCAGCTAGTAATAACTTCTAATCTGCTGTGTGGAGTTCCCCTGCAGACCTCAGCTCCAATATGTCAGTTAACCCGGGATTGGAGGATTGGTTGAAGAATATCTTTCATTGATACACTCTGGATTTTCCACGGGTTCTAGTGAAATGGCCATTTTAAAAGAAAAAAAATCCCTGTCCTTTATAATACGAAAAACACGGGTGCTCTGCTGGTGTTCATATGACCTGGGGTAGAACGAGCTGTATGGTCTTTAATATATAGACACCACCTCAACATCATACGTCATGTAGTCACACTGGGCATGCTGAACCCACTATTTATAGAAAGACGGATATCTCTACACAATATAGGAGGAGATTTTTAGGATGTAATGGCAGCAAGCATTGATAAATCAATCAGAGTACGAGCAGAACAATATGCAACATGCCTGGGACTAACAGGTACAAGGAATGTGAAACATAATTCAGACCACCATTATTCAGGATTTATGCCCAAAAAAATCCTCCCAGGTGAACCTATGGCAACTATACAATTATCTGCACAAAGCAAGAGGTATTGAGGCTTCACTGGAAATCTTATCACTCAATGCAAAAAAAGGACCAAGAAGCCATCGATTGACAATACCTGATCATGGTTCTAAAATGCTTCGGGTTCGGCCCATAAATGTGGATTTGGTTAGGCTTACTCTTTACAAAGCATACTGCTGCAATGAAGATGAACGTGTTTGGGCTGGAGAGAGGCAAAAGACAAAGCCGTGACCTCTCTCAACGCTTGTTCGCAGTAACAATAGCACTTCTAGCATGTTGGATCAGGAGCTCAAATTTGCAAGTTAAATAAAGGTGAAGGGGCAGAGGACAAGATGTTGCTCTATACCAATGACATACTAAAAAACAGCCTTCATTAGATAGGGGAACTGCTCTCTATGTTCCAAATAATTGGTGAATATTCCTGACACCAGATTAATTGGGCCACATCAACAGTCCTAAAATAATGGAATGGATGGGTTATGGATGTTAAGTCTCAACGTGCCCAAAAATGGCTTTAGATATCTAGGAATGGCCATTGCAAGATATATAAGTATTTTTATTTAACTACAACCAGATTATCATATTCTATATTGACACAAAGCAGTTGCATAAACTGTTGATCACAATAATGGGACAGGTGACCATATTTAATGTGATAACCCTACCCAAACTAATATACACTATAAAAAATACCCCATACTTGATCTCAGAGGTATTCTTTTAAGCATCAGAAGAGGAAGTACACTCACTATTGTGTGATGGTGGATTCCCTTCTATAGCACTGATGCCGCTTTACAGATGGGTGTACATGCGTGGCATTGCACATTCCAATTTCAGACTGTGCTACGTTTGCGCCAAATGATGACCTTTCAGTGTGCCTGGAGAGAAATACCATGGGTACCACCACATATCTCTGTTTGTTGGTAAGGCATTAAATAAATTGCTGGGAGCATTAGCAATTGAAATCTTTACATTTAAAAAGCCTCATCGTTCATTTATTTGCTAGAAAGGCTAGATTTCAAAAGAAATCTGATTTATGGACGGGTGCAACACAACAAACTGTGACTAAATTGGAGGGAATCAGCAGTTAGGACAACATTGATATTTCCAAGACTTATTGGGAGAGTGCGTATACCAATCTTTTGCTATTACAAACTGAATATATGACCTGGCTGCTTCATAGGAATTCAGACACCTAGAGGTTCACCACCCACTAACAGCCTATTCATTGGATTAGTCCAACCTTCTGGTGGTAACCCTCTGAAGTAGAGGGTCTTCTTTGGACAGCTGACTGGAGGGGGGCAGTCTCGGTCATTTATAAAACCTTACTCTACAATACACACAACTGTTTACAATGACTCGGGTCTTCCTAGGAGTAGGACAAAGGAACTATTGAAGATAAAGACTGGGAGCCTGTTTTGATGTACCCTACAGAGGTTGCAATCCAAGCAGGGTTGAGTTAGTACAAATGAAGATCTTGCATAAAGCTTATCATCAGAGACACAGAGTGCGTAAGTCGAGCATTATAAAAGATGCTAAGTGCTTGAAATGCAGGGAAGAAGAGGACTCTTTCTTCCAACTCATTTGGATGTGAAGCAAGCTTCAGGGCTGTAGGGTGCAGCAGAATAATTTCTCCTCCCCAGTACCTCTCTATTCGTGCACCTTATCAGTTCATCACAAATTGATTCTGTCTTCAGGCGCAGACATGCAAGTACCCGCAAACAAGCAGACTGTGGGGCAGATTTTTTAAGGGTTTTCAGACCACTAATTCACACAAAATGATGCAAAGTGGTGCAAACTCTTGCTATGGTATTTACTTTTAGCCCAAAATGTCTTTTGCATTGGAATTTTCCTTTTTTTTAGCAGAAATAGTGCTTTGTGCTGCTTTCGCCACTTTGCATGAAGGGGGCATTACTTGGGTTGAACTTGGGCGTTACTGAGCAAACACCCATAGTTTTGATGCAAAGTTGGATATACTAAAATAGGCAGATGAGGTTTTGCGTCAAAACATAACTCCTTAAAACAGGTGCTAACTTGGGGGACTATTTTGTCCCAGGTTTATGCTAAAGTGGCGTAGCATGGTGCTGTGCCAAAAATAGCAGTGCCATGCTGTGCGACTTTTGAAACGCAGGGGTGCACCATATTTAGAGGTATACGGCGCACCCCTGAGTTTCCCCCTGTGCTGGGGCTGAATTAAGCTGCCTAGCACCAATGCAGGCATCATTGCACCATAGTGCAAGGGTGTCTGCGTTGATCGAATAGACTGTTTATGTGCAGGAAGGTGTCCACAAGCTTCCTTCTACCCAGCATTTCCCCAGGCCCCCCGATAAAAATGGTACCTCACTTGTGTGGATTGGCCTAGTGCCCGCTAAATGCCCCAAAACACTACGTGAACACATCAAAATGATCAAATACAAAACTCCCTGTTTTTGCAGGGGAGGGGCACCTGCATTTTTGGTCCTGAGCTCAGCAGCCATCTAGGGAAACCTACCAAACCCAGACATTTCTGAAAACTAGACACCCTAGGGAGTCCAGGGAGATGTGACTTGTGTGGATCCCCCAGTGTTTTCTTACCCAGAATCCTCAGCAAATCTCAAATTTAGCTACAAAAATCACAATTTTCCCACATCACCGCACCGACACAAATTTCCTACCACCCAACATTCCTCTAAGTCTCCCAATAAAAATGATACCTCACTTATATAATTGCGCCAAGTTCCTGTGACAGGGAAGAGCCAAAAACATGTCAAAATTGATGGGGAACCAAAGCAAGTCCAAAAGGGCAGTGTGAAAAAAATTGTTTGTAGGCTGACAAGTGGGGCAGAATTTTTATCGATATAGATGTGACAGTGCTCGGTGGTAGGAATTTTGTGGATTCCTGCAGATTCCGGAAGGTTCCATCACAAAAATGTGGGGGAAATGTGTGATTTCAAGCAAAGTTGGAGGTTTGCAGGGCATTGTGGGTAGGAAAATGGTGCTGGGTGCATTTGAAGCACACCACTCAGGACTCACCCAGATGTTTAGTTTTCAGATGTGTCTAGGTCTCATAGATTTTTCTACATGGCAGCGTCCCAAAGTCCAAAAAGTGCAGCTTTCACCATTCCAAGTGGGATGATTTTGAGAGTTAGACAAGCTCTCATGGCCCAAATGTAAAACCAAAACCCAAATATATCAAATGTGCTCTTGCTTGCTATTGGATTAAGAGCTTTTAATGTGTGGGGGAGATCTGAAAGACTGTTACCCCCTTTGGTTGGGGTAGGGGCATAACCATGCCCATACTGGTTGGTGGCCACCACCCCACTATTTATTTTTTTAGATTCCCTGGCATCTAGTAGGCTTTCTGCCCCCCGTGGAGTGGATCAGGGGTAATTACCCCATCTGCCCACCAGTGGATAGAACAATTTTGTCCCCATGTATTTGGGGTGGGGTTATGGCTATACCCTGATCTCTGGTGGGCTTTCTGCCCCCCTTGGGAGCAGATCGGCCTAATAGAAATAGGCTAATCTGTCTCCAAGGGGGGCAGAAATGGCCTAAAATGAATTTGCCCCCCAGGGGAGCGACCATTGCCTAAGGGGTCGCTCCACATCTGTAAAAAATAAAAACATCACTGGTGCCTAGTGTTTTCTGCTCCCTGTGGGAGCAGATGGGCCTAATTAAAATAGGCCGATCTGACCCCAAGGGGAGCAGAAATGACCTAAAAACTATTTGCCCTCTCAGGGGAACGACCCTTGCTTGCCTAAGAGGTCTCTCCCCACATGTAAAAAAAAAAAAAGTCTGAGGTCTAGAGGTTTCTGCCTCCCCGGGGGCAGATCGGCCTAATTGCAATAGGCTGATCTGCCCCCAGGGGGTACAGAAAAGGCCTAATAAGTAATTGCCCCCCAGGGGAGTGACCCTTGCCAAAGGGGTCGCTCCCCTTTATTGTTTACATAATCAAAACAAAACTCCCTGTTGTCTAGTGGCCATTTCTGCAGCCCGATCGCTTCACGATCGGGCTGCAGAAATGCTTAGACAGTCATGAAAAGAGAGGAAAGGCCTTTCCTTTCCTTTCAAGTTCCTCTACCTGCCTCCACCCCCAATTGGAAGCGAAATGCTTTTATTTTGCTTCCAGTGTGATGGAAGTGGCGTCTGAAGAGGTCAGCGCGGAATCATGTGCTGACGTCATCAGACGTCACTGGGGGGGGGTGTAAGGGGATGCCATTCCCCTTTCATCCCACGGGGAAGCGCTAGTGCTCCCCCTGTGGGCCAGGTGCAGGATGAGCTGGTCTCGTCCTTGGCACACGCAACCGTGGCCGAGGGCAAGACCAGCTTGTCTAGGGCACCTTAGGGGTTAAATCAGGACAAGGCGACCCAGAAAGCAAAGAAAAAAATACCTTGACTAGATGATCTGCTCTTGAATGTTCGACAACCTAGAGTCATAGCCCAAGGGAGGGGGCGAGTTGCAGGGCTCATGTTTTTTACAGAAAGCTCCACAAAGAGCAAGACTGTTGGTGCAGCAATCTCACGTTTTCTTGGTTTATGGATGTGTAGGTTATTCAAGCCTGTTTTTTGTCATTTTAGAATTTGTAGTCCTGTTATCTTTCATTATCAAATCAGGACTATGAATCCAACAATGAAGTACAAAGACAAAACAACAGGACTGGGAGATCAACTCATGCATTTACCTGGGAAACATGAGAGCTGTTTAAACTACCCAAGAGCCTTCCTAGCCCACAGTGGGAAAGTTCCTTTTTTTACTTCTAGTCCCATAGCAGGCATACTGCTGGGGCTCTCTATGTTACAGCCCTGGGCAGGTCTCATATTTCTCTACTTAACGTCCCAGTTGGAGCAGACTGCTAGGGCAGCCCTCTCAAATTTGCAAGGCCAGTTTTTTTCTTTGCATTTTGGAATTTGTAGTCCTATTTATTACTTTACCTCACCGGTCTCATAATGCAAAAAAAAAAAAATCTGGAATGGATGTGCTACTTCTGCTTGTACCTTGGAAACTTGTGAGCTCTTTAGGTTCCCTGGGAGCCTTCCTAGTCCAGGGCTGGAAGTTGAGGTACGGGGCACAGTTTTTACTTAAATCTCTAGAAGGAGGCAGACTTTGGAAGCCCGTGTGTTGTGGTCTAGAAGAAGGGGGTGAGACTCCCCAGTAGCACAGACTGCTGGAGAAGCACTCCCAAGTTTCCTAGTTACTTGGGTGAATCCAATATGTTTTTATTGAGTCCTTTAACAGAATCCAACATTTTTTATTGCATGCTGGAATTTGTAGTCCTATTAATTACAATAGCTAATCAGGACTATGAGCTCCAGAATGAAATGAAAAAAAGTCATGCATGTATCAGAAAAACACTTTTGTTAGCCTCAGAGCCATGCCGCAGGCTCAGGTGAGCATTTTAACAAAAATACTGATTTAATAAACCATGTTTACTTCTGTCCCCACTCCCTCTTCATGACTGTAAAGTTTGTAGGGGCCCCAATTGAAAACATTTTACTTTGAGGGTGTGGGCACAAAAAACTTTTTAAAACGTCTGCCCTATTGGTTTAACATGTATCAATGTAAATGTTTTTGAGGCTTCAAAGCAAATGGTTATCATTAATATCAAAGCAAAAGGTTATAAAATCCTGTATTTTTTCTGAAAGCTCTTACATGTTTTTGGGCTCTGTGCTGCATCTGAAAAGCCCATTAAGATATGATACTTAGACCAAATGTATCAACGCTTTGGCCCTAGTGCCACTGGCGCATCACTTTTTGTGATGCTCCAGTGGTGCTGTACAGTGCGCGACATATGCAAGGTGGCGCTAAGCCACGTTTTGTGGCTTAATGCCACTTTGAACATATGCAGTTTTCTGCGTCAGATGGGCATGCAATGGGTGTTGCTGTGGGCGTTCCACTGCAACACCCATTGCTTTTGACGCTGCCCCAGATTTACAAGGAGGCGTATATCTGTGGCAGCGCCAAAAACAAATGCCCCAGGGGTGGGGTTAGCATGGGGTTAGCATGACGCAACAAGGAAGAATACTTTTATTCCTCCTCGTTTTAGTTTTTTCCATGTGTGCTGTATTCTGCAGCACACATAGAAAGAGTAAGAGGCCATGAATGAATGTTTATGTGCAGGAAGGTGTCTCTTCCTGCACATAAACAATCATTCTACAGCACACATAGAAGTGCCAAATTGCCATTGTAGATTGTTTATGTTTGACTGCGAGCAAACTTCTTTTTCCTTTTGTGTCTCTCCTTCGCGCTACTGGCGGCCGTGGCGCTTTGAATCGGCTTGCTTAAGCCAACCGTTTTACTTTTACTTTTCAATTTAAGTGGCAAGAAAAGTCCAGTTAGGAATTTACAAGGTTAACAGCTTCTAACTCGAGCAAACGCGAGACCCATTACATTGTAAATGCTTGTTTCCTCTTTCCTTGTGTGCTGCGCTCTGCAGCACTCATTGAAAGACGGAAATGCCTTGACAGATTGTTTCTGTGCAAGAATATTCCCCTTCCTGCACAAAAACAATCCTGCTTTTAACAGAGGCTCCCTTGCAGCTTCATACACCGGTGCCTATGTTGGCGCTAGGCAGCCGAAATGGCACCAGCGCAGGGGCAGAAATACACTGTATTGCATAAGCACAGTACATTACTGTCCTTTACTTTGGCTTAGGGCACTGCAATTTGACCCATAGTGTTTATTTGTGATTTACTTTCCAGAGCTGGAAAGTATTTCTAAAGTAATGCAACATAGTGCCTTACTTTACTTTGTGCCAATGAAATATTTCTTGGGGGATATGCTTGTTCCTATTCAACCACTCCTGGTTGTTTATGCAGATTCCTATCTACTAATTCTTATAGAGAACGCATTTGCAAGAAAACTATTTTACTTCTTGAGGCAGGTGCAAAGAAGGAGAAAAGCTTTCCTTTTTTCTTAAAATTTCTAACTTTGCATGCAGACTGCATGGTACAACACATGCATAAAGTGGGAAAAGATTAAAAGCAAGTTTAAGCATAGTATCTTGTAGTACAAAAGGAGAAAACACTGTAAAACGGTTTGTTAGGATTGCAAGTGAACATATTTGTCAAAATTACATTCTCTGAGACACTCATGAACTTGATTGAAACTCTGTAAACATTAGTTATTCAGTGACAAAAATGGTAATTAATTTCCATGCAACACCACAGCAGTATCATCAGTGAAATCACATGTTAAAAAGTAAACAATTGTAGAAAAATAACAATAGAGAATCAACTTAACTAATACTATGGTATTCTTAGAATGGCACATATTGTCCTGGTGCAGCTCCTCTGTTTGATATGCAGGTATGCTGACCCTTCATTTTGCAAAACAGGTTTTCCAACTTACTCTAGATAGGCTCCCTGGACCAGCTATCCAGGTAGGGGGGGGGGGATCTGGCAGAGGGCCCAGCTGCTATCCTCTCAGAGTGTAGGTAGTGATAGGTAGGAATATATAGAAAAAAAGATTGCCTTGGTTGGATTATATATTCTGTTCACAAAGTTGGTAATGCTGGTAAGGCTGGTTGCAATGCTTTGTCTCATCTACCTGCTAATCACAGCTCATTCTCTCAATGCAAGAATATGTTTATTTCAATAAATGTTTGAAAACCTTTGGCTAAGATCTGTTTCCATAATTTCCTTGGGCTGGCGCCATTTACAGTCTTTTTTTTCTTTTTTTACTCTGCTAGTACAAAATACTATGCTTACACTTTCTTTAAAAATTTTCTCACTCTCTACATGCACTGTACAGTACACATGCAAAGTTAGAAAAGTTTGGAAAAAGGAAAGCTTTTCTCCTTCTTTGTGCCTGCCTTAAGAAGAAAAATGATTTTCTTGCACAAAGCGGTCTATAATTTTTAGCAGATCTGATCTGTATAGGGCAGTGCACTGTTTGTATAATCAAAACCGCACTGTTTTAGAGGCACAGCTCTGATGTGATGACAAGTCTAGATTTCAGGAGCTGTCTCCAAACGAACGACACAAGTACTAGAACATCTTGTTCTGTGTTCCTATCCTTGAACAGTGTACAGATTATATGGAGAGAAAGGCTTACTTAAAACAAGCAGCATGTACAGCATATGCTCAGAATAATATTGTGCAAGTATAAAAACATGTACAATATCATTGTTAAAAGGGATGTCAGTCTAAAACATGTAAAATGTGAAAATAAAATGGAGAACCAAGGTGGCCCAAAAAGGCCTCACAACACCCACCCTTTGGCTGTAGGAGACGAAGCTTCATAATAAATCACTAATCTAAACATTTAGTAAGATTATTTAGCCTAACAACCAGAGGAAACGAAAGCCATCTATAAAATGGCAATTAAAATATACTGTAAAAAGAATATAATGAATTAAAAACAATTTAAAATAAACTGTTAAAAGAATATAATGGATTAAAACAATTTAATAAAAAAACAAGAGTCAAATTAAAAATCAAAGGAGGCTTCCAAGATGTTTTGCATGTTCTCAGTGTCAATGTGATCCAGAATGGAACCTGCAACAGAACCACAATGGCCTTGGCAATCAAGTTCAAGGAACAAACATGGTAATTACCCTCAGCCGATGCAGAAGATGTGGCATCTTGTACTGTGACCACATTAGAAAAGCTTGGATCTAGGAATCAAGGAGCCTTAGCATCCCATCCATTCCCAATGAGAAGAATGGCTCATTGAAAGCATCCTGTAGCAATACCAGTCTCATGGGACAACACCGGAAATGAGCCTGTAACAGATGCATCTGCAGATCCATGTTCTTAGATTGTACCAATTGTGTTGCAACACAAATGTTGAGGCCACTCTTGAAAGGGCACCAAAGGCAGTGAAACACAGGCTGCACACAGTGTAACCACGCTGGTCTAAAGGACAGGAACCAGTTTTTGTTCAGTTCCTCAAGCAAAGACACTCCAAAGTCCTGTATCACAGCTGGACTTACTGTAATTCCATCACCATCTAACCTCGATGTGGGACATCCATTGCGGAGCAGCAAAAATAGTACCAAAATATCACTGATCAGGAATAACACAAGTAGTATGCCTCCAAATACACTAGACAAAAGAGAATGTTCCACTCCAAAAACTGTCTAAAACATGCTAACAAAGGCAAAGCCAACCTCTTTAAAAAAGTGTACCACACCCGTGGTATTTGAAGCATTAAATATATGATGCACAAGTTCACCAAAATGCTGAGGGAAGTTAGTGCACTGAAGTGCACATTAGTGATTGTATTTCAGAAGACGAACTTGCAATTTGGAGTTCAGATGTTTCACGGGCAGATGTAAGTCCCACATCTTTCTGAAACAATAAGGCTTTTAGTCTGCTCAGTTTGTCAAAGTTAACCTTAAAAATTGGAAGGTAAGGCCACAGGCTAACTTCTCTAATTGTGTGCGTGGCTGAAAAAAGCATGTTATTACACCATGCCACTATCTGAGAGACTGAAACCACATATGCTCTCATCCCACAACAACATTGATTGTTCAACATCAAATATATTCCACTTGAAAGTAATCAAAACACTCGGTGAATCAAGGAAACTGGCACTCTCTTCAAGTACCATGCCAGATTGGCCATTGAAGCATTACATGCCCCATTCAGTGTCACCTGCTTACAAATCAATGAGTGCCCAAGCGAAGTTTCACATTCGTTTTCGCTAAGAAACACTTCTTCCCACCTACTCACACATTTGTAATCGAAGGGCAAGGCCCACAATTCTGTGATTAAACTCAACCCCAAAGCTTCATATCTGCCTTCTAAAAAAATGTTTTAAACAAGATATGAATTCAAACATTTAAATATCCAATAAGATCACTCCATGAATTAACCACACTGCTGATGGCATCTCAGCTACTGTAAGAGGCAACTTTTTTAAATTATTTGATATTTTACATTGTATAAGTAGCATCTTTCTTCACCATCAATTGTGGCCTGCATGTTAAATTAACAGGCAAAAACAATTCTGTTGCGTTCATATGTTTCTATGGCACCCGGTTTGATGTTAAAACCTGTAGTGTCCAGCTCAACTACATAATCGATCTATGCTGACTTTGCCCATGATGTAAGAAAGACATGTCATTTTGTATGATATCAATCACAGATGATACAATGTTATTTAAAGTGTAAATACGAGTTGACAACATATTCATTCCATTATCAACAACAGGCATTGATTTTTTCAAATTAGCCTGATCAATTTGCCTTAAACGAGCAGCTGTTTCCATCTGAGTAAGCTTCCAAATTTCATTTTAAGGCAGCATCATAAGTTAATCTTTTAGAATGTGGTGACCTAGGACCTAACAATAAGTCTGCAGACAAAGTGGAATGTTGTAACCATTGCTGGCATAACTTTCCTATGCAATAGGTAGTATCCACCCCTGAGTGTTGAGACTGGATGTAACAAGGGTCTGGTCTGCTTTCTTTAAAACCCTTTAAAGAATTTAAAAAAACATGCATTGCAACTATTTCTGTTTATTGGCTACACTAACCACCCATTTGGACCTGAAAGTGTAGAGTTGTCTGCACCATTCTGTACCATACTATTGAGCTGTTCCATCTGTATTGGAATAATACAGGCTCTAAATAAAGCATCTGTGCCCTACCCTTCCAGTGTTTTGTTCCCCAAACTGATTTTAAATCAATTATTCCCCTCCAATAGTCAAAGCCTTTTAGTGCCATTTGGGAAATGAATGTAACTAACTAAATTAATTTTGTCTGGGTCAGCATATTTTTTGTGTGTTAAGTGCTTGTGTTAGGGTACATTTATAATAATGATGCTAGATCTACGACATCATGAACAGAAAAATATGCAAACATGTCTGAATATGTTTTGGAGCTACCCACTGGTGGAGCAAGACAATCTTCCCATTGTGTGTAATTGAAAACTATATACAGAGTACTAATTCTATGTAAATAGTGATGGGTATAGTGATGGTAAGATAACCTTTCACCATAATTAGCAGAATTCATGTACAAGTCCTCATTTCCAAATATTGTGTAATATTCAAGCTTAGAAAGCATAGATGCTACAGTATTTATAGTATTGATGTCCCACTCACCAGAAATAAAACCTGGGATAATCATGTAATCCATGGCTACTATAAATACATAGGGAATCTGTAGAGTTTCTGTAGGACCTAAAATATTATATGGGACCTTATCCCAAACAATTCCATAAGCGACTAGAAATGCAGCATTGTTCACAAGTGACAGGTCTCTTCGCCGAATATGTGAGGGCAAATGAGGTTTCAATACCTCTTCTACCAGTTCAGCAGCAGAGCATTCTGGGAGATAATGTCCATTTAAAAGAAAGAAGAAAACAGTCACACATTCAACCCAAATGAAAGGGAAAAGCAATTAAATGGTAATCCACATGTAAGACAATGGAGGGATCAAATGAGTGTGTATCAGCCAGCGAAGAAAATAATGTACACAATGTAGTGAAATATGAAAGGAATCAGAAGAGGAGTTGTCAACATTGACAAAATAACCAGAAGCTCTGTTGTTCAGAGTATCAGTAGAATACTATAGACTTACATCTGATGTATGATTTGCTTTTGCAGCGGTAATAGGAATAAATAAAAGTTCATTCTCCCCCTCCCCAACTAAAGGGAAACAATATTGGTATTACTCAAAACTTGTAGGGGTATTTCCTATAGGGTAGTGAGAGAAGCTAGGGAACTACCCAGGAGTCCTTGTGGCATACTATGTAGGATGGGCCACATGAGGCAATTTTATTTGATCAATTGAGACAAATCTTTTATCTTTACAACCAGCAAGCAGTGCCAAATCATGCTTGTGATACCTTGAATATCAAGGACTAGCACTGGTGCACGGGATGATTGGCTAAATTCCTCCTTAACTACAATCTTCTCTCAAACTTGATCCCCAATGTTTGGAATCCAGCCTGCAGCTGCTGGTTGCTCCTTCATTCCTTCAGTGGCAGAACATTTTGAAAGTTCATTTGAGCACTCATCTTGATGTCTTGTACTTCCAGTAAGAAAGCAAAATGTTCATTTATGTCAAAAAGGCGTATCTGCTCCCACAGCTCCAGGATTGTCCAGCTCTGGAACGTACACCTGGATGCCAAAGAGGACCTCGTAGGTGGTCTGGCCATTCAGAGATAGTCTTGGCAGGTTATTTAATACTGTCTGGACTCCATACAAGTGATGGATCCAACTACGACCTGAACCTAATCTAGCTGTTAAGGATTGCTTTAAGTTACGGTTATTCCTCCCTACAATTGAATTTCCCTCCGGATGATATGGAAAAGAGTAATGCACAGCAACACCCAGGGTTCCAATAGTATCTCTGTAAGCCTTTGAGGCAAAAGCAGGGCCTTTGTCTGAGTGGAATACAGCTATTGCATATCTCCCCGCAAAGACTTGCAAATCTTTAAAAACAGTTTGAGCGTCAGCCATTCGCTGTGGCCATACACATAGAAATCTAGAGCAAAATTCTACAATAAGTAGATTACATTTAAATGCACCATCTGAATTTACAGGTCCGCAATGATCAAGATACACGTATTGAAACAGTTTCTTTGAACAGTCTGCATTAGCCGAGCAACAGTGGAACTTTTAATTTTCTGACAAACTTCATATGTGATGATATATTGTTTTGTCTGCTTGTACAGACCCTGCCACCAATAGCAGTTCTGTAGCAGAGAAACTGTGGCCGCCACTCCTGCATAAGCAGGTGCTCAACCCTCATGAGCAGCTATTATTATCAATCAATCAATCAATCAAGGATTTCTAAGGTGTGGCAAATCACCTGTGATAACTGCTTCAAGGCGATCTGTTCAGTCAAACAGCCAGGTCTTGAGTTTTTTCCCCAATTGCTGGAACAATGGGGCAGTCAAGAGGTGTAAGATAAGGTTGTTTGAGGCTTTGGCTGTCAGGTGTGAGAAGGAGCGTCCTCCACTTTTGCGTCATCGGATCCATGTGGTGGTTTCAAGGAAAAGAGAAGCTGATCATAGATGTCTGGTTGGTTGGTGGAAGGTCATGAGTTTGTTGATATATGATGGTCCTTCATTGTACAGGGCTTTGTATGAGTGGGTCAACATCTTGAACAGGCACCTCTTCGGGATCAGGAGCCAGTGTAGCTTCTTGAGGTAGGGGTGTGGTGTGTGGGTTCATGTGAGGAGGTCTGGCCACTGAGTTTTTTATTGTCTATATTCGCTTCAGGAGGCATGCGGTGATTCCTAGGTAGAGTATGTTCCTGAAAGTCCATCCTGTTGGTGATGAAAGCCAGTGTGGCAGTCCTTCTTGTGTTGACTGGGACCCACCTGAATGACTTGTGGAGTATGATTGGGGTGTGGAAGCAGGTGGAACAGACTGTGGTCACCTGTTTCTTCATAAATAGCGTGCTGTCCAACATGATGGCGAGGTTGCAGGCATGGTCTGTCAGGGAGGGGGAATGGGTCATGTTCAGCAGCCCACCATGCGTTGTTTCATGGCCAGGAGCTGTTTCCAAAGATGAGAACTTTTGTTTTGTCTGAGTTGAGCTTGAGACAGTTCATCATACATCTGTAAAAGCTGGTTCTGGTAGTGAATGGGTCTTCTGACAGTGAGAGGATGAGCTGGGTGTCATCAGCATAGGAGATGATGTTGAGCCCGTGCAATCTGTCAGTGTTGGGTGGGGGGGGGGCATGTAAGTGTTGAAGAGGGTGGGGCTGGGGAACAATCCTTGTGGGACGACATATCTTCTTGGGTTCCAAGGTGAACGGTGGGAGACAGATTTTTGGGTCCTTCCTTTGAGATTTGAGGTAATCCACTTTAGGGTATCTCCCTGGATTTAGATGTGGTGGAGTCTGTTGATCAGGATGTAATGGGAAATGGTTTTGAAGGCGACTGACAGGTCCAGAAGGATGAAGGCTACCTTATTGCAGCGGTTCAGGAGGGCCCTGATGTCATGGGTGGACGTGATCATGGCTGCCTCGGTGCAGTGGTTGGCTCGGAATTTGGATTGAGAGGGGTCCAGGAGGTTGCTGTGTTCCAGGTATTCAATGAGTTGCTGGTTGATTGCCTTCACCAGAACCTTTTCTGGAAAGGGGAGCAGGGAAATGGGCTGGTAGTTTTTAGATTCTTTTGAGTGTGCAGATGGTTTCTTCAAGAGGGATCTCACTAGCTTGCGGTCTTGGTTGGGTATCACATGATCACCCACTCCCCCCCAGGGATGCTAGTAAAAGGAATATTTTGGGCACTCAACTGATAGAAATATTTTGTTGGATATTTTTTAGGTAAATGGGTGCCTCTGCAATAGGCAGTAACAGCAGCCATAATGTCTTTATCTACCTTCAAATGTGAACGAGTAATCACAGCTACAGTGACAGTCTTAACTGGAGATTTGGCTGCTTCATCAGCCAATTAATTCCCTACAACATACATCCCAACATACTGATGACTCAATGTGTGTATTACATGAGCTTGTGGCAAACAATCTCTAAGTTGTGCCACTTTTCCTCAAAGCAATTTTTGGTTGATAGTATTCCCTTTTGAATCTCTGAATCCGTTCAGGTGCCAAAAATTTACATTTTCATTAAATATCTGGACCCAATAATACAAATCACATACTATGAGTATGAGGAGTTCTGGATCTGTGTTTTCCAGTGCCATAATTAAGGCTTTCTATTCAGCCAGTTCTATACTACAAACCCCTAAGGACTGTGCAAATGTTTTTTGTAGATGGAATTGTCCATCTTTCACGATACCGGGTACTGCAGCACAGGCCACCAAGTATTTGGTGTTTGGTGCCTATAGCAGGCTGGGCTGAACTATCAGTATATATTTATGACTGGGCATTGGGTATTCCTGTTCATATTGGAGAAATTATTTTGTTCCGAAAGTAGGGTCAAAGACATAGTCCACATCCATTGTTGTCAGGGAAGTAACCCATCGTATCCATCTAGGGTGAAAGGCTTTCACTTTATGAACACTGACCTTTGGGGCAGCCTCTAAAGCTGAAACAGGAGTAACCACAATTATGCAGTTCCCCTGAGCCAAACTTCTTTCTGTTAAAACATCGAACTAAACTGTGTCAGGTTTTTTTCAGTGGACACAAAATGCATTTCAGCTTCTATGCAATAGGCACTGTGTCACCCTCATTAAATGTGACATATGTGTAACCACTGGAACTCACAATTATGTGGATCACCAAGTTTGTTTTATTGACACGTGTGTAAGTGTCTAGATGCAAGCATGTCAGTCTGTAATGACCTACAAATTTGTGCATGCTCTGATGTCCACTGTATACTGGAGAGATCAGGGCACATTAAATGATATAATGCTTTTATGCATAATCTGGTATGCATGTTCTAACAAAGTTGTGAAAGCCTAAAAATGATTGTAATTTTTTTAATGGTGTTGTGAGGTTGCAAGAGAGCACATTCCTCTAAGAAATGTGGTGCAAGTTGTTCATTTGATAATTCATATCCTTACCAAGGGACACTGAGAAAGGCAATTTTTGTTGTTTTGAAATTAAATTCATAGCTATGCTTGGCTAATCCCAAAACAATGCGATCTACTCTGGCTAAGCGTCATCATCCATTAGATATATATCATCAACATAGGGCAAAGATTCTGTGGCAATATCATGTAGAGTTGATGTTACTCAGGCAGCAAACAGTCCAGAAATGTTCTTATACCCTTGAGGAAGCCTGCCAAAGACCTTTTGGCTCACTAAAGTGCTGAATGCAGTTAGATCCCTGCTTTCAGGTGCTATATTGTGACAGAAAAAAATGTTGTTTTCTATTTTTTACAAACAATATAGTTAATTTATGCCATACCATGCAACTTCTGAATTGCAAATGTGCATGTATGACTGTTTAAGTGTGTGTAGTCTATGACTATTTGGCAGGAATTATCTGGTTTAGCTACTGGAAACAAAGGATAATTAATAGGAGATGCACAGGGTTCAGTCACTCCCTGGTACTCTATTTGTGAGAGAATTTCTCTCACAGAAGCTTTTGCTTTATGTTTTATTGGGTATTTTGGTTGCACTTGTGGGATGGATGTTATAGGTATACTGTGATAAGAGGAATACTTATCCCAGCCTACATGATTGTGGTACGCTCCGAGAGTTTATGTAAGAGCCCATTCTGCTGCATAAATTTGTTTAACCTCTTCAGGGACAAGAACAGAGAAAGATGGTAATATTACATCCTCTTGTTGTGGGACTGTTCTAACAAACTCCGATGGCCAATCGTACTCAGCCAAAAGAATGTCATAACTAAGTGTTCAATTTGCCGAAAATATTACTTTAAAAGTGCACATTATGTCACGTATAGAGGGCCGACTCGCTAATCTGGGGTTTCAACATCAATAAAGACATTAGTTGCTTTTGCATTCAGAAACTCTTGAAGATTTTGGTGAACTATTGTTACCTGTGCCGAGCTGCCTAGCAGTGTCACTGCCCATGTCTTGTTCTGAAGGCATGTTCCCAATAAGTATGGCATAGTTAGCTGGAATTCCTGCTACTTTATTCATTTTGAATTGGGGTTGAATTGGGATTTTTGTTTGTGGAAGCTCCTTTTTTATGATGATGTCAGACGAGTGCTGTGAGTCCTTTTGTGGTTTCACATACTGTTCTTGTCTGCACTCTAATCGCCCCCCTCTCTCTGATCATGTTTCCAATGAATCCTGAAAGGAATGAGAAGGAAGTGTATCAGTGTACTGATACCTATCAGTCTGTTTAATTGAATCGCCATTGCGTGGGTTATAATGTTTATCAGAGGATTTTGGTTGTGGCGATCCACCATGTGATTTTAGTTTTTCTTTAATTTTTTTTTGTCACAGCATTTTTTTTTTACAAAACTCAGGTGCTTTTTTGGCACTGCCCTTTTCAGAATTACCTTTAAGCTGTTGTTTATTTGGTCTGGCTCCCAAATTATCTCGACCTTATAGACAAATATGTGTCCACAATACATTTTGGTAGTTTGTGCTCCCAGTCTTAGAGCGCAACCTACGCAAGGCGTTGGCGTATTGCCAGCGCTGCTGCTTTCCCTTTAATAACATTTAATAAGATTGAGGAGACAGTGGCAAAATTGCCAATTAATTTCATCCCCAAATTCAAGGCAGGTGCCTCCCCGTATTCATTTTGAATCAGCTTTAGCACTTTAGGCAAAACAGCAAGTAATGGTGTACCATGTGTTATGGTATTTATTGCAGCAAAGACGGTACCCCAAGTGGGGCACTCATCAATAGAGGAACTATTCCAAGTGGTAAGCACGTGTTGAGAATTCTATGCTTGTCCTGGGGACCTGTGTGGGAAAACGCTGCTTCAAGCTGGTTTGTTTTTTGTGCAACCCAGAATGGAATCTCCTACATTCTGGTGTTTTGTTTACCCATAATTGCTTTAATAGGTACTGGGCTAATTGCAGGCACAGCTAATTGTGGAAGGACAGCTTGAACAGCCCCCGAACAGCTGTTGGTGGTGCAGTTATTATTGTACGCATAACAAACTGTGTTAATGTAATTTAACTAGGCCTGTGTATGGAGTATGTAAATCACCCATATTTAGCGGTCCTAAGTTTGGATATGGTGAGTAGCTGGCTTAGACTGACCATGTTGCCCCATCATTGCTGAGGGGACCCAGTCAAATATTTTGTGAATACACATGGAAGGGTGCCTTAAACCAATTTTAATGTTCCTGATATGTTAATGCTATTTCTGAATCATTTTAACTGTATATTGGCCTGGTAAGGCCACTTGAGTGTATGTGTGGGATGTCTGTGTGTTAGCAGCAACTATAGGAAAAGTGTCCCCTGAGTAATATACTTCAGTTTTATAAGCTTTATGAGCCTCAATCACAAATGTAGTGTCCCTGCCTCCAACAGGTAGCCCATGGAAGGTTAAATGTGCTGTAGCAGCATGTCTGCAGTTATCAGGAATATTAGTAACTTATGCCATTGGAATGAGTGAATTTCAGAGGGAAAGTACTATAGTGGGGTATCCGTTCAAATGTTCAAGCTTGAACAACCTGTAAGCAAAAATAGGTACTTCCTACAATGCTGAGGAGGATTGAATCCTAACACCATGGACAGCTCAGTTTAAAGGTGAATGGGGGACCTTGGGCACACACAAGAACATCTCAGGGGACCTGTTAAATAAGTATCTGACCTAGAACATTGGTGGTGCCATGTTATAGGGTTCAAACAAAAGGTTGAACTGCATATTAGGTCAACAGAACTTCTGGATGCAGGGACTGAGTCAGTCTGCACCATCAGGAAATGTCGGGCCAATTCTTAACTAGCTCACAGTGCCTCACTTAAACCACTGACCTTGTGGGTAAAGGAGGATTTTGGCAACCTTGAACAACCACTCTAATTCCCAAGGAAATCGTGGAAACAGATCTTACCCTTTTATTGTTTACTCATGCATGCCCAGGGTAGACACAAGAAAGATAAGAATGACGGTTTTCAAACATTTATTGAAATAATCATATTCTTGCATAGAGAGCATGAGCTTTGGTTATTAGGTTAATGAGACAAAGCATTGTAACCAACTTTTCCTCTGTGGTGAACACAATAAATAGTCCCACCATGGTAGACTTATTTCTATATATTCCTACCTATCACTACCTACCTGTGAGAGCATATAGGGTGTGCCATCTGCCAGATCTCGAAGGACAGCCTGATACTGACACCACCATACTTGGATAGCTGGGCCAGGTAGCCAGTCTAGAGTAAGATGGCAATCTTTCTCAGCAAGATGAAAATTCTGCATCAGCAGAACTGCATATTGAACACAAGATCTGTTCCAGGACAATTACAGCATGAGTGCTCCTCTGACCCGTGTAGGGCAGTGCACCATTTATATAATCAAAACTGTAGTGTGTTAGAGGCACAGCTCTGATACAATGATATTTCTAGGTTTCCGGAGCTATCTCCAAACAGACAACAGAAGAACTAGGATATTGTGTTCTAGGTTCCTAGCCTTGAGCAGAGTGTATAGATTTCATGGTGAAAAAGGCTTACTAAAAATAAGCAGCATGTACAGCGTTTTCTCAGAATAATATTGTGCAAGCATAAACGCATAAAATGGCATTTGTAAAAAGGATGACAGCCTAAAACATGTAAAACGTGAAACTTAAATTGAGAACCAAGGTGGGCCCAAGAAGGCCTCATAACACTGGGACTTTTATTTGGCTTCAAAGGGCAGGGTCCATCCTGCCAAGTCTATCCAATGAAAGTGTGTTGTCACTGGGCCAAAGATTCAAGTTGTTCCAGCTCAGAGTGTTTCTGCAGCAGCAAATCCAATTCATCTGGACCTTGCATAGAATGTATACAGCCTCATGGAGCCCTTTTAGGCTACAGCCTGCAGCCTCATCCCACTGAAGGCCCATAATCACAAAAGTGACTATGGGCCTGATTTAGAGTTTGGTGGATAGGTTGCTACATTATAAACGTGACGGATATCCTGTCCGCTGTATTACGATGTCCATAGGATATAATGGAATTGTAATATGGCTGATGGGATATCTGTCACATTTGTGATGGAGTGACCTCATCCATCAAACTCTGAGTCAAGCCCTAAGTCTGAATGCAGACTTTCGAGGGACCTTCTCTTGCAACAAATTCCAAATTTCTCCTCCAGTGAGCTTTAATGGCAAAGGTCAACTGCTTCATTCTGAAAAGGGTTGGGGTTGTTGTCTGAGGTGGATGCTCACCGCCCACAACAAATTCCCCAATTTCTCACAAAGAAGGAAGCACATGGTGGAGATTATTTAGTTAAATCATAGTTACATGCTTTAGCAAGCAGATACGTCCATTGGGTCTTAAAGTCTTGTGAGGTAGCCAAGATCAGCCTGCTTAGATTCAAAAGTGGACAGAGCATGTTAATAGTTAGTTGTCAGGATCTGGTATTAAGGGTAGATTCTCTAATAGAAGGTAGTTTTCAGGTTCTGAGACTAAGGGAGGATTGCCCAAAAAAGGTAGGGGACAAACCTAATTGTTCATGTGTTCAACCAAGGTACTAGATTTGGAAAGAGAGAAAAAAATGGGAAGAGGCACTTAAGACTCCAGTTCGGAATTGTACAATCGCAGCCTAGGGTCACCGCAAGAACTGCTCAGTAATCTTCAGAAAGAGAGAAACAAAGAAACAATCTGAAGTTGGTATAAAAAGATATGGACACATTGTTTTAAAAATAGGGGGTTATTCGATTTCCTCTCACTCAGCAAGGAAATACTGTGACTATCATTAGTTCTACCAGGAATAAGGCCTGGAGACGGATTTGTAGAGTAGACAATTTGGAGCTGCTAAGATAGAGTGAAGGCAGCATGCCGGTTTTAAAATTTGGTTACAATGATAACAGGATAGCTGCACACCAATGCTACTTCGGCACTGATAAAATGGAGAGAGGCAGCACCCTGACAGTACTTGGAGAAGTGGCACAACTAGGGATGAGGAAGCACAAAGTTTGGCAGATTGTATGAGCGAGAAACCCATGGAGCCACAGCAGAAAATATATGATGAATATAAATCAGGGGACAGGGAACTGAAAAAGGAAAAAATAATATGAGAGGACATAGATGACGAGTGTTGAATTATTGAAAGGGGGAAAGCTAAAACAAATGGAAGAGATTGCCAAGCACTTACCTAGTGCATGTGTGTGTGTGTTTTATAGTTATCTCCATGTAAGGCCTTACAAGTTCCACCCTCAATCCGGAAGTGAGGCACTTGCAATGCTAATCTAGTTTCTACATGCCTTTCCTCCATATTTTGCATGCCTGAACTCATTTAATGTTAATGGAGGGTCTGTGCTCAATATAAATGGCAGTCTGTTGGTTTGAGACCATCTTTATGTCCTAGAGATGAATAGAGGGTGATGACATCTATTGTAGATGTTGTCAGCCTGGACACATAAATAAGACATCACGATGGCCTCAAATGCCACTTCCACTCTGTGTCCTATTATTTCACAGTTTCAGTGTGTATCTAGATAAAGGAATGGTCATCGATCTTTTACCATCTCTTTGATACTGAGATAGCTTAAACAAAACTTTTGAGTATATTATATGTATCCCAATGACCACCTTTGTGTGGTGTACCTGTAATGCTATTTGTATTTGACCACCAACTCCATCTTGACCACTGACTCCATTTTGTGCTCAGCTTCAGGTGCCGTCACAGTGGCGGCGCAGGTATTTTTCCACAAAGTTTGTTTTCTACACTGAACGTGTTTTCGCTCTTCTCACCAGAGCAGGGAACATATTTTGGGGGATGCAGATGTGATAAGATTGTACCAGGGTGAGAATGTTTTACCAAGTACAGCCTACATTTGAAGTCAATAACTGAAGGGAGGGGCCGATTGCTAGAAACTCCCTCTTAAGTTAATTTAAGATATATAAAGCGGGAAAACCTGAAAACTGACACAGGGGAGCTTGTTTTGGGAGTGGCCTCACTGCCCAAAGGGATCCCATTGGGGAAGTTCTCCTGTCTCAGCCGTTCCGGGTTCCCTGGCTTGATGTTGGCAAGGATGATGATGGATTCTACCCGCATCGTGATGCATTCTAACTTTCAATTATTTAGCTTATATACATGTTTATGCTTTGTTGATGCACTGCACAGTTCTTTCTCTGCAATTACTCTTGTATTTACACATGTTCTTTTCCATTTTAGTTAAATGCTTATCTTCAAGTATTTGTGTGCTTTTATTTGATACCTGGGAAGTGCCTTAATACATTTTATTACTCAAACAAACTAAGAGTGCTGCATTCCTTGGCATTGTTTCCTCTTGGTTTAAAGCAAAGCAAAGCAGAACAGTCCCCCAGATTTTTGCCCTATCTTTTTTTGCTGGCTGTAGAACTCTGTGCACTTTAACCCTGTTCCCCTTGCCCTCTTTGAAGATGGTTGAATTGGCATATTTAAGTTATGTACATTAACTTATTATATGGTACAAAGGGTGTCCGGGGCTTGTAAATAAGTGCCACTAGTGGACTGCAGCACCTATTATGCCATCCAATGCAGTGGCAGTGGAAACAAATGTGTTTATGCCCACCCTTGTAGCCTGACTAGAGCAATTTAAAATTGCAATTCAACCTGACATGCTATTCCATTGACTAGTACCCAAAAGCTATCTTCACTGTAGCAAGGCTGGCTGTTCCACAGATAAATATTGGGGTGCAATATCAAATGTAATAATGCTATCTTTGGCTACAATTTAAAAAAAAAATATTAAGAGAAAGGTGCTTTTAGAAAGTAACTTTTTCCCTGCCTACAGCCTATGGAGGCTATTTTGCATTAGCGTCAAACTACAACCCTCTGAGTACTCAAGCCCTGAATGATGCATAAAAGAATGGGATCCCCATATTGGATTTAGCCAGAGAGGAACACTGTAAGACTGTTTGCAGTAAGGCACAAAGGAAATGCTTCACGAGTGGGTAGAGTATTTCTCCTCATTTGTTGGGGAGGAGCCAGGAATCATGCTTCTGACACACAGACTGGTGCTAGGCATAAATGTGGCATCCCCATTACCCTCCTCTGAACAGTACTGGACCTGAAGATCAGAAGACAACTGAACCTTCTGTCTGAAACCTGAGCAGAGCCCTGAAGGAATAGACCTTCTGTCTTGTACCTAGGACAAAGAAGTGATTTCCCAAAGTCATAAGCTGACTTCCTATTCAAGCTAAAGGGACACAACAAGCTTCAAGAGACCTTTTCTGCGACTGCCCAGCTGACTCATTCCAATTGATCATGCCCTGGACCCTATTGGGGGCCTATGCTGGAGTGAGTCCTGAACCCCCCAAGTGCTGTTCCTGATGTCCCGGAACCTTTGGCTCTGCCCGGGTAGACTTCTCCTACTACCCCTGAAAACCTGGGGCTTTGAAACCTTTTGAATCCAAAGACATCCAAAGGACTGGGACAAAACTGGAAAGTTGAGCAACTGGGGTGCAGTGTCCCTGGGCTATAGATTAAGGTTTCTCCTGCTCAAAGCTGTTCCGCAGAAGTATTTCTAATTCAGTAGGACCTTGCGGCTAAGTTATCCAGCTTCGTGGACCCCTCTTCAGTCTTCAGCTACTGCCTTGCTCTGAGTTCCAAAAAAGGGCTGAACGAAGAAATATTGACCGGGTGAAGGCACCAAAAGTATTTGTCCGACAGCTATTCTAACTCGTGGAGCCCTCCTCAGCCGCAGCCTATTGCCTCGCTCTGCTGAAAAGTTAACACTTTGATTTTTTAAGACTAAGGGGGTCATTATGAACACGACGGGAAACCCCGCCGTGTTCATGCTGGTGGTCTTTTTACAGACCGCCAGCCCCCTTGAGACCCTGCCGGCCCAGCAGAATGCAGGGCCTGAACATTGCCGACAACTCCACATGGAGCCGTCGTCAATGCCGCTGTGAGGCGGGTGCAGCAGCACCCGTTGTGCAGATCACTGCCCGTAAATCAGGCAGTGACCTGTGTGACGGGGCACAGCACAGGGGCCCCTGCACTGCCTATGCCAAGTGCATGGGCAGTGCAGGGGCCCCCAGGGGGACCCCGGAGCACCCCTCCTGCCAGCCTTTCCCTGGTGGGGGAACCTGCTAGGGAAAGGCTGGAAGAAGAAGGGTTCTTCCTGTCGGATTAAGTATTCTGCCATCGTCTGGCTGCCTGTCGACGGTAGCCTGGCGGTGGCGCCACCTGTGGCGGCCCTCCTTTGCTCAGAATATGGCGGTTCAGACCGCCATGCCCGTGGTGGTATTTTCTGCAACCGCCGGCCTGGCTGTCTGAATTTCCATGTTCGTAATGAGGGCCTAAGTCCCAAGTAAAACTTCTGACCAGATCAAACCTCGTTTTTGTTACCAACCTGCGCTCCATCGTAGCTGGCCTTAAATTGCACATAGACCCCAGCCCAACGCGACCAAGTGACCATTGTTGGTGCTTAATGATTTTTGAAGCATTTATTTAAAACTTTAAAAATTCATATATTCGATTCCCCTTGCTGTATTTTTGTCATTGTGGTGCCATTTGCTTTATTTATTAAAATGTACTGCATTTTTCTAATTTCGTTTGGGATTTTTCTTGTGTTGTGTTTTGACTTTATTACTATATTGGTAATGCGTACATATTATATACATTGCCTCCAAATTAAGCTTTTCTGCTCAGTGCCATAGCTATCAAGAGGTTGAGCTCAGGTTAATTTAGTGACTTAAATGGTGGTTCACCTTGACAAAGACTGTATTTATTGTTTAAGGTGTGTCATCATCCCCTTTAACTAATAACCCACTTTCTTACAGTTACCAATTGACCACCTACAGCCTAATCACACCTGATGTCTTATATATGTTGTGTCTCGTAGCTTATGAAGAAAAGCAAACTCCATGGTGGCAATATATACCCATTTTACGTAGTTATTATCTATGTGTTGCTTCTCCTTCTTTCCCTTCTCATCACATCCGCTTGCTGTAGTGATCATAAATAATGAAAATAAACTGAAAATAAAATAACATAAAAACATCTTATTTGCACGTGCCTTCCAATCTATCGATTCATTCAAACGCCTCTTCCGATTGTGTGTGTTTTTTGTCTCACACTGTAAAAACATTGATACCATAGAACATTTGATGATACGATGCATAACAGTGTTATATTTATGGCACATTGATAATCTAATATTTATATCGTACAACTATGTACATGGTTGATGTTTGTTATGAAATGTAACTTTTTTTTTTTTTTTTTAACTTTTCTTTTATTGTTAATAACACAATATGATACAGAGTCAATGGGATCAGGGTCCCGTCAATCGGGAGTAATTACACATCAATGATATTAGGAAACCGAAGGAGAAGAAAAAACTCGTAAGGCACAAACAAAGTATCAGTCGTAATATAAAAACTTGAGGTAGAGTTCACTTCCAACATATTTTAGGCTATGTGGGGGGGTTTAAAGAGGGTAAAGATATGAGGGTAAAGGGTAGGTTGTATCTGTTCAGACGAAAGGACCGGGGAGTGCCACCCTGGGAAGCGAGGGATGTTGCTGCACGGATAATGGGTGTTGCAGCTCATGTCAACTCTGTGGTCAGTTTCGGTTGGGACCAGGTGACTAGCAGACGACATAGGGAAAAGGATCTACCATGGAGGTCTGTTTGGAGCGTTGCTGGAAGGCGACGTTCGGACTCTAGTGGGTATTTTAGAAAGAGACGTGGGGATTAGGGGCGAGGGGGAGAGAGAGAGAGAGAGAGAGAGAGAGAGGAAAGAAAGTAAGAAAGAGGGAAAAGGAGAAAAGAAGAAGAAACAGTAGAAAAAGGGAGAGGGAGAAGGGGAAGAAGAGGAAAGAAAAGGAAGAGTGGGAGAGGAGAAAAGAATAGAAAAGAGAGGAAGAGAAGGGGAGATAAGGAGGGGGAGAGGGGGAAAAATACAGAGGGAGGGGGAGGTAAGGGAGCGAGGGGGGAAGGGGGAAGAGACGCATGTGGGGGAGGGGAGGGAAAGGGAAGGGAGAAGGGAACAGTGGTGGTTCCGGGTAGGGCACTATTGCCCCCTTGTAAGGAAGGGAGCCCATACCTGTAGGAATAGTTGAGCTTGGTCTTGTAAGTTATAGATGATCCATTCATGCATAGCAGTGCGGATCATGGCTGTAATCCATTCCTCCGGGCTTGGGGGGGTCTCTGACCGCCAGTGTCTGAATATGCAAATTTTTGCAGTAGCTAACGCTGTGTGCAACAGTCTCTTGTGTGGTCTAGGGAGGTCTGGTAGGGAGGTCGTATCTTGCAGGAGTATAAGGGCAGGAGGAAGTGGTGACGGAAGTGACATTACTTCAGCCAGAGTGGAGCTCACAGCATCCCAGAGTGGTCGTACTGTTGTACAGTTTACTAAGATATGTATCAGGTCACAGGATGTTTCTGGACATCGCCAGCAGTTCGCATGCGGGAGGAGTCCGGTCCTATGCAGTTTCGCTGGGGACCAGTGCCATTCATGTAAGATTTTGAAGAGGCAGAATTTCAAGCGTGCTTCCCGGGTGCCTCTGTCTAGTGTCTCTAGGGTAGCTTCCCAATCATCTGGGTCTAGATCCTGCTGCAGCCTGGTTTGCCACCGTAGATGTAGTTTGTCCATTAGCGGTTGGGAGTAAAGCCGTCGAATAATTAGATCATATAGACCCGACATTACTCCCTTGCATTGTCCCCATTGCTGCAGGTAAGCCACTATCGGTGAGGGCAGGGATCCCCGCTGTGGAGGTGTATTCCCTTGGGAGAGACAATGCTTGAGTTGCATGTATCTCCATTCCTGGTTCGGGTGTAGGCCGAACTCCTCCCGTAGCTTGGGGAAGGGTTTGAGCACATCGTTCTCCAGGACCTGTGAGAGGGTGAGGATGCCTGCCTGTTTCCATTGCGGCCAATGGAGTACCTCGCCACCTATGCGTAGGCCACTGTTGTGCCACAGGGGCGCTTCGGCATGTATGAGGGGGTGGACCCCAAACAGTCGGTGGGCCCTTTGCCAGGATGCCCTGGTCGCCGCCAGGATAGGATTCACTGAGTTAGTGGCTGGGAGGTCTGCACGGTAGGGTCCACCGAGTCCTTCGTTCGCAGTCAGGAGTCGTTTTTCCACTGCTATCCACAAGGGGGGATCTGGTATATTCGATAGTGTATTGGATAACTGAGACATTTGGAGGGCTAAAGAGTAGTGTTCCACTGATGGGAGTCCCATTCCCCCGTGTATGCGGCGGGCCAAAAGCTTGGCTGGTGATAGCCGCGGTCGCATTGTGCCCCACACGAATGATCTAATTAGTGCATCAATGCCTCTTAGTGTGGAGAGGGGCACTTGTAAGGGCAGGAGACCTAGGATATAGGTGAAGCGGGGTACCGTCACCATTCTAACCGCTTGTACTCTGCCCCACATGGAAAGGCCTAACTGGGTCCATTTCGCAAAGTCCAGTTTCATCCGCGTGATGAGAGGGTCAATGTTGTCCGCAACCATGTGTGCCAGTCCAGGGTTAACAAGCACTTCTAGGTATTTAAGACGTTTTGGCGTCCACCGGAATGGGTAGCCTAGGAGTGCCGCTTTTGTGGTTACTCGCGATAGCGGAAGTGCCTCGCTTTTGTCCCAGTTAATACGGTATCCCGATAAGGCTGCGAAGTCCTCGATTACCTCTAATAGGGCCGGTATGGATCTTTCCAGGTCCGTGAGTGTTAAGAGGATATCGTCAGCATAGAGGTATATCTTGGAGGTGCCTTCGGGTAGTGGTAGGCCGGTTATGGAGGGGGAGGACCGGATGGCTGCCGCCAAGGGCTCCATCGCCAAAAGGAACAGGAGAGGTGAAAGGGGGCACCCCTGCCGTGTACCCCTTCGGATAGGGAAAGGGTCTGAGAGGAAGCCTCCGCAGTTGACTCTGGCCGCGGGTTGATCATAGAGCAGTCGTACCATGGAGATAAATTTGTTGCCTAGGCCAAATCTCTCTAAGGCTGCAAATAGGTAGGGCCATTCTATGCGGTCGAACGCTTTTTCGGCGTCTAAGGACAGGGCCAGCGCCGACTCTGGGGAGTCTCTGGCCGCCCATAAGGTATGGCATAGGGTTAGTAGGTGGTTCGTAGACGTGCGGCCCGGTACAAACCCCACCTGTGTATAGTGTATTAAGGACAGGATTACTTTACGTAGTCTGTTTGCCAGGACGCTTGCTAGAATTTTGATGTCCCCGTTTAGTAGAGAGATGGGTCGGTAGCTGCCGCATAATAAAGGATCTCTCCCAGGCTTCGGTATGACAGCTATTGTGGCATTATTGGATATGGCCACTAATGTCTGTGTTTCGCAGGCTTCATTGAGGGCTTCGCATAGGATATCAATCGCCTCTGCCCCTACCCATTTATAAAATTCTGCAGGGTATCCATCCTCTCCGGGTGATTTGTGGTACGGGACGTCAGAGATGACTTTATCTATCTCCTGTCTGCTTATTTCCCCTTCTAATAGGCTACGGCCCTCGTCTGTTAGGGAGGGGAGGTCTAGCTTCTTTAAAAAGGTGGTAGCTTGCGCTAGGTTGGTCGTGGTTTCCGGCGTGTAAAGGTGTCTATAGAATTGGGCAAATTCGTTTGCAATGGCCTGTGGGTGGGTCAGTATGTCCCCGGAGGGAGAGCGAATGGCTGGGATGGCTAGGGCGGCTGCTCTTTGACGGAGTTGGGCTGCGAGCAGTCGTCCCGCCTTCTCACCCTGTTCATAGTGTCTCCCTTGGAGTCTCTGTAATGCGAATTCGGCCTGGGTGGTGTATAGCTCATTAAGGGCCATTTGTGCTTGCTCTAAACTTCGGCGGCCTGGAAGGGAGGGGTGTGCCGTATATTGTCTGGTTAGTCGGCGTATGTCGATTTCCAGAGCCGCTTGTTGCTCTTTTCTGTCTTTGTTCGCTATCGCCGCATGAGCTGTCCCCGTATCGAGGCTTTGGCTGCGGCCCACATAGTTTGACTCGAATCAACCATACCGAGGTTGTCTTGGGCGAAAGTGGTCGCATGATCCTGTAGCTGCAACTTACCTTGGGGGGATCGATATCGATGGATCGCTAATCTCCAGGGTTTTCGGCCCGGGGATACCAGGCCTAAGCGGATGGCTAAAAGGACTGGGGAGTGGTCTGAAAGGCCTCTCTCCAGTATGTCGTCCTCCAAGGTGTGGGCCATAAGATTGTGGGATAGGAGAAAGTAATCGATCCGTGATTGGGTACCGTGCACCGGCGAGAGAAAGGTAAATTCTCTGTCCGTTGGGTGAGTCAGCCTCCAGTGGTCAACCAAACCGTTATCCGCGAGTATATCAGACTGGATGGCCCTGTCTGCGTTGTTACTCGTGTCTAGAGGCCCCGTCCTGTCCAATGCTGCGTCCCTTGCTAGGTTCCAGTCTCCTCCTATAACGTAACGGGATGCCCCTATCTCGGTTAGAAGTCGATTGAGCTGGAGAAAGAAGAGGCGTTTGGGACCTGTTGGTGCATAGACTGATCCCACACACAGTGTTCAGTCCCCGATTTTCAGTTTGGTAAATATGTATCGGCCCTCGGGGTCTGTCCACGATTTGACGACCGTGAAAGGGAGGGTTTTGCGTAAGAGGATCGCCACCCCGCTTTTTTTTGGGACATTCTCTGTATCGGGTGTGGGTGGGGTGCAACTAAACAAGATGGTTCCCACCCAGTCACGTCGTAATCTATCAGATTCAAGACTTTCTAGGTGTGTCTCTTGTAATAAGGCGATGTCTGCCTGCTTAGAATTAAGGTAGGATAGGACTTTTTTCCGTTTGATAAAGTGGGTAAGGCCGTTTACGTTCCATGATATCACCCTGAGGGGAACTACCGGTGCTCCCATCTGGTTGGGTATCCACGAGGCGCCCCAGACCTCCGCGTGGATGCCTCCAATTATGTCCGGGGGGGTGTGGAATGTGTTTGTGACCAGAGGATGGGGGGAGGAGGGGAGGTCGCATGTTGGCCGCGTCCCTGTGCGGGGGGGGGGGATGGGGGAAGCGCGAGGAAAGGACAGGGGCAAGTATTGTTGTTACTGAGGTCGCTTCCCCTTGGTTATTCTGAGGGGTTGTGGCATGTATATGCTCTGGGACTTGGCATCTGTGGTCTGTTCTACTTTGCACCAATGCCCATCATTATGTCACTATTGCGTTTGTTAGTAGATCGGGGTCTAGAGCTCAAAACCCAGTTCAGAATCGTTTTGCCCCAACCCTGCCAGGGCAAGCCAGTTGTGTGCAAGGGTATTGCGTCAGTTCCCATATTTTCTAGAGGACGTTATGGATCCTGATTCTAGATGGGAGAAGTGATACGGGATATGGTGTTACCCGGCATGAAAGGGAGGGACGTTGAGAAACAAAAGTAATCGGGAGCCAACAAAAACTATCACACAATCCGAACAGTCTAAGCAGTCTGAGGCGGTTAAAGCCTTCTGGGGGGGGGGGGCGATTCTCCGTGGTTCCATGTCTGAAGAGTGTACATTAAAGTAGAGTACTCTTCATGTCTCTGTGTCAGGGCTTTTTCATCAAAGTTCCTATGTTTCCTGCAACGTTTCTATGACAGTCTGGGGTTGTAGATATCGAGGGCTTGTAGGAAAAATGTGTCCATGTTGGTTTCAGGTAGTAGGCACCTAGGGTTTCAAAGGGGATCGGGACTTGTCTCTGTCCGGCAGTTGTGTGTGCATCGCCACCGCCTGTAGGACTTGGCCCCTGTCATCAAAACTTTTTGTTAATCTCTCCAGGTCTCTGCCCCTGGTTTGGGGGTCTGTAGTAGGTCTTCCGTCGGTGTCCAAAGCGATTTCCGATTGGCCCATTCCCCTGGTTTGGTTCTGTGTGTCTTGGGGGGGGGTTGTTGATTCCATGGATTGTGTCGGATCATGCAGCCCCTCGAGGAATGACTTCAGATCCTCTGGGTCATAGAAGGTTCGTGACTCTCCGTTCTTAGTTATCCACATCCTGGCTGGCTCGAAGAGGCCGAAGGCGAGGGCGGAAGGAGAGAAAGGCTCTTCTTCGATCTGCTGTTTCTTTGGAGAAGTCTGCTGAAAGGCGGATTTCGAGGGGACCGAGCCGGAGTGGGCCTTGCCTTCGGGACAGCTGTAGCAATTGGCGGACCTGTCCGTGCCGGAGGAAGCAGGCTATGATTGGACGAGGGCGATCTTGTCCGTTTTGTCTCTTGAGACCAAGTCTATGCACTCTTTGAAATTCCAGAGGGGGGTCAAATGTTATGTCGGCTAGTTTGGGAAGCGTGTCTCGCAGGTAAGAGAGGATATCTGTACCCTCAATGCCTTCCGGAAATCCAAGGAAGCGGATGTTGTTTCTGCGGCTTCGGTCCTCAAGGTCGGTGAACTTGCTGCGAAGGTACAAGAGTTCCTGATCTCTGTCAGTCTGTAAGACCACTTGACTTTCCACGGCCGCTACTCGATGGTCCAGTCCGGAGATTTGTGACTGGAAGCCCGCTATTTCCAAGCGCATGGATCTCGTTTCCGCTGTTAATGCTGACATGGCAGTGTCCATACCTTCCAGTTTGCGGCCTACTGCCGATATCTCCTGCAGTATACGATCCATTGATGCTCCTTGAGTATTGTCTGACATGGTGTCGTGTGAGGGGGGCGGAGAGTCTGCGGGAGCAGGATGTTTCTGTTGACGCAGGGCTTCAGAGAAGAGTAGTTGGCGAGCGGGTTTACACGGTGCTTTACCTGCCGTCTTGCCTCTGGGCATTGCGGGTTTCTCCCTGCAGGTGGGGATCTAAGGGGGTGCCTGTCCGTGTCTCAATGAGGGCGATCAGCGTGGGCAGCAGAGGAGAGAGGGTGGCGGGTGGGGTTCAGAGTTCAGAGGGGTACCTCTCTAAGTGGCCTCCTGGGCCTGTCGTTGGTGTATATGTACGAGGGGAAGGATCACGGTATTGGCTCTATAGCGTTCAGCGTCCCGCAGGGCTGTTCCGTGGAGAGAGGGGTTGTTTTGGAGCCGAGGTCCGATGTTATTCCTGGCCCTCCTTGCTCTCCATGCCTCGTTAGTTCTAGCTTTGTTGGAGGCTACAGTGGCTTTTCACTTTTCCTGTTAGTGTGGTATTGCTTCTTTTGTTGTTATGTTTGTGTTGATCGTTTTCCTTTCTCTTTTTTTTCTTTTTCTCCTCTTTTTTTAGTTTTTTTGTTTTCTTACTCTTTGCCCCCTCTTGTGCTTGCCCCTCTTTTTATTAGGTAGTATTTGCTCCTTTACTCTTTGCCTTCTCCTCTTCCTGTCGTCTTCCTCCTCTCTCCGCTCGTTGTTATATTCCTCTCTCTCTCTCCTCACTCCCGGCCCCTCTCTCACTCATCCACCACCCTCATCTCCGTACGTCTCTCATCCTCTCTGACTCACCGGCTCGGCTTTCACCTCTCCATCCTCTTCGGGCCTCTGTCGTTTCTCAGGGGGTCTTCTCTGGAGCAGGTAAGGCTGGGGGTAGCCGTCCGTTGCGCTCCGCTGGTGGTGAGGCCTCTTGTCGCCGATCCCATCACCCCCGGCAGAAAGGGGAAGGGTGGAGAGGCACTGGGAGGTGCGTCGTCAGCATCGGGCCACCTCCTGTTGTTGTTCCGGGCCGTGATGTTGGTCGGCTCCGTTCTCCCCCTTCGGCAGCTATCGATCAGGAGGGAGGGGTCAGGCGGCGTCCCGGCCTGTTGCCGGCTCCGGGAGCCGCAGATGAGCCGCTGTCAAGGCGCGGGTAGGGACGAAGGGCGCGCTCTCTCCCACTTCAGGCTTCAGCGAGGGACGCGTCTCTCCGTGTCGGGGTGATTCCTCACTCGAGGCTGCGGCTCAGGGGCCTGCTGTAGGCCTCAGGCCTGCTCCCCTCGCTCCGTCCGGCGCCTCCGTGGAGGGCGCTCCCCCCGTGTCACGGACGTCGGTCGTTCACCGTCTCCAACTCCTATGTCGGCCCCCGCTGCGTTCGGGGGTCCCGTGGAGCGCCCCCAGCGCCGCAGCCACCGCCGCGTGGCCCGCCGCCGTGCGGAGCTCGGCTCTTAGGCGGCCATCATGGATTGCGGCCAGACCACGCCCCCCATGAAATGTAACTTTTAACAATATGTAGAGTTGTAGACAAACTTCTGAAAACAACTTTTTATAAAACGAATGGCAAAATAAATATGAACTATCCCTTTTCCCCCTCATTTAAGTATTGCAAAATTAAACATACTTTCCCGACAGCATGATTATCTTTTGTTGATAATCCAAACTACTGTTCCACGATAAGCCCAAAAATCGGTTGAAGAAACATTTTTTTAAAATATCACATTGGTACACACTTACATTAACATAAATTTACCTTGGTGTGGGGGATTGAACGTCATGTTCATTTTTTCCCTTTGGCGGAGTAACAGATGTGAATTGAAATTGTATCTGTCATTCTCCTTAGCAATCGTCAATTTTAATTATAAACATTCATGTAACATGTTAATTCAGTGGCATTTCTACTACAGAAGACACCCTGTGCCTTCTTAATTACCCCTATTATATCTCAAGTCACACATACACATATGAATGTGTATTTTTTAAAATAGCCACTGAGTAGGAAACTTACAAATAATTATTTTCTCCTCCAAACAGCTGCACTTCAGTGAAAAAACGAAACGATACCATTAACAAAGACAGATCGGTCATGCCACAATGTCACGACCAATTTGATAACACAGAATGGCACTGCATTGATCTTGGTAAACATGCACCTTGATGATATATGAGCAATTGTTTCAGATAACATTACAATAACAGCCACGTCATGACCTGACATTTCAGCGCCCTACAATGTTGTCAATAGATATCATATTGGATTATTTTCGAGGTTGTTTTCAATCAGGGAGAGGACTGTCAGTGACAGATAAAAATATACAACTTGCCAGATTGGTGGGGAGGTTTGAGCATTTTTACAACTTTGTACATATTATTCCATATAACCTCTTTAAAGCTTTAAGTTCAGAACCAAACGAAGGTCTGTGTCTAAATTTAAACAACATATCCTGAAGCCAATGTGTAAAGTTTGCACAATTCATATAATTTTACTCCAACAACGCATCTAATCAAATTGGTGTTTGCTTGATTGAGAAACTACCTGGGCAGCTATACAGACGTCATGCCCACGTGCCCATTATTTCTGAGGGTGGTGACTATTTAGATTTTGATATGTGAAAATGCAAATACTACTATGCATTTTATAGCTGATAATAAACGACATAAATGCATTTAAAGCCAACGTTTAGGCACAATCTACACTTTTAAACAATTTTAAACTGTACATCTTTGTTGTAGCAGGAGGCCAATATCTGTGTTTGAGATTTGCAGCTTCTAACGAATTGCCAGGAGAATTAGAAACCTTCAAGGCTATCAAAAGCAGAACGTGGTTCAGGGTTAGATTGTGACACTGGCTCAGAGGATTTGTGCAAAATCTACTGAATGGAGAAAGAATCACTGGTCAATCCATTGAAAGTTACACTGGAGTCAGGAACAATACTTGTGACAGGACAAACTGAGGTGTATGTTTATGAGAGGTTTGCACCGACGTTGCACCACAAATTTTGATGCAATGGCAGGGCAAGCAATACTCCATAGATATAAGATGACACATTTGCCAAAATGCATTGTATTTGAATGCTTTCGTCAGGCAAAAGCTGTGCCTAAACCAGCTTTGCTACGCACAAATTAAATATGAATGGTAGGCGTTCCCCCGAACAATGTACCGCAAATCTAACACAGTCAAATTTATGGGTTTGCAAATATGTGACGCATAGTTGTGAAGCTGCGCCCAAAGCCTGAATTGTGCCAAAAATCCTGTGCATCATCAACCTAGTTATAGGAAATGACACAGTGTCTGTGGTAGAAAAAGAGCTACCACACAAAACAATTTCGCAAGCTCAACTACGCCATGGAGGTCGTCATTCTGCCGCTAGGAAGTCGTGAGGAGACCACCACATAGTCAGCGATGGAGGGGACAGCATGTGCTACGGCAACAAATATGCCTCATTGATCTCAGGGAGGATGAGATCATTAAACTCTACAGACTCAGGAGGGAGTCTATCAATGAATTGCTCCACAAGATTGGGCCAAGTCTCCATCCACTAACTGCCAGGCCCACTAACATTCCTCCACAGGTCAAACTGATGGCTATGCTCCACATCTGGTTCCTTCCAGATCACAACAGCCAGAGCGCCAGGAATCTCACAGGGATACTTTTTTCCTTCTTACCCTCTGTGCTGGATGCCATGATCAGGCTCACATCCCACTACCTCCTCTTCCTCAGGACCCCACAACAACTGAACATGTCGCAAAGCTTCTATGCCATTGCAGGATTTCCCCGTCTTAGGTGCCATTGATTGCATTCATGTGCAACTGCCCCCCCTGCTGAAACATCCCACCTATACAGGAACCGGAAGCACACATATTCCAACAATGTCCAGGCCATAGTGGACCATCTGGGGATGTTAATCAATGTGCTGGCCAAATACAAGGAAGTGTGCATGATGCCTATATCTTCATAGTGTAATCAATGAGCGCTTCCAGAATGGGTGATATGGGAATGGCCTATTTGTTGTTAAGGAAATCTAAGTATACAATATATTAACTAAAATTAAAAAAAGTATGACATAATACCCATCTCTGTGCTTTTCTATGGAACCGGGGCATATTTACAAGGGGTGTACATCATGCTTGCGCCATGCATCCTCTACATGTGATGAAAACCTCTAAGTCAGATTTTTGAAGACATGCTAAGCTAATTTGCGTGGCTTTGAATGGCGTCAAAAATCTGGAGTAATACAGTGCAGCGCCAAATGCTGTGTTGCATTACTGTGTGAGAGGTGTTCCATGGGCTTTGTGTGGGTGTATCCATGCAACTCCCATGGCTTAGGACTCATGTCATGTATATCAAACCAGGTAAACCTGGGAATACTTCAAATAAACATGCCTCCCCATGTGAGGCAAAATAAGGACAAATTACTTGATTCTTCTGTTACTTCCTCTTACATTGTGTGCTGCATTCTGTGGCACACATAGATAGAGGAATATGCCTCTAAGGATTATTATTGTGCAGGAAGGCACTGCTTCCTGCACAAAAAACAATCCTGCATGCAACACAGACACCCTTGCTGTATGGTGCAAGGGTACCTGTGTTTGCGCTGGGCAAGAGATTGTGTGCCAGCACAGGGTGAAAGGACAGGAAAGTGCTGTATAGCTAAATACTGTGCATTCCTGGCTTTTCCCAGTGATGCAGTGCTGCACGTCAAGGTGACATGCTGTGCTGCATTGTGGCACTTTGCCACATTTCTGGCCGATAGTATCATGTGCACAGTATTAGGAACAACTTTCTGCAACATGTAGATAATGGTGTTCCATTGTGTCATTCCCTCACTAATCTTGCAATGGCAGTAGCAACATAACATCTGTGCATAGTATTCTCACACTTTGTGAATGGACTGAACCACATCATCTGCACTGGTTAACAAATCAAGACAAAAATCATTTGTACACATATTGACTTTTCTTGTGTACCACAAGGAACATGATGGTTAAGTGTGGTGAGTGTTACCTCAATGGCATACCTAGTCTCGGTATAAGTTAAAGTTCCACTAAATTAATGGTGTGTGAACAAACTCTGTGTTCATAAGTAAGTGTATCACAGATGGCAGTATACGTACGTGTATGTTGACCATAGTTTCTGGAGCAACACTGGAAGTAGTCGTAAATTCCATTTGTGTCATGCAATGTAAGTGTAGGCCCCATTCATGTATAAGTGACAATGTCATGCACCAATGTGTATAAAACACACGTCTCAGCCATACTGAGAGTCTAGGGCCCATATTTATACTTTCTTAGCGCCGCATTTGCGTGGCTTTTTAACGCAAAAACGGCGCAAACTTACAAAATACAATTGTATTTTGTAAGTTTGCGCCGTTTTTGCGTCCAAAAGTGGCACAAACGCGGCGCTAAAAAATGTAAATAAGGGTCTAGGTTTGCACATACACGTAGATATCACGCCGCATTGACATATGTAACCTGTTAGAAATGGGGTTTCCGTTTGGCTAGGGTATTGACCTACGCCAGGCAGAACCCACCCACTCTAGTCAGGGCAAGAGAGTTACATGTCCAAGAAAACTCCTGCTCACCCTCTTGGTAGCTTGGAACGAGCAGTCAGGTCTAACCAGGAGGCAATATGTAAAGCATTTGCACAACACCCACAACACATGTGACGCAATATATACACCACAAAGTAAACACAACACCAAGTTATGTAAAAATAGACTGTATTGCACAAAGCATATTTAGACCAAACATTACATGTCAGTAATACCCTGCCACCTTAGCAGTTGTCAGAACGTTACCCAGGTTACTAATACTCTGCAAGAATAAGCAGTAGTCACACTAGAACCCATAAGTACTCAGGATTCTGCAACATAGGCAGTAGTCAAGAATTACATAAAAGAAATGCACTTGTCATGGGAATATAATAAATGCCTATTCTAAGAGCATTATAAAAAAAAAACTACGGCAAGTCAGGGGCAAAAAAAGAACATTAGCACATACATGCAGCATCCCATAAAGTAATCAGGTTAACATATCACTCCCCAATGTCCATATCTGGAATCTAAAAAATAGTATGTCCAATAGAGTACCTGCCTTAGGATGAGAAGGCACTTCCCCTGCCTAGAAGTCGACAAAGGGGCCCCCCGGCGCTCTTCTGCACAATACGGTAACCCTAGGCTGATGTTAGGGGGGAACAGGTCGATACGCATCCCCCTCCTACAGTAATATCGGGCCCCGTCTGGGGCATGATGGGCTACTAGGGCTTGGAGCGTTGCGCTCCTTTTGCAGCAACGAGGAGAAAGAGGAACTTCACTCCTGTCCCCCATGCGTCCTGCTGCTCAAGCCCCTCGCTGCGAAAGGCAGCAATCCGGATGGGCGGCCCCACTCCTTAGTCTGGGGCCATCCCGTTGTCTTTCCTCCTCGACCGGGCGTGGCCTCCGATGAGGCTTTCTTCTGTCCGGCGAGGCACTTTTGATGTGCCGCCCCTGGATGTCCTACGGGAGACCCTGCCTCCTACTTGCATGCTGGGGCTCCTGCGGACCTGGGCTTCCTTGCCCCAGGGCCTGTCCCACTCCTATACCAGCCCTCCGAAGCACCCGACACGGTGCGTGGGTACTCATCTGTCCCGGGCAGCAGCAGTGAGATGCTGCCTACATGCAGCTCCTTCCTGTGTGTTATAAGTATAAATGACGGAAAATCAGGAAAAGTGCAAGAAGAGGATTTATTCAGGAAATAACAACCCAAAAAGGAAACGGCTGCTACTGGGCTGCCAAGCAATCCAACTGACACAGAATCATTGTCAGTGCCTGGAACATCAGCATCAACCAGGCTCCAGAACGTGAGTCTTGATGTCACCGAGGTTCCAGGCCCAGCATACACATGCTAGGAATAGAAGTAAAACATTTAAGATCACAACACATCCCCCTCCCTCACAATAATCCATACGACAAACTACGTACTAACAGAGTCAAGTAATATAGTCCTTCACCCAGAATGGTTTTGAACGTGATCTGGATGAAAACTTTGAGCATGGTAATGACTCCTTGGATGTTTCCATGCCTGGTGATGATTCCTTAGATGTTTCCATGAAATCTCTACTTTGATCTTGCAAAGTGGGAAAATAGGAGTCTTTCACTAGACCTTCCCACCTCGCGATTCTAGACATGCTCCAAGCGTCACCATTATCAAGAATCACAATGTTCCCTTTTATTTCTTTAATACTATACGGGCCCTTGAAAACAGACCTTCCCTTGGTTGTGAAACAGGGATTCCTCACTAACACTAAATCACCAATCTTCCACTTAACACCAGACACACCATGTTTAGTGTCAAATCGCCGTTTGTAGTTACACTGATATTTTTCCCTGAGACTGGGTGCCATATCAAATCTTTCACGATTGGACTTGGTTTGTGCAACCTTGTTATTAAACCATGCTGGAAATAGTTTAGTGCAACCCATCTTTCCCCTCATATACTCAAAAGGAGCTATGTAGGTGACATTGTTTGGGGTGTTACGATAGGCCCACCACAGATCCCTTAGTAGATTAGTCAGAGGAGTTCTAGTCTCGATGGCTTCCTGCACACAAGCCTTAACCATCCTGTTCATGCGCTCAGCTAGACCATTGGCTTGTGGTAAATATAAGGCAGTCTTCAAATGTACAATAGCCAGGGAATCTAAGAAACATTTAATGTCCATCGAAGTCAATTGTACACCATTATCAGTGACTAATTGGCTAGGTATACCCTCCTTAGAGAACTCCTCCTCAAGGAAGTCAATCACTGTACGAGTATCAATTGAACTTACACACTTGGTCACCACCCACTTGGACGTATAATCCACCAAAAGCATGACATATTGTTCATTCGCTGGTAATAGATGAAACGGACCCATAAAATCCAAACCTAATTTCATCCAAACTTTCTCTGGCACATGTACAGGAGACAATGGTGCCTTCATCACAACCTTGCTCTTGTCATTGCTCGCACAACTCAAACAATCCTTCACAACCGCCTCAGCCTCACGGTCTAATCCTGGCCACCAGTATATAGCCCTTAGTCTAGATTTGGTCATACTCCTTCCCAAATGCCCTTCATGAGCCAGCTGGAGAATTCTGTTCCTCACACCCACTGGTGGTATGGATTTACTCCCTCTAAACAATTTTCCTCCACTAAGAGAGAGTTCATTTTTTGCATTCCAAAAACTTATCAAAGAATTTGGGACCTCTTTATACTCTGGCCAACCTCTGACAATGAACTTTTCAAGTTCACGCCTACCCTCATCACTTTCTACAGCCGCCCTCCACTCTTCTTCACTAATTGCTGCTTCTCTCACCCAATTGATATTACAATCCTCTACTATCTCTTCACCACTGTCAATTGAAGAACGGGACAAAAAATCTGCCACAATATTCCTTGGTCCCGGCACATATTCTACAGTGAAATTGTACTCCAACAATCCCTCCACCCACCTTCGTATTCTAGGAGTTAATGCTTCATTTTTCTTAGGAGTGAAAATTTGAACGAGAGGCCTGTGATCAGTCTTAACCACGAAGGGTAACCCCCAAAGGTAAAATTTAAAGTGTTTGACTGCCCACATACACGCAAGTGCTTCTCGTTCAATTACTGAATAATGTTGTTCTGTCACTTTGAGAGCACGGGAAGCAAAAGCGATCACCTTATCTTCACAATCTACTCTCTGAGTAAGTACTGCCCCCAACCCTTTAACACTCGCATCAGTGTACAAGTAGGTTTTGGCACGCACATCAAAATGCCCTAGAGTGGGCATCTTTCCAATACAAGTTTTTACCAAGGAAACAGCAGTTGCACAGCCCTCATCCCACACAAATTCAGAACCCTTCTTTAAAAGAGCTCTCAACGGTTGGGTCACACTAGCAAAATTGGGAATAAATTTGGAGTAATACTCCGCCAACCCTAGGAACGACTTCACATCATCCTTGTCCTTGGGTTCAGGAGCACTAACTATGGACCAACCAGCTCCAACTTAGGTTTAATCCCCTCACCAGAGATGGTGTGCCCCAAATACGTTACAGAAGAGACCTTGAATCTACATTTTTCTTTTTTTACAGTAAGACCTGCCTCAGCTAATTTGCACAACACCTCTCTTAAGATTTTATCATGTTCACTCACCGTTCCCCCATGAATCAATATATCATCCTGGAAACACAAAATGCCAGTGGTTCCTCCTAAAACTTTCTTCATAACACATTGGAAACATGCAGCCGCAGAGGCCAACCCAAAAGGCATCCTCAAAAACTGATAAGCCCCTAAAGGTGTTACAAACGAGGTGAGATGCCTGGATTCAGGGTGCAATACAATCTGGTGATATGCCGAGGATAAATCCAAAACACTGAACACTTTAGAACCTCCCAAGGAAGACAATTCTTCTGAAATATTAGGTAGAGGTTGACGATCCACCCAGATAAACTTATTAAGGTCTCTAAGATCAACACACATGCGGATCCGTTTCCCATTATCCTTCGATGCTAGAACAACAGGGGCCAGCCACTCTGAGGACTCTATCTCTTCAATGACCTGTGCCTTCAATAGTCTATCAAGTTCCACTTTGAGAGGTTCCAGCATTAACTTAGGCACTCTTCTGACTTTGTGTACAACAGGGGTTACATTTTTCTTAAGAATGATCTTGTGTTCAAAATTTACTAAACAGCCTAATTCTTCACTGAAAACACTTGGAAACTCTTGGCAAATATCTAACTGGTTATTTTCTTCAGACACTACCATGACCTGGTCTTTAGAATTGGGATCTAGTTTAATGCCCATGTCGCGTTGATGGCGCCATCCTAACAAATTATTGCCACGTTTGGCCACATAAACCTTTCCTACAGGAAACCTGTCTCGAAATTGAATTTTCATAATCTTGTATCCAACTACATCTATTCTAGCGCCACCATAACTGACTGGGTTGATGTCAGGTTTAGAGAGAGAATCTAGATTCTCACCAAAAATCTCCTTCCAATTTTTATCACCAACCATGGTGTATGGAGAACCAGAGTCCGCTAGAACTGTAATGACTCTGTTGTCAAGTTTAATAGCACACTCAGGCATGACTACGGGTCCCTCATCAACCATGCTAGTGTTGTGTCCTACCAGATCGATCTCTTGCCCTACATACAAAACAATTTTATTGATATTCCCAGTGACGGAATCTATGTTGTTTTTGTCATTGTTACACACCCTGGCATAATGGCCTTTCCTTCCACACTTCCTACACACAGAATTTCGTGCAAAACAATTAGGACTGTTAGCAACATGACCCATGTTACCACAGCGGTAACAACGTAATGATTTACTGTCCCTTTTTTTATCCTGGATAAGTGTTTGAGACTTATTGTCCATGCCGACTCTTAAAACTTCTTCCTGGATTTTTAATTCTTGTATAGTGGAGAGCCCATCTCTCTCAGAATGATTCATTTCCTTGATCCAATTACTGGTACTTTCCATGCCTTCAACAATTGCAATCGCTTCTCTCAAATCAGGGTTTCTAGTTAAAAGCTTCTCCTGCACTCTTTTGTTATTGGTGCAACGCACTAGTTGATCTCGTATAAGAGAGTCTGTAATGTCACCAAAATCGCAAGTGCGAGCTAAAGTCCGTAAGGCAGCAATAAAATTACCTACACTTTCAGTACTGACTTGAGATCTGGCAAAAAATGTATGCCTTTCAAGAACAACATTCAATTTAGACTCAAAATGAGATGCCAACATCACCACCGACATTTCATATACATCTCTGGGTTCACCATCGGTTCCACCAATAATTAACGGCTCCAAACTGTCATATATATTTCTGCCTTCAATCCCTAAATTATGTAAAAGGACTGCTTGTTTTCTTGCTGGAGAGAATTTTTCTCCCCCTATGGCTATTAGATATGAGTCAAAAAGATTCTTCCACCTCTTCCACGGAAGAATAGGATCACCTTTGTCTAATAAAAAAGGTGGTGGTTGAGACATGGTGGGTGTAGCCATTGTTATTAACAAGGAAACTGTCAAATTCTGTAAAATGCTCTCTCTTTTATCCACAATAAAAAAATTGTCTTCACATGAGGAACAGAAGTTCAAAATCTCCAGTTAATTTATTCCAGGATCTCTATGGCAACCCCTAAGCCAAAAAGACAGAAAAATGTACGAGGCAGTCTAGCTTATTTCTACAGTCTCCATGGCAACTAAAGTAACATGTGACGTAGCTCCCATTACATTTCCTGTTGCCAACAGCGTTTTCTTCCCACAACTCCTCCTGGCTTTTAAAGAAAAAAAAATATTCGTCAGACCAAGCTGGGAACTCCTGCTTGAACTCACTGTGAACACGGCCGCGCACTGAACGTTAACACCGTGGGGAATGCGGCCACGCACGGAGCGTTCTCACCGTGAGAAGTGCGGCCTCCGTTAAACAACGTATACACGGAGCGTATACGTGCTTGAGCGCAGCGAGACACAGCAAAAAAAATTGACTGACTGTACCTGGAAAGGCGCCCCTGAACACGGCCGCGCACTGAATGTATTTACCATGAGGAGTGCGGCCGCGCACAGAGCATTCTCACGGTGAAGAGTGCGTTCTCCGTTGAAACGGAGAGAAATAGGAGAAAAAAAAATAGGCTGACTGTACCTCCAAAAATAGACCTCAGCGAGCAAATCCTTCCGAACTAAACACAGAGGAGAGTGAACAACGAACATCCAATAATCGCAGTGCAGCTCTTCGTTGAAAGAGAAAAGAAATAAGTCCGTGGGTTCTGGGTTGTCAATGTCCTCGTCGCCAGTGTTATAAGTATAAATGACGGAAAATCAGGAAAAGTGCAAGAAGAGGATTTATTCAGGAAATAACAACCCAAAAAGGAAACGGCTGCTACTGGGCTGCCAAGCAATCCAACTGACACAGAATCATTGTCAGTGCCTGGAACATCAGCATCAACCAGGCTCCAGAACGTGAGTCTTGATGTCACCGAGGTTCCAGGCCCAGCATACACATGCTAGGAATAGAAGTAAAACATTTAAGATCACAACACTGTGCCCCGGGGGCACTGATCCAAGCACTCTTCAGACCCGCTTCGATCGATACGGGTGATCAGGCCGCAGTGGTGATATCGGCATTTGGAAAAGTGCTTACGGGCGTTGGGGCCACTTCTGTGAGCCTGTGTTGCACCAGTGAAGCTTCTTTGCGGCCAACGTGCCTAGAAGCACAGGGGGAGCAATAAAGAAGCGATTTCCAAGCGCTATAAATACCACCACAGTACTCCTCATATTTTGGATGGTTGCAGGGGTCAGGGGCCACAGCACCCTGCCCCTGGAGACAGAAGAGGTGGGAAGCACAGGGCTAGCAGGCCCCAACAACAGGATGCACAAGAGATGCAGATGGGGGCAGTTCTTCCTAGTGACCAGGCAGGTCACAGGTCAGCACAGCAGCAGCAGTCCAAGGTGGGTCCTAGTGAGTCCATTCAGCAGCGTCCTGTGTCCAGTTCCAGAAGAGTCTCTGGAGTCCCAAGAATGTCTCTTCATGTCTAAATTGTGGGGAAAAAATCCCCTGTACCTATACTTAGTTTACAGTGTGTTTCACAAAGACAGGGGAGAGGAGGTTCCAACCAGTTACAACTGGTTCAGGGAGTGCCCCCTCTCTCCTCCAGCACAGGATCCAAACATCAGTTGGGGGTAAACAACCCTTTTGTGTGAGGCCAGGGCACAGCCTTTACAAATGCAGGTGTGCCCCGCCTCTCCCTTCTCTCAGCCCAGGAAGACTATTCAATATTTAGATGCTCCTCTGTGACACTTCCACCCTCCCTGTGTACAGGCTGTCTGAAAACTATGCACAAAGCCCAGCTATCACTCTGCCCAGACGTGGATTGAAGTCAAGCTGCAAAACACCAGAGTTAAAAGCACAGAGAAATGCTCACTTTCTATAATTGGCATTTCTGTAATGATAATAAAAAATCCACCTACACCAGTAAGCAGCTTTTCTCACTATCATTACAACCATACCAAATATGCCTACACTACCCATCATAAAGCAGAGAATACCCCCTAAAAATAAGGCAGGGCATTTCCAATGCAATCCTACGAGAAGGCAGCACTCGCAGCAGTGAGAAACCAAATAGGCTGTTTGTCACTACCAGGACAGGCCACATTAACAGGCACATGTCCTGCCTTCTACATACATGGCACCCTGCCCATAGGGCTAGCTAGGGCTTATCTTAGGGGTGGCTTACATGTAGTACAAGGGGAGTTTGGGTCTGGCAAGGAAATTTAGATGCCAGGTCCCTGTGGAGGAAAACTGTGTGCACAGGTTCTGCGTTAGCAGGCCTGAGACAGGTTTGAAAGGCTACTTCAGTGGGTGGCACAAGCAGCGCTGCAGGCCCATTAGTAGCATTTAATTTACAGGCCCTGGGTATAGAGATACCACTTTACAAGGGACTTATAGGCAAATTAAGTATGCCAATTAGGTATAAGCCAATCATACTAAGTTTACAACGGAGAGCACATGCACTTTAGCGCTGATTAGCGGTGAAAAGGGGTTAGAGTCATAACGTCAGCCAACAAGGGTCAGGAAAATAAGGAGGAAAAGGCAAAAAGTTTGGGGAATGACCCTGTAAAAGGGCCAGGTCCAACATAACCAATGTGATAGATCACCAATATTGTGGCGTAAGTAGGCAAAATATCCTGCATATGAATCCATCAATGTTAAACTCACACTCTCAAACACAATGCTGTAAAGCATGTGGTACACCAGTAACTACCATCGAATAAAATGCAACCAGGGTAAGGTATCACAGAGTACTTAAGAGGATCCCAATCTCAACATTCTCCTGCCACACAAATGATGACAGATTCAAGGATCAGAAGGACAGAATCCCTTACAAGATAGAATCGCATATTTACATGTGAAAACCTAAAGTAGTGTGTCCAGGTCTGTAGTAGAGAGCTATTTGTATCTACATCAGTGTGTCCTACCTAAAAATACTCCCATTGCCATACCTATGTGTCAATCTAAGTTCAGCATGACAACTTGTCTGACAAAAAGAATTAGCTGAAGGCAGACTACAAAATGTATAACTATCCATTTCACATGTTGGAAATACACCTCATGTGCGCAGCAAACTCCTATGTTAAAGTAAGTGAACAAATCAAAGGCTATGTCAATTTCATGTAGGCAAGCAACAACATCAGATGGTTCAAAAGGACATATGTATGTGTGATTGTCAAACAGGATGGCACTGTCAGAACTTACCTGGTGCTGGCTAAGGCTGAGTATGTGCCAGAAAATCAGATAACCACTTTGGCGGTCATTCCTACCTTGGTGGGCGGCGGTCGCCGCCCGCCTGGCGGGAACCACCAGAAGACCGTACCGCGGTCCAAAGACCGCGGCGGTCATTCTGTCTTTCCCGCTGGGCTGGCGGGTGACCGCCAAAAGGCCGCCTGCCCGCCCAGCGGGAAAGCACCAGCAACGAGGAAGCTGGCTCCGAATGGAGCCGGCGGAGTTGCTGGTGTGCGACGGGTGCAGTTGCACCCATCGCTATTTTCAGTGTCTGCCAAGCAGACACTGAAAATCAATGTGGGGCCCTGTTAGGGGGCCCCTGCAGTGAACATGCAAGTGGCATGGGCACTGCAGGGGCCCCCAGGGGCCCCACGACACCTGTTCCCGCCAGCCAGCTTCTGGCAGTGAAAACCGCCAGAACCAGGCTGGCGGGAAGGGGGTCGGAATCCCCATGGCGGCGCTGCTTGCAGCGCTGCCGTGGAGGATTCACAGGGGCAGCGGGAAGCCGGCGGGAAACCGCCGGCTTCCCTTTTCTGACTGCGGCTTTACCCCCACGGTCAGAATAGCCCCAGAAGCACCGCCAGCCTGTTGACGGTGCTTCCTCCGTCCCCTACCCTGGCGGTCTCGGACCGCCAGGGTAGGAATGACCCCCTTTGTCTCTTCACTTTGCACATGTAGTGAGTGCACATAACATAGAGAGGTCAAGAACATTAAAAAATACCTATCACAGTAATCTGCTGCCTGAACATGAAAGTTTTTCATCAGGAGGAATTTCACACTTAAACCTTGATACCTTTTCCAGCATAGCCTTTTTTTAAGCAGTACATTCGTCCTTGGCAGTACTTCGGAGAGCATAAGCATAATAATTTTTTCATCTTCGGGGCCGATTCACCTTGACCTTTTTGCTATGAATCACTGCCTCTTGAGTTTGGCTGCCTGCCTTTTTACTTTTCCTTTTCCTTTTGGAAACAGGGACAATGGCTTCCATCAGAGAGGAGGCCAGAGCCTGGATTGATCTCTGTTGGGCTGCCAAGCCGTGTGAATGCCCTCCAGAAATGCATTGGACTGTTGCATTTGGGCTCCCAGCCCCTGGATGGCATTCACAATGGTTGACTGCCTAACAGAAATGGATCTCAGGAGGTCAATAGTCTCCTCACTCAGGGCGGCAGGGCTAACTGGGGCAGGGCCTGAGGTGCCTGGGGGGAAGGAGATGCCCACCCTCCTGGGTGAGTGGGCACAGGAAACTCACTGAGAAGCTGCTGGGAGGGTGGTGCTGGTACAGGGGGTGGCTGCTGTACCTGTAGCTGGGGTGGGCACAGAGGTGTCCGCCACCACCAGGTAGCTTCCATCGGAGGAGGTATCTCTGTCCAAACTGTCCCCTCCAGTCCCCCCATGGGGCTCCCCTGGCCCTCCATCTTTTTGAAGCCCTCACCGTCAGTGGACTCTGCCTCCTGGTTCTTGTGGGATGCAGCTCCCTCCGTCGGTAGTGCCTCTGCTCCTCCTCCAGATGATGCTAATGCACATAAGGACAGGATGACTAAACAGAAAGGTGAGGGGAAGAGACAAAGGATACACTGGGTCAATGGCTGCACCAACACCGCTGTTGGCGTACACAACACCCTCACACACAGGGAACAGCCCTACGCATTATGCAATGCACTATCAGTAACAATGCTAGTCACCAGGGCATGGGGAGGGACACATACCACCCACTGCAGCATACCTGGGACCCACACACCCCTGCCCAGTAGTGGATGCCCACTAGCTAGGTTGGAGGAATATCACATCAACAAGGGACCTACACTGTAATGTCAGCCCTGGCCTAGGGGCATCCACAGGCACACTTACCTCACCCGGATACCCCCCTACCAGGCGTAAGTAGTAATGATGGGCACTGCACTCACCCCCTTGTTGCTGCTGTGGACGCCCCAAATGCCAATCCAGCTCCAGATAGGCCACCGCCAGTATGCGGGCCATCAGGGGGGGGCCGGGTTCGACGGGCACCCCTTCTTCGTTGGGAGGCCATCCCCAGCTGGGCATCTGCCATCTTCCGCGCCCAGTGTCTCAGGTCCTCCCACCATTTCTGACAGTGGGTGCTCCACCTCCCGTAGACCCCCAGGGTCGGCACGTCCTTGGGGATGGCATGCCATATACCCTTCTTTTGATGGGCACTGACCTGCAGAGGAAATATACACAGGGAAAGGTATTATTTAGACCGTCCTGCCTGTTACACTCATGGCCCACCATAGCCCTCCCATTCCCTTACGCACAGACATGGCCAGGCATACATGCTGCACGCTGCCCAGGGCACATCCACAAACCCCCTACATGGGGTCTTCACACAGACCACTCCATGCATTCATGCCCCTTGCATCGTGCTCACAGTGTACTCACCTGTTGGTCTGGAGGCCCATACAGCAGTCTGTACTGGGGTAGGACCCCATCCATTAGTTTCTCCAAGGTGAAGGCAGGGGCTCTTTCCCCAGTCACACGAGCCATGGTAGGTTCCACACACAGGTCACAGCAGCACAGGCAGTGTAGGTCCTCTCCTGTTGGAGGTCAGGTAGCAATTGAGTGAACAGATAGAAAATGGCAGTGACGTCCGCAGCGGTGCATACCGTCACCGCCGGCGTACATCACCATTGGCCACTGTACTCCATAGGGCCCAATAATAACCAATGTGGAGTTGCACAGCAGTTCCCGACCGCCTCCTGCAATGGCGCACAACGTCAGCGGAATTACCTCACTTCCACCTGTCCCTTCATACAGGACAGGCGGACCCCATTTCAGGGAGGGGGGTAGACCATGGACCATAACTGCATCACAGTTCACAATTGTACATTCAAGACATATGCCACTAATATTTTTAAAAAATCACATCATGCATTGAACTGTAGTGGCTACAATGTACAGATTATGACCGGCTCCTCACTCTTTTGCCCCATAGATTGCAACCACTGCGGAAGAATAGGAGATGGAGACATCCCCCAATGGATAGACCCCTGGTGGATTTGGCAACGATGAAGGACAGGCACATAATTCTCACCTACATGCTTGACAGGGCCACAATCACGGAGCTGTGTGCCCAACTGGAGCCTGACCTGCTATCTGCTATCCGTCACCCCACTGGGATCCCCCCTCTTGTGCAAGTGCTATCAGTGCTCCGTTTCTTGGCAATTGGTTCTTTCCAAGCGACAGTGGGCTGGATAGCAGGAATGTCACAGCCAATGTTCTCAATAGTGCTGACCAGAGTGTTGTCTGCCCTGATTAAACACATGTGCAGCTACATTGTTTTCCCCCAAGTGGAGGATTTGGCCACAGTGAAGGCTGACTTCTATGCAATGGGACATATCCCCAACATAATTGGGGCGATGATGGAACACATATTGCATTTGTCTCCCCCCCCCCGGCAAAATGAACAGGTCCTCAGAAATCGAAAAAGTTTTCACTCGATGAATGTGCAGATGGTGTGTTTGGCGGACCAGTACATCCCCCATGTCAATGCTAAGCATCCAGACATGGTGCATGATGCTTTTATCCTGAAGAATAACAGCATCCCAAATGTGCTGACCCAGCTAGAGAGGCACAGGGTGTGGCTAATAGGTGAGCCCTGTTTCCCACCCAGTGGATGTTGGTGTATGGTGTGGGCCATATGGCATAGTGTGTGGCTAACACTTGTCCCTTGATATTCGCAGGTGACTCTGGTTACCCCAACCTCTCATGGCTACTGACCCCTGTGAGGAATGCCAGGACAAGGGCAGAGGAACGTTACAATGAGGCACATGGGCGAACAAGAAGGATAATAGAACTTACCTTCGGCCTCCTGAAGGCCAGGTTGCGGTGCCTCCATCTAACAGGTGGATCCCTGTGCTACTCACCCAAGAAGGTCTGCCAGATAATCGTGGCATACTGCATGTTGCACAACTTTGTCTTGACACTCCATGTGCCTTTTCTGCAGGAGGAGGAGGCTGGAGATGGCCATGTGGCAGCTGTGGACCCTGTGGACAGTGAAGATGAGGAGGCAGAGGATGAGGATGAGGACAACATAACTGCAGTGATTAGACAATACTTCCAATGACATGCAGATAAGTCAGTGTAACTTCACATTTCAGTGACAGTTTTGTGTTTGACATTGTCGCTGGCAGGCTGTGAATTCCCACTTCTATGCCCACTCACTGTATCCTTTGGCAACTCCAGGTCTTTCCTATGTATACTTTACTGTACAGTTGAATTGCAATGTTTAAACCTTGTTAAACGAATACATACTTAAATCATTTGATATGCTCCATACTTTTCAAAGTGTGTTTATTGCAGTGCTCTGAAGAAAAGTGGGAAGTGCAATGGGCTGGGTTGATGATGGAGGAAAGTCCAGGGTAGAGTCCGGTCTATTGGTAGCACAGGTGCATTGTCCAAGGGGGCATAGGAAGGGGAGCAATGGCAGTTCAAGGTGGACAGGCTTCTCGCAGGGAATCGTTTGTGGGGTGGTTCTCCTTCTGCAGGGGGAGGGGTGCTGGTGGCCTGTTGGTCCTGTGGCGGGCCTCCTGTTCTCTAGCAGAGGTGGAGTGCTGTTCAGCAGTCTGGCTAGTAGCAGGGGCCCGCTGGTGTGACACTGCCTCCCTCATAATGTTGGCCATGTCTGCCAGCACCCCTGCAGTGGAGACCAGGGTGGTGTTAATAGACTTCAAGTCCTCCCTGATCCCCTGGTACTGTCCCTCCTGCAGCTGCCTGTTCTCCTGCACATTGTCCGGGATCTGGCCCAGCGTATCCTGGGAATGTTGGTATGCTCCATGGATCGCAGTGAGTGCCTTCTGGAGAGTCGGTTCCCTGGGCCTGTCCTCCCCCTGGCGCACAGCAGTCCTCCCAGAGTCCCTGTTGTCCTATGTCTCTGTCCCCTGACCCTTGCGCCCACTGCCACTGACCCCAGGTCCCTGATTGTCTTGGGTCTGTGGTGTGCCCTGGGGTCCCTGTAGTGGTGGACACACTGCTGATTGAAGTGCCCTGGGGACAGAGGTATGGGCACGCTGGGTGGGTGCTTGGTGGTGTTTCCTGAGGGGGGAGGCTCTGTGGTGGTTGGAGACATCCCCCCGTGTAACCGACTGTCCGGAGGTCCCTGATGGGCCAGGTTGGTCATCCAGATCCAGGTGAGCAGAGTGGCTGTCATCACTGTGGGCCTCTTCCGTGGGGAGACTGGATGTTGCTGGCACCTCCTCTCAGGTGACATTGCCTGGGATACCTGTAGGGATGTATATGCAGTGTTATTATTTCAGTGTGTGACATATTGGTGCCTGGGTGGGTTGCCCTCCGTGGTTGCCCTCGGGTAGGTCGCTTCCCCGCCGCTGCAGCTCCGCCTGCCCAGGCCCCTGCCACGCCGTGCTAGGGTGTTCAGGTATTTCAGGTATTTCAGGTTCTTCTCTTGACCTTCGACTGTTTCTTGCCATTTCTCTTTTGCACTTTTGCTCTTTTCCTTCCACTGTTTCCTGTCATTTCTCTTTTGCTCTTTGCCTTCCACTGTTCCTTGCCATTTCTCTTTTGCTCTTTGCCTTCCACTGTTTCCTGCCATTTCTCTTTTGCTCTTTGCCTTCGACTGTTTCTTGCCATTTCTCTTTTGCACTTTGCCTTCCACTGTTTCCTGCCATTTATCCTTTGCTCGTGGCTTTCCATTTTTCTTTTGCTGTGCGCTTTCCTGCTTTTCCCGCTTTTTTTCCTGCTTTTCCCGCTTTTCCCGATTTCCCGCCGCTGCCACCCGTGCTGCCCGCCCCCCTGCTCCCATTCGCTGTCCTCCTCCCACCTCCTGCCTCCCAGCTGACCCATACTCCCCCCCTTCCCTCTTATGGCGCCTGCTGCGCGGCAGAGACAGTGACCCTTGACCCTCGGGCAGGTCACTTCCCCGCCGCTGCAGCTCCGCCTGCTCAGGCCCTGCCACGCCGTGCTAGGGTGTTCAGGTATTTCAGGTATTTCAGGTTCTTCTCTTGACCTTCGACTGTTTCTTGCAATTTCTCTTTTGCACTTTTGCTCTTTGCCTTCCATTGTTTCCTGCCATCTCTCTTTTGCTCTTTGCCTTCCACTGTTCCTTGCCATTTCTTTTTTGCTCTTTGCCTTCCACTGTTTCCTGCCATTTCTCTTTTGCTCTTTTGCTCTTTGCCTTCAACTGTTTCTTGCCATTTCTCTTTTGCTCTTTGCCTTCCACTGTTTCCTGCCATTTCTCTTTTGCTCGTGGCTTTCCATTTTTCTTTTTCTTTTGCTGTGCGCTTTCCCGCTTTTCCCGCATTTTTTCCCGCTTTTCCCGATTTCCCGCCGCTGCCACCCGTGCGGCCCCGCCCACCCTGCTCCCATTCGCTGTCCTCCCTCCCGCCTCCCAGCTGACCCCTCCTCCCCCTTCCCTCTTATGGTGCCTGCTGCGCGGCAGAGACAGCGACCCTTGACCCTCGGGTAGGTCGCTTCCCCGCCGCTGCACCTCCGCCTGCCCAGGCCCCTGTCACACCGTGCTAGGGTGTTCAGGTATTTCAGGTTCCTCTCGTGACCTTCGACTGTTTCTTGCCATTTCTTTTTTGCACTTTTGCTCTTTGCCTTCCACTGTTTCCTGCCATTTCTCTTTTGCTCTTTTGCTCTTTACCTTTCACTGTTCCTTGCCATTTCTCTTTTGCTCTTTGCCTTCCACTGTTTCCTGCCATTTCTCTTTTGCTCTTTGCCTTCGACTGTTTCTTGCCATTTCTCTTTTGCTCTTTGCCTTCCACTGTTTCCTGCCATTTCTCTTTTGCTCGTGGCTTTCAATTTTTTTTTCTTTTGCTGTGCGCTTTCCTGCTTTTCCCGCTTTTTTCCCCCACTTTTCCCACTTTTCCCAATTTCCTGGCGCTGCCACCCGTGCGGACCCGCCCCCCATGCTCCCATTCGCTGTCCTCCCTCCCACCTCCCAGCTGACCCCGCCTCCCCCCCTTCCCTCTTTTGGCGGCCGCGCCGCTGGCGTGCCAAAGGCAAGCCCCCCTGCGCCCGCCAGCGCCCGCCTGCGCCCGCCTGCGCCCGTCCGCGTCTGGACCGCGCCCAGCGCCAGAACCCCTGGCCCCCACCACGCTCAAAACACCCGACTAAGATACGACACCACCTCCCTCAACGCCCTCAACCCCGGACGAACAGCCACCTGCTACCAAGCCAGCCTTAATGTACTCATGGACCCTTCACCTGTCAAGCCTGCAAGTACACATTCCACCGAGCCTGCAGACCTCCCACCGGCCATCGCACCAACAACCACCTTAAGTGCATCCTCCTCAACACACGCTCCATCCACAAACACGCCATCGAACTATGGGACCTCCTGGACACAACAGCACCAGACGTCGCCTTCATCACAGAAACCTGGATGAACGCCTCCTCGGCTCCTGACTTCGCCATAGCCATCCCCGACGGCTACAAGGTCGCCCGGAAGGACCGCATTAACCAAACCGGTGGAGGAATGACCATCATCTACAGGAACTCCATCAACATCACGACCACCACCGAAGACACCCCCCTCGTCGCCGAGCACGTACACTTCCAGATCCACACCGACCCCAGAACCACCCTCAGAGGAACTCTCATCTACAGGCCCCCGGGCCCACGCGCACAATTCGGCAAAACCATCACAGATTTCATCAGCCCGCACGCCCTAGCCTCACCAGACTACATCCTCCTCGGGGACCTGAACTTCCACCTGGAGAAAAACAACGACAACAACACCGCCACACTGCTCGCCAACCTCGCCAACCTCGGACTCAAGCAACTGGTGAACACCCACACCGCTGGCCACACACTCGACCCCATCTTCTCTGCCATCAACCACATATCCTTCAGCCACTCCTCTGAACTGCACTGGACCGACCACAGATGCGTCCACTTCACCTTCAAACGGGAGACCCACCACCATCGCACACAACAAATCCCCCGCAGACACTGGAGCAAAATCCCCACAGAGCAGCTCCTCTCAACACTGAACCAAAACCCACCAGCCATCACCACTGACGCCAACAACGCAGCCCTCAGCCTCACACAGTGGATCACCAACTGTTCCGAAAACCTCGCTCAACTTAAAAGCCACAAAGCGGGACCAGCATCAGGAAACCCACGTGGTTCACGGATGCCCTCAAAGAATCCAAGAAATCCTGCCGTACCCTCGAAAAAACCTGGCGCAGAGAACGCATCACAGAAAAGATGTCAGCCCTCAAGATCGCCACCCGTGAACACCACCAGCTGATCCGCTCCACCAAAAGGATATCATTCAAAGAGCGACTAGACAAAAACACCCACAACAGCAAAGAACTCTTCAACATCGTCAAAGAGCTCTCCAACCCCAGCGCCAGCTCCAATGTCATCACGCCCTCACAAGAACTCTGCAACTCCCTCACTACGTTCTTCCACCGAAAGATCGCAGACCTTCACGACAGCTTCGGACCCCAGACCCCGCCGCCCACCACCGAACCAACAGCCCCCACCACTACACTCAACGCCTGGACCCCCATCAGCTCTGAGGAGACCAGAATCACCATGAACACCATCCACTCCGGCTCCCCCTCGGACCCGTGCCCCCATCACATCTTCAACAAAGCCGACTCCATCATTGCCCCCTATCTCCGGAGCATCATTAACAGCTCGTTCTCATCTGCCACCTTCCCCGAGAGCTGGAAACACGCGGAAGTCAACGCCCTCCTGAAAAAACCCACGGCTGACCCCAATGACCTGAAGAACTTCCGCCCTATCTCTCTTCTCCCCTTCCTGGCCAAGGTCATTGAGAAGACCGTCAACAAGCAGCTGACCAATTTTCTTGAAACTAACAACTCGCTCGACCCTTCCCAATCAGGATTTCCGGCCAACCACAGCACAGAAACCGCCCTCATCGCAGTCACCGACGACATCAGAACTCTGATGGACAAAGGAGAAACAACTGCCCTCATCCTCCTGGACCTCTCGGCTGCCTTCGACACTGTGTGCCATCGCACCCTAATAACCCGCCTCCGCAACACTGGAATCCTAGGACAGGCCCTTGACTGGATCATCTCGTTCCTCTCCGACAGAACCCAAAGAGTCTACCTCCCGCCCTTCTGCTCAGAACCCACCGAGATCATCTGCGGCGTACCCCAAGGTTCCTCGCTCAGCCCAACCCTCTTCAATATCTACATGAGCCCCCTCGCCGACATCGCATGCAAACACAACATCAACATCATCTCCTACGCCGACGACACCCAGCTGATACTCTCCCTCACCAAAGACCCAACCACCGCCAAAATCAACCTACAGGAAGGAATGAAAGACGTCGCAGAATGGATGAAGCTCAGCCGCCTAAAGCTGAACTCAGACAAGACGCAGGTCCTCATCCTCGGACAATCCCCTTCCGGACGACTCCTGGTGGCCCACAGCTCTGGGCACCGCACCAACCCCCTCAAAACACGCACGCAACCTCGGATTCATCCTGGACCCCCTCCTCACTATGACCAAGCAAGTCAACGCTGTCTCGTCATCATGCTTCAACACCCTACGCATGCTCCGAAAAATCTTCCGATGGATCCCCGCCGAAACCAGAAAGACAGTTACCCATGCCCTCGTCACAAGCCGTCTGGACTACGGAAACACCCTATACGCAGGGACCACCACAAAGCTACAGAAACGTCTTCAACGCATACAGAACGCCTCCACACGCCTCATCCTCGACATCCCTCACCACAGCCACATATCCGCCCACCTGAAACACCTGCACTGGCTCCCCGTCAACAAAAGGATCACCTTCAGGCTCCTCATCCACGCACACAAAGCTCTCCACAACATGGGCCCCGAATACCTCAACAGCCACCTCTCGTTCTACACTCCCACCCGTCAGCTTCGCTCAGCCAGCCTCGCCCTCGCCACCGTCCCACCCGTCCCACGTGCCCGCAGAACTACCGCAGGAGGAAAATCCTTCACCTACCTGGCAGCCAAAGCATGGAACTCCCTCCCCGCACACCTAAGAACTGCCCAGGACCATCTCGCCTTCAGGAAGCGCCTCAAGACATGGCTTTTCGAGCAGCAGTAACCCTCCCCCCCTCCTCCCCAGTGCCTTGAGACCCTCTCGGGTGAGTAGCGCGCTCTATAAATGCATTGATTGATTGTTATAAAATTAAACAAATAATATTATTATATAACAAACAATACTAAAAAGTAGTAAAGACTATGAAAAATGGATATACTATTTCGACTCCGGTGCATACAAAAGTAAGGAAAGCGTTGGACTCCGGATGGGTAAAATGTATAATTCCCATTCCAGTCGGTGCAACAGTATGGAAAATGTTGGGCTCTGCAGGGATAAAATGTACTATTTCCACTCCATTCTGTGTAACAGTAAGGACAGCCTAGGACTCCTAGGAGTAAAATGTACTATTCCCATTCCAGTCTGTGCAACAGTAGGGAATATGTTGGACTCCGGGGGGATAATATTTACTATTACCAACCACTCTATGCACCAGTAAAAAAGTAGTTCACTTCAAACACATAACATCTTTTAATAACTCCATTCACTTACCCAAACTATAAAACAGTTAACATAAAAAGTATACATATAAATTAAAAATAAATCTTACATAGTTATTCAAAATTAATATGAAATAATAAAATGTTATTAATTGATTATTTCATTAAAGTTATACACCTTACTCCAAAAAACCTAGCGGCCCAAAATTTAAATAAAATACAAATAAATAATATGACGAAATTAACATATTAAATAATCAATAAAATAATTATTAATCAATGAATAATCAATTGTTAATTAATTATTACTTATAAAGCTTCCCACCCCATTTCAAACACAAACAACCTGCAACTAATATATAACATGAAAAATATATTTTTTAACAATTTATATAATTGCAGATCAATTGAATGTGTTAATAAATAAATAATAATTAATGATCATTAATTATCACTTAATTAACTTCTCTCTCCATCCCCCTACAAACCCAACAATCCGCACCTAATATATACCTTAAATAAATTAATAATTATACACCTTACATGATTAATTATCAATTAAATAATGAATAATACATTAATTAATACATTTATACGTTGTTATAAATCAATTAATAATTAATTAACTTCCCACACTATACCTCTACAAACCCAACAATCTGCACCTAAAATATAACTTAGAAATGTAATATTTACACAATGCATATAATTATCAATTAAATAATTGATCATAAATTAATTATTAATCAATTAATAATTAGTTTAATAACGTCTCACTCTATACACCTAAAAACCCAACAACCCCAAACCTAAAATTTAACAAAAAGTCATAATTACACAATTTACATATTGCATTTTTAATTAATTAATAATCAATTAATAATTAACCACCCATCCTTTAACTCTACAAACTCAACAACCGCACCTAAAATATAGTAGGAAAATAAGTACAGAATTTCCATAATTAATTATCTATTAAATAGTTATAAATAAATTCATAATTCATTGATAATTACAAATAAATTAATAATTACCTGCCCACCCTATAACCCTACATACCCAACAATTCACTCATACAATAAAACCCCAAAATATAATTACGCAATTTACATAGCTGATTATCAATTTAATAATTCATATTAATTAAAAATTAATTATTTATTAATTATACTTAATTAACGCCACATCCTGTACACCTGCAAACCTCACCCCTCTGTGACACTATAATTACTATTAATAATTACATTAAACATTATAAATAACTTAAAATTACAAACTATATTTAAAGTTATTATCAACAATTATACAAACAAAATATAACATATAGAATTAAAATATGAACTAACACATAAAGATAATTAAAAAACAATATTTTTTACAACTATATTATTGAACACGATATTAACATAGATATTATTGAAAACTATATTACTTACCTAAAAGATTGATATTCTTGTCAATGATATTTCTGCATCACGATATTTCTGTGTCATATTAAAAATTCTATATAAATGTAGCTCGATATTTCTAATCTGATATTTTGTTCAAATACCGTCAAAGGGGAATTAGATGGACCTCATTGGATTGGAGTTTGGTGGCACTGTAGGTACGTATGTATGGACCATCTGCATGGAGTTATGTTACTATCACACAGCAGTGTAAACATGTAAAATCCAGATCATTTACTGTGCTAGTTACAATAATCAAGTATAATGCTATGCAATAGCCATACCCCAACTGAGGGGGACTACTCAATTAGTTGTGTTTTTTTGGATTTAACATGCATTTCTTGGGAAGCTTTACCTGATTTCACATATGTACTTGTGCTGGGTATGATTCGAACATTTTGTAACCCTGCACAGGTAACATAAAAGGAGGAATGTAATGTTCAATCTCCTCTAATGTGAACCTTTTTATGTGTGGTGCATTGTTTAGCACACGTAGACAGATGAAGATGCCTCTTGCAATTGTACTTGTTCAGGAAAGTAGCCTTTTCATGACAAAATATGTACATCTTCTACCAAGGCATGCACCCTAGACCATGATGCAAGGTAGCATGCTTTGCCACTAGTCAGCGCTCTGTGCATCAGTGCCATGAATAGTCTGATATGGTTGTTACAATGTTACATACAGTGTAAACCTGTCCTTTCCCATCGCAGCACTACTTTGGTGTGCATAGAGCCAATAGTTTCTCCCTGTGTCATGGTGCAAGGGGGCATGAGATGACGCTGCCCACCAGTGCACATAACATCAACATTCAGCCACCTCTGTCTTGCAAGGTGACTATATGCACCCCCTATTCAGACAATATATGCATATGTATGCCCAGCGTGTTGAATCTCCCAAATCTTTGGGATGTCATAATATTGTTAATGGAATGAAGACTGTGTGTACTTGAACTATTTACAAAGCAATATTCCAATTATTTTCTTGTAGATGGATCTGTCCCATACACCAGGGCAAAGCTGACACCTCCCGGGATCCCACAGCTTCCAGTAAGTATAATAAGTACATGGTTGTAGGTGAGTAAGGTTTGTGTGCAACCCATGTGTTAGACTTGCCATCATTGGCATGGTCTCCCCTAACTTTTTGCCTCTACTTCCCGGGTTGTTTCTGTGTGCTGGATTCTGTTTTTGCTGGGTTTTTTTGCGCTGGACACTATAACACTGCTGACCAGTGCTAAAGTGTAAGTGTTCCCTGTATAAATTATTTGTGTACATTGGCTTATCCATGATTGGCATATATGATTTACTAGTAAGTCCCTAGTGAAGTGCACTAGAAGTTCCCAGGGCCTGTAAATCAAATGCTACTATTGGGCCTTTAGCACTGGTTGTGCCACCCACCTTAGTAGCCCTGTAAACATGGCTCAGACATGCCACTGCATTGTCTGTAAGTGCAGTTTTAAACTGCCAATTCGACTTGGCAAGTGTACCCACTTGCCAGGCCTAAACCTTCCCTTTTTATGCATTTAAGGCACCCTCAAGGTAGGCCCTAGGTAGCCCCACGGGCAGGGTGCAGTGTATGTTAAAGGTGGGACATGTACGTATGTGTTTTACATGTCCTGACAGTGAAATACTGCCAAATTCGTTTTTCACTGTTGCAAGGCCTATCTCCTCATATGTTAACATGGGGGCTGCCTTTAAATATTATTAAAGCACAGATTCCCCTTGGGAGCAGATAGACATCTGGAGTTTGGGGTCTCTGAACTCACAATTTAAAAGTACACCTTTTAGTGAAGTTGGTTTTTAGATTGTGTGTTTGAAAATGACACTTTTAGAAAGTAGGCATTTTCTTGCTTTCACCATTTTGACAGTTGGGCTGTTTGCACCTCTCTCTAGACAGTGACACAAAGGGAGCTGGGGTGACATTGGCTGGGATACCTGTAGGGATGTATATGCAGTGTTATTATTTCAGTGTGTGACATATTGGTGCCTGGGTGGGTTGCCCTCCGTGGTTGCCCTCGGGTAGGTCGCTTCCCCGCCGCTGCAGCTCTGCCTGCCCAGGCCCCCGCCACGCCGTGCTAGGGTGTTCAGGTATTTCAGGTATTTCAGGTTCTTCTCTTGACCTTCGACTGTTTCTTGCCATTTCTCTTTTGCACTTTTGCTCTTTGCCTTCCACTGTTTCCTGTCATTTCTCTTTTGCTCTTTTGCTGTTTGCCTTCAACTGTTTCTTGCCATTTCTCTTTTGCTCTTTGCCTTCCACTGTTTCCTGCCATTTCTCTTTTGCTCGTGGCTTTCCATTTTTCTTTTTCTTTTGCTGTGCGCTTTCCCGCTTTTGCCGCTTTTTTCCCCTGCTTTTCCCGATTTCCCGCCGCTGCCACCCGTGCGGCCCTGCCCCCCCTGCTCCCATTCGCTGTCCTCCCTCCCGCCTCCCAGCTGACCCCTCCTCCCCCCTTCCCTCTTATGGTGCCCGCTGCGCGGCAGAGACAGCGACCCTTGACCCTCGGGTAGGTCGCTTCCCCGCTGCTGCACCTCTGCCTGCCCAGGCCCCTGCCACGCCGTGCTATGGTGTTCAGGTATTTCAGGTATTTCAGGTTCTTCTCTTGGCCTTCGACTGTTTCTTGCCATTTCTCTTTTGCACTTTTGCTCTTTGCCTTCCACTGTTTCCTGCCATTTCTCTTTTGCTCTTTTGCTCTTTACCTTCCACTGTTCCTTGACATTTCTCTTTTGCTCTTTGCCTTCCACTGTTTCCTGCCATTTCTCTTTTGCTCTTTTGCTCTTTGCCTTCAACTGTTTCTTGCCATTTCTCTTTTGCTCTTTGCCTTCCACTGTTTCCTGCCATTTCTCTTTTGCTCGTGGCTTTCCATTTTTCTTTTTCTTTTGCTGTGCGCTTTCCCGCTTTTTTTCCCCGCTTTTCCCGATTTCCCGCCGCTGCCACCCGTGCGGCCCCGCCCACCCTGCTCCCATTCGCTGTCCTCCCTCCCGCCTCCCAGCTGACCCCTCCTCCCCCCTTCCCTCTTATGGTGCCTGCTGCGCGGCAGAGACAGCGACCCTTGACCCTCGGGTAGGTCGCTTCCCCGCCGCTGCACCTCCGCCTGCCCAGGCCCCTGCCACACCGTGCTAGGGTGTTCAGGTATTTCAGGTTCTTCTCTTGACCTTCGACTGTTTCTTGCCATTTCTTTTTTGCACTTTTGCTCTTTGCCTTCCACTGTTTCCTGCCATTTCTCGTTTGCTCTTTTGCTCTTTACCTTTCACTGTTCCTTGCCATTTCTCTTTTGCTCTTTGCCTTCCACTGTTTCCTGCCATTTCTCTTTTGCTCTTTGCCTTCGACTGTTTCTTGCCATTTCTCTTTTGCTCTTTGCCTTCCACTGTTTCCTGCCATTTCTCTTTTGCTCGTGGCTTTCAATTTTTTTTCTTTTGCTGTGCCCTTTCCCGCTTTTCCCACTTTTTTTCCCACTTTTCCCACTTTTCCCAATTTCCCGGCGCTGCCACCCGTGCGGACCTGCCCCCCATGCTCCCATTCGCTGTCCTCCCTCCCACCTCCCGCCTCCCAGCTGACCCCGCCTCCCCCCCTTCCCTTTTATGGCGGCCGCTGTGCGGCCGCGCCGCTGGCGTGCCAAAGGCAAGCCCGTCTGCGCCCGCCTGCGCCCGTCCGCGTCTGGACCGCGTCTGGACCGAGCCCTGCGCCAGAACCCCTGGCCCCCACTGCGCTCAAAACACCCGACTAAGATATTACACCGCCTCCCTCAACGCCCTCAACCCCGGACGAACAGCCACCTGCTACCAAGCCAGCCCTAAATGTACTCATGGACCCTTCACCTGTCAAGCCTGCAAGTACACATTCCACCGAGCCTGCAGACCTCCCACCGGCCATCGCACCAACAACCACCTCAAGTGCATCCTCCTCAACACACGCTCCATCCACAAACACGCCATCGAACTATGGGACCTCCTGGACACAACAGCACCAGACGTCGCCTTCATCACAGAAACCTGGATGAACGCCTCCTCGGCTCCTGACTTCGCCATAGCCATCCCCGACGGCTACAAGGTCGCCCGGAAGGACCGCATCAACCAAACCAGTGGAGGAATCGCCATCATCTACAGGAACTCCATCAACATCACGACCACCACCGAAGACACCCCCCTCGTCGCCGAACACGTACACTTCCAGATCCACACCGACCCCAGAACCACCCTCAGAGGAACTCTCATCTACAGGCCCCCGGGCCCACGCGCACAATTCGGCAAAACCATCACCGATTTCATCAGCCCGCACGCCCTAGCCTCACCAGACTACATCCTCCTCGGGGACCTGAACTTCCACCTGGAGAAAAACAACGACAACAACACCGCCACCCTGCTCGCCAACCTCGCCAACCTTGGACTCAAGCAACTGGTGAACACCCACACCGCTGGCCACACGCTCGACCCCATCTTCTCCGCCAGCAACCACATATCCTTCAGCCACTCCTCTGAACTACACTGGACCGACCACAGATGCGTCCACTTCACCTTCAAACGGGAGACCCACCACCATCGCACACAACAAATCCCCCGCAGACACTGGAGCAAAATCCCCACAGAGCAGCTCCTCTCAACACTGAACCAAAACCCACCAGCCATCACCACTGACGCCAACAACGCAGCCCTCAGCCTCACACAGTGGAGCACCAACTGTGCCGAAAACCTCGCTCAACTTAAAAGCCACCCAAGAGGGACCAGCATCAGGAAACCCACGTGGTTCACGGATGCCCTCAAAGAATCCAAGAAATCCTGCCGTACCCTCGAAAAAACCTGGCGCAGAGAACGCATCACAGAAAACATGTCAGCCCTCAAGATCGCCACCCGTGAACACCACCAGCTGATCCGCTCCACCAAAAGGACATCATTCAAAGAGCGACTAGACAACAACACCCACAACAGCAAAGAACTCTTCAACATCGTCAAAGAGCTCTCCAACCCCAGTGCCTGCTCCAATGTCATCACGCCCTCACAAGAACTCCTCAACTCCCTCGCTACGTTCTTCCACCGAAAGATCCGCAGACCTACACGACAGCTTCGGACCACAGACCCCGCCGCCCACCACCGAACCAACAGCCCCCACCACTACACTCAACGCCTGGACCCCCATCAGCTCTGAGGAGACCAGAATCACCATGAACACCATCCACTCCGGCTCCCCCTCGGACCCGTGCCCCCATCACATCTTCAACAAAGCCGACTCCATCATTGCCCCCTATCTCCGGAGCATCATTAACAGCTCGTTCTCATCTGCCACCTTCCCCGAGAGCTGGAAACACGCGGAAGTCAACGCCCTCCTGAAAAAACCCACGGCTGACCCCAATGACCTGAAGAACTTCCGCCCCATCTCTCTTCTCCCCTTCCCGGCCAAGGTCATTGAGAAGACCGTCAACAAGCAGCTGACCAATTTTCTTGAAACTAACAACTCGCTCGACCCTTCCCAATCAGGATTTCCGGCCAACCACAGCACAGAAACCGCCCTCATCGCAGTCACCGACGACATCAGAACTCTGATGGACAAAGGAGAAACAACGGCCCTCATCCTCCTGGACCTCTCGGCTGCCTTCGACACCGTGTGCCATCGCACCCTAATAACCCACCTCCGCAACACTGGAATCCTAGGACAGGCCCTTGACTGGATCATCTCGTTCCTCTCCGACAGAACCCAAAGAGTCTACCTCCCGCCCTTCTGCTCAGAACCCACCGAGATCATCTGCGGCGTACCCCAAGGTTCCTCGCTCAGCCCAACCCTCTTCAATATCTACATGAGCCCCCTCGCCGACATCGCATGCAAACACAACATCAACATCATCTCCTACGCCGACGACACCCAGCTGATACTCTCCCTCACCAAAGACCCAACCACCGCCAAAATCAACCTACAGGAAGGAATGAAAGACGTTGCAGAATGGATGAAGCTCAGCCGCCTAAAGCTGAACTCAGACAAGACGCAGGTCCTCATCCTCGGACAATCCCCTTCCGGATGACTCCTGGTGGCCCACAGCTCTGGGCACCGCACCAACCCCCTCAAAACACGCACGCAACCTCGGATTCATCCTGGACCCCCTCCTCACTATGACCAAGCAAGTCAACGCCGTCTCGTCATCATGCTTCAACACCCTACGCATGCTCTGAAAAATCTTCCGATGGATCACCGCCGAAACCAGAAAGACAGTTACCCATGCCCTCGTCACAAGCCATCTGGACTACGGAAACACCCTATACGCAGGGACCACCACAAAGCTACAGAAACGTCTTCAACGCATACAGAACGCCTCCACACGCCTCATCCTCGACATCCCTCACCACAGCCACATATCCGCCCACCTGAAACACCTGCACTGGATCCCCGTCAACAAAAGTATCACCTTCAGGCTCCTCATCCACGCACACAAAGCTCTCCACAACATGGGCCCGAATACCTCAACAGCCGCCTCTCGTTCTACACGCCCACCCGTCAGCTTCGCTCAGCCAGCCTCGCCCTCGCCACCGTCCCACCCATCCCACGTGCCCGCAGAACTACCGCAGGAGGAAAATCCTTCACCTACCTGCCAGCCAAAGCATGGAACTCCCTCCCCGCACACCTAAGAACTGCCCAGGACCATCTCGCCTTCAGGAAGCGCCTCAAGACATGGCTTTTCGAGCAGCAGTAACCCTCCCCCCCTCCTCCCCAGCGCCTTGAGACCCTCTCGGGTGAGTAGCGCGCTCTATAAATGCATTGATTGATTGTTATAAAATTAAACAAATAATATTATTATATAACAAACAATACTAAAAAGTAGTAAAGACTATGAAAAATGGATATACTATTTCGACTCCGGTGCATACAAAAGTAAGGAAAGCGTTGGACTCCGGATGGGTAAAATGTATAATTCCCATTCCAGTCGGTGCAACAGTATGGAAAATGTTGGACTCTGCAGGGATAAAATGTACTATTTCCACTCCATTCTGTGTAACAGTAAGGACAGCCTAGGACTCCTAGGAGTACAATTTACTATTCCCATTCCAGTCTGTGCAACAGTAGGGAATATGTTGGACTCCAGGGGGATAATATTTACTATTACCAACCACTCTATGCACCAGTAAAAAAGTAGTTCACTTCAAACACATAATATCTTTTAATAACTTCATTCACTTACCCAAACTATAAAACAGTTAACATAAAAAGTATACATATAAATTAAAAATAAATCTTACATAGTTATTAAAAATTAATATGAAATAATAAAATGTTATTAATTGATTATTTCATTAAAGTTATACACCTTACTCCAAAAAACCTAGCGGCCCAAAATTTAAATAAAATACAAATAAAAAATATGACGAAATTAACATATAAAATAATTATTAATCAATGAATAATCAATTGTTAATTAATTATTACTTATAAAGCTTCCCACCCCATTTCAAACACAAACAACCTGCAACTAATATATAACATGAAAAATATATTTTTTAACAATTTACATAATTGCAGATCAATTGAGTGTGTTAATAAATAAATAATAATTAATGATCATTACTTATCACTTAATTAACTTCTCTCCCTATCCCCCTACAAACCCAACAATCCGCACCTAATATATACCTTAAATAAATTAATAATTATACACCTTACATGATTAATTATCAATTACATAATGAATAATACATTAATTAATTAATTTATACGTTGTTATAAATCAATTAATAATTAATTAACTTCCCACACTATACCTCTACAAACCCAACAATCTGCACCTAAAATATAACTTAGAAATGTAATATTTACACAATGCATATAATTATCAATTAAATAATTGATCATAAATTAATTATTAATCAATTAATAATTAGTTTAATAACGTCTCACTCTATACACCTAAAAACCCAACAACCCCAAACCTAAAATTTAACAAAAAGTAATAATTACACAATTTACATATTGCATTTTTAATTAATTAATAATCAATTAATAATTAACCACCCATCCTTTAACTCTACAAACTGAACAACCCGCACCTAAAATATAGTAGCAAAATAAGTACAGAATTTCCATAATTAATTATCTAATAAATAGCTATAAATAAATTCATAATTCATTGATAATTACAAATCAATTAATAATTACCTGCCCACCCTATAACCCTACATACCCAACAATTCACCCATACAATAAAACCCCAAAATATAATTACACAATTTACATAGCTAATTATCAATTTAATAATTCATATTAATTAAAAATTTATTATTTATTAATTATACTTAATTAACGCCACATCCTGTACACCTGCAAACCTCACCCCTCTGTGACACTATAATTACTATTAATAATTACATTAAAAATTATAAATAACTTAAAATTACAAACTATATTTAAAGTTATTATCAACAATTATACAAACAAAATATAACATATAGAATTAAAATATGAACTAACACATAAAGATAATTAAAAAACAATATTTTTTACAACTATATTATTGAAGACGATATTAACATAGATATTATTGAAAACTATATTACTTACCTAAAAGACTGATATTCTTGTCAATGATATTTCTGCATCACGATATTTCTGTGTCATATTAAAAATTCTATATAAATGTAGCTCGATATTTCTAATCTGATATTTTGTTCAAATACCGTCAAAGGGGAATTAGATGGACCTCATTGGATTGGAGTTTGGTGGCACTGTAGGTACGTATGTATGGACCATCTGCATGGAGTTATGTTACTATCACACAGCAGTGTAAACATGTAAAATCCAGATCATTTACTGTGCTAGTTACAATAATCAAGTATAATGCTATGCAATAGCCATACCCCAACTGAGGGGGACTACTCAATTAGTTGTGTTTTTTTGGATTTAACATGCATTTCTTGGGAAGCTTTACCTGATTTCACATATGTACTTGTGCTGGGTATGATTCGAACATTTTGTAACCCTGCACAGGTAACATAAAAGGAGGAATGTAATGTTCAATCTCCTCTAATGTGAACCTTTTTATGTGTGGTGCATTGTTTAGCACACGTAGACAGATGAAGATGCCTCTTGCAATTGTACTTGTTCAAGAAAGTAGCCTTTTCATGACAAAATATGACATCTTCTACCAAGGCATGCACCCTAGACCATGATGCAAGGTAGCATGCTTTGCCACTAGTCAGCGCTCTGTGCATCAGTGCCATGAATAGTCTGATATGGTTGTTACAATGTTACATACAGTGTAAACCTGTCCTTTCCCATCGCACCACTACTTTGGTGTGCCTAGAGCCAATAGTTTCTCCCTGTCTCATGGTGCAAGGGGGCATGAGATGACGCTGCCCACCAGTGCACATAACATCAACATTCAGCCACCTCTGTCTTGCAAGGTGACTAGCTGCACCCCCTATTCAGACAATATATGCATATGTATGCCCAGCGTGTTGAATCTCCCAAATCTTTGGGATGTCATAATATTGTTAATGGAATGAAGACTGTGTGTACTTGAACTATTTACAAAGCAATATTCCAGTTATTTTCTTGTAGATGGATCTGTCCCATACACCAGGGCAAAGCTGACACCTCCCGGGATCCCACAGCTTCCAGTAAGTATAATAAATACATGGTTGTAGGTGAGTAAGGTTTGTGTGCAACCCATGTGTTAGACTTGCCATCATTGGCATGGTCTCCCCTAACTTTTTGCCTCTACTTCCCGGGTTGTTTCTGTGTGCTGGATTCTGTTTTTGCTGGGTTTTTTTGCGCTGGACACTATAATACTGCTGACCAGTGCTAAAGTGTATGTGTTCCCTGTATAAATTATTTGTGTACATTGGCTTATCCATGATTGGCATATATGATTTACTAGTAAGTCCCTAGTGAAGTGCACTAGAAGTTCCCAGGGCCTGTAAATCAAATGCTACTATTGGGCCTTTAGCACTGGTTGTGCCACCCACCTTAGTAGCCCTGTAAACATGGCTCAGACATGCCACTGCATTGTCTGTAAGTGCAGTTTTAAACTGCCAATTCGACTTGGCAAGTGTACCCACTTGCCAGGCCTAAACCTTCCCTTTTTATGCATTTAAGGCACCCTCAAGGTAGGCCCTAGGTAGCCCAACGGGCAGGGTGCAGTGTATGTTAAAGGTGGGACATGTACGTATGTGTTTTACATGTCCTGACAGTGAAATACTGCCAAATTCGTTTTTCACTGTTGCAAGGCCTATCTCCTCATATGTTAACATGGGGGCTGCCTTTAAATATTATTAAAGCGCAGATTCCCCTTGGGAGCAGATAGACATCTGGAGTTTGGGGTCTCTGAACTCACAATTTAAAAGTACACCTTTTAGTGAAGTTGATTTTTAGATTGTGTGTTTGAAAATGACACTTTTAGAAAGTAGGCATTTTCTTGCTTTCACCATTTTGACAGTTGGGCTGTTTGCACCTCTCTCTAGACAGTGACACAAAGGGAGCTGGGGTGACATTGGCTGGGATACCTGTAGGGATGTATATGCAGTGTTATTATTTCAGTGTGTGACATATTGGTGCCTGGGTGGGTTGCCCTCCGTGGTTGCCCTCGGGTAGGTCGCTTCCCCGAAGCTGCAGCTTCGCCTGCCCAGGCCCCTGCCACGCCGTGCTAGGGTGTTCAGGTATTTCAGGTATTTCAGGTTCTTCTCTTGACCTTCGACTGTTTCTTACCATTTCTCTTTTGCACTTTTGCTCTTTGCCTTCCACTGTTTCCTGTCATTTCTCTTTTGCTCTTTTGCTCTTTGCCTTCAACTGTTTCTTGCCATTTCTCTTTTGCTCTTTGCCTTCCACTGTTTCCTGCCATTTCTCTTTTGCTCGTGGCTTTCCATTTTTCTTTTTCTTTTGCTGTGCGCTTTCCTGCTTTTCCCGCTTTTTTCCCCTGCTTTTCCCGATTTCCCGCCGCTGCCACCCGTGCGGCCCTGCCCCCCCTGCTCCCATTCGCTGTCCTCCCTCCCGCCTCCCAGCTGACCCCTCCTCACCCCTTCCCTCTTATGGTGCCCGCTGCGCAGCAGAGACAGCGACCCTTGACCCTCGGGTAGGTCGCTTCCCCGCTGCTGCACCTCTGCCTGCCCAGGCCCCTGCCACACCGTGCTAAGGTGTTCAGGTATTTCAGGTATTTCAGGTTCTTCTCTTGACCTTCGACTGTTTCTTGCCATTTCTCTTTTGCACTTTTGCTCTTTGCCTTCCACTGTTTCCTGCCATTTCTCTTCTGCTCTTTTGCTCTTTACCTTTCACTGTTCCTTGACATTTCTCTTTTGCTCTTTGCCTTCCACTGTTTCCTGCCATTTCTCTTTTGCTCTTTTGCTCTTTTGCTCTTTGCCTTCAACTGTTTCTTGCCATTTCTCTTTTGCTCTTTGCCTTCCACTGTTTCCTGCCATTTCTGTTTCGCTCGTGGCTTTCCATTTTTCTTTTTCTTTTGCTGTGCGGTTTCCGCTTTTCCCGCTTTTTTTCCCCGCTTTTCCTGATTTCCCGCCGCTGCCACCCGTGCGGCCCCGCCCACCCTGCTCCCATTCGCTGTCCTCCCTCCCGCCTCCCAGCTGACCCCTCCTCCCCCCTTCCCTCTTATGGTGCCTGCTGCGCAGCAGAGACAGCGACCCTTGACCCTCGGGTAGGTCGCTTCCCCGCCGCTGCACCGCCGCCTGCCCAGGCCCCTACCACACCGTGCTAGGGTGTTCAGGTATTTCAGGTTCTTCTCTTGACCTTCAACTGTTTCTTGCCATTTCTTTTTTGCACTTTTGCTCTTTGCCTTCCACTGTTTCCTGCCATTTCTCTTTTGCTCTTTTGCTCTTTACCTTTCACTGTTCCTTGCCATTTCTCTTTTGCTCTTTGCCTTCCACTGTTTCCTGCCATTTCTCTTTTGCTCTTTGCCTTCGACTGTTTCTTGCCATTTCTCTTTTGCTCTTTGCCTTCCACTGTTTCCTGCCATTTCTCTTTTGCTCGTGGCTTTCAATTTTTTTTTCTTTTGCTGTGCGCTTTCCCGCTTTTCCCGCTTTTTTTCCCCTCTTTTCCCTATTTTCCCAATTTCCCGGCGCTGCCACCCGTGCGGACCTGCCCCCCATGCTCCCATTTGCTGTCCTCCCTCCCACCTCCCGCCTCCCAGCTGACCCCGCCTCCCCCCCTTCCCTCTTATGGCGGCCGCTGCGCGGCCGCAACGCTGGCATGCCAAAGGCAAGCCCGCCTGCGCCCGCCTGCGCCCGCCTGCGCCCGCCTGCGCCCGCCTGCGCCGCCTGTGCCCGTCCGCGTCTGGACCACGTATGCACCACGCCCAGCGCCAGAACCCCTGGCCCCCACCGCACTCAAAACACCCGACTAAGATACGACACCGCCTCCCTCTACGCCCTCAACCCCGGACAAACAGCCACCTGCTACCAAGCCAGCCCTAAATGTACTCATGGACCCTTCACCTGTCAAGCCTGCAAGTACACATTCCACCGAGCCTGCAGACCTCCCACCGGCCATCGCACCAACAACCACCTCAAGTGCATCCTCCTCAACACACGCTCCATCCACAAACACGCCATCAAACTATGGGACCTCCTGGACACAACAGCACCAGACGTCGCCTTCATCACAGAAACCTGGATGAACGCCTCCTCGGCTCCTGACTTCGCCATAGCCATCCCCGACGGCTACAAGGTCGCCCGGAAGGACCGCATCAACCAAACCGGTGGAGGAATGACCATCATCTACAGGAACTCCATCAACATCACGACCACCACCGAAGACACCCCCCTCGTCGCCGAACACGTACACGTCCAGATCCACACCGACCCCAGAACCACCCTCAGAGGAACTCTCATCTACAGGCCCCCGGGCCCACGCGCACAATTCGGCAAAACCATCACAGATTTCATCAGCCCGCACGCCCTAGCCTCACCAGACTACATCCTCCTCGGGGACCTGAACTTCCACCTGGAGAAAAACAACGACAACAACACCGCCACCCTGCTCGCCAACCACGCCAACCTCGGACTCAAGCAACTGGTGAACACCCACACCGCTGGCCACACGCTCGACCCCATCTTCTCCGCCAGCAACCACATATCCTTCAGCCACTCCTCTGAACTACACTGGACCGACCACAGATGCGTCCACTTCACCTTCAAACGGGAGACCCACCACCATCGCACACAACAAATCCCCCGCAGACACTGGAGCAAAATCCCCACAGAGCAGCTCCTCTCAACACTGAACCAAAACCCACCAGCCATCACCACTGACGCCAACAACGCAGCCCTCAGCCTCACACAGTGGATCACCAACTGTGCCGAAAACCTCGCTCAACTTAAAAGCCACCCAAGCGGGACCAGCATCAGGAAACCCACGTGGTTCACGGATGCCCTCAAAGAATCCAAGAAATCCTGCTGTACCCTCGAAAAAACCTGGCGCAGAGAACGCATCACAGAAAACATGTCAGCCCTCAAGATCGCCACCCGTGAACACCACCAGCTGATCCGCTCCACCAAAAGGACATCATTCAAAGAGTGACTAGACAACAACACCCACAACAGCAAAGAACTCTTCAACATCGTCAAAGAGCTCTCCAACCCCAGCGCCAGCTCCAATGTCATCACGCCCTCACAAGAACTCTGCAACTCCCTCGCTACGTTCTTCCACCGAAAGATCGCAGACCTACACGACAGCTTCGGACCCCAGACCCCACCGCCCACCACCGAACCAACAGCCCCCACCACTACACTCAACGCCTGGACCCCCATCAGCTCTGAGGAGACCAGAATCACCATGAACACCATCCACTCCGGCTCCCCCTCGGACCCGTGCCCCCATCACATCTTCAACAAAGCCGACTCCATCATTGCCCCCTATCTCCGGAGCATCATTAACAGCTCGTTCTCATCTGCCACCTTCCCCGAGAGCTGGAAACACGCGGAAGTCAACGCCCTCCTGAAAAAACCCACGGCTGACCCCAATGACCTGAAGAACTTCCGCCCCATCTCTCTTCTCCCCTTCCCGGCCAAGGTCATTGAGAAGACCGTCAACAAGCAGCTGACCAATTTTCTTGAAACTAACAACTCGCTCGACCCTTCCCAATCAGGATTTCCGGCCAACCACAGCACAGAAACCGCCCTCATCGCAGTCACCGACGACATCAGAACTCTGATGGACAAAGGAGAAACAACTGCCCTCATCCTCCTGGACCTCTCGGCTGCCTTCGACACCGTGTGCCATCGCAACCTAATAACCCGCCTCCGCAACACTGGAATCCTAGGACAGGCCCTTGACTGGATCATCTCGTTCCTCTCCAACAGAACCCAAAGAGTCTACCTCCCGCCCTTCTGCTCAGAACCCACCGAGATCATCTGCGGCGTACCCCAAGGTTCCTCGCTCAGCCCAACCCTCTTCAATATCTACATGAGCCCCCTCGCCGACATCGCATGCAAACACAACATCAACATCATCTCCTACGCCGACGACACCCAGCTGATACTCTCCCTCACCAAAGACCCAACCACCGCCAAAATCAACCTACAGGAAGGAATGAAAGACGTCGCAGAATGGATGAAGCTCAGCCGCCTAAAGCTGAACTCAGACAAGACGCAGGTCCTCATCCTCGGACAATCCCCTTCCGGACGACTCCTGGTGGCCCACAGCTCTGGGCACCGCACCAACCCCCTCAAAACACGCACGCAACCTCGGATTCATCCTGGACCCCCTCCTCAGTATGACCAAGCAAGTCAACGCCGTCTCGTCATCATGCTTCAACACCCTACGCATGCTCCGAAAAATCTTCAGATGGATCCCCGCCGAAACCAGAAAGACAGTTACCCATGCCCTCGTCACAAGCCGTCTGGACTACGGAAACACCCTATACGCAGGGACCACCACAAAGCTACAGAAACGTCTTCAACGCATACAGAACGCCTCCACACGCCTCATCCTCGACATCCCTCACCACAGCCACATATCCGCCCACCTGAAACACCTGCACTGGCTCCCCGTCAACAAAAGGATCACCTTCAGGCTCCTCATCCACGCACACAAAGCTCTCCACAACATGGGCCCCGAATACCTCAACAGCCGCCTCTCGTTCTACACACCCACCCGTCAGCTTCGCTCAGCCAGCCTCGCCCTCGCCACCGTCCCACCCGTCCCACGTGCCCGCAGAACTACCGCAGGAGGAAAATCCTTCACCTACCTGGCAGCCAAAGCATGGAACTCCCTCCCCGCACACCTAAGAACTGCCCAGGACCATCTCGCCTTCAGGAAGCGCCTCAAGACATGGCTTTTCGAGCAGCAGTAACCCTCCCCCCCTCCTCCCCAGCGCCTTGAGACCCTCTCGGGTGAGTAGCGCGCTCTATAAATGCATTGATTGATTGTTATAAAATTAAACAAATAATATTATTATATAACAAACAATACTAAAAAGTAGTAAAGACTATGAAAAATGGATATACTATTTCGACTCCGGTGCATACAAAAGTAAGGAAAGCGTTGGACTCCGGATGGGTAAAATGTATAATTCCCATTCCAGTTGGTGCAACAGTATGGAAAATGTTGGACTCTGCAGGGATAAAATGTACTATTTCCACTCCATTCTGTGTAACAGTAAAGACAGCCTAGGACTCCTAGGAGTAAAATGTACTATTCCCATTCCAGTCTGTGCAACAGTAGGGAATATGTTGGACTCCAGGGGGATAATATTTACTATTACCAACCACTCTATGCACCAGTAAAAAAGTAGTTCACTTCAAACACATAACATCTTTTAATAACTCCATTCACTTACCCAAGCTATAAAACAGTTAACATAAAAAGTATACATATAAATTAAAAATAAATCTTACATAGTTATTAAAAATTAATATGAAATAATAAAATGTTATTAATTGATTATTTTATTAAAGTTATACACCTTACTCCAAAAAACCTAGCGGCCCAAAATTTAAATACAATACAAATAAAAAATATGACGAAATTAACATATTAAATAATCAATAAAATAATTATTAATCAATGAATAATCAATTGTTAATTAATTATTACTTATAAAGCTTCCCACCCCATTTCAAACACAAACAACCTGCAACTAATATATAACATGAAAAATATATTTTTTAACAATTTACATAATTGCAGATCAATTGAATGTGTTAATAAATAAATAATAATTAATGATCATTAATTATCACTTAATTAACTTCTCTCCCTATCCCCCTACAAACCCAACAATCCGCACCTAATATATACCTTAAATAAATTAATAATTATACACCTTACATGATTAATTATCAATTAAATAATGAATAATACATTAATTAATTAATTTATACGTTGTTATAAATCAATTCATAATTAATTAACTTCCCACACTATACCTCTACAAACCCAACAATCTGCACCTAAAATATAACTTAGAAATGTAATATTTACACAATGCATATAATTATCAATTAAATAATTGATCATAAATTAATTATTAATCAATTAATAATTAGTTTAATAACGTCTCACTCTATACACCTAAAAACCCAACAACCCCAAACCTAAAATTTTACAAAAAGTCATAATTACACAATTTACATATTGCATTTTTAATTAATTAATAATCAATTAATAAATAACCACCCATCCTTTAACTCTACAAACTCAACAACCCGCACCTAAAATATAGTAGGAAAATAAGTACAGAATTTCCATAATTAATTATCTATTAAATAGTTATAAATAAATTCATAATTCATTGATAATTACAAATCAATTAATAATTACCTGCCCACCCTATAACCCTACATACCCAACAATTCACTCATACAATAAAACCCCAAAATATAATTACACAATTTACATAGCTGATTATCAATTTAATAATTCATATTAATTAAAAATTAATTATTTATTAATTATACTTAATTAACGCCACATCCTGTACACCTGCAAACCTCACCCCTCTGTGACACTATAATTACTATTAATAATTACATTAAAAATTATAAATAACTTAAAATTACAAACTATATTTAAAGTTATTATCAACAATTATACAAACAAAATATAACATATAGAATTAATATTTTTTACAACTATATTATTGAACACGATATTAACATAGATATTATTGAAAACTATATTACTTACCTAAAAGATTGATATTCTTGTCAATGATATTTCTGCATCACGATATTTCTGTGTCATATTAAAAATTCTATATAAATGTAGCTCGATATTTCTAATCTGATATTTTGTTCAAATACCGTCAAAGGGGAATTAGATGGACCTCATTGGATTGGAGTTTGGTGGCACTGTAGGTATGTATGTATGGACCATCTGCATGGAGTTATGTTACTATCACACAGCAGTGTAAACATGTAAAATCCAGATCATTTACTGTGCTAGTTACAATAATCAAGTATAATGCTATGCAATAGCCATACCCCAACTGAGGGGGACTACTCAATTAGTTGTGTTTTTTTGGATTTAACATGCATTTCTTGGGAAGCTTTATCTGATTTCACATATGTACTTGTGCTGGGTATGATTCGAACATTTTGTAACCCTGCACAGGTAACATAAAAGGAGGAATGTAATGTTCAATCTCCTCTAATGTGAACCTTTTTATGTGTGGTGCATTGTTTAGCACACGTAGACAGATGAAGATGCCTCTTGCAATTGTACTTGTTCAGGAAAGTAGCCTTTTCATGACAAAATATGTACATCTTCTACCAAGGCATGCACCCTAGACCATGATGCAAGGTAGCATGCTTTGCCACTAGTCAGCGCTCTGTGCATCAGTGCCATGAATAGTCTGATAGGGTTGTTACAATGTTATATACAGTGTAAACCTGTCCTTTCCCATTGCAGCACTACTTTGGTGTGCCTAGAGCCAATAGTTTCTCCCTGTGTCATGGTGCAAGGGGGCATGAGATGACGCTGCCCACCAGTGCACATAACATCAACATTCAGCCACCTCTGTCTTGCAAGGTGACTAGCTGCACCCCCTATTCAGACAATATATGCATATGTATGCCCAGCGTGTTGAATCTCCCAAATCTTTGGGATGTCATAATATTGTTAATGGAATGAAGACTGTGTGTACTTGAACTATTTACAAAGCAATATTCCAATTATTTTCTTGTAGATGGATCTGTCCCATACACCAGGGAAAAGCTGACACCTCCCGGGATCCCACAGCTTCCAGTAAGTATAATAAGTACATGGTTGTAGGTGAGTAAGGTTTGTGTGCAACCCATGTGTTAGACTTGCCATCATTGACATGGTCTCCCCTAACTTTTTGCCTCTACTTCCCGGGTTGTTTCTGTGTGCTGGATTCTGTTTTTGCCGGGGTTTTTTGCGCTGGACACTATAACACTGCTGACCAGTGCTAAAGTGTAAGTGTTCCCTGTATAAATTATTTGTGTACATTGGCTTATCCATGATTGGCATATATGATTTACTAGTAAGTCCCTAGTGAAGTGCACTAGAAGTTCCCAGGGCCTGTAAATCAAATGCTACTATTGGCCTTTAGCACTGGTTGTGCCACCCACCTTAGTAGCCCTGTAAACATGGCTCAGACATGCCACTGCATTGTCTGTAAGTGCAGTTTTAAAATGCCAATTCGACTTGGCAAGTGTACCCACTTGCCAGGCCTAAACCTTCCCTTTTTATGCATTTAAGGCACCCTCAAAGTAGGCCCTAGGTAGCCCCACGGGCAGGGTGCAGTGTATGTTAAAGGTGGGACATGTACGTATGTGTTTTACATGTCCTGACAGTGAAATACTGCCAAATTCGTTTTTCACTGTTGCAAGGCTTATCTCCTCATATGTTAACATGGGGGCTGCCTTTAAATATTATTAAAGCGCAGATTCCCCTTGGGAGCAGATAGACATCTGGAGTTTGGGGTCTCTGAACTCACAATTTAAAAGTACACCTTTTAGTGAAGTTGGTTTTTAGATTGTGTGTTTGAAAATGACACTTTTAGAAACTAGGCATTTTCTTGCTTTCACCATTTTGACAGTTGGGCTGTTTGCACCTCTCTCTAGACAGAGACACAAAGGGAGCTGGGGTGTAGATTGCATATCCTGTTGAGCCATCTGTGGTGTGAGGGAGGGGAGAAGTGGTCATTTACACCTAAAAGGGCTGTGCCTGCCCTCACACAAAGCAGTCGCCGACCCCCTGGTGTGTGTCTAGCGTCTGGCCTGGGCATGGCAGGATCTTACAAACAAGAGAGACTTTTCTTTGAAGTAGGCCTACTTTAAAGGCGGAAAGGGGTATAAGAAGAGCACCCCAAACCCCTGAAAATCTGATGACTTCTGAAACCAAGAGGAACCTCTTCCAAGGAGAAGAGCTGGAGAAGCTGGAGGAGGAGTACTGCCCCTTTGCCTGTGACTTTGCTTTGCTGGGTTGGCCTGCAGTAGCTGCTTCTACCTGAGAGAGGACAAAGACTGACTTCCCACTGGTGAAGAATCTCCTAGGGCTTGAAACTGAGCTTGCCTCCTGTTGTTGAAGTCTCAGGGGCAGCAAAGACTTCTCTCTGCCAGCACTTGGGCTTTCTGCAGAGAGTCCTGCCTGCCAAATGGTGCCCTAACCTGTCTCTGTGCCCTTGAAGGGTGCAGCTGGTGGAAAAGGACAGAAATCCACGCAAGGACCGCCGTGCTGGGAAACTTTCGACACAGCACCCGCTTTGTGGCTGAAAAACAACAAGCCGCCGGCCTCGTGGCTAAAATCGACGCTCCACCTGCATCGCGGCTGGGAGATCAACGCAACTTGGATGGAGAAATTATGAGCAGCACCTGCAGTGGCCGCTGTTAATGACAAAAGCCCCAATGCAGCAAGGTGTCTTGACACCGTGTGACTGGATTTCGACACATCGCTGGGTTCGGAAAATCAACGCAAAGCCTGCCTGGACCCGAGGTGCCCGTCTGGATCGACGCATCGCTCTCTTGCGGGAGAGAAGAAACGATGCACCCCGACCTGACCAGAGGAGGAATGATGCACGTTCTTGCTTGGAAGTGAGAAATTGACGCATCGTTGGCCTTGACTGGTGTATGCTGGATTTTTGTCGTTTTGGTCTTGTTTTGTTTAGATAACTATTATTTATTTTTCTAAAACTGTGTTGTGTTATTTTGTAGTGTTTTCACTGAGTTACTGTGTGTGTTGGTACAAATAATTTACACCTTGCTTCTGAAGTTAAGCCTGCCTGCTCGTGCCAAGCTACCCAAGGTGGTGAGCGGGGCTTAACTAAGGGTGATTTTCCTTTACCCTGACTAGAGTGAGGGTCCTTGCTTGGACAGGGGGTGACCTGACTGCCCACCAAAGACCACATTGCTAACACCATGATACTGGTAACATTGTGATGTGTATGGGGATGTATCAATCACATGTCACAAAAGCACACACAGGGCCTCATTACAAGTTTGGCGGTTGGACCGCCAGACCGCCATGTTGTCTTACAGACCACCCTATTACAAGTTATACAGGCAGGACCGCTGACTGCCAAATAAAAAAGGCAGTGGCGCAGAGGCCCAGAAATAGGAGGTCCAACCTCCAGCACCGACAGCATAGTGACCAACCACTGTCTGTATTACAAGCCCAAAGTCCCAGTGGCGGACACCCATGGCGGTTAGGCAATGACGGTCTGAACCACAGCGGTCTGCGGTCACCAAAGTAATATGCATCTGCACATTGGATGAATTTGAAAACAAAACAGCTTTTTTCCACCATGACACATTTCAAAAGTCCGTTTCACAGATGAGGCGTTGAGAGTCATGGTGGATGAAATCATAAGAGTACAGCCACAATTTTTTGGAGCCCAAGTCGAGCATACTCCTTTCAGTAAGAAAATGGAATTGTTGGACAGGCTAGTCGACAGAGTGAATGCTGTAGGCACCACCTTGCGCACAAGGGAGGACATTAGGAAAAGGTGGAACGCCCTCAGGGGAAAGGTCCATTCTCTGGTCTACAGGCACCAACTGCAGGCCAAGAAGACTGGCAGAGGCAATCCCACTCCTCCCTTACAACTCTATCCCTAGGAGGAGAAGGTCATCCTACATCCTAAGGGCTTGACAGGAATACCTGGGGGAGTGGAGTCTGGTAAGTCACAACACAAAATATGTCACAAAAATGCCATGTCATGCATGCTAACTGCTTACTTTTTGACACCTTCACTGTCACTCCACTCACCAGCCTATTGTCCACTTGTTCAAAGACCCCGGTCTGGCATCTCACAATTGAAGCAGACTCACCTGGGGGAACAACATCTGTGCATAATGTGTGTATTACAGGGAATTACATGACTACAATTCCCAGCAGGCACTATTATTGTTAACCAAACCACCAGGACAGGGCGTCCTACTCCAAATACCTTTGTATGTTAACTCCTAATTGTAGTGTATTCACCTGGGAGGATAACATATGAATAGTGAGTGTAGTACAGGGACTAACATGACTGCTAAGGCCTGGAGACACTGTTACTGTTACTCCACTCAGCCATCACAGTGTCCTCCTCCTCAAACACCCTTGTTTGTCAACTCCCAATTGAAGTGAACTCACCTGGGAGGGTAACATTTGTCAAGTTTGTGTAGTACAGGGACTGACATGACTGCTAAGGCCAGGCGTCTCCTATTAAGGAATGGGACATATGTGCAACAATGAGTCCCCCTTATAAGAATTGTGGCACCAGAAATTGCACACACACAAACAGGACAGATGTGACTTACCAACAAGCCAGGCCCTCCCTGGGTACAGTCATGATATCAGCTCAGGGACAGTGCTGGTCTGCATTATGAAGGAATCATGAACTGAAACCTGATAATGGGCACAAACCTGTGAAATGTAAACGTCCGCCAAACATATAACATGGACACTGATGGAATGGAAGTTCTTTCTGTTGCGGTATACTTGTTCATTGGCATGCGGTGGGACCAAGCCAACATGTGTGCCATTAATAGCCCCACCACATGTGGGAGGCATTCAATACCATAAACGTCACCCTGCACATGGGCTAAATCCTCACACTGGGGAAACTGGATGTAGCTGTCAATGTGTTTCAACATTACTTCAACACCAGACTGAACATCGGTTGGGACATGCCAGTAGCTTCGCCACTGTATGTTGGAAGGACTCAGTGACTAGGAAGTGCAGTACTGGCATGACTTGTTCAATGGGTGGTATGCTGGTTGGATAATTAATAGCTGGCATCAGATCTGGCTCCAACTGATGACATAAGTCCACTATTGTTTGACGATTCAGACGATATAGGAGTATGAAGTAGCAGTCTTCCATGGTCTGTAGGTCTCGCAGATGATGGTAGACAGGTGGCTGTTCCTCTCCCTGGGTACCTATATATGACAAGAAATTAGTTCTGACATTAGTCATTGTGTCCCCAGATACATACATGATGCATGTCAATGACAACATGCTACAAGACACTTTAGAAGGAATAGACGTGGCAAACAGTACACATCACATCTACTAATGACATACGGGTCACATGTGATCTCCATGGTTTGCCACAAATGTGTACACATCATGTATCTGGACCTAGCTCAAAGGTGTGCATCACAAATGCCCCTCGAAATGTGACTGGATATCCCGACCACATGTGTGGCCTATCTGAGCAACATTAATACTACTTCCTTGACTCTACTGAGACAAATATCACTTGGTGAAGTGTACATTGTTGATGTTTCCAGTGTGACATGGGTATTTCCATGTCACCTTCTCCAGGATTTTGCCCTATTCTCATCAATATGGCGTGCTTTTGTATCATCAGTCCTCATTGTTGGGTTATCATGTATGTGACAAAGAGATCTGTGCATGACCTTGTGTGGGATCTGTGGAAATGCGTTTTGTATTGGCCTACTATTGTTTGCCAACAGGTGACTGTGGTCTGCATCATGGGTCAAAGCTTTGAGGGTGATGGTGTCTCCTGATGGTTGAATGTTCATTGTGATTACACAGCTCCAGCCATGCAATTGTGGTTGTTGGTTGAGATCCTGATTTTACTATCGGCAACTGTTGACAGTTCAGAAGGCATGCATGCATATGTATGGCACATGCATTGTCTACTTAGGTGGAAATTGTTGCTTGGGACAAGTTGACACGCTGGTAATGTTTGCTAATCAGAGCTGTTGTTCAAGTGTGATCATGGACATGTGATGACCCTATTCTTCTTTGTATTTCTAGTATCAGCACCGGCAAGTGAAGGAGACGGGGCAGAGCCGAGTGGGGAAGCATCTGGCAATGGGATCTTGGGTGAAGGCACCACTGACACAGAGGGACCCAGTAGCCTAGAGGGCGAGGGGAGTGCTACAGGGGGGACTGCAAAATCATCTCCATCATCATCGGATTCCTCCTCCAGTGGACACTCACTAGTTGTGGTGGATCCATTGAGGCATTCCCTAGTACCATCCTTGTATCCTTGTATGCCATCCCCATTCTATAACTGTCCTCTCTGTTGCTCTCTGTTGCTCCCGACCAAGTTGTCTGTGCCCGCTTCCCAAGAGGGTGGACTTCTCCTTTGGCTCAGGCACCTCCACCACAGCCCGTTACCCCTGCTGCCCTCAGTGAGGAGGCTATTGACCTCCTGAGAACGATCTCTGTAGGTCAGTCAGCCATAGTGAATGCCATCCAGGGATTGGCCACCCAAATGCAACAAACCAACGTTCCTGGAAGGCATCCATGGTGCATTGGCTGGCCTACAGAGATCTTTTCAGGCTCTCGTGTCCACAATGACGGCAGCCAGTCACCCCCAACCTCCTGTCCCCCCTCCACCTCCCTCTTCCCAATCCAAATCTCCCCTTCCCCTACCTACCCAAAGCACAGACAGAACTGCACACATCCACATCAACACACAAGAGGAGCACATACAAACACAAACACACAGGGCATGCAAAAAAAACAACATCCATCCACAGATACAAAAACAGTCACGACTTCCCCAGACACCCCTACTACCACCAGCATCACACACACATAATCAGGCATACCCACAGGCACAACACCAACAGTCACTGACACACCCACCACACCCATCATACCCGCAGACACTACCCCAGCAGACCACCAACAGTCACTGACACACCCACCACACCCATCATACCCGCAGACACTACCCCAGCAGACCCTAGACATCCACCATAGGCACCACACCCACAGACACCACAACTACAGATACAGAGACATCCACCACATCCAGCCAACCTACAGTCACCACAACAGCCACACACACATATCCACCACTCCATCCCCCAGCACCTCCACCTCCCAGTCCCCCAAGACACACAAATGCACTCACTCACCCACCCAACAGACACCCACCACACACAAGTAAACCTCCCAGAATCACGCACTCACGACATCCATACCAACACAGCATACAGACGCTCCCTTGACCTCCAAATCGTGACCCCTTTCTGATGATTGTCCCCATGTCCCGAATAACCTTTTTTTGTTTGTCTTGAACCTTTCCCCTGTTCCCTCTATCACTGTCCCAACCCCAAGAAGCCCCACACCCAGCTCCTCTCTTCCACCTCCCAGGCCTCCCCTGCCACCTCCTGCAAGCACCCATATCTCTCCCCCCAAGAAGAAGCCAACCCCACCCAAAAAGAGGACCACCCCTCCCAAGCCCAAACCCCATCTCCCAAATCTGACCCCCCTCTAAACTCCCTGGATATTCTCTGAGGTGCCTCCCAGCCCCATTGATGTGCCTTCATGTGGAAGTTCCATGGCAGTTGGAAGTCAAGTTTAGGCACAATACTGTGCTATTATTGGACTGCTTTTGGACTGACCAATTGCCTTTGGACTTCAAATATGTATTGTTTATTAAACCCAAACAGTTGTTTTTTTGGGTATACATTTGTCCTGCAATTCCATTTCTACATTAATGTTGTTCCTGAGTGACTTGCATTGTGTGGCTTCAGTTGTGTGTGTTTGAGCCTGCTTGCTGCTCCATTTGCTATCTTTTGTAATATCTAACTTTGTGGGCAGTGCTAGTGTCAACCAAGAGAAGGGTAGATGTTCACTGTATGGATATATGTTTGTTATTCCAATTGGGTGTCATTGCATTGTGTTCTGTTTGCTATGGTAAGTATTTCATCTTGTGTTGTCGAATGTTAGCATGCATGGTATTAGACTTATGCAGACATGGAGTATGTTCCTTTGTGCTAGCGTTGTTTTCATTTGACTGTGCATGTGTCCATTTAGCAGTGTGTACCTTGCAGCTAGTTCCTGCAGAGGAATGTCCCATGCAGTTGGAGTTGTATGTGCTTTGTTGACTTGCATTTCCACATTGTGTAGATGGGCATGACATTTGGGTCTCGTACTGTTTGTCCCTGAGACACATGTAGGGCTATTTTCTGTGCACATGCCATGTTGTTTCAGGGGCCTGTGCAAAGTGATATGTGTCCAAGTGAACCCTCCTACCATGAATGCTCCTGATGCCCCCTTCCCTATTGTGCAGGTATTGTTTGTCTACTTGTCTCTCTGTCTATTGTGTATGCCATTGTTCTTCCATTGTGCTGTGATCTGTGTTTCCATTGCAGGGCAGTTTAGTGGGAGTGTTGTTTGTGTTCCATGCCACATTGATACATATCGGTGTTGTATGTGACAACAGTCTCTGGCCTGTGTGGAATGTGAGTGTGTGAGTTGTATTGGTAGATGTGATGTTTGTATGTTGTTGGTGATGTGTGAGACAATGTTCTGTAGCCTTCACTATCCCTGTGCCTGAGATGTGTGGACATGTGATTTTGTGTAGTGTTGCTGTGGAGTCTGAGTGAGCTGCCCAAAGGGGGCGTATTGTGACAGTGAATGTGTCCGTTTTCATGTATGATTTGGACTGTGTACACGATGAGACGTACTTGGTGCCCGCAGCGTGACCCCCATATGATGTGGACAACGACACTATGATCTGTTGCTAAGATTAACGACACAGGTTGGTGTGTGTACTTACGGTCGGTTGCGCCCACGGCCACATTGATTTTGTGCTTCTTTGATGATCAACAACAGCGGCAGAACGTGCATGGTGGGTTCAATGGCGGTATCAGATGTGTGAGGCTGTCTGCAGGTGAGTGTCTCCCTTTATACTGTCCGTTTCTGCCTGCTGAGACGTGGTAATTGGACCACCACTAGTACCATGTCGGTTGACAGACCGCCAAACTCGTGATGAGGCCCTCAGGATAAGATCACAACTACATTTGTACACAGAATAATGTTAAATGGACAAGGACGTATGTCAATGTGCATGTAGGATCATTGTATGCAGGCACACAGGTAGCATGCATCTTTACTATCTGTGGTGATGTTTGCTCAACTACTGTTTTGATGTTTATGGCACATGTCCCATCATCTGGGATGATGGGAGATGGTCAACACAATCTCAATATGACACAATCTCAATTTGACATGGTACAGACATTACATACAATGTTTCAACAGATGTTTCAGCAAAGTGGAATGAGTTATGTGAAGCTTACCTGGACACAGTTTGGTTACCTATGCCCATAGCTGAGTATGAAACTGGTGCTGATGAGGTGTACCACATTATCCAAACAGTGTTACCAAGTGTAAACATTACCATCTCATGATTAAGGGTGGGCGGAGTTCATGGAGTTCTATTCTACGGAATTCCGCGGAGTTGGTTTAAAACTCTGGAATTCCACAGAGTTTTGCGAGCAGCGGAGTGCCGTCTGTCCTAGTGGCACCCTGGCCTAAATGCGACCTATCTCGGAAGTGCTAAGCAGGGTCGGCCCTTCTGAGACCGGGCACATTCAGGCCAGGACGGGGAGCAGCAAAAGCTGCCATTTCAGGCCTCTTTTGCAAGCCAGGGCCATAGGTAGCAAAAGCTGCTGATTCAGGCCTCTTGTGCACTGGCCTGCCCCGTGCGCACAAGAGAAAGGGAAACAAGGGTCTTACCTGGGTCCTTCTATGGTCATCGTTGCCAGCAGCCTGGCTCTCTGCCTCCCTCGGCCACCTGTTCCTGGGCTGCGGGTGAGGCCGGAGGGAGGCCTGGATCCAGAGCTGGCACTGGCAGCAGCTCCACACTGCCAACGTCGGTCTGAGTGAACACTGCAGTCCAGTTATGGGCCACACAGCGCAAGTGCAGACTGTCTGCGCTTGGGCTGTGTGGCCCATAACTGGGCTGCATTGCGCAGACAGTGAGCTCAGCTCCACTGCCCGGGCTAGCTGAGTTTTTGGTCGAACTCCATGCTCCAAGCAGAGCGCAGAATGCCAAAAACTCCGTTAGCTCCACCAGCGAAGAGGCGCTCACCGCCCACCCCTACTTATGATACCTAATTTAGAGTAGGTGTGTGTCTAAATGCCACTTACATTGCTTCATTTTGCATCATATTATGCTCAAACATGCTGCATAAGGTTAACCAATCCTTGAGCATAAGTTCAATGTGGATGATTAAAGGTGTGGTCAGACATTTATGCTGATCAACACTTAAAATGTCTGGTGACACATACCTGTTTGTGTATCTGTGTGTAAAAGCAAAAGCCAATTTGTTAAATCTTGTATGACCATGTCACTAGGCTAGCCATCACAAACAAACCATTATTCCTATGATAGATGCTGCAAATATTGTTGGGATGGGCCAACGTAATTCCTAATCATGGGTTTGAGTCACAATAGAGGACATATGACATCTCAACATGTGTGTCTGAAAGGGTGTGAGTACATTATCAGTAGTATTTTTGTCCCATCATTTACTTAACCTGAGGTAAAGGTGCTGTAATCTGGCCTCAGGGGTACTTGAGAATCCCTCAGCGTAGTCCATGCCACTCTTATGTGAAGTGGATTGACAGAGGAACATTAACACAGATGCCCAGGAGGCTGTAAGGATGTGGGCCTACGACTCTAATTACCCATGGTGTTGGACAAATCATTACCACACTGCCTGACTGATGCACATTGTGAGAATAGATGTCCGGATGGCAGGGTCATGGTTATATGGCTTGGCAGGATGTTGGGATTCCTATCTCAGTGCATACACAATCATTTGGAGCGCATTGGGCAAAGGTCACTGGTCTGCACATGGATGTGCATTGAAATGCCAAACTCATTGCCTTATATATCCTATGTACCATTGCTCGGACGCATTCTTCCAATGCAAGATATGTAGTAATGTTGCTGCACTGTGTAAAAGTCCATATGCAGGGATGCACTGCCAGGAGCATACAGCCCAGTACACTGCTCACCTACTGTTGGGGTAGCTTATAGTGGCTAGCAACAACACAGTCACCTTTGTTGCATGGTGCAAAGTTTCCTGAATCATAACCCACATAGTTCTTGTACAGATGGGTACTCCAGTATGCATACACACACTCCTGAGATGCATTGCCAAATGTAAAATGTGCGGGGACGTAAGCAGCCTTGGGAGAATGTGTGTACAGATATTTGAAAATGTTGAGGTCACCGTGGTATTGCTACAACTGTATACCAGAAGATATTTGTTGGATTTGCTGGTATTTTGCCTGAGACAAAATTGTTGAGGTGTACTACAATTCTGTCTTGCAGAAGGTAGCCAATCACCCTCTGTCTATATATTGGCTACCTGGCACTGAGTAAATCATGACACAATGGGGGTCATTCTTACTTGCCGCCCGCCAAAGTAACCCCGTCAGAACACCGCACCGCGGTCGAAAGACCGCTGCGGTGATTCTGAGATTTGCCCTGGGCTGGCGGGCGGCCGCCAAAAGGCCGCCCGCCAGCCCAGGGCAAATCAACCTTCCCACGAGGACGCCGGCTCAGAATTGAGCCGGCGTAGTGGGAAGGTGCGACGGGTGCAGTGGCACCCGTCGCGTATTTCAGTGTCTGCATAGCAGACACTGAAATACTTTGCGGGGCCCTCTTACGGGGGCCCCTGCAGTGCCCATGCCATTGGCATGGGCACTGCAGGGGTCCCCAGGGGCCCCGCGGCACCCCCTACCGCCATCCTGTTCATGGCGGGTTTCCCCGCCGCCATGGAGGATTCAGAAGGGCAGCGGTAAACCGGCGGGTGACCGCCGGTTTACCCTTTCTGACCGCGGCTGAACCGCTGCGGTCAGAATGCCCTTCGGAGCACCGCCAGCCTGTCGGCGGTGCTCCCGTGGCCGGTGACCCTGGCGGTCACCGGCCGCCAGGGTCAGAATGAGGCCCAATGTCTTCTGCACTGTGTTACTCAAGATGGGTAATGCAGTGCAGAAGCACACAACCTGGACTTGCTTAGCTTATCATATGTCACATATGTTTATGAGCAAATTACTTACCCACTTGCATGATGCAATTACAACACCAAAGTGTCCTATTCCTTAAGGGTACATCATTATGATTGCAACCCATGAATAATAGGGCAATGTAAAATCATCAGACTACATTTCATTATTGTATACCTACACTTCCAGCATTGAGTCAGTTTGCCTTGTTTGATTAGGAGATGCATTTGTACAGAAGTTATATTGTGTCTATCACTTTCCCCATATTTGGTGTTGGTCTGGGCTGCCACATATAATTGTTTGACAATGTAAGCCTAGTCTTGCAGACATTATGTACTTTTCCAAATGGAGCTGATACGTTCTTCAGATGAGGAGGCAAAACACCATTCATTGCGCTTGGAGTGGCATCAGGCATGTTGCCAAAACGTACAGGAAGATGGGTGTGCTTTATGAAAAGGTCAAGTCTGAGGGCATTTGTGTACCCCCCTTCCTGGCATGCAGGAAGGGGGGCACACACAGGACTATCCAGTGGCCCCACACAACTGGAGGGAGCCCAACTGCAGGCAGACACCACACAGCCCATTCCAGGCACATCTACTGGCTCTCTTTTGGCAGCCACTCAGCCCATGATCACAACACCTGCAAGTGGTTCTTTGTTCCGGTCCAGGTCCTGAAGGACTTACAGGAGTTAAAGGGCCAGCTGCATTATCTTCATCTTCTTCTTCTTCTTCTTCTTCTTCTTCTTCTTCTTATTATTATTATTATTATTATTATTATTACTATTATTATATAGAATTTATAAAGCTCATGGCTACCCAATCAAGGGTTTCCCAGCGCTACATCACAGCACTGGTATTTGTCCAATTGTTGATCCAAAAGTAGATGGTTAAAACAGCCAGGTTTTAAGCTGTTTACGGAAGAATGAGAGAAATCTGCATGCTCTCAGCTGAGGAGGGAGAAAATTCCACAACTTTGGACCTATGAAGTAAAAGGCATGACCTCCTTGCCTCGTACTCTTAACTGTGGGAACTGCTGCTAAATCCACGTTCCTTGAACACAATGATCGAGGAGGTGTATAAAATGACACCAAAGATCTTAAGTAAAGAGGACAAGAATTTAAAAACATTTATTTACACAGCAGAGTATTTTAAATATCGCTCAACGTTCAGTTGGAAGCCAGTGCAATTCACGCAGTAAGGAGGCTGTAGGATGGAACTTGGGGGTATGTTATAATAGTCTGGCTGTGGCATTTTGCAATACCAGGAGTCTCCTAAGAAGATATTTAGAAACCCACAGGTAGAGAATATTTCCTTTATAAAGCCTTAAAATAACTGGGACCTGAATAACTGTTCTCTGGGCCGAAAACTGTAAGGCAGCCTAAAATCTTTCTAAGACATTTAAGAATAACAAAGCAGGTCACCGACACTTTGGTGGCTCATAGACAGGTTGTCATCCCACCAGACTCCAAGATTCTTCTCTACTGGGACTGGAGTTGGTAGTGTGTCCATTTCATCTGGCCACAGATGGGACCCCCAGAGATGGAGACCATTGCCGAACAGTAGGACCTCAGTTTTTTCTCCATTTAGTTTCAGCAAATTTTAATTCATCCAAATACACACTTGATTGAGGCAGTTCTTCAAGGCCTCTGCACTGTGCTTCTCCTGAGAGGACAGGGAGACCACAATCTGCGTATTGACCAGATAAGACAAGAGAGTAAGGGCATATGTTTCTACAATATCTGCAAGTAGCCTTACATACACGTTAATAAGCGTTGGACTCAGGGTGGAGCCCTGAGGGACCCCAAATGGTAAATATTGCAGTACTAAGCAATGTTGAAGTGTGTGCACTTAAAAGAGATGATCCTTAAGAAAAGAGCTTAGCCAGGAAAGAGCCAGATCCTGCACTCTTATGGTCTCAAGTCTCTGAAGAAGAATATTGTGATTCACCGTATCGAGTGCTGAACTAAAATCTAGCAGAATCAGAGCGGCTGAACTTCCATTTTCAAGCTTTTGCCGTAGGTACTCTGTTACTGCCAAGAGGGCAGGCTCTGCACTATAAATCGCTCTGAAACCAGATTGTAAGGAGTGAAAAAGGCCATTGATTTCCAGATGAGCTGCGAGGTGCTTATTTACGTGCTTCTCTAATGCTTCAGAAGACAAAATACGCAGAAGAGAAATAGGCCTATAATTAAGCCAACTGGAATCAAATCAAATCAAATCAAATCATTAACATTTATAAAGAGCGCTACTCACCCGTGCGGGTCTCAAGGCGCTAGGGGGGAAAGGGGGGGGTTATCGCTGCTCGAACAGCCAAGTCTTTAGGAGTCTCCGGAAAGCGGAGTGGTCCTGGGTGGTCCTGAGGCTGGTGGGGAGGGAGTTCCAGGTCTTGGCCGCCAGGAAGGAGAAAGATCTCCCACCCGCCGTGGAGCGGCGGGTGCGAGGGACGGCAGCAAGTGCGAGGCCAGCGGAGCGGAGGGGGCGGGTGGGGACGTAGAAGCTGAGGCGTCTGTTGAGGTATTCCGGTCCCTTGTTGTGGAGGGCTTTGTGTGCGTGGGTGAGAAGACGGAAGGTGATCCTTTTGCTGACTGGGAGCCAATGCAGGTGTCTCAGGTGTGCGGAGATGTGGCTGTTGCGGGGTACGTCGAGGATGAGGCGGTCCGAGGCGTTTTGGATGCGTTGCAGGCGGTTTTGGAGTTTGGCGGTGGTCCCGGCGTAGAGGGTGTTGCCGTAGTCCAGGCGACTCGTGACAAGGGCGTGGGTCACGGTTTTTCTGGTGTCGGCGGGGATCCAGCGGAAGATCTTGCGGAGCATGCGGAGAGTGAGGAAGCAGGCGGAGGACACGGCGTTGACTTGCTTGGTCATGGTGAGAAGAGGGTCCAAGATGAAGCCGAGGTTGCGGGCGTGGTCTGCGGGGGTCGGTGCGGTGCCGAGGGCCGTGGGCCACCAGGAGTCGTCCCAGGCGGACGGGGTGTTGCCGAGGATGAGGACTTCCGTTTTTTCAGAGTTCAGCTTTAGGCGGCTGAGCCTCATCCAATCTGCGACGTCCTTCATACCCTCTTGTAGGTTGGTCTTGGCGCTGGCGGGGTCCTTGGTGAGGGAGAGTACAAGTTGGGTGTCGTCGGCGTAGGAGGTGATGATGATGTCGTGCTTGCGTACGATGTCGGCGAGGGGGCTCATGTAGACATTGAAGAGTGTCGGGCTGAGCGATGAGCCTTGAGGTACGCCGCAGATGATCTTGGTGGGTTCTGAGCGAAACGGAGGGAGGTAAACTCTTTGGGAGCGGTTAGCGAGGAAGGAGGCGATCCAGTCCAGGGCCTGGCCTTGGATCCCGGTGGAGCGTAGGCGGGTGATTAGGGTGCGGTGACAGACGGTGTCAAAGGCAGCCGAGAGGTCGAGGAGAATGAGGGCGACTGTTTCACCGTTGTCCATCAGGGTTCTGATGTCGTCTGTGACTGAGATGAGGGCGGTTTCCGTGCTGTGGTTGGTTCGGAATCCGGTTTGTGAAGGGTCGAGCAGGTTGTTGTCTTCCAGGAAGGTGGTCAGCTGTTTGTTGACGGTCTTTTCTATTACCTTGGCTGGGAAAGGTAGAAGAGAGATGGGGCGGAAGTTTTTCAGGTCGCTTGGGTCAGCCGTAGGTTTCTTTAGTAGGGCGTTGACTTCAGCGTGCTTCCAGCATTCGGGGAAGGTAGCAGAAGAAAAAGAAGAGTTGATGACGGTCTGGAGGTGCGGGGCGATGATGTCGTCGGCTTTGTTAAAGATGAAGTGCGGGCAGGGGTCCGAAGGGGCGCCGGAGTGGATAGAGTTCATGATGGATTTGGTTTCTTCCGTGTTGATGTGGGTCCAGTTGTTGAGGGTGATGTCCGGGGAAGCGGGTTCAGTGGTGTATGGTTGGGTCTGGTGTCCGAAGCTGTCGTGGAGGTCGCTGATCTTGCGATGGAAGAAAGTGGCGAGGGATTCGCACAAATCCTGTGAGGGCGTGACGGCATTGGCGCTGGCGCTGGGGTTGGAGAACTCTTTGACGATGCTGAAGAGTTCTCTGCTGTTGTGGCTGTTTTTGTCTAGTCTGTCGGTGAAAAAGTTCCTTTTGGCAGTGCGGATCAGGTGGTGGTGTTCGCGTGTAGCGTTCTTGAGGGCGGTCATGTTGTCAGCGGTGTGGTCCTTGCGCCAGGCCTTCTCAAGGGCACGACAAGTTTTCTTTGACTCTTTGAGGGTGTCAGAGAACCAGAGAGGTTTTTTGGTGTTGGTCTGTCGATGCGTGCGTTTGAGGGGAGCAAGGTTGTCAGCGCAGTTGGAGATCCAGTTTGTGAGGTTGAGAGCTGCGTCGTTGGGGTCCAAGTTAGGTTTTTTAAGTAAAGGCTTAACCATGGCATGATTCCACGTACTGGGAACCGTGCCCTCTGATAGTGAGGTGTTGAAAAGTCGTGTGAGAAGGTCCAGAGAGGAAGATTTCAATTTACCAAATATTGAAGGAGGGCAAGAAGCAAGTGGTGAACCAGATTTAATAGAGTAAAGTGAGGATTTGAGAGTTGCAGAGTCCAAAGGCTGAAAGGATCTAAGCGAATAGGTCCCAGCGTGAAGGTTTTAAGGCATATTACCTTCCATTATGGAGATGGTATTGCTAGGGATATCTCTCAAATTATAGTTGAGTACAGAGAAAAGAGTTGCTTGAATATCTGAAACTCTTCTTAAGAAAAGAAAAATAACTCTTAACACTGTGACTGAGAGAGAGAGAGAGAGGGAGCCTGAACTGGCATCAAGGCTGAAATGGCAAGCCTGCGTGCCATGATGGTGAATTTTCAGAAGGGCACAGAGCACATCACTGAGAACATTTTAACTCTCCCTTAGACAATACCCTTTCCCTGTTGTTCACTTGTTGTGTTTTTCTAGTTTTATATAGTGTTAGTTAGGATTTAGCACACATATAGTGTAGCTTAGTGTCAGTTGTTTACCAATTTTATTAGGTAATAAATTGCAAGTGTGCTTTTAAAGTGTTAGGTTTTTAAGTGTTAATACCCCCAAATAAAAAAATATATCTTTGTTTAGGATTATAGGTAGTGTATGTTTAGGAGGTGGATGTTGTATGTATTATGCTGATCTATGTGTATTAAGGGGAAGGAGTTTGATGTTTAACTTGTCATTTGTGAATAGTAGGCAGGATAGTTTAGAATATGTTAAGATAGTGTAAGGTAGTGTAAAGATTTGTTAATTTAGGCTAGAAAGGTGTAGGTAGATTAGATAGTTTTATATAATAGTTTACTTCTACTTCCACTACTTCATCATCATTTTATATTTATGAGTGCATAGCAGGGAGTAAGTTGAGTTGCATACATGATATAGCTATTGCCCTGCATTCTTTGTAGGTAAATGTTGCTTTGCCAGAGGCCTATGGAGATTTGTTAGTCTACCTTTCATCCGAGTCACGTGTGGCACATTTTCCAAGTTTAGGTGCTGTAAGTGGGCCCTGTTTGGAAAAGTTACACACAGCACAACACAGGTAGCATACTACTGTTGCACTCAGTGTGAAAGTCATAGGGCAGGTATGATTGGGACATGTTTGTCACTACAGATTACAGACTGTGCTGGGACACACACTGGTATCTGCTACTATTGCACACCCTTGCACCATTGTGCAAGTGGGTCATTGTTGTTGGCTAGTCACAAATCATGAATGTGTCTATTCCTGCCTGAAGAGCCTTTATCATCATTGGCATTGAGTACTTGCTAAGTGTGGAACTTCATACATGTCACTTTAACTACTTGAAAAGTTTCAAGCCTATAAGTCTCCCATGTCCTCTTCCCCTGGGGAGGTGTTTCTTTGTTCCTGGTTCTGTGCTCTGGCTCCTATGCAGTTATATTTGCGTACATTGTACAATAGATGTCATGTGTGGTTACACTCACACTCAAAGCATGTGAGACCTCTCAGGGGCAGAGGAACACATTTACCCTATGTATCCCATTGTAGCTTTATGCACCATTTATCAGTTGACACAGAACTCTGATAATATTTCCTTGGATTTCCGGCATACTGACATCCAAGGTATTGGACTGCCGTTGTACATTCTTGTGTGGCACAGGTATGTAGCAAATTCAGAAGGAGCCTGGCCATGTATATCTCCCTATTATCAGTGCAACCATGATCGTTTCCTTACTTTAGGATCTCTTCATTGTGAGCAGTGAGGTTATCATATGCTTGATTGTGTTGTCATGTTCACTGAGCTAGATACATGTGGATGAGTGGAACAGTGTTGTTAGCTTACATGCCTCACAGACCCCATTTTTAGCAGGTAGGCAATTGTGTGTTTAGTAAGGGATTTTCACTGTATGTCTGTCAAGTAACTGAAGATTATTGTCAGACCCTGATGCTCCACCTGGAGGCAACATATTCCACACTATGCCATCGTAGTGGATGTATTTGCTATTGGAGCATACCCAAAAAGAGCAGGTGCAAGTGACTTTAGCTCACTCTCCTAGAGATGCTAAGAAGGGGATTCTGTTGCTACACATCCACCATGGTATAGGTAGTCCTTTCTGCAACAGACATACAACACTCTGGTTTATAAGAGTGAATTTATTTACAAATGTGGGTGGGTCAGCATGAGCATTTTTGCAGTGTTTGGGTAAAGGATTTCCAGACAGAGTCCAGTTAGGAGAGATGTCATGCGACATGTAGAAGTATGGAGAATTTCAGTAAGAAGGTACAAATTGCCATTAAGGTAGGTAGGCTTCTTCAGCAGTCCATAAGTTGCTAATATTCACAGGTGCATAAACAAAAAGGCAGAGTACTGGGTGACAAAGGAGGTTGCATGATGATAGACACAGGACCACTAGGAAACTGGCCAGGGGCACAGGCAAATGTTACCTGGCAGTTCAACTACGAAAATAGGGGAAGTCCACATCTTCCTCCCTTGATGGGTGTTGTGCGTCCACTGTGATTTGTGGTGTTTAGGCGGGAGGCATCTGGGGAACAAAACAACATCAGGGGCAGAAGATGTGCCTCCCAGGTCCCGCCCCAGCATTTGTCTGTGCCAGCAAGGAAGGCAGCACAGCGCTGACAAGGGTCTGATGGCTTCTCAACAATGCAACAACGTTGCTATGGAGGGCACCAATTGTTGCTATGAAGCAGTCCAACTTGCACTCCATATATCCCATGATCTTAATAATGAACCCAGCTTGGTAGAAACCTCACTGGTGTCACATGTTGAGGCCTGTTGTTGTTGCCTCTTCCTCCTGACACCAGCAATGTCAGCTAGGAAAGGTGCTTTTAATTGCGTCAGATATATCCTTATTAGGACTGAGGCACTTGTGGACTCCTTCTAAGGTGCCTGCTATGCTCTCCTGTCCCGTCTGCACCTCATCATCCATTCTCTTCTGGGCTCCTACCACTTGCCACTGGATGACAGCTTGGGGGTCCTCAGAATCCGCAACTGGGCTTGAACTGGCAGATGGGACATTTCCTGTGGGTGGTGGTTCCTCTGGAGATCCTGTGATGCTGTCATCCTTTGCCATGACCAGAAAATGAGATTCTATGGATTCCAGGAGGTGTTGGAAAGTGTCATCATCCATGATGGTCAGGATGCCATTCCCAACAGGTTGGTCATCCAGGACATAATGCTGAAGAGGAGGTATTGTTTGTCCCTCTGCAATGAAATTGGAATATGTTAATGATGATCTTTGATAGAAGCAACATAAGCAATTTGGATGACAGACTTTATTCTTCTTCACTTTATCTTGTGTAGAACATATATCACTACTAGAAAATGAGGCCACATTACACTGTTGTTCCCTTTCACATGGCAATATCTTTAATTTTTTTTCACACAACCACTGTATGACAAGGGATCCTTTTTGTGTCATACCACACATTGCAAGGCCATTACGCAGCTTGCTGGCCTGCCCTGCCTGAAACGGTGAGTGCAGGGAAGTGCACCATTTACCATGTTAGTTAGCATATTTTTTTTAATGGCTAGATTGATATAAGGTTCACTTATTGACACCACTGCTGAGAACATTGAACTATGTGAACAGGGTGCCTGCACTCACTCTAGGCATCACTTAGCCCACAGCTCCACTCAAAGTAATGCTATTTTGTCATCTATTAGATTTGGCCTGGCACTCTGCCTTTCACACCGTACACCACGCCAATCTGCCTTGCTGTGCTGTCTTGCATGCAATTTGTGAATTCATGTGACCAAGAAGTCATATTTGATGCACATCCACACAACCACAACATTCAAACACTACCAGTGGTTGTGGACCTTGTACCCAGCGATGCAGATCCTGGATGGTGCAAGGTCACAGTCTCTCACCTTGGTGTCACACCTACAGTTGTTGCAGGGGCCAGGACGCACTACAGCCCATGTAGGCACGACTACACACTGCTCGCCGGCGGTGACGGCTGCTCAGTAGTGGCAGTTGTGGGGCTGGTGGCGGTGCTTTCAGTGGTAGGGGGAGGCTCCAGCCCTTCCCTTTCAGCCTCGGACGGCTGCCCACTGGGGCTGCTGCTGCTGGCAGTGGTGCAGTTGGCGGTGCAGGTGGCGGTGCTGGCGGTGGTGCAGGTGGCGGTGCTGTCAGTGGTGGGGGGAAGCTGCAGCCCTTCCCCAACAGCCTCGGACGGCTGCCCACTGGGGCTGCTGCTGCTGGCAGCGGTGCAGGTAGCGGTGCTGTCAGTGGTTGGGGGAGGCTCCAGCCCTTCCCCTGCAGTCTCGGACAGCTGAAGTGCCATGGCTGTGTTGTTTGCCCAGATGCTGCTCCAGCCCCAGGCACCAGATCCATCCTGCCTGCGGCGTTTGTGCCTTTTACATTGCCTTTGGCAGCTGGTGTTTCCTTCCTGCCCTTGGCAGCTGGTGGTGCCTCCCTGCTTCTGCCAGCTGGTGTGCCCTTCCTGCCCTTGCTAGCTGGTGGTCCCTTTTTGAACTGCTAGCTGGTGGTGCCTCCTTCCCTTGCTAGCTGATGGTGCCTCCTTGCCCTTGCTAACTGGTGATACCTCCTTGCCCTTGCTAGCTGGTGGTGCCTCCTTGCCCTTGCTAGCTGATGGCCCCTTCTTGCCCTTGGCAGGTGGTGCAGGCACACTGGCAGTGCTGAGGGGTGCCTCCTTGGAGCCTCTCACACCTGCAGTATCTGCAGAAACTACAGTGGCCGTGGACTGGGTGGCTGAGGTGCTGGCCTGGGTTCTGCCAACCCTGGCCTGAAGTGAAGGATAGGGGGGAGGGAATAGGCCAAGGGTGGAGAGGAAAAGCCTATTAGGGACACTGGGGCTAGAAGAGGGTGAAGGTTTGGGAGTGGAGGAAGAGGGAGTGGTTGTAGGAGGTGTCTGTCTGCTGTGCTTGGGTGCAGGTGCATGGGCTGGATGCTGTTGTGAGGTGGATGGCTGTTGGGTGTCTGAGTGCTTGCGTTTGTGTACTTTGGGAGGAGTGGGCACAGACACAGTGGGATAGCACACAGGGGACGTGTGCATGGATGTGGGTGTGGTGACTGCGAGTGAGGGGCGTGTAGTGATAGGCATGCTGGTGATGGAGGTAGTGGATGAGGATGTAGTACATGCAGGTGTGAGTGGAGACGCTACTGGGAGGCGGGGACACAGTGGAGGCAGTGGATGTTGGTATTTCTGCATCTGGATGGTGTTTGTGTGAGTGCCTGTGGGATGATGTGTGGTGCTTCTGTTTGCCTGAGCCACTCCTGTGTGTTGTCTTGGGTGTATTCTGGTCTGAATGTGTGCTTGGGATAGGATGGGGTTCAGGGGCATGGGACTGGGCAGAGGAAGTTAGAGGGGGGACGCTAGAGGCAGGAACAATGGCTGCCATCAGGGAGGAGGCCAGAGCCTGGAATGATCTCTGTTGGGCCACCAAGCCAGAGTGAATGCCCTCCAGGAATGCATTTGTTTGTTGCAAATGCCCTGCCCGACCCTTGATGGCATTCACTATGGTTGACTGCCCAACAGAGATGGATCTCAGGAGGTCAATAGACTCCTCACTTGAGGGCAGCAGGGCTGACTGGGGCAGGCCTGAGGTGCCTGGGGCGGAGGAGATACCCACGGGGGTCGCGGCAGTACCTGTAGTTGGGGTGGGCACAGAGGTGTCCGCCACCACCAGGGAGCTTCCATCGGAGGAGGTGTCACTGTCTGAACTGTCCCCTCCAGTCTCTGCCGGGGTGCTCCCCTCACCCTCTGTCCCACTGGTGCCCTCACTGTCGGTGGATTCGGCCTCATGAGCCATGAGGGATGCAGCTTCCTCCGTTACCGGTGCCTCTCCTCCTCCGACAGATGATGTTAATGCACACAAGGACAGGGTGACAAAACAAAAAGGGGGGGAAGAGACAGAGGATACACTTGGTCAATGCCAGCAACGACACTACAGTTGGCGTACACAACTCACAGGAACAGCCCTATGCACTAGGCCATGCACTACCACTTACAATGCTAGTCACCAGGCCATGGGGTACAATGCCTAACGCCAATAGCAGCACACCTGAAACCCACAGGACCCTGCTCAGCAGTAGATGTCCACTAGCATTTTTGGGGTTGGAGTGCATCTGGGCCTGCCCATCATTGAACTTACCCTGCCATTTTTGTCCTGGACCAGGGGCACCCACAGACCCCACCCTGATAACTCCTCAATGCATGCAATTTCATGATTCTTAAACTGTAATCTCCGCATTGTGGCTGCTGTGATGCCCTCAGGCGCCCATCCAACTCTGGATAGGCCACTGCCAGGATGCGGAACATCAGAGGGGTCAGGGTATGACAGCCACCCCTTCCTCGTTGGGAGGCCAACCCCAGCTGCGCCTCTGCCGTCTTCCTTGCCCAGCGGCTCAGGTCCTCCCATTGTTTGTGACATTGGGTGGTCTGCCTGTCAAAGACCCCCAGGGTCCACACCTCCTTGGCGATGGCACGCCAAATACCCTTTTTCTGATTGGTTCTAACCCGTCAGAAAAAGATACATGAGAAAAGGTATTAGTCATACTGTCCGGCCTGTTACTCTCATGGCCCACCATATCCCTCCGATCCCCTTATGCACAGACATTGCCCACCAAACATGCAGCACTCTGCCAAGGACCCCTTAGCCCCCCCCACACGAGGCTTACACACACAGCACTCTTATACATTCATGCCCCACGCATCGTGCTCACAGTGTACTCACCTGTTGGTCTGGAGAACCATAAAGTAAAGGGTACTGGGGTAGGACCCCATACACTAGTCTCTCCAACTCCTCCGAAGTGAAGGCAGGGGCCCTTTCCCCAGACACCCAAGTCATGGTCGCTTCCAGACACAGGTCACAGCAGCACTTACAGTGTAGGTCCTCTCCTGTTGAAGGTCAGGTAGCAAGTGAGTGAACAGTTAGAAAATGGCGGTCACGTCCGTGGCGGTGCGTACTGTCACTGCCGGCATACATCACCATTGGGTCCTGGAACCCCTAGGCCCCAATGATAACCAATGAGGTGTTGCATGGTGGTCGTCAACCGCCTCCCGCAACAGCGCAAAACATAAGTGGAATTTCCTAATTTCCACTTGTCCCTCCTCACAGGTCAGACAGCCGCCATTTCAGGGGGGAACAGGTCATGGCACCTAACTGCGTCACAGCAGACATAGGCACATCAACGGACCTACATGTTCACATACTGTTTCTGTAAAAAAGAAATGCAAGGCATTTTAATCTGAAGATATCTTTGAATATGACCATCTGCTCACTATTTTTCACCCTAGAGTTCAACCGCTGAGGATGAATAGGAGATGGAGACATACCCCCATGTACAGACCCCTGGTGGACCTGGCGACAATGGAGGACAGGCATATTATCCTAACCTACAGACTTGATAGGGCCACAATCCAAGAGCTGTGTGCCCCATTGGAGCCAGACCTGATCTCAGCTATCCGCTACCCCACTGGTATCCCCCCTCTTGTGTAGGTCCTGTCAGTGCTCCATTTCTTGGCAAGTGGGTCCTTCCAAGCGACAGTGGCCATGGCAGCAGGGATGTCACAGCCTATGTTCTCAAACGATCTTACCAGAGTGTTGTCAGCCCTGATGAAACACATGCGTAGCTACATCGTATTCCCCCAGGTGGAGGATTTGGCCACAGTGAAGGCTGACTTCTATGCAATGGGACATATCCCCAACGTCATTGGTACTATTGATGGCACACATATTATCTTTGTTTCCCCCCTCCGGAGAAATGAACAGGTGTTCAGAAATTGAAAGAGCTTTCACTCTCTGAATGTGCAGATAGTGTGCCTGGCGGACCAGTACATCTCCCATGCCAATGCAAAGTATCCTGGGTCTGTGCATGATGCCTGTTTTTTGAGGAATAGCAGCATTCCATTTGTGATGTCTCAACTCCAGAGGCACAGGGTGTGGCTAATAGGTGAGCCCATGGTCCCCACCCAGTGTCTGTTGGTATATGGGTGTGGGTTTGGCCCTAAGGGTGAGTGTCTGGCTAACAGGTAACCCTCGATATTTACAGGTGACTCTGGTTACCCTAACCTCTCATGGCTACTGCCCCCAGTGAGGAATGCCAGGACAAGGGCAGAGGAATGTTACAATGAGGCACATGGGAGAACAAGGAGGATAATTGAGTGCACCTTCGGCCTCCTGAAGACCAGATTCGGGTGCCTCCATCTGACAGGTGGATCCTGTTGCTACTCACCCAAGAAGGTCTGCCAGATCATCGTTGCATGTTGCACAACCTGGCCTTAAGACGCCAGGTGCCTTTTCTGCAGGAGGATGAGGCTGGAGATGGTCGTGTGGCAGCGGTGGAGTCTGTGGACAGTGATGAAGAGGAGGCCGAGGAAGAGGATGTGGACAACAGAACAACTATAATTCAACAGTACTTCCAGTGACACACAGGTAAGACACTACTGGGGGTCATTACAACATTGGCGGTAAAAGCCGCTTACCGCCGTGCAGAAGACCGCCAACACACCGCCACGGAATTCTGCCACAGCTATTATGACCCACATCCCGAAATCCGACAAAATTCAGACACCCACACAAGTCCGCCACACCAAAGGTTAGTGAGAAATTGGCGAAAACAAAACCTCCACCGTCACGCCAACAGAAATAAGCCCATGCTATCACGACCCACGAATCCACGCGGCGGTCTTTCAACCGCGGTATACCATTGGCGGTGCACACCACTGCGCTCAAAATACACACTCTTACAAAACACAGCCACATTGGACAATTCGAAATACACACACCTGATACACATACACACACCACTCCCACACACCCAATACAATATAAAACACACACCCACATCACCCACAAACCCCTACGACCAAAAATTCAGAAAGTAGGCCAGAGAGAGACACCACCATCCACAAACTAGCAGCCACAGGCACTCAACACCATCACCCACACTACTTCCACGCACAAAACACCACACACCACTATATATCACCACACATATCACCACATACACCACCCCACACATCACCTACACCACCCCATGGCACGGCAAAGACACCCCAGGTTCTCAGAGGAGGAGCTCAGGGTCATGGTGGAGGAAATCGTCCGGGTAGAGCCACAGCTATTTGGATCACAGGTGCAGCACACCTCCATAGCTAGGAAGATGGAGCTATGGGGAAGAATAGTCGACAGGGTCAACGGAGTGGGACAGCACCCAAGAAATCGGGACGACATCAGGAAGAGGTTGAACGACCTACGGGGGAAGGTGCATTCCGTGGTCTCAAGACACAACATCGCGGAACAGCGGACTGGCGGCGGACCCCCACCTCCTCCCCCACAACTAACAACATGGGAGGAGCAGGTCTTGACTATTCTGCATCCTGAGGGCCTCACAGGACTCGGTGGAGGAATGGACTCTGGTAAGTCAAATCTTAACTATCATATCCCCCACCCTACCTGCATGCTATCACAGACCCCCACCCTCGCCCCTCCCCTATCACTCCAACTCCTCACAAATGTACTAATAACACAAACCACCCATCCCAACACCAAGCCCTGCATGACACAACAAAGCATGGACACCCATCACTAAAGCATGCCCACTGCACATATCCATAACACACCCCTCAACCTTCATCACACAAGCCCCAACACAGGAATGCAAGCACTGGGGTACACGGTCACCAACCCATTGCACACCATGACACACACAGATGCAATAATCATGCTTTTACACCCCTGCAGGACCACTACCCAAAGTCACCAGACAGGAGGGTCCAGACATCGCCACCCCACCCACAGAAGAGGCCCACAGTGATGACAACAGCTCTGTCCAACTGGATCCAGATGACCAGCCCGGACCATCGTGGGCCTCGGGACAGTCGGTTCCCCACACCCAGTCACAGGCCACCACAGACCTTCCACCCTCTGGTAACACCAGCACAGCACCCACCTAGCGGGCCCATACCTCCGTCCCCAGGACACGTCAATCAGCTGTGTGTCCACCACTACAGGGAACCCAGGATAACCCAACACCCCAACAACAACAGGGACTTGGGGGCAGTGGAAGTGGGCACACGGTACAGGGGACGGAGGCCCAGGAACACAGGGGAATTGGGAGGGCTGCTGTGTGACAGGGGGCGGACAGGTCTAGGGAACCCACTCTGCACGAGGCCCTGTCCTCCATCATGGGAGCATACCACCACTCCCAGGAGACGATGGCAACAGTCCTGGCCAAGTTTCAGGAGACCCAGTGGCTGCAGGAGGAACAGTATTTGGGGTTCAGGGAGGAACTCAGAACCATCAGCTCCACCCTGGGAACCATTGTAGGGGTGCTGAAGGAGATACTTATCACCAGTTGTTCCTCTGCTTCCTCCTCATCACTGTCCACAGGCTCCACAGCTGCCACAACACCATCATCTGGACCATCCTCCTGCAGAAATGGCACGTGTCGTCGCAAAGCCAAGTTGTGAAGCATACAGCAGGCCACGATGATCTGGCACACCTTCCTTGGTGAGTAGAATAGGGAACCACCTGTCATATGGAGGCACCTGAACCTGGCCTTCAGGAGGCCAAAGGTGCGTTCGCTCACCCTCCTAGTCCACCCATGGGCCTCATTGTAGCGTTCCTCTGCCCTGGTCCTGGGATTCCTCACTGGGGTCAGTAGCCATGACAGGTTGGGGTAACCAGAGTCCCCTAATAGCCACACCTGGTGCCTCTGGAGTTGACCCATCACATAAGGGATGCTGCTATTCCGCAGGATGTAGGCGTCATGCACTGAGCCAGGGAACATAGCCTTTACCTGGGAGATGTACTGGTCTGCCAAACATACCATCTGTACATTCATCGAATGATAACTCTTCTGGTTCTGTACACCTATTCACTCCTGTGGGGGGAACCAGAGATACATGGGTCCCATCAATGGCACCTATGATGTTGGGGATATGTCCAAGGGCATAGAAGTCACCTTTAACTGTAGGCAAATCCTCCACCTGAGGGAAAACGATGTAGCTCCGCATGTGTTTCAGCAGGGCAGACAACACTCTGGACAACACGTTGGAAAACATAGGCTGGGACATCCCTGATGCCATGGCCACTGTTGTTTGAAATGACCCACTTGCAAGGAAATGGAGCACTGATAGCACCTGCACTTGAGGGGGGATCCCTGTGGGATGGCGGATTGCTGACATCAGGTCTGACTCCAACTGGGCACACAGTTCCTGGATTGTGGCACGGTCAAACCTGTAGGTGATGATCAAATGTCTTTCCTCCTTTGTCGACAGGTCCACCAGTGGTCGGTACACCGGAGGATTCTGCCATCTCCTCAAATGTCCCAGCGGACGGTGCCTAGGAATGACAACAGCGACCACAGGGTCAATCAACTCAGAGGTATGTACCCACAGTCTACATAGAACACCATTCATACACAAAATCTGGCCTGTATTAGTGTTGTGCGACAAGGCCTAGGTCTGTGTGACGCAGTTGGTAATTAGGCCATGTGGGCCCCTGAAATGGGATGTGAGGTAACTGCGCTGGTGTTGTACACCGTTGCGGTAGGCGGTCAAAGACCGCAGCGCAATGCTGCATTGGTTAACATTGGACCCTATGGGTCCCAGGAGCCAATGACGATGTACGCCGGCGGTGATGGTACGCACCGCCGTGGACCTGACCGCCATTTTCTAGCTGTTCAATCACTCGATACCTGATCTTCTACAGGAGAGGACCTACACTGCAAGTGCTGCTGTGACCTCAGTCTGGAAGAGACAATGGCTCATGCGTCTGGGGAAAGGGCCCCTGCCTTCACTGCAGAGGAGTTGGAGAAGCTCGTGGACGGGGTCCTACCCCAGTACACGCTACTCTACGGTCCTCCAGACCAACAGGTAAGTACACAGGGAGCACGTTGTATGGGCTATGCCTGTGTGGAGAGGGCTGGTTGTAAGAAGAAAGGGGGCACAGTTCTGCGTGCATGAAGGTCTGTGAATGCATGCGCCACATGGCAAGGGTAGGGATGTGGGCCACTCACTTCGACGGTGCAGTTGGTAATGACTTCTCTTCTTCCCCTGTACATGTCATGTAGGTCAGAGCCCAGCAGAAGAAGGATATTTGGCATGCCATTGCCAAGGACATCCGGACCCTGGGGGTCCACCACAGACAGAGCACCCACTGGCGGAAAAGATTGGAGGACATTCGCCGCTGGAGCAAGAAGACGGCGGAGGCTCAGCTGGGGATGGCCTCCCAACGTGGGAGGGGTGCCCGTCGAACCATGACCTCCCCTGATGTTCCGGATCCTGGCGGTGGCCTACCCTGAGTTGGATGGCCGCTTGAGGGCATCACAGCAGACACAAGGGGATGAGTACAACATCATTCAGTGGACTTTGCGCGCAGTGAAGGTGTCTGGGTGGGGGAGGAGGGCTGTGGGTTTCTCTAGGCCAGGGCGAGTTCCGTAGGCTAGGCCCCTCCGTAATGCAGGCCATGTGGCACCCCACCCCACCTCTGTAGAGTGCCAAGTACAGGTATCCATGCCCCTGTGTCATCTATGTGTGCAGATGTCGACCATAGCCATGTAGGACATATCCCAGGAATTGCATCTGTAGAGCCCAACAGCGCGACGTAGTGCAGGGGACTGCTGTGTCTGTATTGTCCGCCAACGGTAGCGGTCAGCCATGCACTCAATCTGTCTTTCATCTGTGCCCCCCCCCTTTTTGTGGTCTCTCTGTTCTTGTGTGCATCAGCATCATCAGGCGGAGGTACAGTGGCACCGGAGCATGTGGGAGCTGCATCCCACATGGCCATGGAGGGCCACACCATGGACTCAGAATACACCAGTGGGACGGAGGGCGAGGGGGCACCACGGCGGTCACAGGATCTGCAACCAGCGACACGTCCTCCGATGGGAGCTCCCTTGTGGTGGCGGCAAAATCTGTTCCCCCCACTTCTACAGGTACAGCCGCCACCCCCCCCACCAGCACCGCCCTCCCAGCAGCCCCTCAGCATTTGCCCCGTGCCCGCTCACCCAGGAGGACGGGCATCAACTTCGCCCCAGGCACCTCAGCCCCTGCCCCTGTCACCTCTGCTGCCCTCAGTGAGGAGGCCATTGACCTCCTCAGGTCCCTCACTGTTGGGCAGTCTACCATTTTGAATGCCATCCAGGGTGTAGAAAGGGAATTGCAACACACAAATGCATTCCTGGAGGGCATTCATTCTGGTCAGGCTGCCCTTCATCGAACCCTGCAAACTCTGGCCTCAGCACTGATGGCAGCCATTGTCCCTGTCTCTAGCCTCCCCCCTCCAACTTCCTCCACCCAGACCCAACCCCCTGTACCCCAGCCTATCCCAAGCACACCATCAGACCAGCCTGCACACACCTCACCACATAAGGGAAGCTCAGGCAAACATAAGCACCACACATCCCACAGGCACTCACGCAAGCATCACACACATACAGACACACCAACATCCACTGCCTCCACTGTGTCCACTGTGTCCCCCTCCTCCTCATCTCCCTCCTCCCTCCCAGTCTCGTCTACACTCTCACCTGCATGCACTACCACTACAGCCACTACGTCCCGCACCAGCACACCCACCACCACACCCCGCTCACATGCACTCACCACCCACACTGCCATTTACACGTCCCCTGTGTCCTCTCCCAGTGTGTCTGTGACGCCCCCTCCGAAGATACACAAACGCAGGCACACACCCACCCAACAGCCGTCCACCTCACGACAGCCTCCAGCCAATGCACCTTCACCCAAAGTCACCAAACGTACACCTCCTACAACCACTACCTCTTCCTCCACTCCCAAACCCCCTCCAGCTACCCATCCCAGTGTTCCTAAGAAACTTTTCCTGGCCAACCTTGACCTCTTTCCCACCACCCCCCCCTCCAACTCATAGGTCCCGTACTAGCACCTCAGCCAAAAAATCTCCGGGACCAGTGGTGCCTGTTACAGGTATGTGGAATGCACTGGCCACCCGGCCAGCCAGTGTGGCACGGAGCCACAGCACAGCCAGCCCCCCCCCCTGTGAAGCACCAGAAGTTGGACTGTGCCCGGCGGGAAAGGGGGAAGACTCCAGCCAGCAAAGCCGCTCACAAGGGTCCCGGGGGGAGTGTCGACTCAGTTGTGACTCCTCCCAAGGTGGGGAAGGGGCAGAAGAAATCTCCAAAGTCCGGGAGGAGCAGCACGGTGGAGAAGACCGCCATCATCCCCACTGCCCAGGAGGCCACCGCCAGCCCAATCGTCACTGGTCAGGAGGCCACCGCCAGAGTCACTGCCCAGGAGGCCAGCCCCATCGTCACTGGCCAGGAGGCCACCGCCAGAGTCACTGCCCAGGAGGCCAGCCCAATCGTCACTGGCCAGGAGGCCACCGCCAGAGTCACTGCACAGGAGGCCAGCCCAATCGTCACTGGCCAGGAGGCCACCGCCAGAGTCACTGCCCAGGAGGCCAGCCCAATCGTCACTGGCCAGGAGGCCATGGCCAGAGTCACTGCCCAGGAGGCCAGCCCCATCGTCACTGGCCAGGAGGCCACCGCCAGCAGGCCACCGCCAGCCCCAGAGTCACTGGCCAGGAGGCCACCGCCAGCCCCAGAGTCACTGGCCAGGAGGGCCCCGCAAGCCACAGCCCAGCTGACCCATGAAGGACCGCCAGCCACAGGCCTGCTGGGCAATGAAGGACCGCCTTGGCAAGCACCGCTGAACAGGCCAGGGACCACTGAACAAGGCAAAGACCGCCATGGCAAGCACCACTGAACAGGGCAAGCACCGCTGAACAGGTCAGAAACTGCCAACTCAAGCACCGCTGAACAAGGCAAAGACCGCCATGGAATGCACCGCTGAACAGGGCAAGCACCGCTGAACAGGTCAGGAACTGCCAACTCAAGCACCGCTGAACAGGGCAAAGACCGCCATGGCAAGCACCGCTGAACAGGGCAATGACCGCCATGGCAAGCACCACTGTACAGGGCAAGGACCACCGAACAGGGCAAAGACCGCCAAGGCGAGCACCGCTAGTCCATTAGCGGCAGGGGCAGTGACACAACTGGGACCGTCACGGGGTGAGTGCTGCACTCTGGGCACCAGTCCCCCTCCAGAACCAGTGGAGACATGCATCCACTGCGTCTGTCCTGCACAGGATGAAGCACTCTGGGCACCAGTCCCCCTCCAGAACCAGTGGAGACATGCATCCACTTGAGAGACTGTGGCTTTGCACTCCACAGGATGGTACAGTGGGCAACCCACCCACTGTAGAGACTTGGGAGACTGTGGCTTTGCACTCCCCAGGATGGTACAGTGGGCAACCCACCCACTGTAGAGACTTGAGAGACTGTGGCTTTGCACTCTCCAGGATGGTACAGTGGGCAACCCACCCACTGTAGAGACTTGAGAGACTGTGGCTTTGCACTCTCCAGGATGGTACAGTGGGCAACCCACCCACTGTAGAGACTTGAGAGACTGTGGCTTTGCACTCCCCAGGATGGTACAGTGGGCAACCCACCCACTGTAGAGACTTGCGCCCCCTTCCCTTCCCCCTAAGGTGCCTGTTGTATTTCTATCTGATGCCCCTGCAGTGTTCTCTCCGTTTTGATCAGGTATCTAGTGTGGGCCTCGCCCATGCATTTTGGGCCCAGTGGTCCACAGACAATGAATGGTGCATTACCTGCACTACTAATCGTGGCGTATATTTTGTTTAATGTGTATATATATATGTATATATTTGGTTACTGTATTTTGATATATTACAATGGTTACACTCATTTCCTTTTGTCTTTGCATTCTTCCGGCGGGGGGGGGGGGTTGTTACTGTAATGTTTGGATATGCATTGGTGTGCGTGTTGTAGTGGGTGAGAGTCGGGGTCGGGGTGGGGGTTGGGATGTTGGTTGTGTGTGTCCCTGTGTTTTTCCCTCCCCCTCCCCTATGTCGTAGGTGCAGTACTCACCGTGGTCTTTGCCGCCGGCGTTGATGATCCTCGTATAGGAGCAGGAAGACTATCGCTGGCATAATATGGAGTTCCGGCTCCATGGTGTCGTCGTTCCTCGTGGAGTGTGTAGAGGTAAGCGTTTTCGCTTCGAAATGGCTGTTTCTGCCGTGTTTTTATCCGCGGTGAATCCGCCCCGGAAAAGGTGGCGGATTGGTAGGTTGTGATACTGTGGGCGGTACATCGCCTGTCTGTTGGCGGTGACCGCCGCGCTGTTTGTCTGTACCGCCGTGGCGGTCGGAGTGTTAAAGTGGCTGTCTTTGTTGGCGGTTTCCGCCACGGTCATAATTCAAATTTTTTTACCGCCGGCCTGTTGGACGTTTTACCGCTGCTTTAACACCGACCGCCAGGGTTGTAATTAGGGCCACTGTAACTTCACCTTCCATTGCAGTTTTGTGTTGGACATTGTACATGGCAGCCTGATTTTCCAAATTCTATGGCCACTTACTGTACCCTAATTTCAGATATCTGTGCCCCACTCTGGCTTCTGGTGTGTTTACTGCTGCCCACTATAGGTCATACCTATGTATATATAACTGTACAGTTGAATTGCAATGTTTACAGCTTGTTAAACGAATACATATTTCAATCAATTGACAGATTCCATACTTGTACTAGTTCCAAGGGTGTTTATTTATGTGTAATAAGTGTAGGGGGTATTGCAATGGGCTGGGTTGCTGATGGAGGAAAGTCCACGATAGAGTCCAGTCTATTGGTATCACAGTTGCATTGTTCAAGGGGGCATAGGGAGTGGAGCAATGGCAGTTCAAGGTGGACAGGGTGGCTGAGTGGGACACAAGGGTGACATTCAGGGGAGTCTTATTTCCTGGCGGGGGTCTTGGCAATGTTCTCTGGCTTCTGCCTGGATCGCAGGGACCTTTTGCGGGGTGGTTCTCCTTCTGTAGGGGGAGGGGTGCTGGTGGCTTGTTGTTCCTGTGGCAGGGCCTCCTGTCCACTAGCGTTGGCGGAGGTGGAGGGCTGTTCATCGGTGTGGCTCGTGTCAGGGGCCCGTTGGTGTGCCACTGCCTCCCTCATGGTGTTGGCCATGTCTGCCAGCACCCCTGCAATGGTGACCAGGGTGGTGTGGATGTCCGCAGGTCCTCCCTGATCCCCAGGTACTTTCCCTCTTGGAGCCGCTGAGTCTCCTGCAACTTGCCCAGTATCTGGCCCATCATCTTCTGGTAATGGTGCTATGCTCCCAGGATGTTGGTGAGTGCCTCGTGGAGAGTCGGTTCCCTGGGCCTGTCCTCCCCCTGTCACACAGCAGTCATCCCAGCTACCCTGTTGTCCTGTGCCTCTGTCCCCTGAACCGTGTGCCCACTGCCACTGACCCCAGGTCCCTGATTGTCCTGTGTTTGTGGGGTTGCCTGGGGTCCCTGGAGTGGTGGACACACTGCTGATTGACGTGCCCTGGGGACAGTGGTATGGGCCTGCTGGGTGGGTGCTGTGGTGGTATTTCCTGAGGGGGAGGCACTGTTGTGGTATGGGACCGTGCCTGGGTCACCGACTGTCCAGAGGTCCCTGTTTTGCCAGGTTGGTCATCCTGATCCAGGCGTGCAGAGCTGCTGTCATCACTGTGGGCCTCTTTGGGGGGGGGGACTGGATGTTGCTGGTATCTCTCCAGTGACGTTGTGTGGGGGTCCTGTGGGTATGTGAAAGCAGTGTTATTGTTACTGTGTGTGACATCTTGTGCAACCCTATGGTTGTTATTCCCAAGGCAGCTTTGGCTTGTGTGAGTTATGATTTGGTTGGCTAAGTGATTGTCACTAGTGTGCATGCTGTGGTGATGGGTGTCCATGCAGGGCTGTGAGTGGTGTCCATGCATTGGTGGTGCATGCAGTGCTGATTACTGGGAAGGGTGGATTGTGATGGTGGGTATATGTGAGGTGGTGGGGTGATGGGGTGAGGGTAGTGGTGAGGGTATGTGATGGCATGCAGGTAGGGGGGTGAAAATAGTGAAGATTTGACTTACCAGAGTCCAGTCCTCCTGCTACTCCTGCCATGCCTTCAGGATGCATGAATGGCAAGACTTAGGCCCTCATTCTGACCTTGGCGGTCGGCGGAGAGGCGGCGGTCGGACCGCGAACAGACCGGCGGTATTAAAAATGGCATTCTGACCGCGGCGGTCACCGCCGCGACCGACCGCCACTTCCCCACTCCGACAGCCACGGCGGTCATGACCGACGGGCTGGAGTCTGCGCACTCCGGTCCGGCGGTCGACCCAAGACCGCCAACGGTATCATGACCCTGCTTACCGCCGCGGTTTCTGGCGTTCGGGAACCGCCATGCGAACCATGGCGGTAGGCACTATCGGGGCCAGGGAATTCCTTCCCTGGCACTGATAGGGGTCTCCCCCACCACCCACTGCCCCCCGAGTCCTCCCCCCACACCCTCCACCCCCCTGCCACCCCCCAGAGGTGGTACGAACCCCCTCCCCACCCCCACCCCGACATGCACATACACGCACCCCGACATGCACACACCCCCAACATGCACATATACACACCCCCTACACACACACATACACAACGGGGACACATACCCGCACACATACATGCCGACATGCGCACCCGCCGAACTACACACATCGCCCATAGGCACAGCAGCACTCCCCGCCCGCATGCACGCACTCACACACCCCCTCTACACACTCACACGCACACCCCCATGCACGCACACATCACACAACACCCCCCCACCCCCTCCCCTCACGGACGATCAACTTACCTTGTGCGTTGGTCCTCCGGGAGGCGACGGGAGCCATAGGGACGTGACCGCCAACAGAAGACCGCCACACAGAAATGTGGGTCGTAATTCTGGGGGCGGTGTTCTGCTGGCGTGGCGGTGGAGGTTGACCAGTCTCCACTTTCCCGCCGACCGCCAGTGTGGCTGCTGGCGGTATTCCGGCGGAACGCTCCCAGCGGTCGGAATACGCGCAGCGGCATACCGCCGCGGTCGGCGGTCTTTACCGCGGCGGTAACTCGGCGGTCTTGCGAAAAGACCGCCAAGGTCAGAATGAGGGCCTTAGTCCTCCCATGTTGTTAGTTATGGGGGAGGAGGTGGGGGTCCACCGCCAGTCCTCTGTACAGCTATCTGGTGTCTTGCAACCACGGAACGCACCTTCCCCCATAGGTTGTTCCACCTTTTCCTGATGTCATCCCTTGTTCTGGGGTGCTGTCCCACAGCGTTGACCCTGTCCACGACTCTCCGCCATAGCTCTGTCTTCCTAGCAATGGACATCTGCTGCACCTGTGATCCAAATAGCTGTGGCTCTACCCAGATGATTTCCTCCACCATGACCCTTAGCTCCTCCTCTGAGAACCCGAGGTGTCTTTGTGGTGCCATGGGTGTAGTGTGAGTGAGGGTGTGTGGGGTGATGTGTTGGAGTGTGTGCTGTGAGGTGCGTGGATGGTGTATAGGTGATGTTGTTCTGTGGCTCTGGTTCTGTGGGTGCTCCAGATGTGTCTCTCTCTCAGTTGTAAATTGTTTGTAGTGGTAAAGGGTTGTGGGTAATGTGGGTGTGTGTTTTATAGTGGTTTTTGTGTGTGGGTGTGGTGTGTGTATGTGTGTTAGGTGTGTGTAGTTTGAATTGTCCAATGTGGTGTTGTTTTGTATGTGTATGTGTATTTTGAGTGCAGTGGTATGTACCGCCAATGGATTACCGTGGTTGAATGTCCGCTGTGGTGGACCGTGGGTCATAATGCTGTGGGAGTATTTCTGTTGGCGTAAGGGTGTGGGTTTTGGTACTGCCAGTTTATCACTGACCTTTGATCTGGCGGACTTGTGTGTGTGTCTGCATAGTGACGGATTTCTATGTGTCTGTCATAATACACGTAGTATTCGGTATACCGCCACGGTATGTTGGGGGCAGTCAGCATGGCGGTAAGAGGCACTTACCGCCAATGTCATAATGAAGGCCTAAATATTTTTCTAGAAGATAACTTGCTGTCCAAGTTTTTTGCTTTTGGTCTTTTACTGCGTGAGAGTCTCACTACATGTGTCTCACTTGTGGTAATCATATGGCAAATGGACTGTGCACATTTCTGGACAGTGTCCTACTTTGAAGATAAGGAAGCTGTGACACAGCTAAGGTAAGGGGCACTCAGCTGTAACATGTGAACACATGCACACGCGTAGACTGTGGGTGGGATGCAGCCATCGTGCGCAGCCTGGTAACTATGCACAGGTAGCCTGGTACAGAGGGGACACTGCAGGATTGCCCTGGGGAAGGCCTTATGATATTAGTGTACAATTGAAGGAAAAGTCAGTGTAATTTACTGTTTTGTCTTCAATTACACTTTACTATACATACAGGGGGAAATTGCCAATTGCCTGTGAGTGCAGTTTTGCTTCCCTCTGGCCAACAAAGTCCAGTGACATATCTAAATGGGGTGGAACATGTGCGAGAAAATCAACTCTGAGAGTTCCAAGATTACACAAGGATATCTGTCCAAGGTATAGGTCAATCAAGATTGTGATATTTCTCTGGATCAGCTCAGGATCAGGGCCCAGGCCTTTGTCCCCCTGTAGTGCCAAGTTATTTACATTTCTCCCCAGCAGCAGGAATAAAGGCTGCCCCACACAAAAGGAGTGGTTGACAGTGCTTCCCTCAGATCTTGAGCAGGAAAGGCTTGGGATAAAAGTCTGCCTTTGTTAATTACGTGCCACACTGCACTAGGGCTAAGGCAGCCCAGGTCCACTGAACAAAGAAGGAAGCCCAGGCACCTGGAGCCAACACAGGAGGAGGCTCCTCTTTGAATTTGTGGTGGGGAAGGCCCTGGCAGTGATGTCAGTGAAGAGTGGAGCTGGGACTTCAGAAGCAGATGTGACCAGCGATCCCTGATTGATGCCATCTTTAACTGCCCAGCAAGCTATGCAGGAGGGTTGGAACAGGGGTGGAGAGTGATGTGACACCCCAGGATTGGCCTGGGGTACCTGGCTCCTAGAACCTTTCACTCTCTTTAAAAAAGTCTTGCACAACAGGGAGAAGCTCGGTTGGTTGGTGCTGTATGTGCTTTCTCATTGCTGGACCCTAGGACTGTGACAGTCATGGGCAACTGGAAGGCAAAACCTCCTAATTCCCAAAAGGACTAAGGACTCTGCCAACCCTTTGATCCCAGTTGGTCTATCTAAGGGCCAGTGAGGCTGGCCTCCTTAAACGCCTTAAGAATCAGTTGGGGGAAAGATCTAAACTTCTGCACCCAAGAACAAAGAGAAGGAGGACAACTGGCAGAGGGAGCCGGTGAAACCAGCTCCCCGCAAGGTACACCGCTTTGACGGAAGCCTGCTGGAACTGTTCCTGGTGGCTCGCCACCAGGAGTAAAACGAGCCCAGTTTCATCTGAATAAGCCCATAACCCGAGTTATGGTTGTTTTAAGGTTAGTGACCTTTGACCCCTGAGGAACCCAAGCATGTGGTACTCCACTGATTTCGTAAAAATTACCGCAGGGTGGGCCAGGGTCTGGGGATCGCCGTAAAGAGCATTTCCAATTTTTAACCCCAGGACGGGACATGCCGGGAGCTCAGAGGGCCTGGTGATTTCCACCCCTGGGCCAAGATTTACCCACAGAGGCCTGGGACACCAAATCTGGGTCTCCGAGTACTGCCCCCTGAGAGGTCAGGCAGGGCCACATACATCCAACTCCGAGCTCCAACTCAGGCAGCAGCAGGTGGAGCACAGTTGCACTAACCTGAAGGGAAGAGGAGGGGCCTAGGATCCTCAACTCCGGGCCCCTAACAGTGAGAGGGGACCGGGAGTGCCATCAACTCTCCCCCATCAGTGGTGGGCCTGCTCCGCTCCACCATCATGAGCACCTTGCCCACAGGAGCGGGCAGGGGAGGAAAATGCTGCTGGATCACTTGCAGGGGCTGGCAGGGCAGCCAGGAGTGGGCTTACTGGGCTGGCTCCACTGGTTGGCAGCATGAGGGAAGTGTCTGAGCGGGACCAGGTACCCACCAGAAGAAAGTAAACACAAAGAAAAAGCTAGCATCTCTCTCCGACATAGCGGGAGAGGCAATAATAAAATATTCACGGCTCACAGCTGGAGCACCCCATAATTCCCTCTGGTGCTTGCTGATTTGAATATTTTTCTTGCCTTGTGGTAGCCCCAGGAGAACAGGGGCACCAACAATGACTCCAGAAAGTGTTCTAGAGAGCTGCAGAAATTAAAGCAACCCCCCAGGAGTAATTTTTGGACAGCTGTCTCTACTTTTGTGGGGTCAAGGATTCCTTGACCCTCTGGGATTTTCCCATAATTTTTCAAAGCATTCTCAGCTTCTGCTCTACAGCTGGGAGTGTAGCACCCGCTATGGGACTTGTTGTATGTCTGCATTTAAGGTGTATGAGGAAGCTACATGGGGTGAAGTATCCTCTTGGAGCTGAATACATGACTGCATTTTATGTGATCAGAAAATGGTGTCATCTAGGGTTTGTTTTTATGATTGCAATTTTTTGTTTGAGTGTGTATAAAAAACACACAGACATGTTATGTCCATTTTAAAATCTTTTTTCGAATAATGCTGAGAGTGTTTACTGATCAAGGTTGATATGTTTTCTTAATATTAATAAATTCATTAACACATTATCATTATTGATGAATACATTTACATACAAAGCAATGGTGTTTTTAACATGTTGTTTGTGGTTCTTCTCATATGGGGAAACCTTGATAAAGCCAATAGACCTGCATTATCTAAAGTGGTGCCCTGTGTTAGACCTGTCAGCCTGAGGGTGGTCTTCCCCTAAACTTTTTGTCTATTTGCCACACATTTTTGCTGTATCTTTTTGTTGGCTTTAGGACTCCGAGCACTGTACCACTGCTGATTAATGTTAAAGTATGTGCTTAGTAATATTGGGGTATCCACAATTGGCACATTTAATTTACTTTTAAGTCCCTTTTAAAGTGGTATACCATATACCCAGGGCCTGTAAATTATATCTTACTAGAGGGCCTGAAACACTGATTGTGCCACCCACTTAAGTAGCCCTTTAAACATGTCTCAGGTCGGCCACTGCAGAGCCTGTGTGTGGAGTTTCACTGCTACTTCGACTTGGCATTTAAAGCCCCTTGCCAAGCCTTAAACTCCACTTTTATTACAAATGTCACATCTAGAGCTGGCCCTGGGTAGCACATGGGGAAGGGTGCCATGTAACTAAAAGGTAGGACATGTCTTTTTAAACTAGTGTGAGGCCTACTCCTCTCATAGGCCTGAACTAGGAATTCCTTAATATGCTTTTAAGCTGTAATTCCTGATAAGAACGGAGTAGCTGCATCATGTTACATATCATAGGAATGGAAATGATCTTTAAAGGTAAAGTTGGATTTAACATCACTATTTTAGAAATGACACTTTTAGAAAATGGATGTTTCTCTGCTCTTACAGCTCTGTGTACCTGCAGCCTGTCTCCAATTAACGTCTGGGGTGGGTGACAGCTACACTTTGTGCATTCCCTCTAGACAGCCACAAACACAAGAAGATTAAGTGCATCTGAGTACTCCTCTGCATTCATCTGCATTTTCAGGGGTCTTCATGGGCAGGAAGGGCGGCAGAGGATAACACTTACACCGGAATAGGCAGTTCCTGTCTCTGCTCAAAGGGCTGATTACCCCCTACTGATAGGACAGGAAATATCGACCCATCTACTGTCTGCGGGTAGCAGAACTGGCTCATTGACCTGGCTGCGGGAGCTGAATCAGGGCATCGCCCTCGGAACCAACGCATTGCCTTGAGAGCCTGACACATCGGATATGCTCTTCCCTGCCACAGAAGTCTACGGAGATCAACCAATCCCTCGGCTGCGTGGAGAAGCATGGTGCATAGTACTTCGGAAACTATGCATCTCAGCACCAGTTCTTGCCTTCGGAACCAAAGCATCGCCTTCACTGCGTGGGACAGATCAACGCATCGTCATCCTTGCAAGGACCCAATTTATGTATCTTACCACGCATCTCGCTGTTGCGACCAGGGGAGGTGCTTTGTTCTACGGGGCCTGCATGGGCCTTGTAGCTGGCCTGCACTCCATTGTGGTGGGCCCGAACTTTGACTTAGCCCCATTCCAGCCTGACCTAATGTAACCCCTAAGAGGGCTATTTGATTCTAAACGCCTTTTCACATTTATTCTTTGAAAATTCATATCTCAACTTCTAGACGTTGGATGTTTGTCGTTCTGGTCTTATTTTATCTATCAAATCATATTCTATTGTTCTAACATGGTGTGGAGTCTTTTGTGGTGGTTTCACTGTGTTACTGTATGAGTGATTGCACAAATACCTTACACATTGCCTTCAAGGTTAAGCCTGCCTGCTCTGTGCCAAGCTACCCAAAGGTGAGCACAAGATAATTTAGGTTGCGTTGTGACTTACCATGACTAGGATTGCAGTTTCTACTCTGCCAACTAGATACCCAAGGGCTTATTTACAAGCCCTGTGGCACAAGGCAGCGCAGCAAGTGACCTTGCTGTGCTGCCCTGCGCCGCAGGGAAAGAGCAGAAATGTGCCGTATCTACAAGATGTGGTGTATTTCTGTCCTTTTCCTGTGCGCTCGTGCACAATGGGCACCTTAGCACCAATGCAGGCACCCTTGCATCATGGTACAAAGGTGCCTGCATCAAAGACAGGATTGTTTATGTGCAGGAAAGGACACCTTCCTGCACAAAACAATCCATGGAGGCTTTCTCCTCCTTATATGTGTGCTGCAGAACATGCATAGAAAGAGAACAAAATGAGGAGAAATTTAAATTAAATTGAACAAAAACATCTGGCTCACCCCAACCACCCATTGACTTTCAATCTAAAAAAAAATTTAAGTAGGCAGGGCAGATGGTGTGCGCTACAGTCTCACGCCTAATGTCAGGATGTGAGGTACCCACAATTTGTCTGTAGTCTCACAGCACTAGAGTATATGTCTGGAACTCTACATTTATCTCAGAAATGGGAGCCTGGACTACCAATCAAAGATAACAAAAGAGGAAGATGAAATTGAGATCAAATGGGAGATCCACGGCAAGTGATTCAAAGCATTGTTGCTAAGAACTAGATAAATAAGGAAGATAAGAACAAGGTGGGACAGTTCCTAAAATCAGACAAGGTGGGTCCACCAAGACTATCGGAAAGTATTGGGTACCTGGGGAGTTGTCTCTGCACACAGGAGAGAAACAGAAGAGGCACTCTCAAGTGGTTGAACATGCAACACCCATCCACCTTGGCAAACTCTTCTGGTGCAATGGTCTGCTGTTCATGCTTGTGAAGGGTGAGCAGGGGCCAGACCCCTTGCAAGGTTGTGTAAGAAAATTGCCCACTTTGTCCATGTCTTTAAATGGTTTTGAAATTGAACAAAAGGAAAACTAGTGATCTGGGTTATCCCTAAGTGTCAAGTACATATAGAATCTTCAAAATATTTGGGATGTGAATTGCACAAACAAAAAGTAAAAATGTCAAAATGTAATTAGTGTTTCTTTAACATGGGGCACTGTGTTCCCTTTTATATACAATTAGATCTCAGATTGAACTGCGATCCAGTTACCTTCTGATACCTAGTGATTAATATCTACCATTCTCCCACTGATTTGCAGGATGGAAATCTCGGCAGAGTGTCACGGTCCCTCCAAACCCAGTTTGGTCTTCTCTTCCCTTCTGCTTTCTGTAGTGGGCCACTTGGCACTAGTGAAGATGGTGTGTATCCCAATTATAGTATTATTTTGCAAATCTTCTCCTGCTCGTCCTTCATTCCTTCTTCAGACATGCCACACATCTGATTTGGTTGCTGCGGTGCTGTCGGGTAGCTCTTTCCACTGTAAAGCTACCCGTGACTGCGGATGGATTAGGTCTTCTGGACTTAGAATGCTATTATTCAGTTGCAAAGGTCCAATGGGTGACTCACTGGCTTTCTGCCCACCTCCCTGCATGAGATGGGGTTTATCAGTAAAGACTTTTAAGGAAGGCTTAATGTACTGGTCATTGTTTCCTACTGACCATTCTACTGATCACCATCCGGGGTTTTCATGCAAAGCTTTCTCTTTTCTTGCTAGAACGTGTAAACTCACTGACACGAAGAAACCCTGTGCTCCTGAACCATCTTTGCTAAACCTACCCACTCGCACAGGATGGCTGTGCTCAGGGAAACTCCATCAGGGGCATGCTGCAGGTGTCTTAAAATTGGGGGATTTGTTTAAGGACAGCAAGCTACTAAATCTCCAAACCCTTGTGGCATACTGCCATCTTCACCCCGGTCAACTCCTTACTTACAACCACCTTAAATAATCATTAAATGTCACATTTCGAGTCTGCCACCTAGCACTAACCCCATAAGAGGTCTGCCAGAAGCTCTACACTTAGGAACTGGTGGGAAACTGAACTGATAGAATGGGTGTACAGACCTTTCCTACAACATGGAAACCACTCCAGGTTTTCTCGTCATACTACCTGGGTGATTGATGTGACCTAACATTTATAGAGCTTCCTTGGGAATGCATTCTGCCCGTTGTTTGCCATTGGCCTTGAGGTTTGTAACTCACATTTTGTTGCTTTCAATTTGCTGTCTTTATTTGTTTTAGGCTATGCAGCTTGAGTTCGTCCCTTCCCTTGCCCAAACTTATTTACAGTATCCTTCCGAGTGCTCCCTTTCTGTAAACAGGCCTGTAAATCTTGTTCTTATCTCATCACATTTGCTGTGCATTCAAAGAACAAATTCAAATGTTAGGCTCTGTCTTCGGTGGGAACTTAGAGCCAGATGAATCAAACTTTTTTGCATACGCAAACGGTGCGAATCGCAAAATTTGCCGGTTTGCGAATGCAGAAATGCATTCCACGATGTATGAAAGGCATTCGCAGTGTAAAAATAAGGAACCGCTAATATAGCAAATTTTTGCAACTGTGACATGGTTTTGCGTGTCACAAACAGCGTATCGCAAATAGCAACATGAATTACCGAATTGCTATTTGCGTGATGCAAACTACGACAAAGATTTACCAATCGCAGATAGCGATCCGCAAAATCCTGGCACAATTTGCGATATGCTGATTGTGACATGCAAAACTATGTTGCAATGCGATGCATCAAAAATTCACAAATTGCAAATATTCGCAGAATGGCCTTTTGCACATGCAATTTACCACAAATTGAAATCAGGTGGTAACCAGATGCCACCTATATCAAGAGGCCCAGAATGACTCAGCCTCTTTTTCACAATGGCAGCACTCTACGTGATGGTGAGGAGAATGAGGATCTTGGCAGGTTTGAGGAGAGGGAGGAGGAGTAGACAGATTGCACAATTCCCACATGTCATAGGTGCCATCGATGGGACACATGTAGCAATCTGTCCACCGTCAGCCACCGAGTATGTGTATCATAACCATAAGAACCATCATTCCATGAACATACAGGTGATTACTAATGCCTCCAACATCATAAGCGATCTCGCCGCCAGATACCCAGGTAGCACACATGACTCGTACATCTTTCGCCACAGTGGGATTCACACAAGACTGCTAGCTGGGGAGTTTGGCGAAGGATACCTACTGGGTAAAGTTATAGTTGACAATGTTGCATTGGTGTTATTGTGACGTCAGATATCAACAGTACTCATTTTACTCTCTGTTCATTCCAGGAGACAGTGCCTACACAGTGCGGACCTATATACTGACACCCTACCTGAGCCCTGCAACGCCAGCAGAGAGGAGGTAGAATGCTGCACACAGAGCAACCCGCAGTGTGGTGGAGCGGACCGTCAGACTGCTGAAGAGCCGCTTCAGGTGCATCCATAAGAGTTGAAGTGCACTACAGTACAGTCCAGAGACGACCTGTAAAATTGTGGCTACACGTGCAATGTTGCACAACATTGCAACGAGAAGGGGCATACTAGTTGAACCGATGGAGCCAGACTCAGATGAAGATGGTGATCCCTTACCACCCCATCACCCAGTACACAGGACTAATGCAGCAGAGGGCAGGCAAAGATGTGCTGACATCACACACAACCATTTCTGATGTGAGTAATGATAACACCACTTCAATATTATGTATTTCTGTAGTTAGTAACTTTATTACCTTGACTTCAGGTAACGTATGTGTCAATAGGACATAGCCTTGCACTATAGGCAAACATGTGCGATTAACTGTCACACTATTAGCATCATAGTATTTCTGTATAGCTACATGTTACGCTAGTCCCCTGTAGCCCTCAACATTACTTCCTACATCCACACACTTCACTTGAGTGCTCAGTGGCCTCACTGGCACCTCTTGTAGCAGGTTCACAGGCAGTACTGTGTCTGGTACTGTGATGTTTAGGATCCATCACAGGGGCTGTAAGACTGCTGAGGCTAGAGAACTCCTCACTATCCCCACCATCCAGTTCGCTATTTGTAGCACCGCGTGCTGTCTGCATTGCATCCAGGACATTGGTTATTTGCACCAATCCCTGTGCAACGTCCCGACTGCAATGTGCCATCTCCACTTGTATGCCCACAGCAAGTTGTGAAATCAAGGCAGTTGAGCTAGCAAGCTGATTGACCGATCTACAAAACCCATTAAACCTTCCCATAAATTGGTGATGGCACCTACTGTGCCTGACACGCTCCTGCTGAATTTCAGTGTAGAGGTCCCTAATGGCGTTTGTCAACTCCTTGGTGTTTCTGCTGCTGTTTGCTGTCTCATTCAGAGACTCAAAACGCTTGTGCATTGATCCACTGTTTTCAATGAGTGCATCCATCTGCTTCTGCAGTACTCCCATATTGTCATTGTGAGACTCAAACTGACTGTGCATTGCACCCATGTTATGATCGATTGACACCAACTGCCTGTGCATTGACCTCATGTGTTTGCATTGCAGGCGCTGCACTTTCAGCATGAAAGCTTCAAGACCGCCAAAGGTTGATGGGCACTCTCCTTCATCTGTGCACTGCCTGCTTGGTTTGTGACGCCTCCTGAGGGGAGTTGACCGACGCTGGGGCAGGGATTGCTGCCTTCCTATGGATCTAGCCTCTGGGTGTGGTGTGGGGACTTCATCCAGCATTTCATCTGAGTCCAGGTTATATTCTGGGAGAGGTAACACCCTTGCTCTGCGTCTAGTTGGTGCAATACTGAAATACTCACTGCTGTTTGAGTTGGACTGTGGCTGTGTTTCGAAATCCCCCACATTTCCACATTCTGCTGCAGCAGGGCCCGGGACATGTGCAACGACAATGTGCAGCAAGTCATTTATGAATATATCACAAGAGGTTGCACAATAGTAATAAATGTACACTGACATCGTATCACTGTGAGTTGTGTGTGTTGTTTCTCTATGTGGCTGAACACTAACTTGCTATTTATGTGGCATTTTGACTTTAGGGTTGTGGACTACCACTCCCATAAGGCATAGTTGCATTGTATGATGATGTGGCATGGACTACTTATTACAATGCATCTAACTAATAGCCATCTTCTAAGGGGCATTTGTACATGCACATATGGGGATACACATCATTGCTGGCCTTACCTTTGCTGGTGCTGGGTGTACCTGAGGTGTCAATGTCAGTGACACCACTGACAGCTTCAGGAAGCAGTGTGGACTCCACCATGTTTTCGAATTGGTGTGGACTGTGTCTGGGTTGTTGGTCCTCCTCCGGTGACTCTTGCCTCCTTTAGCCTGCTGCCTACCCTCTCTTTAGCACGGGAATGCAAGTCATGCCATCGCTTGCGTATCTCCTCAACAGAGCACTGAGCAACACCCACTGCGCATATTTTGGTCTGGATTTATGACCAGAGTTTCCTCTTCTCACTTTCAGGTACATGGAGTGAGTTCTTCCCAAACAGTTTGTCATGGTTCCTGACCACCTCCTCAGTGAGCACCTCCAATTCCTGCTCACTGAATTTGAGCTTGCGCTTCCTGTCTCCTTTCTCCTTCACATTCCCATCGTTGGCCATGTTGGAGCTTGGTCCTGGCTGGCTCACAAAGCTGGCTCCCTGGTGCTGGACTGTGTCTCTCTGCCTGCTCCTGTGGGTGTAGCTCCTGGAAACAGCATGGGCTGACCCACTTTCTGGTTGTGATGTCATCAGGCTGTTCTGGTTTGCCGTTTTCGCAATTTGTGATTTTCAAATACCGAATCGCTATTTGCAATTCGGTATTTGCTAATTGAAAATTGCGTTTGCGAATTTTAAGAAATCGCTATTACTGACTTGTGATTTTGATACATCCCATTTTGCATTTTTAAAATAGCGATTTCTTAAAATTCGCTATTTAAGAAATGCAACCCAGGAGCTTGATACATCTGGCCCTTGGTGTTTACTTTTCTTTCTCTGACTTCAAAGTGAGAGGGTTTATGTGACAATCTTGCTGGATACTGGGGTCTGGAAAGAGTTTTTTTCCATCACATGAAAACATTTAAATAAACTTCAGAATATATTAGAATTAGGAGTACAAATGAAGCACATTTTATGTTAATTCTGAACTGTGCTGGAAACAAATACCTTTATATGATTAAAACAGATCATTGCATTAGGTGATGCAATTTCCACACACCATCGTCTGTGCACAGTATAGTTTGATTTGAAAAACTGTATGTCTCTGCAAATGTAAAGATAATTTCAATCCATGCCACTCTATGACATTACACCACTCTGCATTACTGCACTCTCTGCCACTCTATTGTATGCCACTCTACTCCTCTGCACTCTATGCTATTATACCCCATGTCACTCTATGCCACTGCACTCTGCGCCAATGCACTCTAAACAACTGCATTGTACGCCACTGTCCTCTACTCTGCACCACTGTACTCTATGCCACTGTTCTCTGTGCCACTCTACTCCGCCCTACATGACTGCACTGACACTCTACTCTGCAACTTTGCATTCTCTGCCAATCTACTGTACACCAATCTACTCTGTAGTACTGCATTCTACGCCACTACACTCTATGCACTGCACTCTATGCCACTGCACTCTGCAGCAGTGTACTCTACTCTGCACTACACCACTCTACACTACTCCACTCTATGACACTGCACTCTCTGCCACGCAAGTCTACTCTGCACTCTATACCACTGCACCACTCTACACTACTGCACTCTCTGCCACTCTATTGTATGCCACTCCATTCCACTGCACTCTATGCCACTCTACTCTGCCCCATGCCACTCCATGCCACTGCACTCTAAACCACTGCAGTGTACGCCAATGCACTCTAAACAACTGCACTGTACCCCACTGCACTGTACTCTGTACCACTACGCCACTGCTCCTATGCCACTCTACTTCACACCACTATGCCACTAACTTTTAGCCATGAACAGCAGCCACTCTGGTGTATAACATGGCTAAAGCACATTGGCAAAGCAAATAACTCTTGCTTAGATGAGACCCATTGGCTTTGCCAATGTTTGTTAGTACTATGAGGTACTGAGGTCCCTGAAAGAACTGTGAATGTGTAAGTCCTTATTTTAAACATGCATTTGATGCCTCGTCAGGGGTAATAAGAGCTATTTAAATACAATTACATCATAATATAGGCTGCTGCAAAATGCACAAATACATTTCGGATAAATAAAAAAAGTGCTTCTCAAATACAAATTTGAATAATATACAGTACTAACATTTTTTATAACACTCCATTAAAACCACACACTTCACAGCTCACCTTGGAACGCCATTACAGTACCTCTCTAAAAGAAAATATCATTGCCATCAGAAAGCTTCAACTCCTTTGATTAAAGTCAATGCAGGTTTTCAAGACCCTTTGCATTTGCATATTTACCAGTTGCACACATTTGCATTTCTTTGGGGAAGGAGAGCTCCTGGCAAGAAGGCCTTTTCTTATCTTTCTGCCCATCCCTCCCTCCCTCAGAGCACACAAGACTCCCTACCCTTCAATCCAGCTGGGGAAACTGATCTGCCGGTAATTTCGTCCTGCCATCAGTTGTCCTTTTGGTGAAAGGCTAAAATTACGGACAAATGCCGTCTGTTAAGCCTTTCATCAAGGACAACGGACGGCCGGGCGAAATTACGGGCAGTCTGTGAAATGTACGGATGTGTGGTCACCCTATAAAGACTACTGAGCAAAAGGCATTGACAGCAGAACCAGGCACAGGGCTTTAGCCACAACCTTCACCCAATACTTGTGCCCTCAAACCCACTACACATGCATAAAGCAATGCACAGCAGGCACTAGCCACAGGTTGTGGCCTTTGCCCATCTCCTATGCCCAATATTAACCCCTTCTGTGCCCAGGACGTAATGGTTACGTCCTGAGGCACAGTGCTGCTGTGCCCAGGACGTAACCATTACGTCCTGGGCACACAGCCCAGAGGGAGCGCTAGCGTTCCCTCTGGGGGTTCCCCCCCACCCCACCAAGGCAGGGATGGAAGGGGAAGCCCTTCCCCTTCCACCCCGACCCCCTCACCCCCCCTGTGACGCCAGCGTGCGATCGTGCGCTGATTGTCACAGGGCCTTCTCCCATCGCGCTGGAAGCTGAGAGAAATGCTTTGCATTTCTCTTCTGATCACGTGGGGGAGGCCGAGAGAGGCTTCAAAGGGAAGGAAAGTTATTTCCTTCCCTTTGAAGTCTCTCTCTGCATTTCAAAAGCCGGATTGCAAAGCAATCCGGCTTTTGAAACGCCCACTAGACACCAGGGATTTCATTTTAAAAATGAAACTGGCATGAGGGAGCGACCCCTTGGGCAAGGGTCACTTCCAGGGGAGGGCATTGTTGTTAAGGCCTTTTCTGCCCCCCCGGGGGCAGATCGGCCTATTATTAGGCCGATCTGCCCCCAGGGGGGGCAGAAACCTCTAGGCACCAGGGATAATTTTTTTGTTTTGTTTTGTTTTTGTTTTGTTTTTTCTTTTAGAGGTGGGGAGCGACCCCTTAGGCAAGGGTCGCTCCCATAGGGGACAAATTATATTTAAGCCATTTCTGTCCCCCTTGGGGGCAGATTGGCCTATTTTTATGAGGCCAATCTGCCCCCAAGGGGGAGAGAAACCACTAGACACCAGGGAGTTTTTTTTTTTCTTGTGAATTTCACGTAAGGGGAGCGACCCCTTAGGCAAGGGTCATTCCCCTGGGGGGACAAATTTATTTTAGGCCATTTCTGCCCCCCAGGGGGGCAGATCAGCCTATTTTAATTAGGCCGATCTGCCCCCAAGGGGGGCAGAAACCACTAGGCACCGGGGATTTTTGTTGTTGTTGTTGTTTTACAGATGGGGAGCGACCCCTTAGGCAAGGGTCGCTCCTCTGGATGGGCAAATTGTATTTAGGCCATTTCTGCCCGCTTCAGGGGCAGATCGGCCGAATTTAGCTCAATCTGCCCCCAAGGGGTGCAGAAACCACTAGGCACCAAGGATCTTTTATTTTTTTGCGCCGTCACGCAAGGGGAGCGACCCCGTAGGCAAGGGTCGCTCCCAGGGTTGGGGGGGGGAATTTATTTTATGCCATTTCTGCCCCCCCAGGGGCAGATCGGCCTATTGTTATTAGGCCGATCTGCCCCCAGGGGGAGCAGAAACCTCTAGGCGCCAGGGCTAAAAAAATGTTTTGTGTTTTTGTGTTTTTTTTTTTGGAGATGGGGAGCGACCCCTTAGGCAAGGGTCGCTCCCCTGGAGGGGCAAATTGTATTTAGGCCATTTCTGCCCGCTTTGTGGGGCAGATCGGGCGATTTTAGGTCAATCTGCCCCCTGCAGAAACCACTAGGCACCAGGGATCTTTTTTTTTTGCGTCGTCACTCAAGGGGAGTGACCCCGTAGGCAAGGGTCGCCCCTGGGGGGGGGGGGGATTTATTTTAGGCCATTTCTGCCCCCCCTGGGGCCGGCTGAGCTGGAGGCCAAAATCCACATGTAGGCACTTTGCAAAAAACACCTCTGTTTTCTGTGAAAAAATGTGATGTGTCCACGTTGTGTTTTGGGCCATTTCCTTTTGTGGGCGCTAGGCCCACCCACACAAGTGAGGTACCATTTTTATCGGGAGACTTGGGGGAACAGTGGGTGGAAGGAAATTTGTGGCTCCTCTCAGATTCCAGAACTTTCTGTCACCGAAATGAGAGGAAAAAGTAATTTTTTGGCCAAATTTTGAGGTTTGCAAAGGATTCTGGGTAACAGAACCTGGTCAAAGCCCCACAAGTCACCTCATCTTGGATTCCCTTAGGTGTCTAGTTTAAAAAAATTTGCTGGTTTGCAAGGTTTCCCCAGGTGCTGGCTGAGCTAGAGGCCAAAATCCACAGGTAGGAACTGTTTTCTGTCAAAAAATGTGATGTGTCCACGTTGTGTTTTGGGCCATTTCCTTTTGTGGGCGCTAGGCCTACCCACACAAGTGAGGTACCATTTTTATCGGGAGACTTGGGGGAACAGTGGGTGGAAGGAAATTTGTGGCTCCTCTCAGATTCCAGAACTTTCTGTCACCGAAATGAGAGGAAAAAGTGTTTTTTTGGCCACATTTTGAGGTTTGCAAAGGATTCTGGATAACAGAACCTGGCCAGAGCCCCACAAGTCACCCCATCTTGGATTCCCCTAGGTCACTAGTTTTAAAAAATGCACAGGTTTGGTAGGTTTCCCTAGGTGCCGGCTGAGCTAGGGGCCAAAATCTACAGGTAGGCACTTTGCAAAAAACACCTCTGTTTTCTGTCAAGAAATGGGATGTGTCCACGTTATGTTTTGGGCCATTTCCTTTCGTGGGCGGTAGGCCTACCCACACAAGTGAGGTACCATTTTTATCGGGAGACTTGGGGGAATGGTGGGTGGAAGGAAATTTGTGGCTCCTCTCAGATTCCAGAACTTTCTGTCACCGAAATGTGAGGAAAATGTGTTTTTTTAGCCAAATTTTGAGGTTTGCAAAGGATTCTGGGTAACAGACCTTTGTCAGAGCCCCACAAGTCACCCCATCTTTGATTCCCCTAGGTCTCTAGTTTAAAAAAATGCACAGGTTTGGTAGGTTTCCCTAGGTGCCGGCTGAGCTAGAGCCCAAAATCTACAGGTAGGCACTTTGCAAAAAACACCTCTGTTTTCTGTCCAAAAATGGGATGTGTCCACGTTGTGTTTTGGGCCATTTCCTTTCGTGGGCGCTAGGCCTACCCACATAAGTGAGGTATCATTTTTATTGGGAGACTTAGGGGAATGTTGGGTGGAAGGAAATTTGTGGCTCCTCTCAGATTCCAGAACTTTCTGAACCGAAAGGTGAGGAAAATGTGTTTCTTTAGCCAAATTATGAGGTTTGGAAAGGATTCTGGGTAACAGAACCTGGTCAGAGCCCCACAAGTCAGCCCATCTTGGATTCCCCTAGATCTCTAGTTTTCATAAATGCACAGGTTTGGTAGGTTTCCCTAGGTGCCGGCTGAGCTAGAGGCCAAAATCTACAGGTAGGCACTTTGCAAAAAACAGCTCTGTTTTCTGTCAAAAAATGGGATGTGTCCACGTTGTGTTTTGGGGCATTTCCTGTTGCGGGCGTTAGGCCTACCCACACAAGTGAGGTACCATTTTTATCAGGAGACTTGGGGGAACATAGAATAGCAAAACAAGTGTTATTGCCCCTTGTCTTTCTCTACATTTTTTCCTTCCACATATAAGAGTGTGTGTAAAAAAGACGTCTATTTGAGAAATGCCCTGTAATTCACATGCTAGTATGAGCACCCCGGAATTCAGAGATGTGCAAATAACCACTGCTCCTCAACACCTTATCTTGTGCCCATTTTGGAAATACAAAGGTTATATTTCAGCAAATGAATTGTTGTATACCCGTCATAGAATGAAAACCCACTGCAGGGTGCAGGTCATTTATTGGCTCTGGGTACCTACAGTTCTTGATGAACCTACAAGCCCTATATGTCCCCGCAACCAGAAGAGTCCAGCAGACGTAACGGTATATTGCTTTAAAACATCTGACATTGCAGGAAAAAGTTACAGAGTAAAACGTAGAGAAAAATTTCAGGTTTTTTCACCTCAGTTTCAATATTCTTTGTGTTTCAGTTGTTATTTTCTGTAGGAAACCCTTGTAGGATCTACACAAATTACCCCTTGCTGAATTCAGAATTTTGTCTACTTTTTAGAAATGTTTCGGTTTCTGGGATCCAGCATTGGTTTCAAGCCCATTTCTGTCACTGACTGGAAGGATGCTGAAAGCTCAAAAAATCGTAAAAATGGGGCATGTCCCAGTAAAATGCCAAAATTGTGTTGAAAAATTGGGTTTTCTGATTCAAGTCTGCCTGTTCCTGAAAGCTGGGAGGCTGGTGATTTTAGCACCACAAACCCTTTGTTGATGCCATTTTCATGGAAAAAACCACAAGCCTTCTTCTGCAGCCCCTTTTTCCCATGTATTTTTAAAGAACAAAATTTTCACTGTATTTTGGCTAATTCCTTGGCCTCCGTCTGGGGAACCCACAAAGTCTGGGTACCTCTAGAATCCCTAGGATGTTGGAAAACAAGGACGCAAATTTGGCGTGGGTAGCTTATGTGAACAAAAAGTTATGACGGCCTGAGCACGAACTGCCCCAAATAGCCAAAAAAAGGCTCAGCACAGGAGGGGGAAAAGGCCTGGCAGCGAAGGGGTTAAGATCTCCAAGCCCACATGACCTGTAGCTGTGCGCTACAGTAGACACAGGGAACCACTTTAGTGCTGCAGGAAGATAGAGAAGGCACGTTTATGTGGTCAGCAGTTTGTGGCATGCTCCCTGTAACATTTAAACTTTTAAAATTCACCATTCTAAGCTTTAAAACTGATATTGTTGTGCTTTTGAATCCTACAATTGACCCTATGCACCTTATTTTAAATAGTAGATTATATTTATCTGTCTAGTGTGAGGCTCCTGAAACTAGGGAGCGGCCTAAATGAATCAATGACATCGAAGAAATGCGGGTGTCAAGAATTGCTTGAGGGTTCAAAGGCTCTGCATTTACAAAAAGACAAATGAAAATGAAAAATTTCTCATGCATGGCTTTCCAAGAAAGGAATGTAAATGATGCTAGGATTATAGCCTTAGACCATTTAAAAAGAAAAATAATGATGTGTCTATTTAATTTATATAGTTTTAGTTGATTAACTGTATTGTTGAAAAATTGTTTTAATAAAAACCAAATTTTCACGGGCGTACTATTTGCACATGTTGACTAACTGTATTTTATGTGAATGACAAATATATGAAAATCTGACATTAACTAATTGCAAACAAGTAACTTTGTGTATCTAACACATGCACTCTCATGTTTGGTGAATGCAGTGCACAATAATTAAGCATAAATCAGATACAGGAAGGTGATGTTCAAAGCTGTGACATTTTGTGTCTCCTATTTGCTTTTTTCACTTCCAGGGATCTATTGATCACATGTCCATCAGCTATTCCATGGGCGAGGCCTCGTCCCACGACCCCACCGTGCAAAGTCTCCAGCCATGGACAGCAAGCAACCAATTTGCCCCCCGGGAGGGCAGAAAGCCCACTGAACACCAGGGACTGCATTTATGCAGTGTTTTTGGAGGGGATGGACCTATGCCCCCAATTTACCCCTTGTGGGGGCAGAAAGTCCACTGCATGGCAGGAATATATATATATATTTTAATAAAATAATGGAGTTGGTCTGGCCCATCCTAACATCAAGCCACCCTCACCCCTAAAGGCTCAACAGTCTTTCTGATCCACTGCGTACTAAAAAACCAGAAGAAGTGGCATTACATTTTTATCTGCACAAGTGGAGTAACACTGGGTGGTAGGACGTTTGTGGATTCCTGCAGTTCCCAAAGGTTTACCTCAAACAAATGGAAGGGAAATACGTGATTTCAGGCAAACATTTAGCTTTGAATGGCATTGTGGGCAAGAAAACCTCATGGGATCCATGCAAGGAATCCGCTGGTTGTCTAGTTTGAAAAATGTCTATGGTTCATAGGTTTGCATAGGTGGTGCCACAGCACTACCTCAAATACACCAGCTACCCCTATTGCTTATCTATTAATGTAGTGCTTTAGGGCATTTTGTCAGAGACTTTTTAAGGCATGAGCAACATGGGTTCTGGCCCAGGGCCCCAGCCTTTGAGAGGGCCCAATGATACAGCCATCTCTGTTCTGCTGAGAGTCTTGCCCTGATGACCTTGAATAATTATATTCTAGACAGATTATTTTAATTACTGTTTTCCTTTCATTTATTTTTAATGTGGATGATGTGTGAGTCCATAACAGACATTTTGCAGAAAAATGTTGTGTTCATGTTTCATGCTACCTCCATGAAAAATAATGATTTTAGATCAACACAGGACCTCACATATGAGAAATGGTAGTGTGTCACAGGGATTATTTGCAGTAATATTAGTGATCTGCTGGTGTGTTACAATATTAAAAGCACATGTCACTATCCCTGAATATTCGATGTAAACACTTCTAAAATTTGGATGAGTGCGCCTGTGCACTGTCTGTGACCTAGCCAAAGAGGGCATGAAAGAGCTGAAACTGGATCATAAATTCAAAGCTGCTCCAAATAGGTGCTCCCAAAATATGTTTGGGCCATGGCAGCCAAAAGCCTTAAGATGTCCTTGCCTTTTGTGTTGAGGTCTCTAGGCCCACCCCCACAGGTAGGGTACCGTTCTTATCTGGGGACATGTGGGAGCCAGGGGGTGGGGAGGTGGTTAGAAATTTGTGGCTCTCTGCAGATTCCAGAACTTTCCATCACAGAAATGAGAGGAAAATGTTTGACGTTTGCAAGGGCTTCTAGGTAACATTACCTAGTGAGAGCCATGCAAGTCACACACCCCTGCTCTCCCCTAGTTGTATAGTTTTCAAAATTGTGCAAATGTGTGTTGAGGTTGAGTTACGGCCTAAAATCCACAGCTATCCACTTCGCAAAAAAAAGGGTCACTTTGGGGTGGATTTTGGGCAGTTTCCTGCTGCGGCACTGGGCCTTCCCACACAGGTGACGTACCATTTTTATTGAGGGACTTGGGGGAATGCTAAGTGGAAGGATGTTTGTAGTTCCCCGCAGATTGCAGAATTTTCCATCACAGAAATTTGAGGAAAATTAGGTTTTCATAGTCAAAGTCTAAGCTTTGCAAGGTATTCTAGGTAAAAAAAAACTGGTGAGAGCCACGCAAGTCACCCTACCTAGATGCCCACAGGTGTCTAGTTTTCAAAAAATTTCAAGATGCTAGGGGGCATATTTATACTCCGTCTGCGCCGAATGTGCGTCAAACATTTTGACGCACATTCGGCGCAAACCTTGCCCCATATTTAAACTTTGACGCCCGAGCCCGCGGATGTCAAAATCCCACCGTGTGCGTCATCTTCTGGATGCGGGAAACCGCCTTGCGTTAATGATATGCAAGGTAGGCGTTCCCGTCCCAAAAATGACACAAACACCTGTGCATCGTATTTATGCTACTGCGCAAAAATCCCGCACGGCAGGGAGGCGGAGTCGGAAAGCCCGACTTGCGTAAAAAATTAACGCCTGGGTCAGGGCAGGCGTTAAAATGGGGCAAACACACCTGTATTTAATGAAACCACACAGAAGCAACAGCAGAGCAGCAAAAGGAAGACATGGAGGTGCTTCTCATCCAGCGTGCACGTAGACGCAGAGCACAGCAACAACAACAGCAGCTTCCACTACACCACCAGGGACCCCAAAGGCAACGCAGAAGGCAGGAGAGGATATTCCGCACCAGGACAACCCTTCATGGCCTCAGGGAACATGACATCATCCAGAGGTACAGGTTGATCTGGCAAGCCATTCAGCAGCTGCTGCGCAACATTGAGCCACAGTTGGTACCCAGCTTGCAGACACCCCGAACCATCCCACCAGAAACCAAGCTGCTAGCTGTACTACACATGTTGGCAAAAGGCTCCTTTCAAACCACTTGCACCCTGGTTGCTGGGATCTCACAGCCATCATTCTCTGCCTTCCTGCCCAAGGTACTGGATGCAATCATCGCACTCACACCTCGCCACATCTGCTTCCCAAACACACAGCAGAAGCAGCAGGAGACCAAACAGGGGTTTTACCTCATTAATGGGTTTCCACACGTCCTTGGTGCCATTGACTGCACACATGTACGCCTTGTGCCACCTGCTGCAACTGAACATCTATACCGCAACAGGAAGCACACACACTCTATCAATGTGCAGGCCATTGTGGATCACCAGGGATTGATCACCAACATCGTGGCAAAACTATCCTGGGAGTGTACATGATTCATTCATCTTCCGTCACTGTACCATCAATCAACACTTCCAGGATGGACGATATGGCAATGAACTACTTGTTGGTAAGTACAGAAACCTACTTATATACACACACTGCAGAGCAACCCTCTAGGACAAACAACAAATACACCACAACAGCGACATGTGAACAGGAACACACTGAGGTTGTGACACCGCTGCAGTGAACTTGTCACACATGTGAAATTAGTGTACAGTCAAATGTTAAGACGTCAATGATCACAACGTATGGAGAAGTTTGGCTAATTGTCACCTTGCAAAATGTAAGCGTCTCACTGATGTTTAAATTAATCCATTGCATATGTCTAAAGGTATGGGATGTCCAAGGTACATAGATGCTAACGTGTTACCACCACTGTCAATTTGAATCTGTGTATGGAACTATCATCTCACCCCAAGTGAAGACACAGGGACACCTGTAACACAAGTCACAATGCTAGGGAGTACCCACTGTACTGCAACTCCCAAAATATACTGCGGACAACCGGTCTGCAGGCAAACACTCGTTCAGCCAAGGAAACAACCCAATGCTGATGGTACATCCTAGAAGCCTAGGAATCAACACAATAACACAAAAGAGTCAGACAATTACTGCCATGCAAGGTGATATTAATGGGGCAGGCTACATCAACATGATATCAATCATTTTCTCTTTCAGCTGATCAGAGGTATGGGATCCAGCCATTGATTATGACACCATTTGGCAACCCAAGCACTGCAGCAGAGCGTGCCTACAATGAAGCACATAGGAGGACACACACCATAGTTGAGAGGACCTTTGGCATCCTGAAGTTGAGATTCAGGTGCCTCAACATCACTGGTGGCAGCCTCCTATACTCACCAGAAATGGTCTGCAAGATAATTTTAACATGTGCCATCCTGCACAACATTTGTGTACGAAGGAACGTTCCCCTATTAGAACCAGAGCCACAAATGCCTGAAGAGGAGGATGCTGACCAGCAACATGAGGGGGACCAGCCAAACACAGCTGCACGATTGCATAGACGCCAACATATTGTCAACAATTTCTTTTGAATCAACTCACCATCACCACTGTATCAACATATGTAAATAAACACCTATAATAATCACCATATCATGGTCTGGGTAATCATTTTTGCTCACCTTTATCTCTAACTATCAGAACAAGAGTGTAGCCTCATGGAGCATTGCTGATATACCGATCAGGAAACAGACATTTCCAAAGCAATTGTGATGCATATTATTCAACAGTCACATTCACACAAACTGTAAATGACATATATCCAGTACATTTCACCTTTGAAGGGCAATAGCAGAGGACCACACCTATTTCACACATACATGTTGGAAACATGATTCATTGCAGCATATGGCACACAATTAAGACACCATCAGTCAATGATGGAACAAAATGCATCATACATGAGGCAGGGGATGTGCAATTGCAACAGTAACATTAATGTATGGCCAAACCCTTGACAGCAGTAACTGTTACATCACCTATCTTTGCAAGGACCGTGTGTGACTAGAATTCTATATAAGCAGAACATAGAGAGCACAAGCGCCACACCTATGACAAGCATTGCGCACATGACATTCAATGTACATGTCAGCCCATGTCCTAAGTCCTGACACACCCATGTTCCTGGTCTCACCTCACCCGTCTTAAGAGGTCCCTGGAATGGTAATATGTGTACCCAGATATTCCCTCCTCTACACAGACTAACAATATTAATCCAGTGTGCTTCACCCTTTAGTATGGTATGCCATAGTCATTGTACATCTGTCTGCATGGACGTCAGGTTAAATAATGCACTGGCTAGTAGTCTCTAAGTCCTGTTCTCATCTGTAGTTTGCTTCCCATGTGAAAGGTACTGTTGGCCATTTTAACTAGAATCTCACCTACAGGACTTGTGAGAAACTGATGCAGCACACACCTGTGAGCACCTCCATGCAGACCAGCCATTTGAACATGCACTGCCTTTGCAGATGCTTGGAACAGCATAGAAGCTGCCATTTTTTCGATTACACTGTTCTGCATTGCTAGAAAAATAAGCTGTGTAACACAGCCCTTGGGTTTATGTGTAACCTTCCAAAACACAGGACAAACACAGTTTTCCATGTCAACTGTCTTGTTCTTCCTCCGACCAGTCTTAGTCAGACCACTGAGTATGTAACTTGTGAAATTGCTGGATCCTGATTGACCCTGCATCCTGTCAGCCTGACTGGCACATGTCTGTGCGTTACCCTAAAGGTTCCTTGTGGCTACATATGTATCATACTTGCTTTCCCAACCCTCACATTCCTCCGGGGGTATTTTGTCAGGTAGTTCTTCAATGCATACTCAAATAAGTTATTTAGCATAATCTGCTTATTTATCGTACCATAAATGGGAACTTGTCTCCAAATACCCAAATCATGGCCTATTCCTTGTCTGGGTCGCATGTATGCATGAGCTACAAAGTGTGACAGTGCACCATGGCCGTATGCAGGGATTGGGTATGGTGCCTCCAGCAGGACCAGCAACCGCTGATAATGTGCATGAAAAGTCCACACATGTTAGGACCCTGACAGTACACACGCTGATTCACATTGCTCACAACATATTGATGGGCTGTGCGTGGTGAATAGCTGCGAGATTAATCAACACAGAGGCTATGATGTTACCAGATGCAGTGAGAACTTTACAGGCCAACCTGTGTACAAATGTTGTAATGACACCTGCCGGTACAAGACTCCTAAAATATGATCTCACTCAGCACACCAAGGTTGCCCTGTTGACAGTCTCATAACACGTCTGCAGTGACAGGGTGGGACCATCCCCATGTGGGTTCTTATATCCTCATTGGCTTTACTTCCATTGATCTCCGAAGGATACTCAGTAGATACAGGAATAGCCGCCACTGACTCATGACTAGACCTGGCCGTAACTGTGACAACATAGACCCCTAAAAATATACAGGATCAACATTGGCCCACACACATGAACCAGACACCTCTGTGCTACTGATCACTGGAAATATGTGGCCATGTGCTGCTTGGTCTGCTGGTCTGCAACTGCCACAGGAGAGTTGTGGCTCTGTCATATGACCACAATTGTGGCGTGATATTACAATTGTGGTTCACCTTTGGCTTTCCGTGTCAATAACACAGTACCCACTTAGTCAGTACATGTGCCTGACTCATGGTGTGTTCACCAACAAGTGCCTAGGAAGCTGTATCCAAAATTCCAGGACATGTGATGTGCAGGTTTTGGATCATTGACATGAACAAGCGTCTGCTATCTATCCGGTGCATGCTTTGTCATTTGTGGTGTTTACGTTACCCAAAAACTAGAAAGTGCACACAGCAGATGTTGCTACATGTATGACTAACACATGTCCTCTCTCATTTCCACACTGACTTGCATCTGAGGGTTGGACACATTGACTCCACATTCATACAAGCATATTTGCAATAATGCATCTTGTGATGCTCACACAGGGGGTCAACAACAATATTAGTAGCCAATGCACACACATTGAGCCATAGGCATTGAGGTATTGCGTCACCTTGCTATCCTCTCCTGATGCCAAACATGCCCAATTTGTGCAATACAGATATGTAGGCCACACGTTTGGTCATCTATTGCGTCAGTCAAGAGTGAAAATCCTGTACATGAAGTAGCGGATCATGGTCCTCAGTAGTATGATGTGTCACATGTGCCCATACACCGTGATGACCAAAGTGGGTGCAATCAGCCTATATCAGTATTGTCACAACTGTAATATTACATTAAAATGGTAAAATGACTCAAACCCAGTTAATGCCAGAAATTTTGCCGCATACGCGTCAAGAAATGACGCACATATGTCAAAAAATGACGCTTATGGCTGAAATACAACGCATAATGCCCTGAAATAACCATTGCCCCTGAGCTGTATCTTCCACACTGGACCTCAGAAAAGTGTGAAACTATTTCCAAACATATGGATGCAGGCTCAAATCTACTCCTGTGTGTCGGAAAAAAAGACGTGCAGACTGCATGCGTCAAAATATTTTGACGCATGATGATAAAAACGCCCGCCATTTTAGGCAGGAAGTGATGTAATAAGATATCCTGTTTACAGATTTATGTACAGTGGGTGTACTTTCACTTTGCAGTCTGTGATATTTCCTGACTGTGTGGCTGTGTCTCAATTTGTCTCTGTATATTTAGTGAATTTGTCTCCTTTGTTGTCTTTTTATTGTCTTTGAGTGTTTTCTGTGCTCATTTGTGTTGTAAAGTATTGTCTTTGTTTTGCTGGGAGTCTGTTGTGGGTACTTTTAGTTTGGGTATATTTGGACTGTGTTAGTTGTTTATTTGAATTTTTCCTGTTCTACTTTCCCCCTATTCTCCTTTGTTCCCCTTTATCCCGTCTTTCTCTTTTGCTACAAAGATGTTGGGTAGGCCTCGTCTTGGCAAGATGGGAGAGGAGGAGCTGGGTGGATTCATATGGCTGATGTGCCATTTCCTACCCCTAATGATTGAGGCAGGTGGGCGGGTGATACAGGGGTATCACTTTGAGGCACGGAGGCTCAGGTGGGCAAAGGTGTTGCATCATCTGCAACAGATTTATCAGACACCAAGAAACGACCACCAGCTGAAGCACCGCTGGGCTGACCTTGTCTCCAGGGAGCAAGATCTGCTGTATCACCTGGGGATTGTGATTGGTGGCCCTGTTGGTGAGTACAAATCATGTTAATGTGCACGTTTAAATGCTCTGTAGTGACATCAGCTGATTTTTACAATATCTGCCGGCAATGTTGTTGAGTGTGTGGAATGCTTCTGAAACATATAGGGTCATATATCTACTTTGTTAAGGACCACAATTGCTAGCTGTTAGGAAGCAAGAGCTCCGCAAACTTACTGAATACATTTGCATTACGTAAGTTAGTGCCACCTTTGTGTCAAACAGCAACACAAATCAGGAGCCAATTACGTAAAGATATAGGCCACAGTTGCCTGTGAGGTATAGAAATTTCCAAATCATTATCATCATTTGTTGACGCAACAGCTAGACTGACTTTTGAAACACAACATGAGGCTGAAAATGAGTGCAGGCTTCACGTCAATTGATGATAGCAATGTGGCCCGAACATATGTCTCATGTGTGTCTGGTGAGTGTGTAAGGAAACCAATCATGGAAACTCCAAAAATCTTAGGGATTATAGGTCCCTCCTTCATTTCGGATACATGGCTGATCTGGATTTGGACACATAGGGAACAAGTTCTAGTTGCGCTCAGCTAACATCTTAGACTGGTATTTGGAGTTTGTAGTGCCACATTTTGATTAGGGATGGCTGGCAAAAGGTATGCCGCCCATGGGTTCATATCTCTATGGTTGGTGCTACTCATCATAGCTGTGTCACATCAAATGAGGAAACCGTAACAACATGAGGGCTAACAACTGTCCCTGCCCCTCTGTACATTGTACCTGTGTGTCATAAATTTGTCATGGTCACAATGGCTGGTTGACTGGTAATGCAATCCTCACGGAAAGTGGCTTTGGATGTCTCTCATGGATACACATGAAGAGACAAATACACTCCATTATTATGTCTGCTCACTAATGAAGGAGCATGTTTGCCAACAGATGATAGTTAGGGCCACTGCACTTGTGCAGATATGTGTGTATCACTCACTGGAGACCCATGGTATATACATGTTAGCCGTGCTATGTAGGATGCAGTATCATCATGTCTAAGAGGCTTTACTTTCTGATGTAATCTTACACATAGTATTTGTCTTTGGAATTGTTGTACAGTGCACAGACATTGAGCACATTTCTCCCTTCCATGCCTTACAGGTGGACTGGCACCCTACACTGTTGGCGAGGTGGCTCGATTCGAGGACCCAGACAACTCCAGGAAGTGTTGATGTGTGTGTTATGTGTTGTGTTTGCTGGTGATGCGTGATGGACTCCTGTGTGTTGGACAAATAGCAAGGTGTGATGCGCTGGCCAATCATTTGTTTTGTTCCATGAGTGGAATATCATTTTATCAACATCTTTGAATTGGCCAATCCTTATCCTATTGTCTTATTTAGGTATTCTAGGTCAGTCCTGTAGGCACGGCAATGTGAATAGGGATGAGTCATGTGGATAAAACTTGAATCAGAAAGAGTCGCACTGGACCAAATTAGTGAATTAGTCAGCCAGTCAGACCCAAATTCTCCCAGAATGGGGCTGCCAAATGCCTACCCACAGACTTCTGCTTCCCAAATCACTAATGTACTTATTAAACTGTAGGTTAAACTTCCTAGCAGCATGTAGCTCCACATGTAGTGCTACGAGTATGTGGCACTTGAGTGCAATGGCCTAGGTGTGTATGCAACTCATGGCCATGGGTGTTCTTGCATCTCTGTGTTTGTTGCAAGTCATGGCTTACTGATAGTAAATGATGTGGACATTTACAACTTGCAGATCATGTGGCCCTAGATTTCCATCCCGTACAATGAAATATGTAGCACTGGCAGTGGTGGAGGATGTGCAGCATGATTGTTAGCTGACAACTGGCAGAACATAGATGGCAAATTCATGGCTGTTGTTACCCATCTTGTAGGGTTTGGATGTGCTATGTGTGATAGGACCTTTGTAGGCTGGCTTGCCATGTACTTCCTCAGGGACAATCAATGATCTGTATGATGATATGAGCTGTTACAAGTACAATAGATGTATTGTCTGATTTACTTCTTGTGCCATTTCACACAATGCAGTGCCTAATGTTAGATTTTCTGTTTGTCTTAACAGCTGCAAATATGACACCCATCCAGGTCAGGGAGTTTCAACGATGGGAAATGAAGTACCAACACATACTTCAAGTCAAGTCTGGGTACCGAAAAATGGCCCGCAGATATCGCCATGAACGAGCCTCTGGAGCCTGGAGGGCATTTCCACAAGGCAGACCTTCTTTGATTACCACAACCACCACCAGCACCACCACCACTACCACCCAGGTGGCACCACCAGCAGCTGTGACCATTGCAGGAACATCCACAGCAACTGCTCCAGGCCCAAGCACAGCACCACCTGCAGGGCAGCCCACAACCATGGACACTACACGGCCCCATACTTCCTCGGTTGGCTCCCAGACCACCCCAGCTGCAGCCATTGACCCTGCTGCTTTTGGACAAATGCAGCGAAAATTGGACCGTGTCCTCAGGAAGGTGAGCCGACTGCGGCAGGAGGTGCAACAGGTCAACCGGCGGGTGCGTTCGACAAGAGGACCCTCCGGAGGGTCAACCTGTAGATAATTAGACAGACATGATTCCCTCCCCTCCCTCATCTTTCCTGGTTTTTATACTTTGTGGGTTTAGGGGGCTTAGTGTTAGGTTAGTATAGGATGTAAGTTTAGTTAGTGTTAGTGGGTGGGGGGTGCGGGTCCTGAATATTTATACTGTTTATTTTTAAGTGTGTGTGTGGGTGGGTGGGGGGCAATGTTGGGGTTCTTGTGTGTTTACAAAAAAAAAATACAAAAATTAAAACAAAAAATTAAAAAAAATATATATTTGTTTAGTATAGGATAGTATGTGTTTAGGTTATTATCTGTTGTCCTCCATGTGTCCCGTCTCAGAAGGGGAGAAGGGGATTGATGTTTAGAACGTTTCGTTAAATGTGATAAGTAAGTTTAGCTTAGGTTAGTTAGGGACAGTTGTGGGTAATGAGCAGTTAGAGTAGATTAGGGTAGGTAAGGCTGTTCCCCCAGTTTTCACTTCTGTTTTTACTGTTAAATAAATATGTAGGTAACCCTTTACAGTATGTGTCACATGCTTGTAGATCAGGGCCTCGGCATGAGTGTACAGTGTTTCTGTTGTATTACATTTTGTGTCCTATGCTGCTAACAAATCACAACTGAGCTGTAACATTGGCAGCTACCCCAAAGCTACTTAGCAAAGATTCGGCCATTCATTGCAACCACCAATCACAGTTACTATGGATCCCAAAGTGTTTTTTTTTGTAATGTATGTTTTCAATGTCACATACGGTACTTCCAGATTTAGGATTAGGGACACTGTGTTATGTCTGACTGCAGTCTCATGTCCAAGGAAACCCTTATAACGTGAGTGTTAGTAAGCTCTGTTGTAGTATAGTGTACATAACTCACATAGATCATTTGTTACACTGTTCAGCATGATTACTTATTTGGATGTAAACTCATACACCTCCATTCATGCAGTTTGGTGAGTGTTCGTTTATATTTGTGGGCAATGTTACATATGTTAGTTTTGCATTGAAGCAACATTTTGAAGGCACTATTTTATGGTTTAGATATCCCTTGAGGAAGCGTTATTCTGTCCAACACAGCATTATGGTGTATAGTTTCTCTTTTCCTCAGAAATTACCCTCAGGAAGGGCAGAGTATGGTAGAATCCAGGCCACTGTGCATAGTTATCAGCCCACATTATTTCAGGACAGTTGTATTGACAAGCTATGATATTTGACAGGAGGCAAAATTCAGTGATCTACTGCACGGTTGATGTGCCACATTACACAGAGACAAAGTGGTTGTGTAGGTGCTATTTATTTAAAAGTGCTGTAGTGCTATGTACAATGTCCATGATTGTGAGTCCATTTTAGTGACATCTTCCATTGTGATCCTACACAAGTGCAAAAGGACATGTCATTGGACATGCTGGGGTGAAGTGTCAGACAGTGCAGAGGGACAGGACTTGCCAATGAGTTAGTGAGAGACAATCACTGGGCAGGCTGACAAGATAGACAGTATTGTATTGTATTGACTTATTTATAAAGCGCATTCCGGCGAGACGCATCGAAGCGCTAATCTGAACGAGAACACAGGGAAAAGCAAAAGCTACCGACCGAGAGCGCCTATTGAGAAAAGAGACACATTTTCAGGCTTTTCCTAAAGGTGGAGTGAGTAGCTGTTTGGCGGAGCGCAAAAGGCAGGGTATTCCAAAGCCTTGCAGCTTCCACCGTACAAGCACGGTCTCCCCACCTAGCCTTATTGCATTGAGGAACCGCAATCGTATATTTGGAAGAAGATCTCAAGTTTCTAGTCGGCTGGTAGTATTGCAAGGTAGACTTCAAATATTCACAGCCCTCCGACTGTAAGGCTCTATGAGTCAGGCAGAGAGTTTTGAAAATAATTCTCTTATTAATAGGTAACCAATGAAGAGATTTCAGACTGCTACTAGCTGATGCAGACTGGGGAAGATTCAGAATAAGGCGCGCTGCCGTATTCTGGATAGACTGGAGTTTATTGAGAGAAGTTTTATTAACATTTAACAAAAGGGCATTACAATAGTCAAGTCTTGAGGTGACTAGCACCAGCACAACCGGCATCCTTAAGTCATCCTCAAGAAGATGCAAAATTTTCCTGAGAGTTTTTAAGATCCAGAAGCAGATTTTAACCGTATGATTGATATGTATCTTGAAGGAAAGGGAAGTATCAAATATAATACCTAGATTTTTTGCAGAGGGACAAAACACAGAATCACAGTCTTATCCCCGTTAAGTTTAAGCCAATTTCTGGCCATCCAATTATTAATTGCTGTCATGCAGAGTTGAAATTTCTCTTTATATTCCTCCCAGTTGTGGGAGACAGGAACAATCACCTGCGTGTCATCTGCGTAAGAAACAATCTGGAAGCCAAAGGAGCGTACCAGGCTCGCCAAAGGCGCCATGTATAAATTAAAAAGACTAGGACTAAGAGATGACCCCTGTGGCACTCCGCACGGGAGTTGAAAGGGAGAGGCACAGTGCTCACCACAGGCCACCGTAATCGTTCTATCCGTAATAAAAGAGCTAAGTAACTTCCAAGCCTTACCCCTCACTCCAGCCTGGGATAAACGTTGAAGCAGGATGGTGGGAGAGATAGTATCAAATGCGGCCGACAGATCTAGAAGTAGAATTGTGCCTTCTCCCAAGTCCCCTCTTCTGCAAATTATGTCTGATGTAGAAATTAGAGCAGTTTCCGTGCTGTTTGCAGAACAGTGCTTGAGTACAGTTGTTGCAAGACTGGCATGTTACAAAGCGCAGAACCTTGGTAATAGGTGGCCATGTGAGAGGGATTAGTGATTCTGGGTACTTTTACGTGTGAAGGTGATCTGTTCCTGTCAGTTTGACGTTGTGCCCTTCCCTCCTGGTGTGGCTTTACCTCTGCAACATTGCTGGCATGGCAGCATACCCCCATGGAAAGGTTGTTGGTGTCTTGTAATTGTGTGCCCCATGTTTTCTCAGAAAGGGCCATGCCCCCGTGCCGTGCCCCTTTACCCATGCCACACCATGTATATGATGACTTACATGGATTGTGTAGTAGGTATTCCCCCACCAGTTGCAGTTAACATTAGTGCATTTTACTTCCCCATGCGACTTACCCTGCATGTGCGTTGTCTCCTGGTAGTCTTCGCTGTCCTGTCCTTGAATCCCTGTGACAATCTCGTCAGGGATGACGGCTGCGACCATCTCCTCCATGTGGTCCAGGGCCTCCTGCGGTGCTGGACTCCCACCTCCAGTCTGCAGTGCTGCCATCTTTTTCTTGGTCCTGCGCTTGCAGTCATGCCAGCGTTTCTTGCACTCGATGACTGTTCTGCGTAATTCTGCCACACTGTTAATCTTGTCAACAATTTGTTGCCATATTGCCTCTCTCCTACTGATTGGCAACTTTGAGGTGACAAAAAGTTGGTGCTGATGTTCTGTCACCTCTTTAACCAGAATTTTCTGCTCCTCTGCACTGAAGAGACACTTTCTTTTCTTCTTCTCCCTGTTGTGGGTCTTGTGTGGGTCCTCCTGGCTGGTTCCTGGTCTGTTGTCATCTTCCTGGGGTCTGTACAGGCATCTGGGATCCATTTTGGCTCTCCTCTGCTGAAATGGCTGTGTTTGTGGTGAGTTTTGATGCTATTGCGTCAAAAAACACTGCATATCCGGTTTGCGATGTCGTAAATCGGCTCACAGTCATTTCGGCCGCGTTAACGTCGTTTTCCTTTAGGACATGACGCTGTAGTGTGCATCAAATAAAATTACTCACACCTGTGGTTTGCGCCGCCGTGCGTTAAAGTATAAATTTGACGCCCACACGGCGCACAGAAATGGCGTTAGCCGGCGGTAATATTTTTGCCGCAAAACTGCGTCGGCGCAGTTTTGCGTCAAAAAGTATAAATATGGGCCTAGGTTTCCCTGGGTGCCAGCTGAGCCAGGGCCCAAGCTCCACAGCTACCCACAATGGAAAAAAGAGTCAGTTTTCATATGTTTCTCCAGGAGCAGGCAGCAAGGAAATCGGTCAAAGATTTTTTAGTTCTCCCAAATACCCATTAGGCGTTTTCTTCAAGGGAATAACTATTGCCTCTTTCCAGCACTGAGTACACTCCAGGCTCCAGAGTCTAGGAATAGATTTTTTCTAGAGAATCTGCAACAATGTCTGGTACCAATTTAAGTACCTTAGATGGGAATGGATCATCTGGGGATCCCGAAGTGGTTTGTACCAAAAGGGTTTTAATTTTTGGCGCTGGAATCAAAGAGAACCTGGCTAAATAACAATCAAAAGGATGACTTGCATTGCACCGCTTTGTAACTCCTTGCGCCACATTATGCTTGTGACAGGCATAATGTCTGCAATGGGGGTGTTCCAGCGCTAGGGGGCCCGAAAAGATGGTTCAAAGAAATCTAAGAGATTTTTTTGTGTCTTTTTTATCTGCACTTTTAACGCCTGCTAAGCGCAGGCGTTAAAGGGAGGCTCTCATTGTTTTCAATGGGCCTCTGGGTGCTTTGCAGGATTAAACTTTTTTTATGCTAATCACAAATTACGATGCTAATACCCCTGACTACCGCCACAGTGTGCCATATTTTAAATATGGCACACACATGGTGCCATTAGGGGGGCGCTAAGGGGTGCAAGAAAAGTGGTGCTGCACTACGTGCAGTGGCACTTTTCATAAATCTGCCCCTTAATGTTGTGCAATCCATGTCGAGGCAAAACCTGAGCCAAGGCAGGCCCGTCGTCGACCGAAGGAGGCTGGGCTGGATACCCTCTTGTGTGTTCTCCTGGCAGGGGATTTACTGTGACCCCTCTTGTGTTTACAGTCTTATCAGAGCAATGTACTGTTGCTCTTTTATACTTTATCTACTAGCTCATTGCTATTTGATCAGAGCTGAGGTTTTCCTCAACTTCGTGAGCGTTTGTGTGTTTTGCCATCTATCGACCCGATGACATTTATTTGGGATCAGAATGAACTAACGCTTTATCATGGGCAAAAAGAAGGCAGCATTTAACTCAAATGGAACACTAAATACGATAAAGGAAACTGAAAGCTTGATAGAAGAGGTGGATTCCATATTAGGTGAAATGCTCTCATAGGAAAATCCACTAACAATACCAACAATACTTGCAAAATGTTTGATTATATTAAAAAAAAACTTCACATTTATTGACCACTCAACCATCTGTTCCTTTGGAGACAGTTTGTATTGTTTCTCATTTAGAAAAATGTGTAAGCGAAGAAGACTGCATGCTGCACCCATTCTCCTCATTTTTAACCAACTGGTGTCTGTTCGAATAGATACAAGATGTTGCAATCTCAGTACAATGGGGAACAAGGTGAGCTAGATGAGGTTGTTAATGATATCATATAGGTAGGACCTCTACCAAATCCAACTGCTAGTGGTTATCCGTGCTTTTTTCCAGCCTTAAAGAGGTTGATGACCAGGTGTGGCTGGTAACCTTTGAAAGTTGTGGGGCGCACAAAGTGTCCAAACTCTTCCCAAAAAAACAAAATAGAACACCTCCTCACCTCAAAAGCCTAAAATAAAACAACTACACTAACATTTAAAATAAATAAAATAAAAATAAATGGTGCTTAACCACTGCTGAACATCCTTCTTGGTGTTCTGAATCTGCAGTCCGCTGTTGAGCTCCCCTAACCAATCCAGACTCTGCTGTCATGCTATTAACCAGCATGAGAGAAGCACCAGGACTGGAAATCCCAGGTTGGCCAGACGATCCTTCAGATCTTGAAAGCATCTGCCTGTTCTCCATCCAGCTGTCTAAGACAGCTCGGGATGGAGAGCTTCAAAGTGCACATGCAGGCTGGCTGTTGCAAGACAGCAGGCCAAACTGACATGCACACTTTGGAGCATCCAGCCAGCCACTGCTCCAGTCCTCCATGCTGCCAATCAGCAGCAGAGAACACACCTCACATGTCTCTCAGATTGGGAACACTGCGGTGCACACATTGGTGAAAAATAAAATGATTGTGAAATCATTTCATTGCCATTTTGTTATCTTACACACAGCTCTCAGTGGGTGGGGAGAGTGTCTCTCCCTCACCCTCATGGAGAAACCGTGGCTATTGGTGACCTTGTTATCTTATTACAATCAGATATACTAGATTTTAAACAATAACCTTGATTGATTAAGTTCTTAATTAGACTTGTGCTTCTACTGCTTTGTAACAACTCCAGCCCCAGGCCGGGAATAAAAGCTACGTAGGTTGCAATCGTCCTCCCTCACATCCCTCAATTAAACAAGGTGGATTGCTCTGTATGAGGGATTAACTACTAGGTTCAAGAACTTCAATTGAAGGGATTTAAGATTGATCCCATTTTATGCAGAATTTGAAAATCAACATGATAATAAGGGGAAGCAAGGGCAGAGGCCAGTACTTAAATCTACGGCCCATATAGGTTAAGTCCCAGCTCCTAGTGAAAATATGAATTTTATACCTAAGAATATTTATGTCTGGGATATTTGTAACTATTATACATTCACATTTTAGAGCCAGCTGCATTCGTTCTAAGGAAGCTACAGTTTTGATAACAAAGGTTCCTAGACTACAAATAGGCAAGTGTGAGCGCATTTCTTCAGTGAAAAATAAGGTTGTATACTGGATTAAGTCACTGCTACAGTGTTATTTGGTAATTTCTAGTGATGTGCTTGAGGTTACTCACCTCCCTGACCCTAGGGACCATTGGGACCACATTAAGATCACATTAAAATATGCTGAGCTAGCACAGCGTCTTGTAATGCTTGTCTTAAGGGTAGACCCTCGGAAGGTTTCTAAGATAGAATTCAAATCACTTTTATCTCAAGCCCAATGAGAAGCAAACCGCAGGCACGAAGAAACTAGAGAGAGAATGATCCATATGAGATGAGTGAGTAATATCCCATGTATTGGGTACATGGGAACCCGATGACTCAGTAGCTTATAGACAAGGGGCACCAATATTTATGAGAATGAGAACTTGGCGTTATACCTACTGCGATATAGCACTTGTGAAGAAAATTGTAATTTGTCAGAGCATAGTATTGACAAAACTATTGTAGTAATTCACATGAAGACACGCAGAAAGCTTCGTTGATGAGATACTTCTGTACTTTATTCATAAAGGCGGAGCTGTTGTATGACAACAATCTCAGGCCTCAATCCGCTTACAACTGTGACCAAGTTTAAACAAAACCTCTTTCGATCGCTCATGCAGCATTCTATGGAATACTTCTGGAATAAAGCTGAAGGAGTATTCCATAGAATGTTGAGATCGGTAGATACAAGATACTATACATACAAGATACTATACATACAAGATACTACATTATGGGAGTCATTATGACCCTGGCGGAAGGCGGAGAAGCGTCGGTAAGACCGCCAACATGCTGGGGGTCTTTTTTTTTGTATTATGACCATGGCGGTTACCGCCATGGTCATCCGCCGGTTCTCCGTTCCGCCAGCCAGGGCGGAGCCGACCACCGGGCTGGAGACCTGGGTCTCCAGCCCGGCGGCCGTCACTATACCGCCGGCGGTATTTTGACCCGGCTTACCGCCGTGGATTTCCTGCGGTTTGAACCGCCATGAAATCCATGGTGGTAAGCACTATCAGTGCCAGGGAATTCCTTCCCTGGCACTGATAGGGGTCTCCCCCAACCCCCACCCCCACCTGACTCGCTCCCCTACACCCCCACCACCCCTGCCACCCCCCAAAGGTGGCAGGGCCCCCCTCCACACCCCGACCCCCAACATCACATCACCCATACCCACACGACACGCACGCAGGCACCACCTACACACTTACACGCACACACGCCGACATACATGCCTACATCCACACACACAGTCAGACACGCACACCCACATACAAACATACATGCACACATCCATACAAACATACCCACAGACATACATGCACTCATTCCCAAAACACGCAACACCCCCGCAAGCATACACGCACTCACACACCCCCTCGACATACACAGACGCACACTCCCATGCACCCACACAACACCCCCTACCCCCCTCCCCTAACGGACGATCAACTTACCTGTTCCGTCGATCCTCCGGGAGGGGACAGGAGCCATGGGGGCAGCTCCGCCGACACCACACCGCCAACAGAACACCGCCACGGCGATTCCCAGGACGTGATTCGCTGGGCGGTGTTCTGTTGTCGTGGCGGTGGAGGTGGAGCAACCTCCACTTCCCCGCCTCCCGCCAGTATGGCTGTTGACGGCTCTCCATCCGTAAAAGGACGGAGAGCTGCCAACGGTCATAATAGGCAGAACCTAGAGAGCGAATGATCCATATGAGATGAGTGAGTAATATCCCATGTATTGGGTACATGGGAACCCGATGACTCAGTAGCTTATAGACAAGGGGCACCAATATTTATGAGAATGAAAACTTGGCGTTATACCTACTGCGATATAGCACTTGTGAAGAAAATTGTAATTTGTCAGAGCATAGTATTGACAAAACTATTGTAGTAATTCACATGAAGACACGCAGAAAGCTTCGTTGATGAGATACTCCTGTACTTTATTCGTAAAGGCAGAGCTGTTGTATGACAACAATCTCAGGCCTCAATCCGCTTACAACTGTGACCAAGTTTAAACAAAACCTCTTTCGATCGCTCATGCAGCATTCTATGGAATACTTCTGGAATAAAGCTGAAGGAGTATTCCATAGAATGTTGAGATCGGTAGATACAAGATACTATACATACAAGATACTACATTATGGGAGTCATTATGACCCTGGCGGAAGGCGGAGAAGTGTCGGTAAGACCGCCAACAGGCTGGGGGTCTTTTTTTTTGTATTATGACCATGGCGGTTACCGACATGGTCATCCGCCGGTTCTCCGTTCCGCCCGCCAGGACGGAGCCGACCACCGGGCGGGAGACCTGGGTCTCCAGCCCAGCGGCCGTCACTATACCGCCGGCAGTATTTTGACCCGGCTTACCGCCGTGTATTTCCTGCGGTTTGAACCGCCATGAAATCCATGGTGGTAAGCACTATCAGTGCCAGGGAATTCCTTCCCTGGCACTGATAGGGGTCTCCCCCACCCCCCACCCGACTCCCTCCCCTACACCCCCCCACCACCCCTGCCACCCCCCAAAGGTGGCAGGGCCCCCCTCCCCACCCCGACCCCCAACATCACATCACCCATACCCACTCGACACGCATGCAGGCACCACCTACACACTTACACACACGCCAACATACATGCCTACATCCACACACACAGTAAGACACGCACACCCACATACAAACATACATGCACACATCCATACAGACATACCCACAGACATACATGCACTCATTCCCAAAACACGCAACACCCCTGCAAGCATACACGCACTCACACACCCCCTCCACATACACAGACGCACACTCCCATGCACCCACACAACACCCACTACCCCCTCCCCTAACGGACGATCAACTTACCTGTTCCGTCGATCCTCTGGGAGGGGACCGGAGCCATGGGGGCAGCTCCGCCGACACCACACCGCCAACAGAACACCGCCACGGCGAATCACAGGATGTGATTCGCTGGGCGGTGTTCTGTTGGCGTGGCGGTGGAGGTGGAGCAACCTCCACTTCCCCGCCTCCCGCCAGTATGGCTGTTGACGGCTCTCCATCCGTAAAAGGACGGAGAGCTGCCAACGGTCATAATAGGCCGAGTGGCAAACCGCCACCACTGGCGGTCTTCCGCACGGCGGTCCCTCTGTGGTCTTGGAAAAAGACCGCTGAGGTTGTAATGACCACCTTTGTTTCTAAAGGCCCAAGTAGATTCTATTTCAACTGATTTAAATGCTACTACTCGCAACAGCAGCTCAAATCAATTTAATGTTATTGATGCATCTAGACACACTTTCTTACTCACTTTGCTCCATCTGGAGGTTGGGACTGCCCAAATCAGAGATCCATGTTGTGCATTTCCACTCCAGGGCAGAAAGAACATAATCTAGCATCCTTGGGCTTCGACTCAACAAAAGAGGTTCCTTTGTGAAGCTGGAATGTTGCAGGTTTAAAAGCGAAGGAATGTTGCAGGTTTAAAAGCAATAATAACTGGGGTTTGCTTATGAATACGTTTGATTTTTGTTTGATACAAGGCACTAGGGGCCAGGTGTAGCAAAACGCCAATTTGCGACTTGCAAATTGCGAGTCCCTGCGACTCGCAATTTGCAGCTCGCAAATTGGTATGCAGTACGGTGTCTCAGACACCGACTGCGACTCGCTATGGGGTCGCAATGACCCACCTCATTAATATTCATGAGGTGGGTCGCTAATTGCGGCCCCATAGCGAGTCTAGGCACTCGCAAACATGGAGGCCTGCTGTCGTCAGCAGACCTCCATGTTCGTGACTGCTTTAAATAAAGCAGTTTTTTTTTTTTTAAGTGTAGCCCGTTTTCCTTAAAGGAAAACGAGCTGCACTTAAAAAAAAAAAACGAAACCTTTAGTTTCGGTATTTTTTCAGGGCAGGGAGTGGTCCCTTGGACCACTCCCTGCCCTGAAAAAATATTTGTGGGTCCATTCACAAAGTGGAAGGGGTCCCATGGGGACCCCTTCCAATTTGCGAGTGGGTTACCATCCACTTCAAGTGGATGGTAACTGCGACTCCATTTGCGACCGCATATGCGGTCGCAAATGGAATTGCATTCCACTCCGAATCGCAAATAGGAAGGGAACACCCCTTCCTATTTGCGATTCTGAAATGCATGCAATATGCATTTCTGAATAGCAAAGAGGCTTTTGCGCCTCGCAAACGGCGATTTTCGCCGTTTGCGAGGCGCAAACCCTTTGCTACTTCTGGCCCTAGGTTACAAGGAAGTAAAATAGGCAGGGATACATTCATTTTCAAATGGTAGCTACAAAGCCCAGTGCTGGCCGCCCAATATGTGGCTTATGCATTTGGCTGAAAATATCTTTAATATCCATTATAAAGCAAATTGAAACAAACTCTCAAGATATTTTAGGTTTTAAGATATCAATTAATAATAAGAGATCACTTCTGTTGCTTAACACATACAATAAAAGTGTAAATAAGTCTTCTGAATCAACTACTTTATGTCAATTAGACACTGTTTTAAACATCTATTGAAAACATTCTGTCACAATTATCGGAGAGGATTTAAATATTTCTTTTTATTTGTAATATTAATGTTTTTGTATTTTATGATTTTAATGTGTTGGTGTGGATGGATGTTTTGTACCTGAACTGACAATAAATAAAAGTTGTTGGAAGGTGGATTATTAGTAGGGGTAAGTATGCACCTACCCCTTGTAATTAGGCCACCAATGCAATATCAGATCCATTCAAGCAAGGTGTCAGTACATTAGCTCCTGGCTTAACCCTTCGTTGCTGGCTGCGAGCAGGCAGGCTTAACTTAGGACATGGGTATGTAAAGCATTTAAAAACACCAATACATTAAATAAACAACACACAACACACAATAAAAGCCCCACACCAATTTATAAAAAAAGGAAATATTGTTATCTTTAAGATGACACCAAAATGACAAAAACCCGATATAGGTAATCAGAGATATGAATATTTAAAGATTAAACACTTTCTATTGCTTAAAAACCTATAGCGTCAACTTGGGACATCTGGTTGTGTTTGACCGGGACAAAGTCAAAGTTTGAGGCTGACCGCGATCAAGCCGTAGTCGGATACATTAAGGCCCATATTTATACTTTTTTAGTGCCGCATTTGCGCCAGTTTGTGACGCAAAAACGGCGCATACTTACAAAATACAATTGTATTTTGTAAGTTTGCGCAGTTTTTGCGTCAAAAAATTACGCAAATGCAGTGATAAAAAAGTATAAATATGGGCCTAAGTGTGAGGCCCCGGTCAAAATTTTACCTTTGACTTTAGAAACTTTTCTGGATGATTTTCTTTCGATGTTCTGCATTCCCCTCCAGCAGGCCAATTTCGATGTAACATTGTCGGATTGCTGCTCGATGAGGCCCGGTCAAATCCCGGAAGTCTGGAGCTCCAGAGCTTTCAGTGCTTCAAACCTGAAATGCAGGCCGGGTCGTCGTTGAAGGTAGTAGGCTTGACTCTTAATGTCAGGTCAGTCTACTTATGGAGCTTTTCCCAAAAGCTGCTCCAAACCTCCAAACTACTGGAACTTCTTCCTGAAGCTCCCCTTGGGCGTTCAAAGTGTTCAAAACACAAATCAAAGTGCCAAGAAGCTCTGAGATGTTCCTTGAAAGTTTTGAACTACCATTTCCATAATGCACCTGGCTAAATCCTTAAAAATCCACTGGACTCACTCCAGGCTGGGGACCTCTTGAGGGAGATGGCGCAGGGAAGCTCTGTTAACCTGCTGCTTTCAGGGAGTCCACTCCTTAATGATTTTGGAAGCAAGGCAAAGTCCTCAGGGTTGTACTTCCCAGAGAGCAGTAGGAGTGGTCCTTCAGAGTGCAATCCTTTGGTGTGAAGACCAGGTTTCCAGCAGGGCAGTCCTTCTCCTTGTAGTTGCAGGCAGCAGATCTGAGTTGCTTTGCGGTTCTCACATATTTATTCAATGATCTGCAGTGACAAGCAGGGGTGCACCCTGTCCAATGAGGTACAAGGTCCCACCCAAAAGCATTACAGCTTCTGCCAAGGTGTGGCATATTTTGGTCCCACAAAGCACTGCACTTTAAAATTCAAGATGGGGGATTCATTTCCAGGAGAGTAAGACCTGGCTAAACCAACCTACTGGTGTTTCTCACCTCTATTAACACCCCTTATCCAGACCTTCTGCAAATTCCATTCCTGGGCTTGCCATCTAACTGGGGTGTACAGGAAGAGGGGTAGACCTGGCTGGCATTCTTTACAGTCCTGGTGTCTTTGAAGCCCATTTTGATTTCCCAACCCCCTTTCTGGCCTGTCTGCTCTCTGCAGCCACAGAGCTCCCCCGCCAGATAACCTTTGCTCTATGCAGGCCACTTATCACCTCATCAATCAAAGCAGCTTGCCTAAGCCTGTTAAGGCTGACCAATCAGGAGAGGCTGCTAGAAGGCTGGATTTTGGCTCACAGAAAAGAAAGTCGTATAACTTTTCTTCTGTATTAATTATGATAATTTCAACAGTGGCAAGTTGTTGGATATATCATTACCAATATTATATGCCATGAATGAAATTTCTTGCTCCTCCCTAGCAATATTTATACTTAAATAAAATAATCAAATGCTAGCCTATGTAGCTAAGTATCTACAATGGGGAAAAACAAAACAGGCACTGTTTCCCTCACCAGGGCATATAAAATATTTTTATAATGTCCCTGCTTGTAGGTACATGCCACCCCACCCCTGTGGCACCTAGGAAAGACCTTAGAGGTGGCATATATGTAAAGGTAAGGTAGATTACCTCTTTGGAAGTATCTTTAATTCCAAAGTCAAATTTTCATACGTCTGCAAAGCAGGGCTGCCTTTAAAAATGACAGCAGGCAACACAGCAGTGCACATCCCAGTGCAGGAAATCTACTAGGCCTTTAAACCTCCCTACACTATTAAATACTAGTGACTTATAGGTAGTTTGAATCCCCCTTGCCTTATTATATACTAGGGGTTTACAGGGGTCTGCCATTGCTAATTGTAATTTATACCTAATTGCCATATACCTTTTTAATCAGAGCACTGACCCCGGGCCTGGTTAGCAGGCAGTAGCAGTTACCACCAGTGTGAGTCACAAAATAGGGGTGAACAGGGCTGAAAGGATACCTTTCTTTCAAAAGTAAAGCAAAGTTAGCTACACCCTTGCTTCACAATGTGTGCATGCTTCTGGAATCATAAAAAATGCATCAAGTAAAACTCTCAAACACATGCTGCCATTTGGGAATACCTAAGATGGAGTTGTAAAGAACACAATTGTATTTATTTATCTTAGTTTTATAAAGCTCAGCGTATAGCCGTGGGAATCTTGGTGCCGAAACATGGCTTTACCAGTGAGTCTAACTACTTACGATAGTCCTAGTTGATGCTGTTGGGGAACAGCCAAGTCTTAAATATTCTCCTAAATTTATACATCTGATCTAGATCCAAATGAGATGTGCAGAGAGTTGGTCTTCTTTGTCCTGCCACAAATCATTGCGCATTTTACTTTCAGCACTATCAACATCAGCTGATCTGATATTCCAGTGAAGTTTAGATTAGCTGAGGAGACAGAGGAGCATATCTTGGCCTATATATATAGCTTGATGCAAAAGACATGGGACCTCATTTACAAGGTTTTGGCGCTAGGCAGCGCTGCAAGGATACTTGCTACATTGCCCTGTGTCAAAAGAAAAGGGCAGGAATGAGCTGTATTTATGAGATACAGCACATTCCTGATCTTTCCCCCTGCGCTGGTGCACAATTGTCTGTCATGCACTTACGCAGGCACCCTTGCCCATGGTGCAAGGATGTCTGCATTGTAGGAATGATTGTTTTTGTGAAGGAAGGGACACCTTCCTGCACAAAACCAATCACTGGAGGTGATTTCCTCTTACTATGTGTGCTGCAGAATGCAGCACTCATGGAGAGAGGAAAACATGAGGAGTAATAATGTAATTTCTCCTTTTTGCGCCTCCCTTACACCTCCCCTGGGCTTGGAAGGTGTAGGCTTTTGATGCTTTCCCAGGTTTACAAAGTCTTGTAAATATGGGAATGTGTCAAAATCCATGGGTGTTGCATGGGAACACCCATCACAACACCCATGGAATGCCTCTTTGGTGCAAAGTAAGGCAACGCAGGGACTTGCGCTGCTTTGCCTTACTCGATATCTACAAGGCCTTGAAAAGCCACTCAAAGTGGTTTTGTATGGCCTTGTAGATATGGGCCTGTAGCCTGCACCTCCAGTGCTTCACAAAAAGTGACACACCGGCGGCACAAGCCGCTTGTAAATAAGCCCCAGAGCGACTTTAAGATAATCCATTCCATCACTGGGCACCAAGGCAGGAAAACCGAGCTGAAAGGATGTGATCTCTTCTGTCCAGTCCCAATATAACTCTGAGCCACCTGAAGTTTATCTACTGCATATTGCAATAAATCCAAGTACAATGCATTACAATAAGCAATATGTGCTGAAATAAAAGCAGTTGAAATTTGCACTTTATGTGGAAAATAAAATAGATTAAAATCTCATTCATAGTGCCTACTTGCAACAGGTAGGTACACTAAATTGATTTGAGTAGACATCTTGAGTTGAAAATCAAAGTTTAGAACCATTTGTTTTTTTTTAAACTTTAAAACAGAGGATGCAGGTTTGGGTTCTCAGCAAGAGAATTATCCAGGACAAAGATGGTCTCAAAATAAATAGAAATTCAGTCTCCATTCAGTTTCATTTGGTTTAAGTACACCAAAGCTCAGATTTACAAAGGTACTTTTTTAACACAGACTCAACACAAAATCGAGCTGCTCTTTACAAACCAACATAAATGGTGATTTGCAAGCAAACGTAATGCAACTCAGCACATTGTGCTCCCTTGTGCTACTTTGTATCAAGGGGGTGGAGGGATCCATAAGTGTTGACTACGTGTCCCTGTGCATTCACCCTGCATTTTGATGCAAATCATTATTTACAAAGATTTGTCCACATGGATTTGCACCAAAACCTTGTGCCTCCCCGAGGCTGCCAAAAGTTCTTTCTCCCAACCTTTAGGTTGAGTGCGCAAGCTTTGACCTGTTGTAAGTATTGTGGGCTTTTAACCACGCCAACCTCATGCCCATCACTTTCACTCGTTAGTGGGCTTGCCTTTCAAAACTTCTTTGTTATCATTGGTAAATGCTTTATGTTTGTCCCTCCTTGGGGAGGCTTTGTTACCGCCTTGCAGACTGATCCTGTAACATGGATAATTGCACAATTGATGATATGTTTGACTGTGAGCGAAATTCTTTTCCTTTTGTGTCTCTCCTTCGTGCTCATGCTCATGGCAGCCATGACGCTTTGAATCAGCTCGCTGATGTCAACTAATGTGTTACATTTCATCTTCAGTTTATGTGGCAAGAAAAGGCCAGTTAGCAATTTACAACGCCAATAGCTCTAACTGGAGCAAATGATTGTTTCCTCTTTGCAGTGTGCTGCATTTTATAGCACACATGCAAAGAGGAAACTGCCTTAAAGCATAATATTTGTTCATGAGGGAACACCTTCCTGCACAAAACCAGCTGATGACAACGCAGACACCCTTTTCACTACGGTGCAAGGGTGCCTGCTATGGCGCATGGTTGCTGAAAGTGTGCCAGCCCGAGAAGGTTATAGAACTCCGCCTCTTCTTTGTACACATGGCACTGTTCTGCTCTCTCCAATTCACGCAACACAGTGCAGCAACTTTACTTCCTGCTATGTATTGTTTAAACCTTTTGTAAATCTAGCCCCTAGTTCTAAACAGTATCAGGTTAATCAAGGACCTTAGTGGCACATTTCTCAAGGGGGATTCTCAACATTTCTTTCAGTATGGGGAATGTGATTCCCCTGTTAACTAGCTTTGGAGTTCAGGCTGCGTTAAGAGGAAGAAACAACTAAAATAAATTTTTCAACTTAGAGAAAGAGGAATCACTGACATAAATTGTGAGTATTGGCACGCATGATGAATCATGTAAATAAGCATGAGAAAAACCAATACAAAATAGACGACCATATCAGACTGTGAAAATTAAAAGTAAGATGGTGTACTGGAGATGTTTTTTGATTGTACAAAAACAAATTAAAATTGAAATGCAAAACTAATTTAAAGAAGAACTCTGTGACCTCGCTGAAATATTTGTCGATTGAAAACAATGAATGACATAGCAAACAAAATTAGGTCAACTTGTATGAAATAGAAATGCTTTAGGGTACCTTAGAGAAGTAGCTCCGGAACATGGGCTTCAGGCTAGTACTGTGAGTGTAAAGGTAAACTGAAACTTCTTAGCCTTCAGCAGAGTCCAGCTCAGACATACATTTTAAGCAACAATCATTATTTTATTATATCAGTACAGGCTCAGGCCTGAAAAAGGAGGTTTATGGTTTACTGTATTTCTAAATATGGAAATTAACCAGACCCGTGGAACTCAGACATGCAAGGCCTGAGGCCTATGTTCCGGCTGGCCTCCCTATTGGAGATCCCTCAGCCATTCTCTGGCGACCCAGGCCCACATTTATGGGCTTTGTGGCGCAGGGAAGCGCAGCAAGTTGCTTTGCTGCGCTGTGCTTCCTCAACACAACGCATTCCTGTCCTTTCCCCCTGAGCTAGTGCCCTTTCGGCAGCCTAGCGCCAAACTGCATTTTATGCAGGATTGTTTTTGTGCAGGAAGCACCACCTTCCTGCAAAAAAAAACAATCCAGAGAGGCTTTTCCTCTTTCTATGTTTGCTGCAGAACACAGCACACAGAGAAAGAGGAGCAATAAACATATTTCTCCATGCTGCAACTCTTCTGGGGAGTTGTATATTTTTGTTTCATTCACAGGTTTACAAGTTCTTGTGTTTCTGGGAATGCGTCAAAACCCATGGATGTTGCATGGGAACACCCATGCAACACCTACAGGAACACCTCCCTGGCAAAGAGTAAGGTAACACAGTGATTTGTGCTGTGTTACATTACTCGAGATTTATGGAGCCACGCAGGGCCACACAAGGTGGCCTTGTGTGGCATCATAAATCTCACTTAAGGTTTGCATCGCTGTTTCACTAAATTGCGTGGGCAAGGGTGACACAAACCAGGGCATAAATATGGCCCCCTGCGTCTGCCTTCAGACAGCACTAACAGTCCTGGATAACTCTCAAGCACCTCTGGTCTAACTTCGGACACTCCATACAAGCTGTTAGAGAGTCTCTGTATGCCCTCAGTGACCTTAAGGCTCGGTTGGTTTCAAGACACTCTTATTTTGTCATACGTTACCTTGGCCAGTTGTTCCCTCATTTTAGGAACCCTCACTGTCATTAGATACCACAAGATAATCCTCAAACGCCTTTGGCATGTTTTCAGAGATTCAGATCAGGCATTTGGACATCCAGCTGCTAGGCACCCCCTACTGTCCCTTAAGACAACCTTAGACCCCTCAGGCACCCCAGGTGGCCCACATAAGCCAACAACATGGGTCATTTTGCTTTTTGGCCCTTAGAAATGACAAACTGTTTCTGAGCCTGCCTTCGGACACCACAATGTTGTAAATAAACAATGGATGTGTGTGCTCATACACCTCCAGCCTGCCCTTAGAATCCATGAGAGTGCTCTCAGAGACCCTCAGACTGCTGCTACCCTCAGCTGGTCCTTTAACTCTCCCAAACGCCCTTGTTTACCCTAAAAATACTTCTAAATAGATGGCAGAGCTCACCTCCAAAAAAACTGCTGCCTTTCTGAGAGTGCCTTCCAGTGTGCAGACCTGTGGTATCTAGTAAACTTTCAAAACAGTGGGGCATAAATGCCTACCTTGCAAAGGGATAAGCGAGCAAACAAGAGCCTCTCTGAAGAGGATTGAGGGTAAACTTGTAGCCAAGTGGTGCATTTCAGAGCAAAGTATTCACATGCATTGGCTAAAATCTATAAGATTTAAACGACCTATTTCAATAATTTTGTGGGGCACCAGGCTATCTTTACCATTCGCATGGGTATCGGGCTTGTCCTTCCCCACATATGTACTTTTTTCAAATTGTACATGGCTTCTTTCTTTGCTTCACTTTTTCATCCTGCATAGATTCTGCGTTCCATCCTGCTTAGAATGTAGGTTATATCTGGTGTTAGACTTTTTATCCTTGGCGTGGTCTCCCTTAACTTTTTGCCTCTGTTCCCCAGGTTGTTGATGTGTGCTGGACTCTGATCTTGCTGTTTTTGTTACTCTGGGCACTTTACCACTGCTAACCAGTGCTAAAGTGCATATGCTCTCTGTGTAAATTGTATGGTTGATTGGTTTATCCATGATTGGCATATTTGATTTACTAGTAAGTCCCTAGTAAAGTGCACTAGAGGTGCCCAGGGCCTGTAAATAAAATGCTACTAGTGGGCCTGCAGCACTGGTTGTGCCACCCACATAAGTAGCTCTGTAATCATGTCTCAGACCTGCCACTGCAGTGTCTGTGTGTGCAGTTTTAACTGTAAATTCGACTTGGCAAGTGTACCCACTTGCCAGGCCTAAACCTTCCCTTTTCTTATGTGTCAGACACCCCTAAGGTAAGCCCTAGGTAGTCCAAAGGGCAGGGTGCAGTGTATGGTTAAGGTAGGTCATATAGTAATGTGTTTTATATGACTGACAGTGAAATATTGCTAAATTCGTTTTTCACTGTTGCAAGGCCTGTCCCTCTCATAGGTTAACATGGGGGCTACCTTTAAATCTGAGCATCTTGCTTATACCAGTTCTGTAACTCTGCCTGTTTGTGGATTCCCTGTCTGGGTCAGTTTGACAGTTGGGCTGGTTGCACCTCACACTAGACAGTGACACAAAGGGAGCTGGGGTGTAGTCTGCATTTCATGATTAGCCATCTGTGCTAGGAGGGAGGGGAGGAGTGATCACTCACACCTGAAAGGGCTGTGCCTGCCCTCACACAATGCAGTCTCCAACCCCCTGGTGAGTGTCTGGGGCCTGGCCTGAGCAAGGCAGGATTTCACATTCAAAAGAGACTTTACTTTCAAGTAGGCCTACTTCAAAGGAGAAATTGGGTATAAGAAGGGCACCCAAAACCACAGACTTTAGAAACACATCTGGAAACAAGAGGAACCTTTGCCTGGAGAAGAGCTGAAGAGCTGAGGAAGAAGAGCTGCCCTGCCTGTGACTATGCTTTGTGGAGGTATCCTGCAGTTGCTGCTTCTGCCAGAGTAAGAGGGCAAAGACTGGACATTGTGTGCCTTCCATCTTGAGAAGAACTCTCCAAGGGCTTGATTTAGAGCTTGCCTCCTGTTGTTTGAAGTCTCAGGGACAGCAAAGACTTCTCTCTGCCAGCACCTAGAGTCTCTGGAGAGACTCCTACTCTGCCCTGTGGTGCCCATCCAGTTCCTGGAACCCTGAAAGGAGAAGCTGGCAGCCTAAAAGGAGGAAATCCTCGCACTGATCGCTGTGCAGGGAAAAGATCGACGCAACTTCGATCTGCGGCTGAAGAAACTACGTGCCGCCGGCTCCGTGTCTGAAAATCGACACTCGCCGGAAACGCGACCAAAGATTTGACGCACAGAGAGAAGGAATGACGCGCCCAAACCCGACGAAAGGAGAAACGGTGCAAGGTCCCGCTCGTGAGTGGAATCGACGCATTGCAAGCTCTTTTTGCCGCACACTCGCCCATGCAGGGTTATTTTTGACGCACCCAAGGTACACTTTCACGCTAACAGTGTTAGTGTGTGTTTAAAACTACTTAAAGACTCTTTTTGCTTTTTAATTGATAACTTGACTTCTGTATTGTAGACTTTTGTGGTTTTGGTCTTTTTTTGTTTAGATAAATATTTCCTATTTTTCTAAACCTGTGTTGTCTCATTTTGTAGTGTTTTCATTAAGTTACTGTGTGTGTTGGTACAAATACTTTACACCTAGCACTCTGAAGTTAAGCCTACTGCTTTGCCAAGCTACCAAGAGGGTAAGCAGGGGTTAGCTGAGGGTGATTCTCTTGTATCCTGCGTGGAGTGAGGGTCCTTGCTTGAACAGGGGGTAACCTTACTGTCAACCAAAGACCCCATTTCTAAAATCTTGTAAACTGAATTTCTGCTTGGAAGTGAAGGGTTGACCATTAACAGGTAGATAAATGAGCTACAATGTTGTCTGCCACTGGCATTCTCATTCTTCATTCCATCTGATTTACAGACACTGCTTTGCTTTCTGAGTCAGGGACCCGTTGGGAAATGCAGTTAATGTTTCCATAGGCAACTCTACCTCAGTCTCTTCTGTTAAATTGCCCAATTCTGCTTATTAAAAGATCTCACAACTGACCTTTTAAGCAAAAGCTGTTAGAATTGTGCATAAATCGGATCAAGCAACAACAACAAACAATTAAAGATTCTTATTTCCATTTTAAATCACACTGCATCTAAAACATCTTGTCACAGTGTTCTACTTGTGCTTTAAATGCAGTCCCATCTTCTTCTGGACATGGCAGTGCATATATAGAGAAGGCATACAGAGAAGCACATGGGTACAGATGTTCTGCTAGTGTCAACTGGGATGAACACAAGCCAGCAGCCGGCTGGATGAGCTCATATGCATCTATGCATACCACACCCAGGCCTTCCTGCAAGAGCCTGGGTATCCTCCAGGGTGATTAGTCGCAGTTTACAAATCCTGTTTAATTGACTGATAGATTGATTGATTCCACAAGCAAGTGGAAAGTATGCAGCGATTCTCCTGCAGGTTGGAAGATTTTCTCCCTCATATAGCTATACTCAAAGCAATAAAGCGAGCAGGGCTGGCTTTAGGGCGTTGTGAACAGTGCAATAGCACTGGGTGCTGACCTGAATTGGAGGGGGCTGACCTCTGTGGTGGGGAGGGGGTGCTGTATTTAGCAATGACTTACGAAACTTGAGGTATAAAAGCTCCTGCTGAAACGTTCCTTGTGTATCCAGCCTTCAGGAAACAATTAAAATGTCAAGATACCTCTTGTGATTAATGTTCCTGCTAGAGAGAGAGAGATCCGAGTTTTGTCCAGGGGCAGCTTTGATTCACCATAAAGTAGCATAGAGGGTTAGTACGCCTCTTGCAAAGAACAGCACTATATTTTATGTTGATAACTGAGTGGATTAGTAAAGCAGACCTTTACAAGGGCTTCAAAACAAATGAATGTATGTGAAAGGGTGGCTATGGAGAGATGAGGGGCACATTTGCCAGGTGGTCGTGAGTGAATCTGAGGTGTTCATGGAGTGGGGGGGCACCAAAAAAGATTGTCACACAGGGCGCCCAGCGCCAAAGCCGGCCCTGAAAGTGAGTCACATTATCCCTTTAAATCAGCTGAGCAGACTCGGCACAGACACCCAGAATGAGCTGCTACTACATTATGAACAAAGCAACAGAGCTCCAACAGCTTACGCACTAGCTATAAAGATGTGCATGACTGGAGCAAATATTGCTCTGATTACAAAGAATGGGACATAATGTATACAGCACAGTGTGTTGTTGTTGGCCCTGGTATTTTCGTGCAATACTGTAATCACATTATCTAGTGAGGTAAGACACAGCAGTGGTGTTAACGAGCACTATGATTCTTCGTGAACAATATCATGTACAACTGGTTACTGTCTGTTAGAAATGGGGTCTCTAATTGGCAGAGGTATACACCCTTGTCCAAGTAGGGACCACAATACTAGTCAGAGTAAGTCACACACAATCCAAATTATCCTGTGCCCATCCTCTGGTAGCTTGGCAGTGAGCAGTCAGGCTTAACTTAGAAGGCAATGTGTAAAGTATGTGTGCAATAAATCATACAGTAACACAGTGAAAACGCCACAAAAATACATCACACAGGTTTAGAAAAATATAAGATATTTATCTGGTTTAATTAAGGTAAAAAGGATCAACATTCAATGAGCACAAGTTGAGATATCACTTTTGCAAGTTTAAAAAGAGTCTTAAATCTTAGAAATCACCAATTGTCTCTTGTTTGCACAAACTACCTGGTTTGTGTCAAAATTAGCATGCACGGAGACCACAGAGGAGGAGATTAATGGAAAAATAAGGTGTGTGTCAGATATTCCGACGCGGCACAGATGATGTGTCTTTTCTTTCCATGCTGCATGGGGCTTTGCATCGATTTCCAGCATGCAGTCTTGGTTCCTCACTGCTATGTGGGGAATCTTTGGACGCCTCTGGGACGATGTGGGGAAAAATCCTGGGCATGCAGGAAGAAGTCACAGGGGTTGCGTTGATCCGCTGGCGATGCGCCCAATTTTCTGTCACACTCCAGGGGCTGCATTGATTCTTCTCTCAGGAAGCCAGGCTGCATCGTTCTGGCTCGGCTATGCGTCGCTCCAGTAGGGCAGTGCGTCAAATTTCCAGTTGCGACGCAGGCGCTGCGTCGATCTTTGCTCAGGAAGTCGGGCTGTGTCGTTCTGATTCGGCTGTGCAACGTTTTTCTGATCGGAGGGCAGGCTGTGCGTTGTTTGCGGCAGGCTGTGCATCGATTTTCAGTGCACAAGGAGTTTCCTTGAAGAGATGAAGTCTTTTTGGCCCTGAGACTTCAGAAAACAGGAGGCAAGTTCAATTCCAGCCTTTGGAGACCACTTCTCAGCAAAGTCAGAGGCCAGCAAGGCAGTAGGGTAACGGCAAGGCAGCAGTCCTTCACAGCAAAGCAGTCCAGGTGAGTTCTTTGGGCAGCCAGACAGTTCCTCCTGGCAGGTTGCAGGTTCAGGTCCAGAAGTGTCTGATTTGGTGGTGTCAGGGACACAGTTTATATACCCCAAACTGCTTTTGAAGTGGGGGAGACTTCAAAGAGTGGTTTTGAAGTGCGCAAGGTCCCCTTTCAGTACAGGTCTGCCTGCCAAGGTCCCAGTAGGGGGTTTGGCAGTCCATTGTGTGAGGGCAGGCCACTAGCCTTTGAAATGTAAGTGTCAGGCCCTCCACTCTTTCAGCCCACGAAGACCCATTCAGTATGCAGATGAGTGCAGGTGTGACTAAGGGCCATATGTACGAAAACTTTTTCCCATAGACACAGAATGGGTAAAAACCTTTGGTACATCTGGCCCTAAGTGTCCTGTGTTTGTGGTTGTCTGGGTGAAATGCACAAGGAATCTGTCAACCAGCCCAGACATTGATTGGAGACAGGCTGTAAGGCACAGATGGTTTCTAGTGCTGAGAAAGGCTCACTTTCTAAGAGTGGCATTTCTAAAATAGTAATGTAAAATCCAACCTCACCAATAAGCAGGATTTTCTATTACCATTCTGGCCATACTAAATATGACTTGGTTACCCCTTTCTGATCAGAATCTACCATTTAAACAGTATATGAGGCTAGCCCTAATGCTAGCCTATGAAAGGAGCATGCCTCACAGTAGTGGGAAACGAATTTAGGAGTTTTCCACTACCAGGACATATAAACCATACATGTACATGTCCTGCGTTTTACCTACATTGCACCCTGCCCTATGGGTTACCTAGGGCCCATCTTAGGGGTGGCTTATATGTAGAAAAAGGGGAATTTAGGGGTTGGCAAGTACTTTTAAATGCCAAGTCGAAGTGGCAGTGAAACTGCACACACAGGCCTTGCATTAACAGGCCTGGGACATTGTTAAGGGGCTACTAATGTGGGTGTCACAATCATGTGCTCCAGGCCCACTAGTGGCATTTAATTTACAGGCCATAGGCACATGTAGTTTACTTTACTAGAGACTTACAAGTCAATTATATATTTCAATTGGGTATGAGCCAATGTTACCATGTTTTTAGGGAGAGAGCACATACATGCACTTTAGCACTGGTTAGCAGTGGTAAAGTGTCCAGAGTCCTAAAGCCAGCAAAAATGAGGTCAGAAAAAAAAGAGGAAGGCAAAATGTTTGGGGTGACCCTGCAGAGAGGCCATTTCCAACACTGTCTCTTCACATTGGGACACCACTCATATCTGCATGGCCCTCAACCTCAATTGTGCAAGGCATTTTACACAATGTGTGCTTAACTCTGCCTGGTTCTCTCTCTGTCACCCAGAACAGTCTACATGATAGAGCTAGGTTTACCTGACCATCCATCAGTATCTTACAGGATATCATACATGCAGGGCAACTATCTGTGCAAGGGTCCTTTTATCATACAGGACACACGAAGTACAATATATATTGGTCTCTGCTGGAGCACTGACAGCTGTCATACAGGAGACTTAACACATTGCACCTGCCTCTGTCTTTGCTCTCTCTGTATATGAAATAGGATAGCCTATCTCTGCTGGGCACCACCTCCTCCATCACACAGGGTAATCTAAACAAACTGCATCTATCTCTCGAGTCTTACTGAGATACAAGCTGTACCTTAAAACACTAATGAGGTCCTTAAAGGCTGCGTGGGTTTCGGGAGGGATCGTATTCGGGTGCTGTGCTTCTTGGAAAAATAAACACCTATTACCGTTTGAACGGAATATAAAAGGCGGAACGGAAAGAAAAGCCCGCTTGCGCTTCTGATGGTACAAAGAGGGACGAAGCACTGTTATATGGGGACGGATGAGAGCTAAGAGTGGGATATCTCTGGTCCAGCATTTAAATATGAATGAGGCCAGTTTAAGCGCTATCATTTCATTCGCCTGTTTTCAGTGGAGCCTATGAGTACTTCAGGCTTGCAACCTTATTCTTCAACCCACGCACTAGACGAACGGTGCATTTTGTGCCACTTGAGGTTTGCAAAAGATGGTTGGATGGCACCTTGAGGAAGGCCTGGTTACAGTGAATTTCTGTAATCCAAGGGCTGACTGCTGCCACCACAAGAGAGAAAATGTATCACACAGCCATGCGCTATAATCTGTGAAGTTAGTTCAGGAACTACATTAAGAAATGGAAATAAACAAAATCTTGTTTCTTTTTATCTTATTTTGTTTCCAAATGGAAATTCGAAATAAATACTGCCAGTGTTTGCCACAACTGGCTTCTAAACTTAATTTACTGCAAATACCTGTAAAATAATCGTCAAGTTGCCACCTAATTAGGCTTTGCGGGCAGAGGCCTTTGTGCAGACAATTGCGTTGCATCATATGCACTGGAGAGATAGGCCAGAGGGTTGCTGGCTTGATGCTCAGGTCTGTTTAACTTTCATTTTTTGGTTTCGCCTGTAGACAGCGTTTCTTCTGTCCTCAGAGGAAATCTCTTGTCGACTGAAAGCTTAAAGGGGGCTCAGAGCCCACCAATTACAGCTATTGTTTGGCTTGCACGTTGCTCCTGCTTCCTTGCTTCTTATTGTTCAATGGCCCCTGCTTCCTCCTTGTCTTCAAGTTTCTGTTCCTGCAGTGGACCATGGACCAACTACAGTTTCCTGTCTGTGACCAGTGTCCTTTCACTGGCCATGTGCTTCCTGAAGTACTTTGGCCCAGATTTAAGAGAGCCTAGCGCCATTCTAACAACACACTAGCGTCATTTATTTTACGTTAATGTGGCGTTAGATGGCCAAAAACGCTGCGCCATATTTAGAAAGTAGCACAATGCATGCATTGCGCCACTGTGTAACCCTTTGTGTTACATTATGCCTATGCCAAGCATAATGTAACATTTTTTATGCTAATCCTGCAAAGCGTTGAACAAGCACCAAAAAATCTGACGCTAGTTCCCTAACTACCACCATGGTCCCCCATTTGTTGAACATGGCACACTCATGGTGGCAATAGGGGGCACAAGAAAAGTGGCGCTGCACTAGGTCCCCCTTTGTTTTTACTTTTAGACATGCACTCTCTAAGTTTGCATTATGTGTGTGCTGTCCATCTACCCGTCCTCCACTGTCCATGCTTTTCCTGGCACCCTCTCATTATCCGTGGTCTTGCCCAAGCATCCCTCCCCACCCCCTTTATGTTGCTTCCCCCTTTCCCTGTCCGTTTTCTTTGTGTCCTCCCACCTCTCTGCCCCGTTCCTCCTCTTCCACCAACTTCCTCACCCACCCCGCTTGTGTTGCTTGCCTCCCCCGTCCTAGTCCCCCCTCCCAATATCCACGCCCCACATTCCCCCTCTAACCCTCCAATCCACCACAAAAATTTTTTACCAAAGCCAAACAGCTCTTGCAGAGCTATTAGGCTTTTTTTTTAGTGTTTTTAGAGTTTTGCACAGCAGTGTGGGCTGCTGTACAACAGGGTTTAAAGTAAACTATAATGCACTACTGTGCAACATGTCCAAAAATAATTGACAACGCCAATAGGTCTCGCATAGGCAAAACCTATTGTCTTTGCCAATGCTGATTAAAACCTGGGGTTGAGGTGAGCCAACTTTTCTTCAAAGTACATGAAGCCTTGGACTGAAGATCAGTAACATACTCTTCATCCTACACTGCATCCAACACACACTTCCTGCTTCCCCTGGTCACTCTTTTTGTCTTTTTACTTTACCAGCTAGAATACTTTGGCCCTGATTTACAGATGTCACAGAACACAGTGCAGAATCCAAAGTTTCTGTGCTGCATTGCGTGACAGTGAGAGAGCAGGAAAGAGGTATATCTACAGAGATCTGCACTTTCGTGCCTCGTCCCTAGCGCTGGTGCACAATCAGGCAGCATAGCGCCACGCACACACCTTTGCGCCTTAGGTGTCTGTGATTCTTGCATAGGTTTTATTTTTACTGGAAATGCACCATTCCTATACAAAATACTGTGCTCATACTAACTTTAAAAAAATCCTACTTTGTATGTGTGCTGTACAGTGCAGCACAGATGCAAAGTGGTGAAAAGTTAGGAGAAATCAAATAATTTCTCCTTTTAAAGCAAGTTTCAAAGTGGTGTTATTTTTTGGCAGAGCAATCTATCTACTGTTGTTAGTAGATAGGGTTTTGTGTCAAAACCCACGGATGGTTGCAGTGGTACACCCTTATGTACCACCCACAGAATGCTCCCTTTACACAGAGTAAATCAAAGCACCACTTTGCGCTGCTTTGTGTTACATTCAGGCAGCTTTCCAGCACTAACAGGTTTTGCGCTGGAAAGTAAATAAACAACATTTGGCAAAGATGTGTGTCACTTGCAAGCCCAGCTCAAAAGGTTTGTAAATCTGGACCATCAGGTTTGGACTTCTGCATAAATCATCTCTGATTTCTGCAGGTGGAGGGCTCAACATGTCTTCCTTGGTGCTCAAGGTACCTGTCAGCTGACAGCCCTATTAGAATCCAGTATAGAGCAGGGGGCTGGCCCAACTTCTTTACCCCGCTCTATCCTAACTTCTGATAGGGTTTAGGGAGCATTTTCGTCACTGCCTGTGCAAGCTCCTCTCTGTAGACATACTACACCGGGTATACGCAGCGTGTCCATGGATTGTGACTATGGACTTCGGCCATCTGAAGGGAGCTCAAATTAAAAGTGTCCCTAACACGTGCAATCAGTGAAGCCCTGTTGACGTTACCTGTTCTGTGCTTGTGAAACGTGCACTTTACGCTGTACGCAAAACATGCTTCCAAAATTTAGTCACCTGTACTTACAGAATTGTCAGATCATCTGTTTACAATGTGTGCTGCTGGAAGCGGATCAGCTTCTCCTTCTGTACCGTGATGGTGCTGGGGTGACGGGACCCGATCACTCCCTGTGCACCTGCCGCCACTGCAGAAGGAACATCCATATGGTCCTTAGACACTAGTTCAGCCGGTCCCCCATACACCCTTAGAGATACAGTCAGTGCTTTAAATGGGAAAAAATAAGTTCAGGTACTGCTTAACATGAGCTAGTAGTGTGGTGGGTGGGGATAGGGGCGGGGCTAAGAGCAAGACATGAGGATACTTTATGATTTAAATACCCATTGCAGCAATACCAAAACACATGATGAAAGCGAAACAATTATATTTTAACATTTCTTTTGTTTTGTAATATTTGCAGCTTCTTAATGCCGTATTGTTATTTGGTGTCGTTTTGCACAATACTATATATTATTGAGCGTGCACACAGACAGAAAGAAACAAGCAGACACAAAGCATCCCACACTGTCCTCCTTAAAGTGTCCCCATTCTCTCTCTCTTTCATTCGCCTTTCTCTCACAGAAAAACACACACACATACAAGAAGGCAAACACATACCTAAACAGGCCCTCGTTCTAAAAGACGCAGGAGGGATTAAACCATATTAAACTTTCCTCCTATGGCTTTCTTGGTTGTCTCTGTCAGCGGGGCTGTCTCAATTCCTGTGTTTGCACATATGTACACAGTAGTGTGAATGTGATGGACAGCACAGGGCCTGAATGGGCCCTGTTCTGTCAAACACAGCGTGATGGCGAATACCCAGACATTAGCCACTTAATCCCTGCTGAATAGCTCAGCGGGGGTCGGCTCAGAGCTACAGCAGCACCTTAGCTGTCAGAGGCAGGTTCATCTCTGACAGCCTAGTGCTCACCAGCAGCTATTAAGCCTACCTTTCATGAGTACTGGTACTCTCCTTGGCAGCAGAGAAGTGCCGGTACTCAGAGTGAGAAAAATAAGAAGTGCCGGTATTCAGTACCGGTGAGTACCGGCCCATTTAAAGCACTGGATCCAGTCCTTAAATGGCCAAAAATATCCAGATGTTCGGTGACCAGGGAATAGTTGGGTGGGGGGGATACGGCAAATTACTGTCCCCTACCGTTTGCCCTTTGTGACCCCCATGAAAACAATCGTAGTTTTGTCTCTTTGAAAGGATGTTCAAACATCTAATTTAACGAGGTGGTAAAGGGAAATTATAGTGTAGTGTTTTTCGATCTATATGACAGTCTGTTGTGTGTGACGTATACTGTTCTTTGTTTCAGGTGGAGGTACGTTGTGATGTCTTTGGATAGTACAGCTCATGTGGTGTCTGTTTTCTTAGTTACTCATTCGTTGCTGTCAGAAGATGGTGGTCGCGCATACACCTTTTTAGGTTTCCTAATAAAAGGTAATGCAGCAAGCTTAGGATATTACCTCTAGAGGATGGTAAGTTAAAATAGAGTTATAAAAAGTATTATTTATTAAAGGACAGGGAATGCTCCAAGAGCAAAATGCTATTTTGGCTGGTGTACCGAATATACATGCACCATTCGATACTGCATGCTATCAACAAAGGACTCGGTCTTGTCTGCACAGCCTTCAAAACAACTTCCTAACTCTTGGACATTGATGCGTATAAACAGGAATACTAATAAATTATTGTGAAAACAAGCTTATTTCTTCAGCATCTTCCTGACGATTTCATAGGAATTAGTTATTTCCGTCCATTGCACTAAGCAACGACTCTTATTTCAGCCTCCCATTTATCAATGAAACATTGTTCAAAAAGATTCCAGTTGTTGATGCCAAATTCTATACCTTTTGTTTGTTGATTTTTCACTCATTCGTGAAACAATAATGCCACTTTCATTTGAAGGTGTATACATAATTCATATGTCAGCGGAAAAGAAAATAACTTACATGGCCTCTATTCTAGATACACAAATTGGATGAAATTGAGCTCTTCCATTGTTAATTTTGTTTACTTCCTTCTTTGAATGAGAAGCGGGCACCACTTTAGTCAGACAGAAGGTGCATCAAAGTCATAGCCCCAGGCGTGCTCTTTATTAATAAAGCCTTTGATCTTCTGAAATGTTGCCAAATTACACTTTCAGTAGTAAATCAGCTATAATTTGGTCTTTCTTTGTTCAAAGTGAAATTTGTAGCAAGGGCGCTGAGCTCATTATGACACAGGAAAATGTTGCAATCTCCATAAAACAAGAATCGGCAATGCCAATAGGTCTGCTTGTTTTAGGTCTAACTATTCTTAGTTGAATTGGCTTCGTGTTGACTGGATGAACAAAGACACATACATTCACTTATATACATAAAGACAAAGTAGATTCATGGCTGGTTGGTTTTATACAGGAGAAATGGTTGGGTGTTTGAGAGTGTACAAGTTGTGGATGGGTAGATGAATGAGTATGTCTCCAGTGCTGGATGAATGGAAGCAGGGGTGGATGGATGAATGCCTGGCAGCAGGTTGGTCGATGAATGCTTTGCTGTGGGTCGGTGGATAGGTGCTTGGGGGAAGATCAGTGGATGGATGAATTGGATGAATGGATGCACAGTTGTGAGTAAATGTGTGTTATGAGATGTATAATGTCTAAAGTGAAAGCGAAGTAGATGAGACCATTACTTTATATGTGGGACGTAGAAGGGGGGATGGACAGATTACTGTAAATAGATAGGAGCATAGATGTGAGTAGAAGGATGCATGGATGGGATTGTGCTAAATACACAAGCCGTTTACAAAACAAAAATCTGCTAGTGAACAATGCTTTATGAACATGAATTCTAAATCTGCCAAATATGTGCTTACCATGTAATTACATGAGCCTTGTCTGGAAAGTATCCCGCGCCTTGTTGCCTATGCTGCATTTCTGCAGACAAGCTTAACGAGTCAAAGTGTTGGGATTTACACAGGGATTTAGTTGGCCCTACCCTACAGTTTACAAGGGATGATTTCGGATGTATTTATTTCACATAGCTTGTAAAATAAATGCATTGGCACAATGACTTCTAGAGGAAACTTGTATTGCTAATACAGATGATGGCACCCTACTCTACCTAGTCAGGACTGTATCATCTAGCAATTGTTTTGAATCCACCAACAGAATATACAAGACAATACATGGTGGAAGAAGACTGAAGACATATGGATATCATCTCAGCACACATTCCAAGCAAACCACAGATTATCCAGTTACAGACTGATTTTTAACAGCCTTCAAGAATGGAAGTGCGTTGCAAAGTATCCTATTTATATCCAAGGACCAAATCCACCAACCAAGCATATCAGAGACAAACATGTACATAACATCAAGTCTAGCAGTATGTCATCCATAATGATCGTTACTCAATACTTTTGAAACTGATTGTTGTAAGGGACCATCTTTTGCTTGGTATTTCCCCAGATTTTTGCCTTCTTTAAATAAACCTGTTTCCGTTCCCTGTAGAACTCTGCCACCAGTTAGCAGAAATAAAGTGTGCAAAGTACTTATGATATCCCCTTTAAATACAATAAAATTGGCATTCACCTAACTGGCACATGTAATTTGCTTATAAGTCTCTAGTAGCTGCTACATGTACCTAGGGACTATAAATTCAATGCTGCAACTGGGCTGCCAGCATTTGTGCCACCCACTAAAGTAGCAATGTAAAGCATGTCTCCAGGCCCGCTCTTGAGGCTTGTGAGAACAGTTTTAAACTGCCATTTTGACCTGGCAAAATACACCTTTTTCCAGGCCCAAACCTTCCTTTTTAGTATTTGTAAGTCACCCCTAGGTTAGGCAATAAATGCCCATAGGGCAGGGTGCATGCTATTTGAAAAGTAGGACATGTATGTTTGAAGTTATTGATGTATGTCCTGGTAGCAAAAACCTCCCAGAGCTGTATTTTCACTGTGGTAAAGCTGGCTCTCATAGGGGAACATTGGGTTACATTATAACAACTTATAATGCTTAGTTGCAGTTTGGGAGAAGCTAGGAAGATAAATCAAGTTTTCATTTCAATAGTAATTTAAACCCTAATGTTGGAGTCAGGTTTGATATTACTGTTTTGAAAATTATGCTTTTAGAAAGTTGTTATTTTACTGCCTAATGCAAATGTGCCTTTCTGCCAGTGTCACTAAACTAGTGAATGACTTTCATGTGGTGAGATGTGGATTTTTCCAAGACAGTGGGTGACTTTGGTGGGGAGAGATGTTTCCCTCCTTGAGCAGAATGCCCTGAGGGCGGCGCCGAGCACCTTCCGAAGCTTTAAAAAGTGCCTACCCTTTTACTGGCATATGTGGCTCATACCTATGCCTGCCTTCCTTTGTCTTCCTAGCCAATTCGCGTTCAAACCTGGTGGGACTGTAGGAGCTGCCCCAGAACTGTTTTTGCGTGACCACAAGGGAGGGGGTACCCTCTATCCTAGCCAAACCTCTGGGTGGGCACAGGGATCTCTGACTAGGAGAGGAAGGTTTCTGTCATGTTGTATTTAGGTAGAGAGGGGCACTGTAGGATGGTTTACAGTAAAACACACAAAGTGCTGCTAAAGTGGGTAGGGTCACCCCTGAGAACTTTTAACCCATTGGTTCTATAGTGGCCAGGAATTTCCCCCACCCAAAGGTTAGCACTGGACATAAATGTGGCAACCCCTGTACCTTCATCAGAATACTCCTGGACCTGTGAAGAACCAGCAGAAGGACTTCTCTTCTGCCTGAGGAACCTGAAGGAAGGCTGGACATGCTTGACTTGAAGCCAGGACTCCAGAAGCAACATCAAGGGTTGATTGGCTGACCAACTTTTTGAGCTACAGGGACACAACACACTTCCAGGGGCCTTTCTTGCAACTACCCAGCTGACCAGTTTCAACTGAACCTGCCCTGGACTGTGCTGGTGGCCTGTTCAGGAGTGAGGCTTGACTCCCAAGTGCTGTCTGCAAGGCCCTGGACCCTTGGCTGGTGTCAAAGTGAACTCCTAACGTTTCCTGAATCCTGGGACTTAGAAACTTTTTGCCAAATGCCAATGTGCTCAGAGAACTGACAGGAGACTGGGACTACTACTTCCACTGGCACCTGCTTTCATATGTTGCGTCTGCTATGGAGAGTTTTCCCCTCCTTTCACCTTCAGCAAGGAAAACCCTTATCCAAGCATTGGTTATGAGTCACCTGAACTATTGCGATGCCTTATTTGCCTCCATAAATGAGACTGCCTTACATAAACGCAAGTCATGCAAAACACAGCAGCACATCTCATCAACAATCTTCCAGCCAAGATGGCCCCACTTTTGCATGCGCTTCACTGGTTGCCGATTTGTAAAAGAATAATTTTTAAGCTTTGTTTTCTGACCCATAAGTCCTTGAATGGAAAAGGTACGAGTTACCTTTCTTCTACACCCATCCACTATCATCCAGGTAGACCCTTAAGATCTAGTAATGACGCCTTATTGACAGCACCACGGATCATTAAATCTCATTTAGTTGGCAGATCCTTTTCTTACTTAGCCCCTTTGCTTTGGAACAAGCTTCCAGTCCACATCTATCAATGCGCTGGTCACTTCAGTTTTTGAAAATATCTTAAAATACTGCTTTTTCTGGCCTAAGTAGTCTGAAATATATGTGCAGTGTTCATGTGCTTTATAAATTAAATTTAATGGGACCAGGCTCCCAAGCCAATCCGACGAATAAACATGGTCGATGGGTGAAAGATTCAGGTTGCTCCTGCAATGTTCTTCTCCACAACAACAAATCTGATCCAAATGGACTTTACAGAGTGATTGTGGCACCCTCTTTGGCTACATCCTGCAGCCCTGCCCTAATGGAAGAATCCAAGCTTCAAAAAAGTGGCAACGTCAGAAGGTAGGAATCTCCACCAGATGAAGCTGTGAAAAGTATCTGGCCGGTGAGAGACATTCTCTGGGCGTAAAATTAAAAATTCTCCCACTTGGTCTCAGCTTCTCTGAGACCTTGTCCAGTGGCTATCAGACACTGTGGAGCACTCTTCAGCCACAGCCTGCTGCCTTACCCCACTGAGGATTTCTTAATTTCATCCCAGAGGCTAAGTACGAAAGTAAAACTTTCCACATGGTCCCTGTATTTGACCCATGCTCTATTGCAGTTAGCCTTAAACTTTAAACTTGTCCTCCTGGCCAAGTACAACCAGATCACTGGGGTTGGCATTTAATGCTTTTTGGTGCTATGTTCAACTTTAAACTTTAAAAAACTCATCACTCCGGTTGTGCTTATTGGATTTTCGTAATTTTGGTATCATTTTATTTATTTAAATATTCTCTATTTCTATAAATTGATTTAAAATTTGTCTTGCTTTGAGTTTTCTCTTTATCAGTGTTTGAGTACCGTATAAATACTTTTCACATTGCCTGTAAGTTAAACCTGACTGCTTTTGTGCAAGTTACCAGATGGTCAAGTGCCAGTTTATTTAGTTAGTTTTGTGGTTCATCCTGACAAGGATTGTGATCATAATTTGAGGTTCGTTCTTGCTCCCTCAACTAATACTCCAATTTCTTTCACTGATGCCATGTACCCCAAGCAGTAACTGAGTGCTGAGTCATAAAACGTACTATGCACAACAGTATTTGTTTGACAGTAGGAGTCATGTAAAAATTTAGAATGATGAACAAACCTACAGGGTTTTATGAATCTTTTGAAAGCACACAGCAAATCATCAAAAATATAATAGATTATCAATGCCCACTACTGGAAGAGATAAGCTCCAATTCAAATGAATCAGCAGAAAGTGAACTTCAACAGGATGATAATTCGAATATGAAGAAAAGAATGGACTGACATTTTTTTACTTTAGGTGCTAGAGTTTAGGAGTAGCATGAAAAAGGTGTGTTTGAAGGGTTATTTTTTCATTTCAGGGTCTAGAGGCAAAGGGTTCAAGGTGTTAGCAGGTGCTCTAGGTAAATAATATTTATCGGTAACATTAATTCTGGATTTTGTCACTTCCAGTTATAGGCAATTTTTGACTTCAGACTCTTGATTGTCCACCAGATATATTGTGTGGATTGCGTAAGCATGGGGATTGTCCAGGAGAATAGCTTTTTAGATGAGGAATCATAATTTTAAAATTCATCCTTACTACTTTTGTAAGCCAGTGGAGTTCACATAGTACCAGGTGATGTGACCAAATTTTTGTCTGGTAGGCCAACACAGTATTACTTTGAATGAAACAATGAGGTCTTTGTAGCAATATTGCATTAATGAAGTCCTGTCAGGAGACTACAAGAGCTTTTCAACTGGTCTGAGTAGATTGTGCGGTTGTGAAAGAATTCATTCTGACCCGCTTAAACCCTTCCACCCACAGATGTTTTGATTATGGACCAGATGGCTTTTGGCTGGCTGGCTGCAGTGGGTGTTACTAACTGATTCTTATTCACTGTAAGCTTCTGTAAAATGGATGGATTTGAGTGCTAACATCCAGTGCCCTCATTGAAAAAAAGGCCTGCTGCTGTGCTCCTGTGGTAAGAGCCTCTGTGCTGGGTCCACATGAATACTTATGCACATGTGCGGGTGATTGATTAGGAGTGCTGTCTAATGCACAGGCAGCCTGTCGCAGATGGTACTTTCTGCAAGTTGATTATGGCATATGAGGCCTTAAAAGTTAATCAGATGTCCAAAATAATATACCCCCATTTCTTTATGACTATAGTGAGAGTCTGTAGCTTCATTGTTAGTCTGTGGTACTTTACCAATGTATTCACACTATAAGTGAATGCTGCACTAAAATATTTGCTTCACACTGGCTCAACACAAATGATTAAAGTCTCTTTTTCTGTGTTAAAAAAACTTCACAGTGCAACCAAAATATTAATTTGGCTATATGTTAGATATATGAATATCAATGGAAAGGGGCTTCGAACTACATTGTTGGACAAACATATTTACCCAGCTGACCAGCAGTTAGATCAAAGCCTCCCACAGACAACAGACCCATTTAGAAGGTGTTAACCTTCTCCTAATAGCGAAAGAGGGTTGGAGGACTTTACATAGGGTAATTAACTCACAATTTGTTAACAGGCTGGGCTATCCCTTTTTGAAAGAGAAGACGTGGGGCCACTAGTCCTTTGGCACCACTCAGACAATGGGCTCCCTTTTGAAGATTTGGAAAGGAAGGAATTGGTTGAGACCTGTGAATGACCAAAATAAAGAGCTTACCATCTTGGAGAATTCCCAGGATGCTGTTCAGGGTAATGGATTAGGGTTACAGGAATGATGTGGCATCTTGAGTTGAGCAGAGTCAGACACTTTCTAGAACTCTCCACCCACTACATAAGGAAATAACTCTGACAAAAAGAAGAAATAAATCAGTATAGATGTGTACCATCTCTTAATAGTGAAATAGGCTGGGGAGGAATCTGCATAGAGTAATTAACTCACAATTTACTAACAGGCTGGCCTATCAATTTCTGACAAAGAAAAAGAGGGGCTACCAGACCTTTGGCACCACTCACACAATGGGCTCCCTTTTGAAGGTTTGGAAGGAAGGAATCAGTTGCGACCTGTGAATGACCAAAATAAAGAGCTTGCCATCTTGGAAAATTCCCAGGATGCTGTTCTGGGTGATGGATCAGGGTTGCACTAAAGATGTGGCAACTTGAATTGGGCAGAGACAGCCACTTTCTTGTACTCTCCACCTACTACATACGGAAAGAACTCTGACAAAAAGAGGAAATAAAGCAGAATGGGTATGTACCAAGTCAAGAATAAAACCCTTCCTGGAGAGTTCTCTAGGCCTCTTCCTCTAAGGTATCTGTTGAACATTTGTCTCCAGGCCCAGGGGTACTGGCCTTCCCACTCCCTCTGTGGAACAGTAGATGGTAGACTTCCTGGGGACCCTGAAAGTATGGGTTCCCTTGAACTTGTGTAGATTGGTCCTGTGGTGGATATCCGTGGAGGAGGACCAAACTCAAGCAGGAAACACAGACACTCTGCAAGTAGTCAGGAGGTCATGGGCCATAAGGAATACAGACAGACAGTATAACCTGCCTGGGAGGCCATAGGGTGCTGCTTAAGGAAGACACCAGACCAAGGAGATTAGCATGAGCCGAGACAGGAGAGCAGGTTCTTCGTTCAGTGCAGCACTGTGATGCTGAAATGAGGCTGCTGTGTGCTAGAACAGCAAAAGCACCTTGAAAATCAGGCTACTTGGTGCTAAGTGGATACAAGGGCAGGTCTCCGAGTTTTATCTCATGGGAGGGACAGCAGTATAAAATCAGCACAAGACAATCAGCTATAATTTAGAGGCCACAAATCACTAAACAAACACTTCTGGTGCCTGGATAATATCAACAGGAGCAAAACACAAAAAATCTCATCCAGTTGGTTCCAACAGAGTCCAAGGTAACTATGTTTGTTTCTCTCCCTCATCAACCTGATGGGTCCCCAGTGCCGGGCCAAAGAAATCCATAATGCGTTCAGAGGTTTCTTAATTTCATTTCACTCGGGGTGGACCAGTGTTCCCGGAGGTTCAATACAACAAAACACACACTGTTAGATGCCGTAGGTCCCTAGATGAACACTCCTTACACTTGAAGAGGGCAACTGCCCAAATGGAATATCTGTGTGGATGTGCCATCAATTCCTAAGTATTCCATGCCTTTGTGGAGGACGAGTGCCCCAGGGCTGATACCATGTGTCTCTGCCGCCTTCACTCCACACCTATTTTTGGGGGAAGCCTAGAAAGGAAGGCACACACTGTGGTATTCTGTCCACAGTGCAATGAAATAATTGGGAGATGACAGGATCAGGGGCCCGATGTATCATTAAATCCAAAAGCGATTACTAAATTGTGATTTTTTGCGAATCACATTTAAGTAATCGCTATTGAAATGTATAAAACTTCAGGAGTTTTATACAGCGATTCGCAAGGGCTCGCAAATGGGCCTACCTCATTAATATTCATGAGGTAGGTCGCAATTTGCAACCCATTGCGAAAGGCTACAATCACAGGGACGATGGCCTGCTGGGCTCAGCAGACCACCATGTGTGATTGCTTTTAAATAAAGCAATCTTTTTTTTTTTTAAATGTAACCCATTTTGCTTAAAAGAAAACGGGATGCGTTTAAAAAATGAAAATGAAAAGTGGGAGCACTTCCTGCTCTTAAAAATTGTTCTCACATGCATTCACAAAGGGTAAAGGGTCCCTTAGGGACCCCCTTCCCTTTGCAAATGGGTTACCACCAGTTAACTGCGATTGTTTTGCGACCGCAATCACCGTCACAAAACAATCATACTGTGATTCAGTATTAGGAAGGGACGCCCTTGACATGCCCCTTCCTAATACCGAATCGGTATGCAGTTGCAAATCCAATTTGTCATTCGGTAACAAATTACCAAATCACAAACTGGACTTGATACATACCAAAATGCATTTTTGCCTGTTGGGCCATTTGCAATTGCAAAAATGTTTGATACATCTGACCCCAAGTTCCCATTCAGTATAGTGTGCACATGAATGGGAAAGAAGCCGACGAACCGGCTAGCAGCATAAGAAATCCTGGTTGTGTTTGAGAGTGGAAACATAGCGTGGGCTTGGGCTCCTGTGTGGCCCATCCTACTGTACACAGGTGCTCCACATGTGGGAAGATGGTATCCAGTCTAAAAAAAGTAAAAAAAAGTGCAGGCAAGCAGGCCCTTTTCATCAGGAAAAACGAAAAAGAAAACATTTACTCGCCAGCAGCTGATTCAAAGCTTTTGGGAGTATGCACCGTTGGTATTAAATTCTATGGCTGCTTGGCAGCCATGTTGAAGGTAAAACAAAAAGGCCCATATTTATACTTTTTGACGCACAACTGCGCCAACGCAGTTGTGCGTCAAAAATTTTACCGCCGGCTAACGCCATTCCAAAGCGCCATGCGGGCGCCTTATTTATTGAATGACGTTAGCCGGCGCTGCAGACTGGTGTGCGTCAAAAAAAATAACTCACACCAGGCAGCGCCGGCGTAGGGGAAAATGGAGCTTGGGCGTCAAAAAATGGGGCAAGTCAGGTCTGAGGCAAAATTTTGGCCTCAACCCGATTTGCGCCATTTCTTTTTACGCCCAACCCCCATTGAAATGACTCCTGTCTTAGCAAAGACAGGAGTCATGCCCCCTTGCCCAATGGCCATGCCCAGGGGACTTATGTCCCCTGGGCATGGTCATTGGGCATAGTGGCATGTAGGGGGGCACAAATCAGGACCCCCTATGCCACAAACAAAATTACGAAAAAAATACTTACCTGAACTTACCTTTCCTTCCCTGGGATGGGTCCCTCCATCTTTGGGTGTCCTCCTGGGGTGGGCAAGGGTGGCAGGGGGTGTCCCTGGGGGCATGGGAGGCCCCCTCTGGGCTCCTTCTGAGCCCACAGGTCCCTTAACGCCTGCCCTGACCCAGGCGTTAAAAAACGGCGCCCATCAGGCTGGGCGCCGTTTTTTAAGGCCTGCCCCCTCCTGTGCGTCAAAATGACGTCACAGTATAAATAAGGCGCACAGGCCTTAAAGTCATTTTTTGGAAGGGAACGCCTACCTTGCATATAATTAACGCAAGGCTGGTTCCCCCTTCTAAAAAATGACGCACATGGTGGAACTTTGACGCCCGCAGGGTCGGACGTCAAAGTATAAATATGGGGCAGTGTTTGCGCCGATTGTGCGTCAAACATTTTGACGCACATTCGGCGCAAAGAGAGTATAAATATGCCCCAAAGTTTCTCATATTGTTTTTTAAAAATTTAAGCTTTATCTATATGCACCTTGTTTATGTGAGTAACTGCATATGGCATCTTATGTCATTCAAAGGCTGTACAATGGTGAAGTGTTTTAATATTGATTTGCATTGTGTTTGACTGTATATTTTGCCTTTAATTAGTATAGTTGCACCCTGACAAAGCAAATAGACCTGACTTTAATTGATGCACCCCTCATATTGCTAGACTCACGGGGGATATTGTGTGTGTTAGGGTCCACGGCTTGTATGGGTGCAACAATATGAGTGTCTTCAGTGCAGCCAGTAGAAGTTACATTTTGGGGCTGACCTGACCTGTAGGATCTTTCTTTAGTATGCAACCCCCTTACCCCCTTTTAGAGGGTGACACGATTTGCGTTTCCACCAGCCATTTCTGAATGTGTTGGAAATGGCACTTATTGCCGGGTTATCCCCAGACCTTTGCTTCTGACCTCCTGTTTTGGATCCTGTGATGAATTTTGTTTTTGCTGGCTTTAGGACTCTGGGCACTTTACCACTGCTGACCAGTGCTAAAGTGAAAGTGCTCTCTGTCTAAACTGTATTGGTGATTGGTATACTGCACCATGTCTGCAGGGCCTGTAAATCAGATGCTACTAGTGGGCCTGCAGCACTGATTGTGCCACCCACATGAGTATCCCTGTAAACATGTCTCAGACCTGCCTCTGCAGGGTCTGTGTGGGCAGTTGTAAACTGCCATAATGATCTGGCAAGTGAACCCACTTGCCAGGCCCAAACCTTCCCTTTTACTACACGTAAGTCACCCCTAAGATAGGCCCAAAGCAGCCCCATGGGGAGGGTGCAGTGTATTTAAAAGGTATGACATGTACTGGTGTGTTTTGCATCTCCCGATAGTGAAGGGCTGCCAAATTTGTTTTTCTCTATTGCAAGGCCTATCTCGCCCATAGGGTAACTTGGGGATTGCCTTGAAATATCTTTTAAGTGTAATTTCCCATTAGAAGCAGATACAGATGTGGAGTTTGGGGTCTCTGAACTCACAATTTAAAAATGCATCTTTTGGCGAAGTAGGTTTTTAGATTGTAAGTTTGAAATGGCACTTTTAGAAAATGGGCATTTTCTTCCTTAAGCACTCTGGGCCATATTTATACTTTTTGACACACAACTGCGCCAACGCAGTTGTGCGTCAAAAATGTTAACGCCGGCTAACGCCATTCCAAAGCGCCATGCGGGCGCCTTATTTATGGAATGACGTTAGCTGGCGCAGCTGACTGGTGTGCGTCAAAAAAAATGACCCACACCAGGCATCGCCGGCGTAGGGGAAAATGGAGCTTGGGCGTCAAAAAATGGGGCAAGTCAGGTCTGAGGCAAAATATTGGCCTCAACCCGATTTGCGCCATTTCTTTTGACTCCCAACCCCCATTGAAATGACTCCTGTCTTAGCAAAGACAGGAGTCATGCCCCCTTGCCCAATGGCCATGCCCAGGGGACTTATGTCCCCTGGGCATTGTCATTGGGCATAGTGGCATGTAGGGGGGCACAAATCAGGCCCCCCATGCCACAAAAAAATAAATAAATAAATACTTACCTGAACTTACCTTAAGTTCCGTGGGATGGGTCCCTCCATCCTTGGGCGTCCTCCTGGGGTGGGCAAGGGTGGCAGGGGGTGTCCCTGGGGGCATGGGAGGGCACCTCTGGGCTCCTTCCGAGCCCACAGGTCCCTTAACGCCTGCCCTGACCAGGCGTTAAAAAATGACGCAAAAGCGGCTGGATGTCATTTTTTCTGACCCGCCCACTCCCGTACGTCATTTTTGCACGGGAGTTTAAATAAGGCGCACATGCCTTGGAGTCATTTTTTAGACGGGAACGCCTACCTTGCATATCATTAACGCAAGGTAGGTGTTCACGCTAAAAAATGACGCAAACTCTAAGATCTTTGGCGCTAGACGGGTCTAACGCCAAAGTATAAATATGGAGTTAGCTTTGCGTCGGATTTGCGTAAAAAAAAACGACGCAATTCCGGCGCAAACAGAGTATAAATATGCCCCTCTGTGCCTCTACCTGTCTGTGGAATACGCATCTGGGTCAGGATGACAGTTGGGCTATTTGTGAATTTACTCTCGGCAGTCACATAAAGGGAGCTGAGGTGTGCCCTGCATATCCTGATTGATCTTCCTAGGCTAGAGTGGTGAGAGGAGCTGACATTTGCACCTGAATAGGGATGTGCCTGTCTTAACACAAAGCAGTTTCCAACCCCCTGGAGTTTGTCTGGGGTTAGGGCAGGCAAGACAGGGTCTTGTGCACTACAAATACTTTTCTTTGAAGTTTGCTACTTCAAAGGCAGACATGGGTATAAGTACTGGACCTCTGACACCACAAAGTTAGAATCGTTCTGGACTGAGGACATTCTACCAGGAAGAAGAGCTACATGCTGTAGAAAGGACTGCCACTCTGCCTGTTGCTTTATTGTGATGACCTGCTGCTTGCTGCTTCGGTCCTGGGAGTGAAAGGACTGGACTTTGCTTTCTACATCCTGATTTCCAAGGTTTTCCAAGGGTTTGAACTGAGCTTGCCTCCTGTTAAGAAGTCTCATGGACATCAAATACATCATCTGCCAGTGCTTGGGCTCTTCTGCTGAGAGTCCTGACTTGGAAAATGGTACCAACTCCAGTCCCTGGGCCCTTGGAAGTGTAAGCTGGTGACCTGAAGAAGGAAACCCAATCACTGATGCGTTGGAGCAGTAAAATTGATGCAATGCCTGTCTGGCGGCTGAAGAATCAATGCAGCACCTGTCTCGCAGCTGCAGAATCAATGCAGCACCTGTTTCACTGTGGCTCTATTAACACAGCACATCTGGACTTTCCCTCCATCGTCCCTGGGCTTTCAATTTCTCATCAACCCTGCACCGCAGTAAGGAACCAACACATTGCTTTGCTTTTCAACGCCTCACCTCCCCTGTGGCCCGTATCATATTTATTTTTTTGCATCGCAGGTATTTTGTGCTAAAAAGATACTGTTATTGATTCCTATCCATGAAGACTCATTTCCACTTTTGAAAAGTGATCTCTTACTTGTTTATGTTGGATTTTTAATGTTTTAGTCTTGGCTAATTCAGATAAATATTGGCTGTTTTTCTACACTGGTGTGGCGTACTGTTATAGTGTATGTGTGTGTAAAAATACCCTACACATTGCCTCTGAGATAAGCCTGACTGCTCGTTTCAGGCTACCAAGTGGGTGAGCAGGAGTTTTCTTATCTGTGTGAGTCCCTCAATCAATCAATCAAGTACGTGTTTAGTGCAGCTTATCACCCGTGGGGTCTCAAGGCGCTGTTGTGGGTGTGAGGATCATTCAAAGAGCCTGGTCTTGAGATCCTTCCTGAACTGCTTCAGCGAGGGGGCCTGTCTGAGGTTGAGTGGGAGTGTGTTCCAGGTTTGACCTGCAAGGTAAGAGAAGGATCTTCCTCCAGCTGTGCTCTTCCTGATTCTGGGGAAGGCGGCGAGGGTGAGTTGCGAGGATTGGAGTTGTCTGGCGGGGGTGTTGAAAGTCAGGCGGCGGTTGAGGTAAGCCCCTCCGATGTTGTGCAGTGCCTTGTAGGTGTGTGTCAGTAGCTTGAAGGTGATGCGGTTGTTGACAGGGAGCCAGTGGAGGTCTGTGAAATAGCCGGAGATGTGGCTGTGGCTGTGGCTATGGCTGTGGCGTGGGATGTCCAAGACGAGTCTGGCTGCTGCATTCTGGATTCTCAGTAGTCTTGCTTGTAGCTTCTTTGTGATGCCGACGTAGAGTGCGTTGCTGTAGTCCAGTTTGCTGCTGACAAGTGCATGGATGACCGTCCTTCTTATCTCGGTGGAGATTCACTTGAAGATCTTCCAAAGGACACAGAGAGTGTGGAAGCATGACAATGAGATGGCATTGGCTTGATGGGTCATTGACATCGTGGAGCCCAGGATGATGCCTAAGTTACATGCATGGTAGGTGGGGGCGTTACTTAGAGTGGTTGGCAACCAGGAGTCATCCCAGGCTAGTGTGAAGGTCCCTACTTGGACAGGGTGCAAACTACTGGAAACTAGAGACCCCATTTCTCGCAGTATATTTGTTAATGTGTGCCTATTTAGTAAGGTAAATTATTAAAGATCTTTCCTGTTCAGAAGAAAAAGCAATGACTGGAAACAGAAAAGTTTTTTGTTGCACTGCAGAATTTTGAGCCACTGGACTACAATACCTCACCTGAGTAAGTGTTGGACTGCTCTGCCTGATTAACCTGAGAGTCAAGTGCTAAAGAGTGTACGTGATTCCCTATTGCGGTATCTGCAGTGCTGGGCCACAGGGCATGAGTGACAAAAGACCCAAAGTTCATTATTCACTGCCTCACCCAATAACCTCGGACCCAGATTTCTTATAGTGATTTGGCATATGAAAATCTGCGCCGGGATATATGAAGACTTTGCATTGGCGCAGAATGACACAAAGTTTTCCAAGGTTAATTTTCTATCTAGCATAAAATGTATTTTGCACTGGCTAAGTGCCTTTTTCTCAGTACAAAAATACCTTTGTGCTTCTGTGCATCACTTTCTATCATGAGCAGCACTGTTGGGGCAGATAAGCACAAATACACATAGGTTTAATGCAAAGCCTGATCTACTAAGACAGCCAGACCAATCTACAAGCGGAAATATGTTTATTTATAAAAACAAAATATATAATGCATTGAATGTTTTTTTTCTATGTTTGTCTAGAGATAAATACATGGGAATTTGTACTGGACAGATATGTGTTAAACAGAGCACACTCATCTCTGCATCATGGCAGGAGGCTGGGCATCATGCAAGACAACCTTGTCTGTGCACTAGCAGGAGAGTATGGCATCAGCAGAAGGATAATCCTACTAGATATGGCTCTACCCTGTGTTTCCCGCCATGTGCAATGTAGCGCAGCAAATTTGGTTACTGCTCTGTGTTGCATGGAAAATGAGGAAATCTGTTCTCATGGACTCAATGGCTTCACGCATAGGTTGAATAATATTTGAAAGAGAAACAAACCTTAGGGGACACTAGAAATCAATCCAGATCCTTCTGAGTGTATTTCCTCAACTTCACCACTAGACATCTGTTAGTGATAAAGGAGGAAAGTCAATTTAGAACCTGACCGTGAAAGTCCATGCCTAGTTCTAGAGTTCAAATCAACTTTCCAGCTGCTCTACACAGTAGTTCCCTTTGTCCAATATGCTGTGACCGTCACCCAGGATTTTCAGGGAAGATGTTTCAGTGGATATTCCAGAAAGAAAACCAGATTGTTTGCAAGTAGGTGTTCCACAGTAAATCATTGGATCTCTCCAATATGAAATTGAACCAGTTCCTGATTATTAAACCAGCTGACAAAGGGGGCAGCATTGTTCAAGATATAGATCAGTAGCAAACAATCAATCATTCAGGTTTATAAAGCACGTCAAATCACCCACGGTGGTCTTAAGGCACTGAAGTTGCTAACTGCATCACAGTGCTCTGTTCATTCAAGCAGCCATGTCTTGAGTCCTTTTCTGAATTCCTAGAGTGATGTGGCATTCCAAAGGTGCAGGGGGAGGTTGTTCCAGGCTTTGGCCACCAGGTGAGTGAAGGAGTGTCCTCCACTGTTGGAGTGGCAGATCTGGGGGGTGTCTACCAGGGAAAAAGGGAGGTGGATCGCAAGTGTCTAGGTCAAGGATGAGTCTTGCAGCTGAGTTTTGTATTATCTGTAGTCTCTTCAGGAAGGGTGCAGTCATTCCTATGTAAAGAGTGTTACAGCAGTCCAGTCTGCCGGTGATGAGGTCTTGAGTGAAAGTCCTTCTAATGTCGACTGGAAGCCTCCTGAAGATCTTATGGCGCACGTGTAGAGTGTGTAAGCAGGCATACAAGACTGCTTTTACCAATTTCTGGATAGATAGCTTGCTGTCCAGGACGATGCTGAGGTTGCGGATATGGTCTGTCAGGCCAGGGGAAGGGCTGAGTTCAGCTGGCCACCAAGTGTTGTTCCATAGCGACGGCGGAGGTGTTGTTCCCAAACATGAGAACTTCCATCTTGTCCGTGTTGAGATTGAGACAGTTGTCCTTCATCCAGTCGGCGACATTCATCATACATGTGTGGAAGTTTTTCTGGTGATGGAGGGGTCTTTTGACAGCGAAAGGGTGAGCTGGGTATCGTGGGCAAAGGAAGTGATGTTTGAGTCCTTGAGATCTGCCAGTGCTGGCCAGGGGTGTAGGAAAGTGCCATCTTTCTTGCATGTTACCCCCAATTTCTGCCTGTTTGTCAGTGTGTTTTGCCTGTCTCACTGAGATCCTGCTAGCCAGGACCCCAGTGCTCATAGTTTGTGGCCTATATGTGTTGTCAGTATGCTTGACTGTGCTTATGCTCTCTCTGTGTACCAAATTGGTGACTATAGTTTAGTGACTCCATATTCCAATTCTAATTGGCACACTGGACTCTCCCTTATAAGTCCCTAGTATACTGTACCTAGGTGCCCAGGGCATCAGGGTTTCAGGAGACTCTTATGAGCTCCAGCAATTCTTTTGCCACCCATATGGAGCTCATACAAACAATCCTTCAGGACTGCCACTGCAGCCTGAGTGAAAGAGTGCACACACTATTGCAGAGCCAATTTTCACTGCACCAGGTAACTTATAAGTCACCTATATGTATAACCTTAATTTACTGAAGGCTAGGTGCAAAGTTACTATGTGTGAGGGCACCCTTTCACTCGCAAAGGTGCCCCCACATTGTCCAGGACCAAGTCCCCGGACTTCATGAGTGGGGGGACACCATTATAAGCATGCAGTATATACATGTCAATACATATATGTAGATTCACAATGGTAACTCTGAATATGGCCATGTGAGGTGTCTAAGATCATGGAATTGAACCCCAAATCTGGTACTGGGTGGCCAATTCCATGCACCCTGGGGTCTCCACCATGGACCCCCAGTACTGCCAAACCAGCTCTCTGAGGTTTTTACTGCAGCCCCAGCTGCTGCCACCTCACAGACAGGTTTCTTCCCTCCTGGGGATTTAGCAGCTCAATTCCAGGAAGGCAGAACAATGCATTTCCTTTGGGAGAGGGGTGGTACATCCTCTTCCATTGGAAATAGGTGTTACAGGCATGGGAGGGGTATCCTCCCAGAGCCTCTGGAAATGCTTTGAAGGACACAAACGGTGCCCTCTTTGAATAATCCAGTCTACACCAGTTCAGGGACCACCAGTCCTTGCTCTGGCGTGAAACTGGACAAAGGAAAGGGGAGTGACAACTCCCCTGTCCATCACCACCCCAGGGGTGGTGCCGAGCTCCTACAGAGCTCTAGCCATCTTGGATTCCAAGGTGTGGGGACCCTCTGGAGACCTCTGAGTGGCCAGTGCTAGCAAGTGACGTCAGAGACCCCTCCTGATAGATGCATACCTGGGTAGGTAGCCAATCCCCCTCTCAGGACAATTTAGGATCTCTCCTCTGGGTGTTTCCTCAGATTTGGTTTGCAAGACTCCACCAGGACACCTCTGCATCTTCTGCTTCAGCTTCTGACCGTCGGTTCAACCGCAGACTGCTCCAGGAACTGCTGTAACTGCAACAAAGTATCCAGGAAGGCTACTGTGACCTGTAATTTCAGCTCCAGCCAGCAACTGCAACAGTTTCCAAGGTGTGTATGCTCTGAGGACTGCCTGTCTTCACCCTGCACCAGAAGAACCGAAGGAATCTCCCGTGGAGTGATGGAGTCACTTCTCTGCTTCAGCAGGCCCCTCTCTGCGACGTCAAGCGGTACTCTGGGACCCCTCTCCTGTCAACGAGTGTGATCCATGGAACACAGGTGGTGGACCACAGCGACCCAGACTGTCCAAAGGTCCAGCTGTCCGAATTTGGTGGAGGCTTGCCTTCCCATGCAGTAACAGTACCCCTGTGCTCTGTGTCTTCTGCGGCTCCTTGGGCTTCTGTGCACTTCTTCCAAAAATTCTTCATGCACAGCATAGCCCAGGTCCCCAACACTCCATCCTGCGACGCACAGCTTGCTGAGTTGTTTTCCAGCAGAGTAGAATCCTTCTGCATAGTGCTATGACAACCGCACTTTGCACCTCCTTTGTTCCTGTGTTCTTGGGACTCCTGTGGTTGTTGCCTGGTCTTCTGAGGGCTCTCTGAAGTGCTGAGAGCCCACTCTGTCTTGTTAGTCCAAGTTGAGACCCCCAGGTCGTTCCTGAGTCCGGGCAGCTCCTCTTTGACGCAAACCGCGTACTTGCATGAACCAAGGCTTGTTGGTGTAATCCAGCAACGCAAACAGCCTGCATCCAACAATTTGATGTGGGACATCTCTTGCATCAAGCATTGGTTTCTTGCAGTCTTGCTTGGTTCTTACATTATCTTCTATCACAACTTCTAGTGTGTTATGAGGAAACTTGCTGTACTTTACTCCTATTTTCCTGTTTTCCTGGGCTCTGGAGTGGGGTACTTTACTTACCTTTGGTCTTTTCTTACACTCCCAGTGCCCCTCCACACACTACACTTGTCTAGGGGGGAATCCATGGGGATTCTGACACCCCCTACCGCCATCCAGTTCCTGGCGGTTCTCCCGCCGGGAACAGGATGGCGGTAGGGGGTGCCGCGGGGCCCCTGGGGGCCCCTGCAGTGCCCATGCCAATGGCATGGGCACTGCAGGGGCCCCCGTAAGAGGGCCCCAAAAAGAATTTCAGTGTCTGCCTAGCAGACACTGAAATTCGCGACGGGTGCAACTGCACCCGTCGCACCTTCCCACAATTCTGAGCCGGCGTCCTCGTGGGAAGGGTGTTTCCCGCTGGGCTGGCGGGCGGACTTTCGGCGGTCGCCCGCCAGCCCAGTGGGAAAGCCAGAATGACCGCCGCGGTCTTTTGACCGCGGAGCGGTCTTTCGGCGGGAACCGCGTGGCGGGCGGCGACCGTCCGCCGCGGTCAGAATGACCCCCCAAGTCTCCTTGTATGCTGGTTATTTACACTTTGCTTAAAGTGCATAAGAACCAAGGCCCATATTTATACTTTTTTAGCACTGCATTTGCGTCATACTTTGACGCAAAAGCGGGACAAACTTACAAAATACAATTGTATTTTGTAAGTTTGCGCCGCTTTTGCGTCAAAAAGCGGCGCAAATGCAGCGCTAAACAAGTATAAATATGGGCCCAAGAGTCTCCCCCTGGAAGATACATTTATCTGGGTGTGGATCCATTTTTGAACCGGTGGTGAGATACATTTATTTTTTGAATAAAAGAATCACTACCACATACACCGTGTTACGTGAGAGATAGGATGGACCTGATTAATCAAATAGAACACCTTCATTTTCCTCCCAGCACATGCCTACTTTGTACTATGGACATTGAGTCCCTGTACACTAATATCCCCCAGCAGGACAGCATTTATGTCATCAAGAAAACCGTAGGGAAAAGAGTACGTCCGCATGTGGGACCTACGTCTTATATTGTAGAGTTGCTCACTCTAACATTGACACCAAATTCTTTTCAGTTCAACGATGAATTGTACCAACAAGTCAAGGGGACTTCTATAGGGGCTGTTTTTGCAATTGTTTTTGCCCCCAATTTTGCAATATTGTTTATGAATGCTCTAGAGAATGAAATTATCCTTTCAAAACATAATCCATTCTGCAGCCGCATAATGGTATAGAATGATATTTTCATGATTTGGCATGGCCCGACAGATACTCTAACAGAATTTCAGGATTGACTTAATGGCAACTGCAAGGGCCAGACATATACCCTTGAACAAAATTGAGCAGAACGTTCCTTTCCTGACCTTATGATTAAAATAAAAGATGGGGAAATGTATGCATCTTTATATTGCAAACCGTCAGAAAGGAACACAAACCTGGCTTTCTCCATTCACCACTCTAGGGCACTTAGAAGGGCACTCAGAAGGGCACTCAGAGATTCACTCTCCTACGCACAATCTTTGTGATTTAGAAGAAAAAGTTTCCGAAAATGACTTCCGTAAAGAAACTGACATTCTACCCCACAAACTTATAACAAGGAGTTACCTACATGCATTGATCAAAAAGTCAATGAAGTGGGCCTGGTATTGCCCCCAGAAATGTATTTATAACCCCTAAGGTAAAGGAAAATAACAATAGACTGGAGTGTCACTACTTTCTCCCCTATTACAAACCAAGCAAAAAAAATAATTTGGAGACATTGGGGGGTTCTGAATACGGGTGAACATACGCTGGAGCATCCACTTTTTGCGTTTGGCTGGAATAAAATTATCAAGGACCACCTAGTGAGAGCTAATATACCATCAATCAGGTTACATCGGACATGCCACGATTCTTGGGGACTTGCCCCTCTTACAGGTGGTTACAAATGCAGAACTTGTAGTGCGTGTGAGTTTACTTTTGATACCAAGGAATTTGTTTATAATGATGTGAAAGTGACCCTACAACAATTCAAGAACTAGTAAGTTCTTGTGATATTTATTCCTTAGGAGCAATTGGGCCATTAACTGCCCTCTATTCACTTTGCTCTCTCAGCCTCACCTGTGATTATAGACATTCAGGTAAGCCTAATTCTTTTTGTTTCATTGAGTATTTTGGAGTTCACGTTGGACTGATTGGCTCTCTTATCGTTTCACAGAGCCTAAGCCGAGTGTCACAAAATTACGCAAATGCGGTGCTAAAAAAGTATAAATATGGGCCTTAGAGTGGTGGGGCGGGCAAAATACTGGTGGGGTTAATATAATAATAAAAAAAGGCACTTACCTTACTGACTTGCCACTACATCCTCCGCGCTCCGGTGTCTTCTCTCCTTGAAGCTCTGAACCCAGGAGACTGCACTACCCAATCCTGGTGCTGCTCTCATGCTGTTAAACAGCATGAGAGAAGCATCAGGATTGGAGGGAGTGGCCTCTCTCAGAGCTCTTAAGAGCACTGGAGGCCTGTGCTTTTTTTGGAGAAATTTAAAGTGCACATTAGGCTGGCTGTGGCAAGACGGCCAGCCAAAGGGATATGACACTTTAAACATAGTGCACAGCTTCCTGCTGCCACTCAGCAGCAATTGCCCCACCCCGTCCTGACACTCGTTTCAGGACGGGTACCTGAAAAATAAAATGATAATAAATAAACTTTATTATAATTTTATTTATCAGCTGCTCTGGGTCATTTTTCAAGCGGGACGATGCTCCTCGACTCTCATGGAAGAGCTGCTCTTGGTTTTAAATTGTTTCTTGTTGGGCGGCCTGCGCCGCGTTTATTGTACCCACTATTTACCATACTTGGTATGTTAATTTCTGTTGCATCTGGATTGCCCCAGTTGGATTTTCTATTGTTTGTTTCACTCTCCCACACCGACCTTCATGAGGCAATTGTGTTGTTTTTTGGCCAGTGTTCCTAAGTGATGCCTGAGCTCCTTGGGCTACGATTGCGGTGTTTTATCGCATTAGGTAACTTTTTTGACAAAGTTATCAGTCTAGTGCAGGGAACTCACCATTATTATTCATGGTCTCTGATCATAGTTGTCACACTTCACATATTGAGTGCTGTTTTTCTTTTACCATTAGGATTCACGTACGGCATTTTTACCGAGGGGCAACATGTTTTTATGGTCTGCGTTATTTGCATAAGTGTCACATATGTCTGGACCTAGACAATTATGGCATCCCTCTTTCCAGGTATGGTTGGTTATGGCAATTGTCTACTGCTTATTGGTTGGCAATTAATGCTCGTTTTCTTTCTTTTTTCTCTTCCTTCTTTCCTTTTTGTCCCTTTTTTCATATATCTTTCCTTTTATTTTCAGTGAATCTTGGTCACTTTTATATACTTTTTCCTTGGGCATAAATAATTATGGCGCTCATTATGAGCCTGGCAGACGGTGGTATTTTGGAGAAGAGTACTGCCAACAGGTTGGCGGTACTCTTCCCCAAAATATGACATTGACGGTTTTGCTCAAGCCAAACTGCCAATGTACCACTCCGTCCGTCAGGGCGGTAACAGCTGCGGGGCTGGAGACTTCAGTCTTCAGCCAGGTGGCCATCACTGTCCCACCCGTGGGATTATGACCCCGGCTACCGCAATGGTTTACGCGGCTTCCTAACCGCCATGAAAACCATGGCGGTAGGCACTATCAGTGACAGGGAATCCCTTCCCTGTCACTGATAAGGGTCTCCTACGCTCCCCTCCCCTTCCCCAGAGTCCTCCCCCCTCCCTCTCCAGACCCCCCATGACATACACGCACATTCACGCACCATCATACACACATACACACACTCATACCCACATTCACCCACGCATGAATACATCCATTCACACACAAATCCACACACACTTACATACATACAAGCACCCACGTATTCACACAACACAACCATGAATGCACACATGCATTCCACACACCACGCATCCATACACCAATATACACCCACACACACAACACCCTCACCCCCCTCCCCTGTCAGAGCACCCGACTTACCTGATTGCAGGGGGTCCTCCGGCAGGAGATGGGACAGGGCACTGCTGCCAGCAGCAGCGTCCGCCAACAGAACACCGCCAGGCCATATCATGTGTCATGATACGGTCTGCAGCGGTCTACTGACGCCACCTTACCTCCGTCCTCCGCCATGGCCGCAGCCGGAATCCCGCCATCCTTCTGGCGGAATTCCTGCTACAGTCATAATATCGCAGACATTAGGTAGCCGCGGCAACAGTGTTGTGGCAGCCGTCGACACGACGGTAGGCGGTTAATACTGCCGTTGGCATAATGAGGGCCTATATGTCTTGATGATGATCCTATAATTTTGTGAGGGATCGAAACGTTGCCAACTCTGGGACTTTGACTCTATTGTATTATTGATATTGTTGTATAAAAGGGAAGTGTTGCTTTGAAATTGTGACTAACCTATTTGACTGATTTTTTTCTCACATATATGCCTGACTTTTGTATTTGATTTGTTAGTTTGTACGTTTTCACCACCTATTTTTGTAGTAGTTTCAATAAAAAAAGATTTGAATCTGTCAATTGGACTATAGGTATGGGCATGATTGTATCCCCATTTCAATATTTCTTTATGGTTTCATGAGGGAACATTAATCCTTTATAATAATACGTACCACACAAACAATAGTGGCTGTGCTATATGGTTCGCACTTCCTTCAGTATGTATGTAACAAAATTAGTCATATGCTATGCTACAATGTATCAAGGGTGCCAACCGTACCACACCCAACCACTTCAGATGCATTAGTATTGGGTGAAAAACAACCCAAGTTAATAACAACGATGTACCTAGCACACCAAAAAGTCCATAAGGTTCAGTCCTTTATATATTTATACAGAAACTTACAGCACTGTAATGTGGTCCTTCAAGAAGATTTTAATTTGTCCGTTTTCATATGCCTCCGATAAGAACACCAGCTGCTCCAAATGAGAATAGCCACTCCAAATGAGAATACAGCCGACAAGTGTTTCGTCAATAAGACTTTCTCAAGGCTGTAACAGAATGTATAGTAAGAAAAGATATATGTAATGATACCATGCCCAGGTATTACATAGTTACGTAGATTGCCGTACTAAAAACAGAAACATCAAGATCCAAATATGTAATGGAAAAATTAGATACTACAGCAACACAGGACAAACCTTGGTGTCTGATTATAGACAATCCATGCAGAGCTTGGACATGCTGGGGTAGACATCATTTGTAAGTATAGAATGCAGCCTATTGGGGTACTGACTGTTGCTCTGTGTACCTCTTGGGAAAGGATAGGGGCTGATTTGTGTAGCTTACAATGGTGGAAGGTGCCAGTGGAGACTACCGTCGGCACCTTATCTGCAATAGTTAATTTGGCGTTCACCTTCGTTTGCATACTTTTAACAGTGGTGAAGATGGCTGTGGGAAGGTCAAGTTCATTACGCAATGTCAAGTATTACCCACTACAAACAGAACTTATGCTTTAATGTGATGGTCCAGTGAAACTGTGTATTATCAGCATTTATATACAATTTCAAATTAAATAAACGGATTAGATAAGGTAGTGGCTGCACATAAATGTTGAATTGGTAAGAAGAGTAGGCGGAGCCCTGAAAGAGTCCATATGGGATGCTGAAAGGATTAGAGCTAAATTGTCCAGGAAGGCCCCTTTGGGATTAATCAGTTAAGAATGAGTGGAACCACTGGACAATTGTTCTACATTACTAAACCTCTGAATTAGAATTGGATGGTCAACAGTGTCAGATGCCACTGAAAGATATGACAAAATCAGTGCACTGACACTGCAGACATCAGCAGCACTTCTGAGTCCATCAAAGGTGGCTGTGTGACTCTGTGCCCCGACCCATACAGAAGCCTTTACTGGGAATAGTCAAGAAGGCTATTTCCTTCCAGATGTGCACATTATTGAATGGCAACTAGCTGTACTTTATTTTTTTATTTTTGTAAGAAAGGTAATTTGGTGGTATTTGTGGGTAAATCAGTCAAAATGTATAGGATAGGTTGAGGGGAGAAAGATTGGATCCACCTCTGGAAAAACAGCTTCGGTAATATCTGTTCATTTCCTACTTTTTTGGAAGCCTAAATAACAGACCACATGTGTTGCCTGCCCTATGGGTGGATTCTTGAATGTGCTGCAAAAGATCAGTACAACCTAACTGAGTTAAATAATCTGTAAAACAGTACTGTGAAGAATCCCAGAGGTGGATTTTAAAAGGCCCTAAAATGATAAGGACAGTAAGTTTATTAATACATTTTGTAGCATGGTTCTCAAAGGAATTGAGGAAGGTGGAAAATCACTCAGGAGAAAACAGATAGATTAAGGGCTAGTGTTTCTGCTATCTATTTTGACAAGGCTTGGTCACCATACGTTTTAGAATATGGTATTCACACAATTCATATGGCCAAATATTCTGGGTTTCTAAAGGCGACTCTTTGTACAAAGAAGGATCTCAGCTTAGTTGCCTATAAACATCAAACAATGGACCCACATCCAGCTGTCCCCCGTTTCCATACAATCCTAAATGGTTGATATAATGGTTTTAATGGTTTTAATGTTATTATCAGCTTTCATGAGCAGGTGGGTATCATGGGAGTACGTAAATCAGTTGAACGTTGAAATAGGTGAGAGGACATTCATGTACATTAAACATGATGGGTGAAGTTATGGAGCTCTGAGGAATCCCCCAATTCAAGGTTCACCTTCCAGAGGCACTGGGCAGAAGAAGAACCTCAAAGGAGCATCCAGAAGAGAAATCCTTAACAACGTAAAAGCTTGGTTCTGCAGACCCACCACATGCAGTCAGTCCAGTAGGACACAAGGGTTCACTGCACTAAAAGCGACAGACAATTCAAGTAATACCAACCAGCTACATTCTCCCCTACGCCCATGCAGACCATAACACAAGCAGTCACCACTACTGTCTCAGCACTAAGATTGGGATGATAATCAGTCTATACAGGATGCCATAAATAGCTTGTTTTAATAAATGGCGGTGGTGGCGTCTGTGGTGCTTATGTCTGTCCTTGCATACAATGTCTGTTGATGTGGATGCATGTGGGTCAGTAGGTGTGCCTTGGATGGGTGAGGGGAGTGGGATGTGGGTATAAGAACAGGTAGCTGGAGGGGGGACGGGAGTAGAAGGGACACTGCCTGCATCAAGGAGGAGGCCAGAGCCTGAAACGATCTCTGTTGGCCAGACAAAGCACCGTGAATGCCTTCCAGGAACGCATTGCACTATTGCATCTGGGGTGCCAGTCTCTGGATGGCATTCACAATAGTTGTCTGCGCACAGAGATGGACCTCAGGAGGTCAATAACCTCCTCATTGAGGGCAGCAGGGCTGACTGGGGCAGGGGCAGAGGTGCCTGCGGAGAAGGAGATGCCCACCCTCTTGGGTGAGCGGGCACTGGGTGAGCGTGCACTGGCAACTGGGTGGGGAGCTACAGGGAGAGCGGTGCTGGTATGGGGGTGACGGACAAGGATGATGCTGGGGTGGTCCCAGATGAGTACGCCACCTCCAGGGAGCGTCCATCGGAGGAGGAATCTGAAGATGTAGTGGTCGATCCCGTACCCCCGTGGCATTCCCCTCGCCCTCCGTCCGACTGGTACCCTCGGCTCCACTGGTGTCAGCCTCCTGGGTCCCGTGGGCTGCAGCTTCCCCACTCGCCGGTGCACCTTCTCCTTCGCCAGATGATGCTGATGCACACAAAGACAGAGGAGGACAGGGAGGGAGAGAGAGAGAGACAGGGTGCAATAGGTCAATGCCAGCACAACAGTCACACAGGGTAGAACATCAGCATTTGATGCCATGCCGTGCTACACTATGCCCACCTCTGAACATCCTACAACTTGGGAACACCATAGGGGAAACCGCAACAATGCACATGTCAACCGCTGACTGATGCAAACATGTACATAAAGACTGTCATACCCACCACACCTGTCCAGTACCTGCCCACTAACCATGCCCGTTGAGACAAGCATGCAAAGGTCTGCACACCCAACAGGATCCTGCACGCGAGTTGGCAGGCCTACTTGGCTATTGAGAAGTAGCACTGTCACCATTTGGTCCACCTACCCCACTACACATGCAGTGCCTGCCAGCTGAATGAGGTCATGGATCCACCCCTGGCACAGTGGTTGGCCAGGACCAATCACAATGCCCTGACCCCCCAGGTCTAATGATCCTGTTGCCATGAGCTGGCAAGCACAACTAGCTAGTAGGTGGCCACGCAGTTTCAACATTGGAGGAAACTGCCCCTCTACCACTGACTGCATGGCATTACCTACACCTGTGATGTCAATCCTGCCCAGATGGATACAACCCATAGTGGACATCATTGTACCTAGCATCCACGCCACAACTACCCAATGGAGCCCAGACAGAGCCACCATGCCAACACATGTTGAAAGTGAGAGTGAGTACTTACCCCCATGTGGCTGCTGTGCTGCCCTCAAGCGCCCATCCACCTAGGGGTAGGCCACCACCAATATGTGGGCCATTGGAGGGGTCAGGGTCTGACGGGCACCCCTCCCTCGTTGGGAGGATGTCCCCAGCTGGGCCTCCGCAGTCTTTCGGGCCCAGCATCTCAGGTCCTCCCACAACTTTCTGCAGTGGGTGCTCTGCCGGGCATGGACCCTCAGAAGCCGCACTTGCTTGGCAATGGCACACCAAATCCCCTTGTTCTGATAGGCGCTGACCTGTATGGGTGACACAGACAGAAGGACACAGTCATGTAGAGTGGCATCCCTGGGACAGTAGTAGACAGCATACGTCACACTTCCACACCCACATGCCGTCAGCCAATGTAGTCTGAGGCCCCTCACCCAAGTCCATGCTTCATACACACTGCCATCTACCAAGGCCCCCATCCCGAATGCACAAATCACATACAGGACAATGACATTAGGCTCACCTGCTGCTCTGGTGCCCCATACAACTGTCCATACAGGTGCAGGCCCCCGCACACGAGCCACTCCAACTCCTGCAGGAATTGGCAACTTGGCTACCAGAGTCAGAACACAGCAGTATATGCAGTGGAGGTCTTCAGTGCATGAGGTTCAGGAGTCAAGTGAGCATGAGCACATGAAATGGTGGTCACTGCCGCCGCAGACATCACCGTCACCACAGGCGGCAATAACCATTGGCCCCTGCCTCTTATTGGCAACAGTGTGAACAAATGGTGAGTTGCATGCCGGTTGTGACCGCCTCCCACCATGACGTATAATGCCGGCAGGATGATCTCACTTCCGCCTGTCCCATGCATGCAGACGGGCGGCTACCATTTTACACGTCCCATGTGTAATGGGTGTGAAAGTTAGTGCGGCATGGGTGACATATGCTGGCCTGCTGCCACATCAACACCATCGACACAGTCTATGGTGCACGACATTGAACCAACTCTCTTCTGTTCCCAGGTGCGATGCATGGCTTAGGATGAGGAATGCATTAGTGTACAGGGCCCTAGTCGGCCTTGCCACCCTGGTGTAGCATCACTTCATCCAGAACTATCACCTGAACGTGTTACCATAATGAAGCTGGTGGCCCAGTTGGAGCCGGATCTGTTGCCTGCCATTGGCCATCCCCATGCCATCCCCATGCCATCCCTCCCACAGTACAGGTGTTGTCAGTCCTCCACTACCTTGCCTCAGGCTCCTTGGAGGTCACAGTGGGCCTCGCAGCTGGGATATCGCAGCCTGTGTTCAGCAATGTCCTGAGGGATGTAGTGTGTGCCCTGATAAAACAAATGTCCAGCTACATCCGGTTCTCCTGATGTGCAGAATTGCCTACTGTCAAAACAGCATTCTACCATATGGCACATGTCCCACATGTGACTGGGGCTATTGATGGCACCCACATTGCCCTGGTGCCCCCCAGGAGGAATGAACAGGTGTACAGAAACCACAAAAACTTTAATTCGGTCAATGTGCAGGTGGTGTGTCTTGCAGACCAGTGCATCTCCCAGGTGACGGCCAGGTACCCAGGCTCTGTGCATGATTCCTACATCCTGGGAACAGCAGTGTCCCACACATGATGGCACCACTCCAGAGGGACCTGGCCTGGCTCCTCGGTATGTACCTGTGCCCCTCCACTCTCTCCACCGTTGTGCCCCTGCTCTATTTCTCTCCCGGTCTTGACATGCCTCTTCCCTCTATGCATACAGGTGACTCTGGCTATCGCAACCTGCCCTGGCTCATGACACCCGTGAGGCATCCAAGCTCAGCTGCAGAGGACTGTTACAACGGGGCCCACGGTCATATTGGCCTGCTGAAGGCCAGGTTCCCGTGTTTGCATGTCTCCGGGGGTGCCCTGCTCTACAACCAACAGAAGGTTTGCCAGATCATTGTGGCCTGCTGTATGTTGCACAATCTGTCCATGAGGTGTCACATCCCATTGCTGGATGCAGAGGAGGGGGTAGCTGTGCCAGTGGCTGATGAAGGGGACATGGGGAGTGATGAAGAGGAGGATGATGAAGATGTAGCTGACTCCAGGGCAGAGCTGATTATACATTACTGAGATGCAGGTATGTGTAAACTGTGTGGTATATGTGCTCTACAACTGTCTGCCTTGTCCCTGAATCCACCTGTTGTCTGTGACCACTGACGCTATTGGTTGCAGCTCTGACTCTGGGTGGGTTGGAGGGGGAATGTGCCCATGACTTAGGTAGTCACCATGAAAAGGTCATGCCTATAGTCGGGCAGCTGTTGTGCTGGTGCACTAGTGCCATCAATGTGCATGTAGAATGTTCCCTGAGCTGCCAGTTCAAGTGCTATGTGTGTGCCACACAGGGTTGTTGCATGTGTGCAGCATCTATCCTGAGAGTCGACATTGGGTGACAGTGCTACATTGTTGTTGGTGGTAGTGGGTAAGGGGTCAGGTCTGGCGGTAGGTGCTGTGCGGGGTGGCCATTGGGTTGGTATGTGTTGTTTTTGTGTGTTGGTTCTGGCTATATGGTTTTGGACCTGACTGGCATATCTGCCTTGGATTTCTGTTCCTACAGTGCATTTGTGTGGAGTTGGCATCTGTGACTCCTACAGTGATTGTTATCCCTGTCTTGCTCTACTTTCGGGGCAATGTTGTGGTGTTCTGTGGTCCCTGTCTAGGCTGTTGCCTCCATTGACACATATGCCCAGCCACTGCCTGCTACATGACCAACCTTTCTGGATTTTGCTCCCCCCTCTGTCACCCTCCCATGAATGTGCTGGGCGATGGATTGCCAGTTGTACACGTATTGGCAGTTGCATGCGTACTCATGACAAATAAATAGGTAGACAGGAACTGTGCTCAATTGTCGTTTATTTGGGATGTCCAAGTGTAAGGGATGATGAGTGTGGTCATGGCTGCGGAGATCATCAGAGTGGTGAGGCCAACTGTAGGTAGTCCGGGTCCAGTCTGCTGGCTGTGGGTAGACAGAGATATTGGAGTGGACAGTCGGCAGGGTGTCATAGTCACACGCAAGGGAGAATGTTCAGGAGAGGGTCACTTTCTGGCGGTGGTCATGGTCTGGCCATCATGTACGGCTGGATGTCTACTCGGACGTCCTCGCTTGCGAAGGGGGTTCCTCAGCTACAGGTGTCGGGATGCTGGTGTCCTGCGAGTCCTGTGGCGGAGCCTCCATGCCACTGGCTGCTGCTGACATGGAGGGCTGTGATGGGATGTGGCCAGTGGTAGGGCCTGCTGGTGGGTAGTGGTCTCACGCATGACAGGGGTCAGGTCCCTGAGCACCCCTACTATGGAGGTCATGGTGGTATTGTGGGCCTGCCACTGCTGCATGGCCTCCTGATGGTATTGTCCCTGCAGCCGCAGGGTCTCCTGCACAGTAGCGAGGATCTGGGCCACTGTCTTTTGGGTGTGCTAGTATACACCCAGGACTTGGTGGAGGCCCTCTTTGGCAGTCAGTTTGTGTGGCTGCCCTGACCCTTGGCCCACGGTTCCCCTCCCACTACCCCTGACCTCCTGTGCCTGTGCCCCTGGCACAGTGTGTCCACTCCCAGTAGCAGCAGGTCCTTCATTGTCTAGGGTGTGTGTCCTTGACTCTTGTGCCTGTGCTACGGGGCACACTTCTGATTGATGGGTCCCTGGGGCACAACTTTGGGGTTCATGTTCTGGCTGTGGTGTTGTTGCCGCATGGGTAAGGACGTGTGGTGTATCCAGAGTCGGTGTGCTGTTGATGGACTGTCCAGTGTTCCCAGACGGCCCAGGCAAGTTGTCCTTATACAGACATCCAGTGGGGCCTTCATACTGGGGAGGGCTGTCTGGGCCTGGCTTCCTCTGCAGGGTGTCAGTGGCAGTGGTACCTGTGGATGGATACGGTAGATGTCAGTTGTATGACTGTAGTTGTTATGTCCCTGTTTTGATGCATGAAGTGGCTCGACTTCCTTCCCAGTTATGGCAATGACAGCTGCTGCACTCAGACATTGATTTAGTTTGGATTGTGGGAGCTGTGGTTCTACACGTTGTGGTTCACATCCGTGCATTAGGGGTGTGTGTGTGTAGGTATGGTTGGAATGGGGTGGGGTGGTATGCAGAGGAGGGGCGTGGAGTATTTGGGACGGGGGCAGTGGGGTGGGTTGCAGTGGGTTGGAGAGTGGTGTGGAGCTCTCGGGTGTTTGGTGTTTGGGGGGTATCGCTGACTTATCAGAGTCGAGCCCTCCGCTGATGCCAGTCAGGCCCTGGGGATGCAAGATGTCCAGGACCTTCTCCTCCCAGGATGTCAACTGAAGGGGAGCCAGTCTTGTTTTTGGCTATCCGCTGCCTGGACTCCATGGATCGGAACTTCCCCCTGAGACCGTTCCACCTCCTTCTGATGTCCTCCAACTGTGTTGACCCTGTCGACGATCCTCTGCCACAACTATGCCATAACCCCGACTTTTTGGCTATAGATGTTTTCTGTACCTGGACTCCTATGAGTTGTGGCTCGACTCTGATGATCAACAGCTTCCTCTCGGAAAACCAACCCAGCATCAGAACCTATGACCAATTGACCCCCCTCCCCCAGAACTTACTCAGACCATCCACATGCATTCCACGATCACCATGGAGGAAACAGAAAGTATCATGAACAGCAAATACTCCAGAGCCCCCATGGACCCTTTCCCACACCACATCTACTTCAGAGCCGGCACATCCATTGCACCCAAGCTCTGGAACACAATAAATCGCTCCATCAACATTGGCACCTTTCCCGAGGACTGGGAAATCACGGAACAGATGACAAAGTCATATTTCTTCCTAAATGCATAGTTTCTGTGTTAGACAGAGAATTAGTGGCTGAATATTGTTCGCCTTGGATTATTATCACTAGGGACTATTTTACGAAGAAGATTGGAGATTTGCTGGACATTGAGAATTTATGTCTGTCTGAAAATGGTGCTGAGACCTTTGATGATAAAAAAAAATTTATATGCTGGGATTCCAGAGATTGGAACTGCAATTTAAGGAGTGTTCAGCTGAAATCAAACTATTTGTTGTGATTAAAGGTGTAAATGTACTAGGATGGAAGTTAGGTATAATTCTTAATCTTATAAAAAGAGAACAAATATCTTTTGTTAAGTGTTCCTCGGAGAGTGCACAAGTTAAGGATGCTTTTCCTAAAGTATGTTCAGGCGATTTGTGAAAATTGAAAGGCTTTGTGCATAAAATATTTGTGAAATGTGAAGCTGTCCCAGTGGGACAAACATGTACAAATGTACCTTTAAATTTAAGACATTAATCAAAGGTTTGATTACATTTCTTCATCAGGAAAGAGATTATTGAGAGAATAGAATCATCCGAATGGGTATCTGCCTTTGTATTGGGTAAGAAAGCAGATACACATTTAGGGCTGTGCGTTCACTTGGGAGCATTGAATGCTAATATCGTAGTGGATTGCCATCCACTCCCCAACATCAATGAACTAACTTCATGTTTGAAGAGGCAACAATTTTTCCATGATAGATCTTCATTCTGCGTATCATAAGATTCTTCTAACTCTAGAGTCACATTCATTAGCAGCTTTTCTAGCTATACATGGACTGTTTCAATATAAGTAATGTCCTTTGGGCTGGCATCCAATTCCTCAATCTTTAAGCAAGCAATCTTTCATCATTTCAAGGACTGTGCAAAATGCTTTCAGAATTATATTCTTGTCTTTTCTTCCAATATGTCTAAGCATAAGAGGCACATGTTAAAATTATAACCAAAACTTAAGAAACTGCAACCTAAACTTTGAAAGGAGAGACGTGCTATATTTTCTGTGTTAAGCTTGACTATTTAAGACCCAACATTTCCGTAGAAGGTATGACTCAAAAGGAAAGGTTAGAGTATGCAATCATAAATGACCCAGTACTGAATTAGAAAGAAAATATTTTATCCTTTGCCAGACTTTGTGATTGTTACAATAACTTTGGAGAAATAATGGAACCAATGAGAAAGCTGGATAGAAAGATCTCCAAATTCAATTGGACAGAATCATTACAGGTTACATTTGATTCTATATAATCAATGTCTAAAAAGACAATGCTCATGCTACTACCTTGCAACCCTTTTGCCCTAATTAACAATGTATTATAATGGTTGATGGTAGCATGTATCGGATTCGGGAACTTCCCACTTTGTGAGAAGCATAAGTGGAATTTGGACTTTGCATTTAGAAAGCTAAAAGGTTGTGAAAGAAAGAATGCAGTTATTGAGAAAAGAACCATTGGTTGGTGTCTTGAATGTGAAACACTCCAGAAACTACATATGCAGAAATAAATTTGTCCTTAAAGGGGATAACAAGGAACTTTATAATATCCTTTCCTTGAGAGGAGTATGGAGTTTAACAGCTAGAATTGCCAGACTGAGTTCTAGGTTGCAAGAATATTGTTTAATTGTTTATATCTACCAGGAAAATGTGATTGCTTATTGTCTTTCGAGACTTCTGCAAGCAACGAAGGAGAAATTGAAGAGTCTAAAAGTGAAACTGCTAGAGTGGCAACTGTGGAAAGTATGATATTTGGTCGCTACTGAAAGTGAATGACTGGAAACTAAGAAGAAAGATTTATTACTGAAAGAGGTAACGTGTTTTGTAAGGATGGTTTTGTAACATACAGGATTTATGAAACTGAACACTATTGATATTCTTAGGATTACAGTTTTTATTGTATTGTCCTTGCACAAAAGTACAGATTTCAAGGTACTCTACTGTTCTTCTCCTTTAGATATTCAAAAGCCGGGACCATAACGAAAGACAGACACCCCTCGAATGAAGGAGAAAATGTCACAGGTTTGTGTTCAATGTTATGCCAGTATCATGATTGGGTAAGGGTTATTGAGGAAGTTCACCCAGTTTGGACTAGGTTCTTGGCCCCATCACTATGTGCAAGAAATGAGAACAATGCCCTGTCTATTACAAACGTAGTTACATGTCACTAGGTCAGGGTTTCACAAAGAAAGAGTTTTTGGACATATGTAAGATACTCATCGTAGTTTACACAAGGGGAATGCTCAAATGAAATGAAAGGCACGCATCGAAAATCTAGATGAGTCTTGTATTATCTCTAGGAACGAGCACCTTACAGAGGGGAAACGTCTAGACCATGGCTCACTACTACATCCCGCCTTTCTCCCTCTTGCCTCCTGTACCTTCCCAGTAAACAATGATGTACCGGGGCTAGCCACGGTCCTCCAGAAGCGTGGCGTGGTGCATCATTTTAATGGTAGCCTCCTGGTCTTCTTCCGTCCTCGATTGGGCAATCAGCCTTCTTGTTCTCGGCTGGGGCTTCCCTCGTCACAGCATCCCTCTCTCTCTGCAGTAGCCTCTTCTTTGGTTTCACGCTCTTCCGTCCCTTGAGAGACTCTGCTTCCATTTACGTACTGAGCTCCTGTGTTCATCTGACTCCTGCCCACCTGTTCCTCTGAGTTCCAGGAATTAACAGGCCCGTCCTCCTGTGGTTATGTCAGGCTTTCTTCTTCATACAGGCTTCTCTAGTTAAAGATAAAGGGATGACTACCCGTCCGAGTCCTTCGTGCCTGACTTCCTGCTTGTGGCTGAAAACAGAGGAGACCATATTCAGTACATGGGGGAGCTGGTGGGAATGTACCATGGAGAGTCATCCACCCCATCTTTCCCCCTTGGGTCAGGAGACCTGACAGCTCCCCCTTTAGGATTTTCCCATTTGGGGAAAGAGGAAGTCTGGACTGGAAAGCAGCATCGCAGTTGTCAATACCCTTGCATTGCCACATCTCTAACATGTAAGGCTACTCGGGAAAACAACTGTATTAAGCACTCAGCTATGTTTTTGGTAGTGGGTGACCTTAATGGAAAGACCTCAGGGTACAGTAGTTTACAATTACCAATAAATACTGGTTCCCTTTGCTAGACTTTGGAAGTGGGGCTAAAAGGTCCATCCCCACCAGTTTGAATGCCTTTCCGATGATGGGAAGTGGTTGGAGGGGCACAGGACGGGGTCCAAACAGGTTCTTTCTTAGACACACCTCTCATTCTTGGCAATATTTTTTATAGCGGCATAAATCCCTGGCCAATAAAACTGTATATGGATGTTTTGAGTCATCTTGAGAGACTCCATATGTCCTGCCATTAGTTGGGAATGTGCAAAGAATAGTATCTGCTCACGGAATTCATAAGACACTAAGGGGGTCATTCTGACCCTGGCGGCCGCCACCGACCACGGGAGAACCGCCAACAGGCTGGCGGTGCTCCAACGAGCATTCTGACCGCGGCGGTTCAGCCGCGGTCAGAAGCGGAAAGTCAGCGGTCTCCCGCTGACTTTCCGCTGCTCGTTTGAATCCTCCATGGCTGCGGAGCGCGCTCTGCAGCCATGAGGATTCTGACCCCCCCTACCGCCATCCTGTTCATGGCGGGAAAGCCGCCATGAACAGGATGGCGGTAGGGGGGGTCGCGGGGCCCCTGGGGGCCCCTGCCGTGCCCATGCCCCGCAAAGTATTTCAGTGTCTGCCTTGCAGACACTGAAATACGCGACGGGTGCCACTGCACCCGTCGCACCTTCCCACTCCGCCGGCTCGATTACGAGCCGGCATCCTCGTGGGAAGGGAGTTTTTCCCTGGGCTGGCGGGCGGTCTTTTGGAGACCGCCCGCCAGCCCAGGGAAAAACTCATAATACCCTCCGCGGTCTTCTGACCGCGGAGCGGTATAATGGGGGCGGAATTCTGGCGGGCGGCCTCCGCCGCCCGCCAGAATCAGACTCACCCCCTAAGGCCCATATTTATACCTTTTTAGCACCACATTTGCGCCGCATTTTGTAGCAAAAGTGACGCAAACTTACAAAATACAATTGTATTTTGTAAGTTTGCGCCGCTTTTCCTTCACAAAATGACGCAAATGAGGTGCTAAAAAAGTATAAATATGGGCCTAAAAGTTGAGGACTGCCACCCTCTTGACCTATCTTATATAGTAACACCTTCTTCGTGACAATTTGAGGATAGCTTGTTTTGGGATTTATTTCCTTTGCCTGGGCTTCTTGCCATGCGTTCTGTAAAAAGGCATCATTCAACTGGGTATGCCAGAGGTTTTTATCTAGTACCTAAAGTTCCTGGGTAGGTAGGGCCTCTCTGGGATTTTCTTTTTTTGGGCTCTTCCTGTCAGGCTGGAGGCAGTTTACTTTAGTTAGGAACATCTCCAGGAACTCTGGGTTGTCGGGGCAATGATGAGGTCCTCTGGAAGATTACGCAACACCCCTACTATTATGTCCAATACTTGCCCCTTCACAGTAATTATAGAGAGGTTGCTCTGGATATGTCTTAACATCCTCAAGTACACAACAGATATTGACTACTTGTCCTGGAAGCATGGACCAAGTTCCCCTGTATCACATACTGTTTATAGCGAGAGTCTAAAAAAGCTGTAATTCATTGTTTGTTAATTTGTACACTTACATAGAAACATTGTCCCAGCCCTGGGGTGTAGAGGATGGAACTGGGAACACAACTAATATCCATAGGTTATTCAGTAGTTGTCTTGCTGGGAAAGACCCCGGCAATATGGCCACACTCCCCACAGTCAAAGCATTGAGAGCCCCTATAAATGGGATTCTCAGGTTTCGAGGGCTTTGGTTTTGGGACATCTCCAAAAAAAATTCCGGCCTTCTCTCAGTTTTTCTGTGGACGGATGGGGGCTTTTGATGGGTTTTAGCTGTTTTCGTGCTATAGAAGCATGGATGTGCTTGAGAGAAAGTGGTGGCCATTTCTATTGCTTGTTCCACAGCAAGATGGATATGCTGTCTAAGCCACCTTTGGTTTGGTAAAGGAAGTGCTTTGAGATATTGATCTAAGTAGATCTGTTTCATGATTTCCTCCTTGGTGTGCCCCTGAGGCTTTAACCACTTATGAGCAGCCATTTTGAGTTTAAACAATAGTGTTTTAGGATTATCCCCTGTGGCTCCGCTTTCCTTTTGATATCTAACTCTGTAAGTCTCAGCGTCCATGCCTAGGTGATCTAGGATAACCTGCTTAATATATTCATAGGGAGTATTACCATGGGTGCTTGCAATCTGGTAGGCTGCCTAGGCTACGCCTGTTAGGAGGGGGCCTAAAAAGAAAGGCCGTTCATCTATTGACCATGCATAGGCCCATGTATCTCTTTCAAAATTCAATAGAAATACATTGAGGTATTCCCCTGCAACACATTTTTGTAGAGCCATATTGGTGGCAGCACAACTTCCTTGAGTGCGAGACGTTGGCTGTATCTGATCCTCAGCTACTTCATTAATGGTCTCCAGCAGTGACTTCATAAAGTCACAGAATAACTTGCGGTCTGCCTTCACAGAAGACATCTGTCGCTCGAGAGCCCACTCAAGTTTCTTTTGCCCCTGTGCAAGCTGGCATACTATATTTTTCACCACATGTTATAATATACGGGATTCATGAGAGTGAACACGACTGATAGTCTTAGGATTACTGTTTTTATTGTATTGTCCTTGCATAAAAGTACAGACTTTAAGTTACTCTTCAGTTCTTCTCCTTTAGGTATTCGAAAGCCGGGACCACCATGGAAAATGGGTGCCCCTCAAACAAAGAAGAAAATACCACAGGTAAGTGTTCAATGTTATGCCAGTATCATAAATGGACTTTAGACTCAGGGTCTTGTGACTGCCAAATTCCCAGTGGCAGTCAGACCGCTTCACTCCTGGTGGTCCGACCACCAGATGATGACCCTGGCTGTCTGACTGCCAGGGGACCGCCGCCACGGCTAGGATCATAGATCCCAGTGGGGTAGCTGTGGTCGGAGTCGTGGTCAGGCACAGCAGCGCTGAGTTCAGCCCTGCTGTGCTGATCCAGAGTCAACTATCCGCCAGCCTTTTCATGACTATGCATTGGCAGACAGTGCACATTTCGAGGGTGCTGGGGCACCTAATAAGGAGGTTTCCGACAGTCAGCCCAGTGGAAACATCGTAATTGAGCCAGGGAGAGACCTCCAGCTCCGTTGCGGTCTCTTCCTCTTTGGTCTGGCTGAACAACAGTCAGCCCGCCAAACTTGTCATGAGGCCCTAAGTCTCCTATCCCTGTCAGCGTGTGCAAGAAATGAGAAATATGTCCCGTCTATCACAAACCTAGTTACATGTCACTAGGTTGGGAATTCATGAAGAAAGATATGTGTAAGATACTTGTCATAGTTTACACAAGAGGAATGTTCTACTAAAAAGAAAGGCACACATGCAAAATCTAGCTGCATCTTGCATTATCTCCGGGTATGGGCACCTCACAGAGGGAAACTGTCTAAAACCCGGCTCACTAATGCATCCCACCTTTCACCCTCTTGCCTCCCGTACCTTTCCAGTAAACAATAATGTATCTGGGCTAACCACGCTCCTCCAGCAGCATGGTGGGGTGACTCATTTTGATGGTGGCCTCCTTGCTTTCTTCCGTCCTCGTTCGGGCAATGAGCCTTCACGTTTTAGGCTGGGGCTTCCCTCGTCACGGCGTCCCTCTCTCTCTGCAGTATCCTCTACTCACCCTCTGCTTTGGTTATGCGCTCTTCTGTCCCTTGTGAGACTCTACCTCCTTTTACGACCTGAGAAGCTCCTGCATTCGTCTGACTCCTACTCACGTGTTCCTCTAAATTCCAGGATTGAAGGGCCCGTTCTCCTGTGGGTATATTTGGCCTTCTTTTTGATGTGGTCTTCTGTAGTTAAAGATAAAGGTAGGACTACCCATCCCAGTCTCTCTTGCTTGACTTCTTGTTAGTGTCAGAAAAAGAGGAGACAATATTTAGTATGGGGGGAGCTGGTGGGAACGTACCATAGAGGGTTGTCCACCTCATCCTCCCCCTTGGGGACAGGAGACTCATCTGTCCATTTCTTAATGTCTCATAAATATTGTCAGTTGAAGATGAATTTTTCCCTGAAGTGAGGGAAATATGTTCCTTCATATATGCTGTGTAATACAATTCTAAGTAAGGGATATGAAAGATATCCTGGAATGTCTGCGATTAAAATATTAATCAGACAACGTTGATGATGGCCTATATTAGATAAGATGCTGGAGCACTGGGTAAGGGATTGTGCTGAGCGCAACCAAGGTGATACAGTAGCCAGACGTATATCTGCTCAACTGAATCAAGTGTCATGGCCAAAGATTCCTTGGAACAAAATAGCATTGGATATCACGGGTCCCTTCAATTGCCTTCCCTATGCTTCTAGTTTTGCCATAGTACTCTTTTTTATTATCACTCAAAATGGCTGAAGTAAAATTTGTGAGTAAAGTTTCCACAAGTTTGAATTCCTTAAGCACGTTTTTTCAAGAGAAAATACCCAGGCCCATATTTATACTTTTTTAGCGCCGCATTTGCACCGCTTTCTGAAGCAAAATCGGTGCAAACTTACAAAATACAATAGTATTTTGTAAGTTTGCACCGATTTTGCGTTGTATTTTGTAGTTTGCGCCGATTTTGCTTCAAAAAGCGGCGCAAATGCGGCGCTAATAAAGTATAAATATGGGCCTGGGTATTTTAGTCACAGACAATAGTGTCCAGTTGATTTCTAGTGAGATGAGACAAATTTTTTGACTCCTGTGTTATTAGTCACCACATCTGTCTGTGAGCCCCAGTATAATGGCCAGGTGGAATGCTTTCATAGAGCAGTTACAGAAAGTAACGGTTTCATAATCACACACATGACCACCAGCAACCAGAACACTATAACAGCTGTTAAATCTTGATATTATTGACATGTCCTAATACACAAGAGACATAACATAAAATACAATTGGATACTTTAATCGGTATACTGATGAGACTTAATCAGCAGAACTTTCCCAGGTTAAGACAGAGTACCTAACAGTAGATCAGTTCTGTTACAAGTAATGAACCACTGCTTCTTTCCTACCGCTCCTATAGGCAACGGAGTGTAGAAAACAAATATCTGCAGCTACCCATCTACTCGTATGAACTGGGGGGTACCTGAACGTTTCTCCACTCCATTGCTATTATGGGATTAGCTAACAGTAATGCAGTGCTTAATTTGTAAATAAAAACGTGCTGGTGCCGAAAGCCCTCCTCTTAAACATGCGGCTGCTGCAATTAAATGTGCGAGCACAGGATACTGAGGCAGTGTAATCCTGACGCCATCTTGGGCCTCTTTAATCCATTTACAGCAACTCCCTGCCCCTTCAGCTCACTCCTGCAGCTTTCTGCTTTCGCCCATTTTGGCACTTTTTCGTTTTTCCCTTCTTCCGTCTTTCCCGTATGTGTCTTTTGCTTGCAGTAAATGCTTGAGGCAGAAAAATAAGTGCTGGCCCTCAAAAATAAGTACCCGTGCTCCGCACTGGAAACAACAAGCACAAATTAGCCACTGAAGTAATGCTAATTCTGCAAACTAAGGCCCGAATATATGAAAAATTACTCACAACTGCGCTAGCGCAGTTGTGTGTCAAAAATGTTAACACAAGCTAACGTCATTCCCTAGCGCCATCAGTGCTCCATATTTAAAAAATGACGCACGATGGCGCTAAGGAATGGTTAGCTCCAAAAAAAATGACGCTAACCATTGCGACATGCCGTAAGAAAAAGTGACGTTAATGCTGCAAAAGTGTCGCTAGACCTTTTTGCAGCACGTTTTTTTATGCAAAACGGGTAAGGGCCATACTAAACCGCATTAGCGTGAAAAAAAAAATGCGCAAGCAAGAAAAAAACATTTGGGAAGACGAGATGGAGAATGCAGGCCAGGAGAGACCCCGAGGAGATCCCAATCAGCCAAGTACCAGCCAGGAGGGTCCAGCAAAGTCCCAGGAGAAGGAGAAGAGGAAGCAGAAGTGTCGCTTTAGTGAGGAGGAGCATGACATCTTGGTCAGAGAGGTGACGGATCACCAACACCAGCTCTTCGTCACCTCCAAATTGCCAAATTATAGGAGAGAGGCCATATGGCAGGCAATAGTAGACAAAGTCAACAGTGTGGCAGAGGTGAGGAGGACTGTCATCGATTTCAAGAAGCGCTGGCACGATTGCAAGCACAGAACTGAGGAGAAACTGGCCAGGAATGGAAAGGCAGTGTTGCAGACTGGAGATGGAAGTTCTGCACCACAGGAGGACTTGTATGAGGTGGAGGAGATGGTCGCAGCGGTCATCCTGGAGGAGCTGGTCACTGGAATCGCAGGACAGAGCAGTGCATACTACCAAGAACTACCACTAATGCAGGGTGAGTTGCAGGGGGGACTATCCGGAATCTCACAAATGGCAGAAGGGAGAGGCACATAGAACACACTCAAGGCAAACTAAAGGGTTGCATCGGGACACATAGGCCCTGAATCAGAATGACACATTGCCACCCATGCCACACTTGTAGTGACACTGGTTGCGCAATGCACTCCGACATATACACAACATGGACATAACCCACTTATTATGGCTTTAGACCACCATGTAAATATGCAGCTCATTGCCTGGAAGGGACATGCAATTAGTGTGGTTGTTCTACAACAACACCCATTGCATATTGTCATTGCCCCAGATCCAACACAACATGTTCATCAGAGACTGGGACTGAAGACAATATCACCCCAGGGGTGGTGTCAGGATGGCGCAACAAGGCAAAATGCTTTCCTTCATTCCATGTGTTATTGTCCTTCTTATGTGGGCTGCATCCTGCAGCACACATTGAAATGCCACCTTGCCATAATTGCTTGTACATGTGCAGGAAGGGACACCTCCCTTCATATGAACAATCTATCCCCTCAATGCAGGCACCCCTTCATCATGCCTGCATTGGTGCAGGGAGGACAAATCTGCACAGGCACAAGGGGAATCGCAGGGGTTTGCCGTATTCCAGTAAACATGGTGCATCCCTGCGTTTCAAAACTGGCACAGCGTTGTGCAACAAATATTGCTGCTGCACTGAGCTCTGCCACTTGAGAAAATATCAGGCCGTAAGTGGGCAAGCTGAGGAATGCAAACCACACAGGATGGGCCAAAAAGAACTCTCACACACATCTCTATATACCATTTGGGAATGAATGCAAAAGTAAACTCCTACAACATATGGGGCATGTCTGTGACCATCATTTGTGCAGCTGTACAAGTAGCTGCATTCTCACCATCTAACAAGACTGAGTGTGTTGTGTGAATTGTTGGTGTACTGCTTAATGGGACATTCAGCATGCGTAAGAACTGGTACAAGTGAATTCAAAGTTGCACTACCGTCACAATGTCACTAGCCTGTACTGAAAATCGTACAAATAGTTGCCTATCTGGATCCAAGCTGAACATTCCACTTGTGCTACATCAACGAAGTCTTAAAATGCATGCATTGATCCACATGCTACATCTTTAGCCCAACATATGCATGTGGAAGATGTGCTGTATGCAAGAGAATGTCCCAAATGTAGGGAGGGACAAACTATTGTGGCAGACAATCCCTAATGGTTGGACTGTCCCTTCCAATTAGCACATGTGTGGGGTCTGCTAGAGGCAGATGAGAATGTTACACAAGGATTGTACGCAATGGACCTACCTGTGCCATGCTGCACTAGTGCCATCATTCATGGTGCCAGTGCATTATAGCACCAAAAGAGTGACAGCACACATTACACTACTGTGGGAATGGCCACCATAGTGAATAGGAAGGCAAATTACTTGCCAACATGGTGTCAGTGGCAGGGGTAAGGAGTCTGCAAGGAAGTTGGTGGTGTGTGGTCAAAGCACAAAATACCTTCTAAGGTTGCCTCATGTGTGATGCACAGTGCTACACGTAATATACAACTGCAACCTGGGGTCTGTAACATGTCACTGAGCCTCCAGTAGCAAGTAAATGATGTGTCATGTCAGCAGCCACCACAGTCAAAGATTGACATATCACTATCTCATTGCAGAGGATGATGCCTTACCTGATTTTACAGATGACATGGATGACCAGCTGCTGACCTTCAATGAAGAGACTCTCCAGGATGTCCTATGTTCCCTCTAGTCACCACCTCCAGTCGCAGGGAGGACACATGGCATTGCGGGATCTCCACATGAACCACCCAGCTACCAACAAACAGCACCAGCCAGTCCTGCCATAGCCCTGGACTGCGAGGACCCAGACATCACCATTTAGAGGACACTGGTAGGAGTCCAGCGAGAGCTGGCCAAGCAGGTGCGGGTTGGGACGAAGACCATGGCAGGCAGCATAGAGGGAGTGCAGAGGTGCCTCAGTCCAATTAAGGACAACTCAGCTGCCATCAGAGGCACCCACTCCCCGCTACCAGCCGTCCCTGGCTGACATAACTGCTGTCATGAGGCAGAGGCTTCAACAAATGCCCTCCCAAAGTGGCAGCAGCATGATAGACAACAGGCTTGGGGCTATACAGAATACCCTGGATTCCATAAAGCGGGAAGTGGCCTCTCTCAGGGAAAACATGGCTGCCCACCACTGTGATGTTGCTGCGGTGTTGAGAAATCAGCAATTCCTCCTTGCTGCAGTGATGCCTTATGTGTTCCCACAAATGGCAGCTGCCGGAACCTTTGACTCCACATCTCTATCCCCTGATGTGTGTGTGGCCCCCTCAACCTCAACAACAGCACCACCCATGGCACAGGACGCACCACACACATAAGAGGATGAAGATGTGGAAGGAACAACATTCACAAGGAAAACCACCCGGTAGCACCAGTCTGTGCCACATGGACATTATCTCCTTAGTTCTGTGTTTAAGATCATGCCAGTGTTGTGACAGCTGGCAATGTGCCCTCTTCACTCAACCACTGTTGACTTGTCTACTATGTACTGTCATTTTCTCAAATCTTACCTACTGGCAATTTGAACACCTCCTCAGTAATGCATACTTATCCTAACCATGTCTCATGACATGTCCCTCACACCTGGACTCTAATGGTACAACAGATGACTCAAGATCTCTCATGGGGTCTGCGAACTGGACATTGTATAGCATTGGAAAATAGACTTGCAGCTGTAAATAAATCACCTTGTTCACATTTAATATTTCAACGTTTACTGGGCTCTATCAACTCAGCTAAATGTATGCATTGTGTAAAGCTATGCCAAAGAGAACAGGACCTAATTACATATGTGCATTACTGTCAGACACAAAGCCACACACTAGGATCCTAACATGAAAAAGGAGAATGACGGTGCTGTGGGCTACAACCGATTTACAGAGTCTTAAATACATGTTTTGAACAGATATCCATGGAAGATGACATATGGCATGTATGGGTCTGAACCAAGTGTATGGTAATTTACCCAGATGAGAGCACCAGTACAACTAATATGTGTGGTTCAGAAGAGGCGAATCTCATCAGTGATGGGCAGCTGTCAGTGTGGCAGGATTCAGATCGCAAAATGGCTGATTTAATATGTGCCACACTTTCCACCAATAATGCTACCAGACTCCAGCAATGACAGTTGAAGTTCCATTCTCACCTGTCCAAGATTCCGAATACAGACACAATGTGAATGACGGGAACTGTGGATGGCAATTTATTTGAGTGGCTGATGTGATTTAGCAGCCAATCTGACAGCTCCCTGGTCATAGGGGAATAAAGACAGAAAGCATACCCTAAGCCATTCCTCCTACTTGGCCAGTGCACACATGAGAACAGCCAGAGACTCGATCAACATGGAAAGATAATTGTCTAGTACTAACAGGATTTATTAAAACATATTAATTACACTACCCTACACTAAACTAACCTAAACGAACTTACCCTAATTTACACCTACACCAATCTATCATATTCTAATCTTAAACATGCAATGTTACACTCTAAACATTGCCCCCCCCCCACATCCCCTTAAGGGACAAGACACGAGTAGGACAACATAAACTAAGGCTATACATGTACTAATCTAACCTATTTCCTAAACAAATATATATATTTTTGTACGTTTTTTCTAGATTGTTTTTTTTTAATTAACATAGAAACCCAAACATAACCCCCCACCCAACCCCCCAAAATAAAAAATGTACTAGAAGCTACCCCCCAACTATACTTACACTACCCTACACCTAAAGTACACTATTTTACTATCCTAAAACAACCCACCTAAAACCCACTAAAAAGGTTAACAACAGTAAAAGGGAGAGGCAAGGAATTGGGAGGCTGTGGCACAAATAGTTTACAGCTTCTACAGTTTCTTCTTGCAGTACTTAAGTAATTTGTAATTTCTGGCATTGTCTCTTTCCAACCTATCCAGCCTTGCCATCATGGCTGCCATGCCCCGTCTCATGTCGGCTTCAAAGGTTCTGGTTTGGCTGGAGCTGCTGGATGTTGGGGTGCCTGGCTGTGGATTGGTGCAGTAGATGTGGAGGGGATAGGACCAGCAGAGGCCACCCCGACCCCAGAATTCTTCCCCAATGTGGCCTGCACAGTTGTGGGCTGTAGCGAAGGCCCCCCATTAGAAAATGCATGCCAAGCCCCAGTGGATTTCTCCCTCCTGTATTTCTTTACAATCCTTTGGTACCCGATCTGTACCACCATTATGTGCCTGTAACTGTCAGCCCTCTTATCAAAACCGTGTTTACTGGCTGAGGTCATATTGGCAGCTGAAACATGAGAACATAGCATTAAATGCAGAATAGGGTGGAGGTAGAACGAACATGGAATGTACACAGCATCCTCAAATGACACCTGATATCCCCCACACATTCCACAACACTGACAAACTCCAAATCTATACTAACTTCCTACCAGCCATCCATGGTATCATGTACATGTCACTGGAGTAACAGCTATCCATTGTTGACCATCAGGGCCCAGAGGTGAGTGAACCACTGTGTCCTTGCTCAACATTTGTGTCATCAGACTAGTGAGGATCAAGTGGCCCTACAAGTCCAGAATCCCTGGACCATTGTAAATACCCGGCACAATGTATGCAATCCACCACTTTGACACCCCTGGTGCCACATTAAGCATTGGTCAGGCATCATGGTTGCAAGGTGGGAGTCATCTGATGGGGGACAGGAAACCTATCACTAGCAAATCTAAGGTTTGGCAAAACAACATTCATGTGTCCCTGGGTTGACATCTGCTAAGAGCACGCGTCACAAGGGGGAACACCATTGCTCACAATGGGCCCATATGTACAGTTCAAGCTTAGTGCCCATATAGTTTGGCCAAAGCATGAACAGTACATCTATGTTTGCTATGTTGTGCACATTGGGTAATGCAGCACACACATGGTGGCTGTATGGGTGCCATAAGGGGCACAGTAAGATTAGCACTGCACTGTGTACAGCTACAGTATTTCTATTTATTGAAAAACATGTACACATGCATGTCAGACATCTCCTAAGTACCAGGTACACACTCAGCATTCACATTCTATACACATGTGTTGTGACCAAGATCACTCACAAATATCATGATGGGTAGACCATGTTGATAAATCTGCACACATATAGCTTGCTACATACCGTGGCCATGTCCCACAACCTACTGGAGCAGAGTTGTATTCTCATTGTGTACTCAATTGACTGATGGGCAGCACAATTAGGCTCCTTGCACGACCGCTGCCTCACTTAAAATCAGAAGATTAGTGAGGCACTGGTGGTGCAAGTGTCTCCCACATAAGTCCCCTAGAGACCTCAAAACATGTACATCATCTGTACTGTTTCCTGAGTAACTGAAAGCTACATTTGGCACACAGTGCTGTCAAAAGTGCTGTATATGTTGGCAACAGGCATGCTAATCAGATAAACAGCAGCTCAGATACATATCATGATTGACATCAATGTATATGTATATGCTTGCCTTTTCCTAACACCCACTATTCCATAGCAGTAGACGTTGGCACTTGTACAACAATCAACTCATACTCCATCCTCAACATAGCATCAGGCATGATGTCCATTTCCTAACTCAGATGACGTCATCCCATTGGTCACACGTTAAATTTCATCATTGCATTGCACACATCAGACCCTCTCACACAAAACCTTGGAAAGACACACGTAACGCACAAGGTGACACTTACCGGCTGCATTGGGGTCTTCAAATCAGGACACTTCTCCAGTGGTGTATGGTGGAGGCCCACCTGCAATTCATGACATGAAAACATAGCTTAATCATTTTGGACAACAGTTTCACATTTAACTTGTTAAGCTGAGTGAGTCAACTTAGTGGTAGGTCATAACAGCTGGCAAACATGTATTATCTGTCTGTGATATGGAGGGCCAGGTAATGGAGACTCTGGCACCACCAAAGCATCACTTTCCCTGACGCTCCTGTGGCGCATTTCACTGCACTATATGTACATGGATTTGTCATGCAGCTGTTTTGTTGCGTTACACCTCCATGTCCATATGGGGCAGCATGACACAGTATTCTGCAACGCAGGGGCATACAATGGTTCTTGCAGTGGCCGTCCCATTCTAATACCCACTGCTTTTGAGCCTGTCCCAGATGTTGAAGACATTTTACTCATTAACAGCGCAAAAAGACTAACAACTGCCTAGGGGTGGTGTGAGCATAGCAAAGTGTTGAGGAATGCAATTATACTTCCTTGTTTCTTGTCACTAACATGTGTGTGCCATTTCAAGGCACACACAGTAGAGCTAAAATGCCATGGCAGTTTCCTCATGTTCACGTAGTTGTCCCTCCTGCACATTAACTGAATGAGATTATGGATATCCTGCCAATACCGTGTGGGCAGCCATTGTCACCATAGTGGACCATTTATGTCCAGGAAGGGATACCAACCTGTGCATATACACTCCCTCAATACAGACACACTTGCACTGTAATCCAAGTATGCCTGCATTGGTGCAGGCATCTGAGTAATGTGTTAGTGCTGCCGCAGATGCAGGCCTGGCCCATATTGTCTGTAAAACAGGGCAGGCCTGTGGTACAAATTTAGCACGTGTGTCAGATAATAGAAACATTGTGGGTTGTATGTGATACACAATGTACACAAAGAGGAATGCGCAAGTAGTCTGGGCCCGGTGCCTAGCTTAGCTCCCTTAAATGCCATTGCCCAAAGACACAAAGGGGCAAATTTAAGGAAATTGGTGCTGCACCTAGTGCCTCGCAACTGTCCTTGTACTCCTTAGCGCCCTCCTTTCCCCCACCATGTGTAGGGGGCAATTGCGTCATTTCATATAGATGCAAATTATGTACTCAGCAAGAGTGGCACCAAAAGGTTTGCTATATTCCTGCAGAGTACATAGGGGACCATCATATACAAAGATATGCCCCCTTTTAATGCCTGCTTTGAGCACGTGTTCAAAGTGTGGGAAAAACGGTGCAAGGATATATAAAGTTATTCCCTGACCCATTTATTTTTCCCCCATTATAGGGGTGGGCCCACCTCCCATACATGATGCCTAGGTCAGCCATCATGTTGTGCAAGGCTTAGCAAGTGGCACTATGCATGCATCGCAAAACTTTGTTAATATGGTGCAGGGAAAATGGCACTTCAGCCCTGCCTTAGCGTCGTTTATGAATTTCACAATGGCAGTGCTAAGGTGGTGCAAGGGTCTCTTAAATCTCGCCCACAACAACCTGTACTGACCCTTGACAAAACATGCTGCACTCAACCTTATGTCCACCTGTCATGCACATGCAAATGAGGATGTTGCAATGCAAATGCAATACTTATTAACTTGTCCACCAATCTGTATCCTCAGGTGATCAAGTGGATCCTCCTCCTGTGCTATCAGGTCAGCCCAACGGTGTTTCAACTGGTGGTCAGTGCACACTACTCTGAATATTCTGTGTAGGTGGTGGAGCACCTTTCCCCACTGCTGCTTCCTTGCCTCTGTGGGGTAGCCCTGTATTACACGGCCACCCAAAACTAGCATCCTCGAAAGGTAATGCTGCACCATCCAAATTAACCCTCCCAGTTCATCTGCTACTATCTTGGTAGCATTCCCTTTCCTAGACATTATGCAGTATGTGCACATTGCAAATGTAACAGCTCAAAACATTAAACTTACTTAACTACCCCACCTAACCTATATTCCCCAACAAACTATGCTACCCTAGACAGACACCCCACAATGCAATGAAAAATACAGGACTAAACACTAGAAAAGACTGAGGAAAAAGACAAAACACACAACAGCAACAGGACACAGCACAAATCTCTCCAACACCAAACCTCCACCAGCACCAGCTCCACACACCCTCACACAGTCACAGACAAAAAGACTGTGAAGTGAAAGTGAATGCACTGTATCATGTATGCAGCCAGGAAGTCCAGTTTCATCACTTCCTGGGCCTGTGCGTCACGTTTTCTGATATGAGTCGTTTTTTTACACATGAGGGTAATGCGTCAATTTTTTCCCATTGAGGCTGACAAGGTCTCAAGATTTGGGGTCGAAGCGCAGGGGCCAGGCGTCTCTTTATTGCTTAGCAAAGTAAAGCATTGCCATTTGCATTGACTTATGATGGTCATCGTGATATCCATTCCCATAAAGCCTGACAAGGCCTGTGGACTTGCAATTGACGCACAGGGGCCAGCGTCATATTTTTGGCACAGCGGAGTATGGAATGTTGCCGTTTAGTGCACCCAGATTCACATACTATGTCACAGGGACTATGCATGTATGTAGTAAAAATGGTATGGCTACATGGGTGTGCATGTTCGTACATAACTTAACAGTAACATCGGTATGTGCTACGACTATGTTTGTATGTGTGTGTGATGCATGCGATGACTGATACCATTTGCATATGTGCATGTGATGCTAGACTTTGTACACATACATGTTACCACATGTGTACTAGGAGTGTACATATGTGATCTAACACATATTTGTGGGTCTACCACATTGTAATGTCTGATATCCAAATGTTCATTTTACAAGAACACAGTAGATATGATGGCCTATGTCCAATACATGGCAATACATGTGATACCCATGATAAATTGTACTCAGAGGATGCAGTGGACAACAGCTGGGTTGCATTCACGCTACACCTGGCAATGTGAGTGCATGTGTGTCCACACTGATGTGTGTTGTTTGGTTCAGGCTTCATGATGCTCTGCCACACGTGTGACATATAGTTCCCCATGGATCTATGATGCAGGAAATGGTGTACTCAATGTGTCAAAGAAGGTTGGTATGTGCTGTGTGTGTGTAAAGACATGTAGTGGTGTGCACAATTTACCACAGCGGTGTGTTCATGGGCTATGAAACCTCACATACCTACCTTTCTGCATGGACATATGTTGAACTTTGTTAAATGGCTATGTAGTCATATCAGTCCCATCTATGTTTCAGGATGTTGTAACACATCTGATGATCATTTAAGACTGTCAATGATCATGTGATACAAATGCATTTTCATTAGTGGAAAGTTGACTTCTGTGTAGACTCCAACACACAATATCAGGCCTGTGCAATTAAGTGGTACATGTGTGCAGAGATATCAGACATGTGTGTGCATGCCACAAACTACGGACTTACAATCGACCACAACATGTTTGTTATGACTGTCATATACAATGACATACAACTGTGTAGTAGTGTTGCAGTCAGGCAATAGTGGCAGCCTAGTGATCATTTGTACTGTGTGAATTCTTATGCCCACACAGACACATGGTCACATGTTTTGGCGCAGGTTTACCATGCTCCATTCTGCTCAGTCCACTGTGCACATGCATCATGCACCTGACTGTGTCAAGAGTCAATGTAGCCTCAGCATCATGGGTAGGGGGTGTTGGGCGGGGATCTAGCCTCCTCATGATAGCTCTTCAGCAGAGCAATGCGCAGTCCCCTGCAGACTGCCATATCCACATTTTTGATCAAATGGCTTGGGATTTTCATTTTCCTTTGGGGTACTTGATGTCAGGCTTGCCTTATCATTTACACAGGACTGTCTACTTGTATGTGTAGGACATGTCTCATCATTTGGCATGGTAGACAGACATGGTAATACATTCTTAGTAATTTTCATTTGCAGCTTGGTTAGGGCCTGTATCTCTAGTGTAACTTGTAATTTTTGTATGACCCAGGGAATAGATGATGTCATCTGTCACTGCCTTCTGTCAGAATAGTATGCGATGAGCAACTACAACATTGTTATCAACTACAACATTGTAATTGTAGCAAACATGAGTGGGTTATTGTGAGAGACTTGCTCCTTATTGCAGTACCCCCCACACTTTTTGCCTGGTTTCTGAATGCAACTTGGAAAATCTGAAGTAATTTTTATAAATTCTGTCTCAAGTTATTCATTGATTGTATGTGGTGCATGATTGGATTTGTGAGTACAGCAAACACTTAGCACATCTCCTGGATTAGTCTAACTGCTCGACCAGCTACCTTAAAAATTGGAGAATTAGGTGGTCTGATTGTTTTACCTCTGGAAACTGTGGTTGCCTGAACCCTCTGCATAGTGTGCTTGATTTTGCACACTGCATAGATGGCCAGCCTCCAACATTTGGTGTATCAACGGTGGGATAAAGAATTTGGGCCTGATTGCAACTTTGGCAGGGGGGGTTAATCCGTCCCAAATGTGACGGATATCCCGCCCGCTGTATTACAAGTCCATTATATCCAATGGAACTTGTAATATGGTGGGCGGGATATCCAACACATTTGGGACGGATTAACCCCCTCTGCCAAAGTTGTTGTCAGGCCCTTTGTGCATTTTTAAAAGTAACTGTTAGGGCCCTGGTTAGGTCTCTACAACTTTAGAAAAAGTTTAAAAGTCTTTGCTTTAGTTGGTTATCCAAAAAGGGGAGTTCTAAATTCCAAAAAGGTCTCAACTTTAGTAAGATAAAAATGTCTGACTCAGAGTCCAGAAACCAGGAACTTAACCTGGAACCTTATGAGGCATTTAGCTATGACCAATTAAGGAAACTCTGTAGACTATACAAAATTCTAACTGGAAAAAAGCCCCAAAACAGAGAAACTTAGGTTTCTTGTGGCCCAGTATAAAAGAGATCATCCCCAGCTGATGATGATGATACATCTGAGGTGGATGAAGATCCTGTGGTGAACGGAGATGAGGGTAGCTCATCTTCTCACACAAGCTCGATAGCACCCACAGACACAGACCTGGAACTTGCCAGGCTGACCAAAAGACTGGCTTTAGAAAGTCAGCTTTTGGAGATAGACCAGAAAAGAAAAGAGTTTGGCTTTGCACCCATCTCTGGTGGCAGCATATAAGTGTTGAAGGGAAAAGCTTTCAACATTAAATTCCCAAAAGGAGTTGTCCCTCTCTTCACTGAAGGAGATGATATAGTGAAATGGTTTTCTGCCTTTGAAAGAGCCTGTCTTGGGTGGGAAATTGAAAAGAAACCTTGGACACACTGATGTGGGAGTTATTCTCAGGAAAGTGCAGGGATAGGCTCCTGACACTGAATGAGGAAAATTCTAAATCCTATGACCTCATGAAGGGTACCCTAATTGAGGCCTTTGGATTTACAACTGAAGAGTACAGAATAAAGTTCAGGGAGGCTGGACAATCCCAGAGCCAAACCTGGGTTGACTTTGTGGACTATTCTGTGAAAATGCTGGGTGGTTGGTTGGCTGGGAACAAGGTACAAGATTATGATGGACTGTATAATTTATTTGTGAAAAGCATCTGTTGAGTAATTGTTCCAATGATAGACTACATCAACATCTGGTACACCTGGGTCCGCTATCCCCTCAAGAACTGGGGAGGAAGGCGGACCATTGGGTCAAAACAAGGGTTACCAAAACTACCACTGGTGGGGGAGATCAAAAGAAAGGGGAGGGTACAAAAGGAAACACTTTGACCCCAACAAGGCTTGGAGCTCAGACTGTAAGACAAAAGGGCACAGAACTGGAGACCCTGGCTGTAAAAATAAAAATAATGCCTCTAGTCAACCTGTAGTAAACGCAGTTGCCAATATCCCGATGGGGTCAGGGGTGTGGCCTGACCATGTCAGTGTCCCCACAGAGGCAACATTAGTCAATGAGAGTGGGGTACATTTATCCTGTGCTGCCTGGCCAAGTAACATGAACAAATACAGGCAGCACCCTGTGATTAATGTGGAGAAAACAGAAGCCTTGAGAGATATAGAGGTTAGCATCATTAGCATCACCATGGTGTCTCAGCACCTAGTTCCCTCAACTCAGTTCCTAGTAGGGATGTCTTATCCTGTCACCAATGCTGACAATGAGACCAAGATCCACCCCATGGCTATGGTAAACTTTGAATGGGGAGGAGTAGCATGGCAGAAAGAAGTGGAAGGAGGGTGTTCTGTACAGGATGCAGAGATCCCCCACTCCCTTACAACAGACAGGCACCCTTAACCCAAAGAAGCCTGTAAGTTCGCCCTGTCTCCTGTGGGTTTGGAGCTAAAGGTGTGGTTCGGGCACTGACAGCTGTCAGTGGCCTCTGCTGGGTGTTAGCCTTTATGGCTGCACTGTCCTTGGCATGGTGGTCTGACCCCATACCAAATAGTAAGTTAAGCCCCCGGACCCTGTTGGTCATGGTGGGGTTACTCCAGTTATGGGTAGCCTCTTTGGGTAAGTTAGGGGTTGCCCTGGCTAAGATAGGGATAGCAGAGGTGGACACCTCTGACCCAAAGACAGAAGGGAAAAGTACAGACACTGGTAGTACAGGTATAAGACATTTCAGATTGGGTCCTATAACTGTTGAGGTAGGGCAGTTCCCCAGAGGGAATGGCCTGAACAGCAGGATGTAAGGCAGAGTAGGCCCCGCAACTAACCAGCCTGTCTCCCTTCTTTTCCTCGCCTGACAAACTAGGAAGCCTTTCCCAGATATTGGCTGAGTCCCCTGGCCTGTTGGCTGGGGGGGGATTAATATGAGAGACTGGCTCCTTGTTGCAGTGCCCCTCCCCCCCTACTTTTTGCCTGGTTTCTGAACTGGAGTGTACTGGGATCCTGCTAACCAGGTTCCCAGTGATAATGTTCTTTCCCTAAAACATGGTAAAAGTGATTAGATACACCTTTAGCTACCACTATAAGCCCCTAATAAAAGGTACTTAGGTACCCAGGGCAAGGGGTACTATGGATAAGCCCGTGAAGGTAGCAGCACTGATTGTGCCACCCTCAAGAGCTATGCATCCAGGTGAACCCAGCGCTGCTGCAGCAGGCTGAGTGTCCTGGTGCATACCTAAAATACAAACTTGACATGGCACACTCTCTGTGTGCCCTGTCTACCCTACACTGCATATGTTATGGGTAAGTCACCCCTCTAGCAAGCCTGCCAGCCTAAGGCTGGGTGCACCATACTATATGTTAAGACATAATTGCATGAGCAATATGCCCCCACTGTGTCCTTGCCAAACCTCGGACATATTGAGTGAACAGAGCAGCCATTTTAATATATGTACTGGACACTGGTCAATACGAGTATCCCAGCTACACAATGGGTACTCTGAACCCTGGGCTGTTTGGTATCAAACAGCTCAGAATAATAAATCCAAACTGATACCAGCACTGGATTTATTATAAAATGTACCCAGGGGTCACCTAGAAGCTAACAATCCTGGCATGTTTGCTAACTGGTTCCATCCAGCCTGCTGCCTCCAGACAGCAAATACACAAACCCTGGGGGAGAGCCCTGGTTTGTGAAACAAAGCCCTTCCTGGGTGGAGGAGCTAACTCCCCCTCCCCCAGGAATGTGCACTGCCCTGGCAGTGAGCTTCAAAGGACTACCACCCTTGAAACTCGACCCCCAGGCCTGCTGCTAGCAGTAGATGGCCTCCCCCTTTGCAAACCCCCTTGGAGGGAGCAAAGGCGGGAAGCCAAACAAAGGGTCGGAGGAGTGGCCTCACCTAGCCTGCACCACCCCTAAGGGGCTTGCAGGTGAAGTGGACCCTACGTTTCATTTTTCTCCATCTTGGAATGGAGAAAAATAGCCAATCAGGTTTAGGTAAGTGACCACCGGAAGTGGTCACTGTAGTGGGTGTAGCCATCCAAGGGTAAGTGTCCCATTGGACACTACCAGGTTCTCCCTAAAATGCCCACTAAATTCAGTATTTAGTGGGCTCCCCTAGACCAAGAATTTAGATTTGAAAAGGATTTGAGGAAGAAAAGAAGACCACAGCAAGAGAACTGAGGACTTGCTGCACAAGAAAAGGTGCCAAACCCTGCCTGCTGCACCCAGGACCCGAAAAAACCCGCTGCGGGGGAGCTGAACAATGGACCAACCACAAGAAACCCAGGAGACCTCCAGCCTTTAAGAACCATCCCAGAACTCCCTCCTGAGTGGAGGCACCACTCAAGAAAATCAAGAAACCTGCAAAGGACCAACAAACTATTGAGGGTCACTTCACTAAATCACTGATATCTCCATGACCGGAAGTCATAGCTGGACCAGACAACACACCGACGACCACCCGGATGTGATCTACAACTGTGCCGAGTTTGGTGGCTGAGATACAGTAATACCCTGGGTATGGTCAGCTGGCAACAGACAACCAGAAAACTAGCTCCCCCTGAGCTGAAAACAGATCAGGAGGAAGCCCCAGTCGAGGGACATCAGGAACACTTCTGACCTCCAACCAGAGTGCCCCCGTTGTCCTGTAAGCCTCCCTCAAACTGACTCACCTCCAGCTCCAAAGGACTCCGTTGCGCACAGCTCCTGGAACTCCAACTCGCTCTGCACCTGGCCGCCCTGGGCCTTGCATCTCGGGACCTGCTGTGTGACCCGGGTCCCCAACCTCTTGCGACCTCAACAGCCCAAGGGGACCCCCAGGCACCAACTTTAAATCTGCAAACCAGCCCCTTCTCCATGTGGTCCCTCCAGGTGGTCCTGTGCCTATGCCAATCACCACACCCAACGCTGCTTCCACTGGAACTGGGAGCCGCCCGAGACTCTCCAGCTGGCACAGTGTGCCCACCGACTGCTACGTCCACCCTGCAAGAGAAGAGACTGGTAACTCAACTGTGTGACTTTAACTGCATTTTGAAAAGTGACTGCCTATTGATTCCAATGGTGCGTAATTACGCACAGAAAGACTAACTTTGCTAAAACTTTTAAAAGTCATAACAAGAAAAGTACTTAACGTGTTTGTAAAGATTTTGGTCTGAAAAATTATATAAAAATCTGAAGTATTTTTATAAATTCTGGTCTCGAGTTATTCATTGAATATGTGTGGTGCATGATTGGATTTGTGAGCACAGCAAATACTTAGCACATCTCCTGGATTAACCTAACTGCTCGACCAGCTACCTTAAAAATTGGAGCATTAGGTGGTCTGATTTTTTACCTCTGGAAACCAACATGTGGCTGCCTGAACCTTCTGCAGAGTGTGCTTGGTTTTGGACACTGCATAGAGGGCCAGCCTCCAACAGTTATATACTGACTTAGGCATCCCCTCTGAACATATGTTGGGTGATCACATGGTGACATTGTTGTGTTGCACAGTGAGTATGGGTCTATGTGTGTACCTTCTCCATCATTTACGGCATATCTTATTTGGAGTAGATTAGGTTCTACATTACTGGCATTCTTTCGCCTGCTTACACTTTGTAGGCATCTTCTACTGCAACATTGTGCAGTCATACATGGACAGGATGCAACGTGTGACTTCTGTAATTTGAAGATGTACACATCTTCTACTACTGCCTACATGATCGTTTCCCTCCCATTTTCAGGCTTTGAGGGATTACATGACTTCCACACACACAACAGTACACCTGCCCCAGCACTTGTGTTGTCTCCAAGTGACCTCCCCATGTTGTATCTCCAAGTATCTGTGGGATTCTCTCAACTGTCCTTCCACATCCTTTGTTGTACATGGATTTGCACTAAATTCTGCGTTCCACAACCTATGTCATTGTCACGATGAGTGTATCTTATTAGTGAGTGAAATCATCTCAGCGCTGTATTATTTATTTGCCACATGCAACATATCTGTCTCCTTCTTTAGCTAAACATTTGCATCTGTGACCTGTTTGAACACTGCTAGATATATTTGCACACCCCACACCTGAGTGGCATGTTGGAGACCTAGACATTTTAGGGAATTTTGTCACTGTTAGTAACTTTCTTTTGGTCAGGCATGTGAGTGTCAATGAGAGGTGTGTTTTCTTATGTGGTGTGTGATGGTATCATACAGACTATACTGGATAACCTTGCTGATACATGCAACCATTGTAGGTAATTGCAAATGCTTTCCTACCTAGGCCATATACCCGTACATCAGTCTTCACATTTATATCCGGATTAGCTCAAGGCATGTGTCAAGACAGCAGATTTGTGTGACAGGTGTGTTAGAATGTACATAGGAAGTGGGACAGACTCTGCCTACATTCCACCCATTCATTTGGTGGTGCATTCTCCCATGTTATAGTTCTATCCTGGCTGTGGGGCATATGTATGAAGATTGGATCAGCATCCATTGCTACTTCACTTGTCTAGCAACCCTTAGCGCACTCCACAGCCAACATGCGTGTGCTATATTTGAGGTAAAGCACACCATGTGACAGGGTTGGGCCCAATGGCGGTGCCAGAACATAATCCCATTGATGTACGGTGCAGGCTTAGGCTCAAACTTTGATTCCTAACCCTGAACAGTCAATGAAGGTCCATTGATACCAGTGGTCTCCGCCCTTCTCACTCGTGCTCATTGCTGGTGTAGCAGCTATCCGCCTGAGATGTGACACAGTTCAGTTCCTATTTTTCTAATGCATCATTTGGAAACAGCCCCTACCATATCTACACCCCCCCTGCATACATCTTGCCAGACATCGGGATGATGTGGGGAAAGGGGTAGATATTTTCACAGTGCCCACTTAACGGCACATATTTTTTGTGGTGCGTGGATCTAGGCCTTTGAGAACCACATGGGCGTGAGTTATGTGACACTGATATGTGGCATGGAGGTGCTAGACCCTCTTACATCACAATCTATGTTCCAACCATCTTTGTTACTGTTGTGTTTCTTTTGTGTTCTCTGAGGTACGAGAAACATTCCAATTGTATATGTAGTGGAGAATGAGTAGGCCATGGAAATTCTGGTGCAAATTGATTTATTGGTGATATTTACAAAGTGATATTATTTGTGCAGTGTCTAGGTGTAGAAGTTCTGTACAATTTGTTGTCTCCTGCAAACTCCACCAGCAGTGTTTTGTAGCTCCCCCTCCAACTGTGCTGCGCCATTGTCATCCTCCTCCTCATTGGGGACATCTACCAGTTCATCCCAGGGAACATTGGTCCGTATACATATGTTATGCAAGACAGGACATTCAAGTATCATCTTGCATAACAGGGGTGGTGCCTACAACAGGCTTCCTCCTGTCAAGGCCTGGCACCTGAACCTTAACCTCAGGAGCCCAAATGTCCTCTCCATCACATTTTGTGTCCTTATGTGCCCTTCATTGGGTATGCACGCTTTTCCACCATTGTCGGGTTGCCAAAAGGAGTCATCACCCATGGCTGTATGCCATAACCTTGGTCGGCTGCAAAGGAATGAGACAACATGTTTTGGTAATGCATATTCGTGGTTTTGTATGTTCCATGGCATATGTTAGTTTTAGGTGTAGTGGTGACTCTGACTTGCTCCTTGTATTGGGTGTTCCTCTTTTGTAGTATGGTTCTATCGGTTTGTGTTGATGGACATTACTGTCATGGGTTGTGGCTTAGGTACCTGGTGATTGTCAAAATAATCCAAACTGACAATTCAACCATGCCAAACATCTTGTGTTGTCTATATTTGAAGCTGTGTCCTATTGTTAGTAGAACCTATCACCTCCTTGCACCACAATGGTGTCATTTGTATTAACACCATGGTGGCCCTACAAAGCCAAACTCAGGCCTCCATGTTACCATGTGGCACTACGCATGTAGTACAACACTTTGTGACCCTTTCTGGCAGATGATGGCTGTGCCAGTCATCATGTGTACAAGGGTGTGAGTCACACGATTGGAGGAGTAGCAAAATAGGTGCAGTGGAAACTCCAAGGTTTCTGTACATGACTTATCACAGACACTTTCAACACATGCAAAGTGCAGGCATTGGGAGGGGGCACACTATATTTGGGCATGGGTACCTATGTACAGTGCATGAAAGATCGGATATGTTCTCAATACTCCTACAGAGTCCTACTATGGCATCAATTATCTTTAAGGTATTGCACTACTCTGCACCATGGTGGGTTGTTTCGTGTATACGGGGCACACACGGTGGTATTAGGGGGCGCTAAGGGGCGTGTGTGAGGTGGCACTGGATTAGGTGCAGCACCACTTCTCATTTATCTGCCCTATGGTCTTTCATGGCTGGTGGTGATGTATTCCTCTATGTGCGGCACAATGCAGCAGACAGGTGAAGTTGCACACTACAGGTATGTCAGGTATGTGTAGGTGATATGTAGATGGTAATGACAACACTTGGGTGGCATTTGATGTGCTGTCAGAGTCTGGAACATCATGACAAATGTGGGGCTGTGCCTATATGTGACTATGTGACTTTCTTTACATTAACATAGCCTATGCCATTCATATAGCTAGGCTATTCATTGTTTTGTGTAATGTGTGTGGGATCTGTATTTAGTTGTCAACCGTCGACACTTGTAGTGGTTTGGGCCCAGCTTCTGTATGCAAAAGGGACATAGCTCCACCTGTCCTTCATGTGGTGTGCCAGTCAGGTTGTGGCTGTATTATGTACATATGCAACGAATGCCGTGTAGTGTGGCATGTGGCATATGTGTTGTTGTCTGTACGTCTGTGTTCCCCTGCCCACGTGTGTTTAGTGTGGTGTATGTCTTGTTTTTCCTACAAGGTTGGTGTGTTGTCTGTGTACTGCTTGGTATGGTGGCTTACCTACGAGTAGGTCATTGCCATTTTGCCCATCCTGGAACCGCTTATTGATGGTGGAATACTGTAATATGTAGGCATTGTGGACACTGCAGGGATATTTGGCTAGGATGTTTGTGAAGAGCCGACGGTGGTCCACAATGGCCTGCACATTTATTGAATGGGTGTGTTTTCAGTTCCTGTAGAGGTGTTCCGTTGCTGCAGGTGGCGCAAGTTGAACATCGGTGCAGTACATTGCACCCAGCACATGCGGGAACCCAGCAATTAGGTAGAAACCATGCTTGGTCTCCTGCTGCAGTTGCAGGGTGTTGGGGAAGCAGATGTGGTGGGGTGTGAGGCAGATGATTGCATCCAGAACCTTTGGTAGGAAGGCAGAGGATGGCAGGGAGATACCAGCCACTTGTGCACCCGTGGTGTGGAATGATCCTGACACCAGCATAGGGAGGACAGCGAGGAGTTTGGTCATGGGTAAAATATTTGTTGGAGTTTCCACCCTTGCAGTGACGTCTGACACTATGTGGTGCAGCAGGCGTACAGTGGACTCCCGCTTCAGACGGTGGGTTCTGATGACATCTTGATCCCTGAGCCCAAGGATGATTGTGCGCTGCAAGAATATCCTCTGCCGCCTTGGGGTTTCTGTGGTGGTGCTGGAGGAACCTGTTGTTGCTGTCATCTGCGGCGTGTGCCAAGCTAGAGCATTAACAGTTGCCAATGCTCTTTTTGTGTGTTTTCCCTAAGCAGAGGTGTATGGGCCTCATTCTAATGCCTGGTCTGACCAGGTGTTAAAATTTTACGCCAATCGGGCTTTGCATCATTTTTTAAGACCAATTCCTTTCTGTGTGTGGTTCTAGCGTCGGGGTGTAAATATGGCACTGGAGGGCTAGCACCATTTTTAGGAAGGGAACGCCTAGCTTGCATATCATTGTCACAAAACAACGCAAGGTGGGTTGGCACTCCCAAACAATGACGCTAACTCAGATATTTTGACGCTAGACAGGTTTGCGTCAAAATATAAATGTGGCGGTAGGTTAGCGCCGCTTTTACGTTAAAAAAAAAAAGACGCAAAGACAGCACAAAGTTTTCATAAATATGGGCCTAAATTTTGTGTTACCTACAGGCGAAATTATCAAATAAACCCAGTATGCACTCTTCAAGGGATCAGTCAATGGGAAGCCCAGAGCCTTCATAACATCTTTTACTATCCCACCCAGGGCGATATAGTTGACTCTCATACCATATGCAGAAAGCCCACTTCCACCATCTTCTATTTCCAGCAGTGCTTGAACGTTAACACAAATATACGTGTAGTCTGGCAGATTAATAAAATATGTTTGATACAGATAATTAAATTGGATTCAGATGAAGCAGCTGCTCTTCGAAACCCATTTCATACAATACTGTCCTGCTCCATTTATCACCCTCTGAGCCAATATCAGTAGCAAGACTCAATGAATTTCTCAGTTTTGGGAAGGGCTTAATTGTAGCTTCCAGTAGAAATCTATATAAAGGCGAAGCAACTTTTCCTCAAGTGGCCAAAGTCAACAGTGAAGGCAGAACTTTGTCATCCTCATGATTGAGACCTCCCTAACTGTCAAGGTCAACCTGGCTACCCTTGTGAATCTCGAGTAAAATTGAATGCAACAAGATAGTATTCTGAACCACTTCTGTTGTCTGTGAAGGAGCAAAAGATCTGTCAACTGTGTACACCCGCCAACATCAACTGGGGTGAAAGAGCATTTCAACCAAAAGTGAACATGCAACTTCCTCACAGCTTTAGTAAACTGTTAGACTTGGCATCCTTGGAGTGTTCTCCCCTAACTTTTTGCCTCTGTTTCCCAGGTTGCTGATGTGTGCTGGACTCTGTTTCTGCTGTTTTTGTTACTCTGGTACTCTACCACTGCTATCCAGAGCTAAAGTGCAAGTGTTCCTATGTAAAATGTATGTGTAATTGACTTTCCATGATTGGCATATTTGATTTACTAGTAAGTCCCTAGTACTGTGCACTAGAGGTGCCCAGGGCCTGTATATCAAATGCAAATACTGGGCCTTCAGCACTGGTTGTGCCACCCACATTAGAAGTCCAGTAAACGTGGCTCCGACCTGCAACTGCAGTGTCTGTGTGTGCAGTTTTAAACTGCCAATTCAACTTGGAAACTGTACCCACTTGCCAGGCCTAAACCTTCCCTTTTTATACATGTAAGGCACCCCTAAGGTAGGCCCTAGGTAGCCCCATGGGCAGGGTGCAGTGTATGTAAAAGGTGGGACATTTACTTATGTGTTTTACATGTTCTAACAGTGAAATACTGCCACATTCGGATAAGGGTGAGGAGGTGAAATCCATACACAATGGTATAATGTGTGGGCCTGTTATGTCCAGGGAGAAACTCCCCAGGGAAGGTAGCAGTGTGTTATCCAAGGTTCTGACTCCTGAAGAGTTACAGGACAGACAGGCAGAGAGGGCTCACCAGCTGGAGTTGGAAAACTTTAGGATGCAAAGGGAGATGGAAGAAAGGACGACGGACATAGAGGAGAAGAAGATACTGCTGGCTGATGAGTTCAGCTTGAGGGAGCTGGATCAGAGGAGCCAGTCTAGTAGGGATGGTGGCAGCAATATCACAGTGCAGCCTGAGAGGAGGGTGCACATTCCCAAAGACCTTATGAAGGATTACAAAAGGGAGGATGACATATTCTTGTGGTTCAAGTGGTATGAGTCTGCTCTCCATATGGATCTGGTCCCTGAAGCTCATTGGGGGTTGGGTCTTTGGAAGCACTTTGAGGAAGGGAGGAGGGATACTCTGACATCCTTAGGGGATCCTCAGGGGCTCACCTACTCTATCATGAAGGCTTCCCTACTCACAAGGTATGGTCTCACCCCTGAGCAGTATAAGGACAAGTTTAGGTCCTAGAAGAGGAAGGAATCTCAAACATGGTTGGAATGTGTTGATTTTTTTTTTGCAGGTCACTGGATGGTTGGGTGAAGGGCAGTAAGATGACAACGTATGAGGGGCTTTACAATTTAATTGCTTGGGAGCATTTGTACAGTTTATGTTTTCCAGAGCTGCGCCAGCACCTAATTGACAGCAAGCTGACTGACCCCAGGAAGCTTGCGCAGGAAACGGACCACTGGGAGAGCACCAGGGTCCAGAAAAGGTGTGGGGGAGACCACGCCAAGGGTGGGCAGGGTCCCTTTCAGAAGAAAGGGGGGTAAGGGTAAACAGAGGGAGTTCTCTAAAGGGTCCCAACCTAGTTCCCAGGGTAAGGAATCCCAGCCCCCCCAGTGAAAATATGCCATGGTTCTCCATGGGAAACCTGTGGAAGGGGGGCCCCGCGTAAGTGTTATGCATGTGACCAGTTGGGTCATGTGAAGGGGGACCCCAAATGCCCCAAGAGTACACCCAGGGTTTGGCTAGTGTAGCGCCCGGGGATGAGTTGGTTCCAGGTGGGTTTGAGCTAGCTGAGATGACCCTTGTCTCACTAGCAGACAGTGGATGGTCCAGAGAACCCTAGTGCCTGAGAACACTAAAAACTACAGGCAGTGGGTGCCCATTAATGGACAGAGGGTGGAGGCTCTGAGAGGCAAAGGAGCCAATGTGACTACAGTGAGGAGTCACCTGGTGTCTGAAGAGCAGATAGATCCTCGTGTACTTCACCAAGTAGTTGAAGCGGACATCTTAGGGGCATATTTATACTCCGTTTGCGCCGAATTTGCGTCGTTTTTTTCGACGTAAATTCGGCGCAAAACTAACGCCATATTTATACTTTGGCGTTAGACGCGCCTAGCGCCAAAGTATGAGGAAAGAGTGTCATTTTTTTGCGTGAACGCCTTCCTTGCGTTAATGAGATGCAAGGTAGGCATTCCCGTCTAAAAAAATGACTGCGACGCAAATGCGTCGTATTTATACTCCCGGGCAAAAATCACGCCCGGGAGTGGGCGGGGCAAAAAACCCCGCATTTGCGCCGGATTTTAGCGCCTGGGTCAGGGCAGGCGTTAAGGGACCTGTGGGCTCAAAATGAGCCCACAGCTGCCCTCCCATGCCCCCAGGGACCCCCCCTTCCACCCTTGCCCACCCCAGGAGGACACCCAAGGATGGAGGGATCCATCCCAGGGACATTCAGGTAAGTATAATTTTTTATTTTTTTATATTTTTTTTGGCATAGGGGGGCCTGATTTGTGCCCCCCTACATGCCTCAATGCCCAATGACCATGCCCAGGGGACATAAGTCCCCTGGGCATGGCCATTGGGCAAGGGGGCATGACTCCTGTCTTTACTAAGACAGGAGTCATGTAAATGGCGTCTGGGCGTCGTTAAAAATGGCGCAAATCGGGTGGAGGCGATTTTTTGGCGTCAACCTGACTTGCACCATTTTAAGACGCCCTAACGCCATTTTCCCCAACGCCGGCGCTGCCTGGTGTACGTGTTTTTTTTCCACGCACACCAGGCAGCGCCGGTCTGCTAGCGCCGGCTAACGCCATTCAATAAATACGGCGCCCGCATGGCGCTTCAGAATGGCGTTAGCCGGCGCAAAACTTTTTGACGCTAAACTGCGTTAGCGCAGTTTAGCGTCAAAAAGTATAAATACGGGCCTTAGAGCGCCTGTACAGAGTGGTGCAGGTTCCCTTTGAATGGGGGATGGGAGGGTCTCAGGTTCCTTGAAGGTAGCTGTGAATCCAACTATGCTTGTAGATTGCTTGGCAATGACCTGGTAGATTCCCCTTGGAAGGAGGTGGAATACAGGTCACACTTGGAGATGTTGGGCCTGTCTGGGTGGCTGTGCGTATCCATCAGGTCAATGGCAGCCCATCAGGGTGGTCAGGAGCCCTCGGAGCCTGAATCAGTGGCCCAGGGGACTGCCAAAAAGAGGAAGGGCAAGGGGTGCGGTAAACCGGCCCCAGAAGTTCCCAAGGTCCAGGAGGAGGCGGAGCCTGAGGGTGACGCCGGAAGCCTACAGGGGAAGAGGTTGCTGAACTGGGGAGGTCCCTGAGCTGTCATAGTGGGGGACCCACCAGGGAGGGATTCTGTGAGGCACAGAGGACATGCCCTATTCTGGTGGGTTTGCGGCAGCAGGCTGCAGACCAGGCGGCTGGCAAGGAGCCAGGATTTCACCTGATTTATTGGAGGACAGCCTCCTGTATAGTGAGCCTATGCTTGCTTAACCTGGGTCAGCCCGTGTGCTGGTGGTACCCCAGTGCTGCAGATCCTTCCTACTGGGTCTGGCTCATGTAGTGCCTTTAGTTAGACCTTTAGGTCAGGACAAGACCTTTGAATGCCTTCTCACCCACTTTTATTGGCCCCGAATGCGCAGGCACTCAGATGCTCATTGCAGGTCTTGCCAGACTCATCAGGCAAGTGGCAAGAGTGGGGGGAAATGTAAGGCTCCCCTCCAACCTTTTCCAGTAGTCCTTTGAAAGGGTTGGTATTGATATCTGGATCCCAAGACAGCCATGGGCAACAGGTTCATCCTGGTCTTGGTGGACCATGCCACTGGGTACCCAGAAGTCATTCCTCGGAGATCAATCACTTCCCCTGTGGTGGGTCATCCGTTGATGGGGGTTTTTACCTGCATGGGGTTCCCCAAGGAAGTGGTATCTGATAGTTGTACCAACTTCACACTACTTATATGAAGTCTCTGTGGCAGTAGTGTGGGGTAACATATAAGTTCACCACTCCTTACTACCCCCAAATCAATGGTCTGGTTGAAAGAATCAACTGCACCATTAAAAGGCATGATCATGGGCCTGTCAGAGCCCTTGAGGCAGAAATGGGAGGCCATCTTGCCATGCATTCTGTTCGCCTACAGGGAGGTGCCTCAAAAAGGGGTTGGATGTAATCCTTTTGAGTTACTGTATGGCCACCCTGTCAGGGGGACCTTGAGTCTGGTAAAGGAGAACTTAGAGAAAGCCCCCAGTAAACCTTCCCAGGATGTATTTAGCTATATGCTGGCCTTCAGAAACTAGACTGCCCGCTTCCGAGCTCTTGCACAAGAGAACCTGGAAGCAAGCTAGGCTGACGTGAAACAGTGGTATGACCAGAATGTGACTCCAGTCGAGTTTCAGCCTGGGCAAAAAGTATGGGTAATGGTGCCAGTGGAGCCCAGGGTGCTCCAGGACAAGTGGACTGGACCATTTGAGGAGGTGGAGCGCAAGAGCGAAGTCACCAACGTGGTGGACTTGCGGACTCCCAGGAACCCCTTAATGGCTCTGCATGTGAACCGTCTCAAGCCACACTTTGAGCGGACTGAATTGTCCATCCTCCTAGCAACAGATGATGGGGTGGAGGAACAGAGTGAGCCTCTTCCTGACCTCCTGTTTGCTGGAGAGAAAGATGGGTCTATGGAGGGAGTGAACCTCTCCCACTCCCTGACTTCAGAACAACAGAGGGACTGTCGCCAGGTATTGGGTCAGTTTCCCCCCTGTTCTCCTTGATCCTAGGACTCCCACACTTGTGTACACATGATGTGAACACTGGGGACAGTACACCCATTAAACAGAAGGTTTACAGGGTGACTGATTATACCAGGGCTAGCATCAAAGATGAGGTGTCTAAGATGTTAACCCCAGGGGTGATTGAATTTTTTAGCAGTCCTTGGGCCAGCCCTGTGGTCTTGGTCCCAAAGGCTGCTGCTCCTGGTGCCACCCCAGAACTCCGGTTCCGTGTGGACTGCTGAGGTCTCAATGTGGTCACTAAAACTGATGCGAACCCCATCCCCCGAGCTGATGAGCTCATTGATCGGTTGGGAGCTGTCAAATACCTCAGCATGTTTGATTTGACGTCTGGGTATTGGCGGATTGCCTTAACTGACAGGCAAGGAGAGGCCAGCATTTCTACCCCAGATGGACACTTCCAGTTTAAAGTGATGCCATTTGGGATGAAAAATGCCCCTGCCACATTCCAGAGGTTGGTCAACCAGGTGTTGACTGGGCTGAATGACTTCAGCGCTGCATACCTGGATGACATTGCAGTGTTCAGTTCCACATGGGAGGAACACTTGCAGAACCTCTGCAGAGTGTTGAGGGTCCTGCAAAAGGCAGGCCTCACTATTAAGGCAAGAAAGTGACAAATAGGGCATTGTTCAGTGGTGTATTTGGGACACCAGGTAGGGAGTGGCGAGGTGGCACCCCTACAGCTAAAAAGTGACACCATTCTGGCTTGGGAGCCTCCCAAGACCCAGACTGAGGTGAGGGCCTTTTTAGGCCTCACTGGCTATTACAGGAGGTTTGTCAAGGGATAGGGCACCATTTTTGCCCCCTTGAAAGAGTTGACTTCCAAGAAGTAACCAAAGAAGGTGATCTGGACAGAGGCTTGCGAGACTGCTTTTGATGCCCTGAAGGCTTCTATGTGTGCAGCACCTGTGCTGAAGGCACCTGACTACTCCAAGGAGTTTGTTGTGCAAACAGACACCCCAGAGCATGGTATAGGAGCAGTACTTTCACAGCTTAATGAAGAGGGCCTAGATCAACCTGTAGCCTTAATTAGCAGGAGGTTACTTCCCAGGGAACGTAGGTGGAGTGCAATAGAGTGTGAAGCTTTTGCTGTGGTCTGGGCACTGAAGAAGCTAAGACCCTACTTGTTTGGGACTCACTTCCGGTTTCAGACCGACCACAGGCCCCTCAGATGGTTAATGCAGATGAGGGGTGAGAATTCAAAACTGTTGAGGTGGTCCATTTCCCTACAGGGGAAGGACTTTACGGTGGAACACCACATTGGCACAGAAAATGCCAATGCTGATGGTCTGTCCAGATTCTTCCACCTTAATGATGAGAACTCCCATGAGGTTGGGTAATTGCTCCCCACTTTCAGCTGGGGGGGACACGTGTTAGACTTGGTATTCTTGACGGCGTTACCCTCCTCTGTTTCCCAGGTTGTTGATGTGTCCTGGAATCTGTTTTTGTTACTCTGGGCACTTTATCACTGCTATCCAGTGCTAAAGTGCAATTGCTCTTATATAAATTGTATGTGTAATTGACTTTCCATGATTGGCATATTTGATTTACTAGTAAGTCCCTAGTACAGTACACTAGATGTGCCTAGGGCCTGTAAATCAAATGCTGCTAGTGGGCCTGCAGCACTGGTTGTGCCACCCACATTAGTTGCCCGGTAAACATGGCTCAGACCTGCCACTGCAGTGTCTGTGTGTGCAGTTTAAAACTGCCAATTCGACTTGGCAAGTGTACCCACTTGCCAGGCCTAAACCTTCCTTTTTCATACATGTAAGGCACCCCTAAGATAGGCCCTAGGTAGCCCCATGGGCAGGGTGCAGTGTATGTAAAAGGTAGGACATATACGTATGTGTTTTACATGTCCTAACACTGAAATACTGCCAAATTCGGTTTTCACTGTTGCAAGGCCTATCCCTCTCATAGTTTAACATGGGGGCTGCCTTTAAATATTATTACAGTGCAGATTCCCTTTTGGAGCAGATAGAAATGTGGTGTTTAGGGTCCCTGACCTCACAATTAAAAAATGCATCTTTTAGTAAAGTTTGTTTTTTAGATTGTGTGTTTGAAAATGCCACTTTTAGAAAGTAGGTATTTTCTTGCTTAAACCATTCTGTAACTGTTTTTTTGTGGATTCCTTGTCTGGGTCAGTTTGACAGTTGGGCTGTTTGCACCTCTCCTCTACACAGTGACACAAAGGGAGCTGGGGTATAGCCTGCATATCCTGATGAGCCATCTGGGCTGAGGGGAAGGGAGGAGTGGTCACTTACACCTGAAAAGGCTGTGCCTGACATCACACGATGCAGTCTCCAACCCCCTGGTGTGTGTCTGGGGCCTGGGCAAGGCAGGGTGTTGAAAACAACAGAGACTTCTCTTTGAAGCAGGCCTACTTCAAAGGCAGAAAGAAATATAAGAGGACCCAAAACCACTGAAAATCAGATCACTTCTGGAATCAAGAGGAACCTCTGCCAAGAAGAAGAGCTGAAGAGCTGAGAAGTGCTGCTCCTGTCTGTGACTGTGCTCTGTTGGGCAATGCTGCAGTTGCTTCTTCTGCCTGTGAAAGGGGACAAAAACTGGACTTTGTTGTGCATTCCTGCTTAAGAAGAATCTCCAAGGGCTTGAACTGAGCCTCCTGTTGTTGAAGACTCAGGGCCATCAAAGACTTCCCCTGCCAGCACCTGGACTCTGCTGAGACTCCTGCCCTGCAAGTGGTGCCCTATCCAGTCCCTGGGCCCTTGAGAGGTGAAGCTGGCAACTAAGAACTGAAAATCCACCCAAAGACTGCAGTGTAGGGAAATTTCGACTATCCACCCGCCTAGTAGCTGATAAATGACACGCCTCCCGGCTAAAATCGAAGCTCCACCTGCATCTCGGCTGGAAGACCTACGCAGTGTGGCTGGAGAATTAACGCACAACACCGCAGCGGCTGCTGTTAATGATGCAAGACCCCACACAGCGTGGGTTCTTGACATCGTGCGACCGGATTTCAACACAACATCGCTGGACGCGGAAAATCGACACACAGCATGCCCGGACCAGAGGTGCCCATCCAGATCGACGCATCGCTCACTTTGCGGGAGAATAGGAGGAGGAACGACGCACATTCTCACTTGTGGGTGAGAAATCAACGCATCGCTGGCCTTTTTCGACGCACTCATCCATGCAGCTTTATTTTGATGCTACCCAGGTACTTTTGTGAAATAACAGCATTCTCATTGTTTTCTAAGAATTAAGACTCTTATTCTTTTAAAAATTCATAACTTGACTTGTGTATGTCAGATTCTTGTCGTTTTGGTCTTGTTTTGTTTAGATAAATCCTACCTATTATTCTAAACCTGCTGTGTCATTTTGTAGTGTTTTCAATGAGTTACTGTGAGTGTTGGTACAAATTCTTTACACATTGTTTCTGAAGCTAAGCCTGCCTGCTCGTGCCAAGCTACCAAGGGGTGAGCGGGGGTTAACTGAGTGTGATTCTTCTTTACCCTTACTAAAGTGAGGGTCCTTGCTTGGACAGGTGGTAACCTCACTGCCAACCAAAGACCCCATTTCTAACATAAACCTATCCCTCCAATAGCACCTCTTCCATTGCAGGGCACAACATGATAATCCACTTTTCCCCAGTTAGCCTTAAGGCCAGAGAAGAGGTCAAAATTATCCATCTTCGGCATCACCTCCAGCAAATGTGCTGCTAGGCATTGAGCTCGCAGGTTAGTGCTTGAGTGTCTGCTTTTAGTACACCTTGGGGTGCTGTTGACTGTAGGCACCACTATGATGCATAGATTTGGTTTCACAAGACTTTTACGGGTGGTGCTATTCCGTACCATTATACTGCTTTGTTAGCAACAGAAATCGCTCATGAGAAAATAAATTAATTCAGTCTATCACTATCACTCTAATTTATAATGTTGTTGCCACATTTCGCTCTCTAACCAAATGAAAGTCATAACTGCATAAATAGTACTGTGGGTATTCTTAAAGGAGAATGCCTGCTCATAATGTGTTATTACTTACAACAAAATAATATAAAACAGAAAAAAGCTAATTTGATTTTTTTTAAACTACGACTGACAATACACTAAATGAAAAGTAGTGAATTTATGGCCGCTATATAGACAATATCACCTGAAAGGGACACACTGTACGTGGTAAAATAAGTCCTCAAGGTTTTAGCGACAAGGAGTATATCTGACTTCATCATTGAGAAGTTGGATTGCATGTGCCTATACGTTATGACAATAGCACACTGGAGCATTGTTAGATCTTATGCCGTGTGTGCCTTTTGTTACACCACTCTTATTGCTCTTACTTCTGAAGTAGTTTTCTTCCTCTTCTGTCTCTAATCCCATATGAAGCCAGGGCACTGCCTTAAGTGAGCTGCTGTTATCAGTCACAACAGTCCAACTCTAATGAAGTGTTTTGTGTAAAATCCACGTGTACGCTTGTATTTTCAAAATGATTTGTGAATAACTGTACATTATACGCAGACACGTTTCACAGAATTATAACTTTTGGAGTAAGGCGACAATTTCTTCAGCGAGTCCAAACTGACAAGATTGATCTTATATAGAATTCTTTTTTTCAAATCAAATATGAAATAATTTCTTCAATACAAATATTTTACTAAAAAACGTTTTTATTAAAATTTTTCAACTCCAATCATGCAAGGGTTATAGGGTGATCCGGTGTATTTTACAATACAGTGCTGGTCTTTTGCAGCTGCAGCTGGCGAGCTGCTCAATTTACCAAATCTACCCACTGAACCTTTTTCTGTACTTCTGCTTAAAAAGGGTACTGTCATGATCCCATGCCACTCCCACCACAAAAGTGTCTTGAGCTTCGTGTTACTGGCAAAATCTCTCCGCATTTTGGCATGCACAAAAGTATTCTACACTATAGTATTTTTTTTCAGACCATTTTCCACCATAATGCACAAAGAATAGACAATCATGCACTCCTTTCATCATAGCATGCACTCCTTTCATCATAACATGCACTAGTCATTGAAATGAATTACATGGTAGTTTAGCCAGTGCTTAATTTGTAAATAAAAAGTGCTGGTGCCCAAAGCCCTCCTCTTAAAGAGGCGCCTACTGCAAATAAATCTGCGAACACTGGATACTAAGGCGGCGTAATCCTGAAGCCATCTTGAGCCTCTTCAATCCATTTACAGCCTCTCCCTGACCCTTCAGCTCACTCCTGCAGCTTTCCGCTCTCTCCCTTTGTGACACTTTTTCATTTTTCCCTTCCTCCTTCTTTCCCATATGTCTCTTTTGCTCGCAATAAATGCTTGAGGCAGAAGAATAAGCGCCTGCCCTCAAAAATAAGTGCTGGTGCTCAGCACCGGAAACAACAAGCACTAATTAAGCACTGAGTTTAGCCTAAATACAGGTTGATATCACTGGTCCTGTTGCAGTTCTATGGTATCTGGCTCTGAGATAGTTGTCCACATTACCAGCGTTCCTGCGACACAGGTATCAGAGATTCTTCTGTTGTTGTGGTAGGTGCATCTATTAATCAATTGGGTCTTTTCGGATACTTTGTATAAATGACATCAACACTCCATTGTTTCCCTAGCTGTAGACGTATTGTCTACATTACTTACTTACTTAATGTCACCATTCAAATCTTTGATGGAAGTGAGAAGTGTTTGCAGTGAAGATGGCGTTGAAGTCAATTGAGCTCTCCAAACCATTATTTTTCAGCAGTTGATGGTAGCTCAATCTCACCCAAAAAAACTTTAGTACACACAAGTCCCTAAGTGATTATTGTGTAAGACGGTCTTGCTGTTTGCATGGATGTAAAGTATTACATTGGTCACTTAATTCCATAAGTTTACCGTTTTATCAACCCATTTATAACAACTGCCTGAAAGAAAGCCATGTTGCCACATACTCCAGATTCTAATTTTCTTTACTTAATTACCTTCTTTTTTACTTTTTTCACCTCCCTTAGGATTCTTTTCTCTTATGTTCTTAAAGACTAGAGCATCTCAGTCAACACTGATCTATCTTGACGACTCAAAACTATAAAAGCCTTAACTCCAGATCAATAGTGGAAGGGGGTACTCCATTAAACAACTCTTAAAATTCAGGAATCAGAATTTAGTAAGTCACATATTTACTGCATCATAGTTTGTCACATTTTTTAAAAGTACTGCACTAGATTACCTTTGTGACCGAAGTCCACAACAAACGTGTTTAATGATTTATTGGCTTCAAAGTGGCCTTCGTCATAGTTGATCATCTACCCCTTTGGCTGAAATAATACATCTGGCTCCAAATTCCACAAACCACAATGTTATAGGGAGGGATAACATTTACACTCAATGATCTAGAGCAGGAGTGGGTGGTAGCCGCCAAAATGTTAACAATTTCTCCTCTATCCAAAGTTTAACACCTAATATTAATGCCCTGGTTTTCAGAAAGGATCTAGTGGTGATTGATAGAGATACTAAAGGCTTCCAACTAGATATCCTGACATAGGATTGTTTCAACACTGGAATACAGATACATATAACAAGGATTGTTGCATTTGGAAAAAAAATATCTACTTGGTAAATGATAAGGGGCACAAGGAGACAGTATCACTATTGTTTTCTTGGCCCAGGCTTCACGATCTGAATGAGGGTGCAGGGTTGGGATCCGTGGTAAGCAGGGGCGTTGCCACCATGGGAGGATTAATGCACTCCAACCACTTATGGTGCCTGATGGATGCAAAATTGTATCAGTGTTGGTCTACAGCGACCCTGTTCCAATGGGTAATTCTAGGAGAAATATTATTACTCTAAGGGGAAGACTGTGAAAGTGACCGAGTTCCCGTCCAATGTGTTGTTAGCAAAGCCTCCAGATTAGATCATACAATTTTTCGACATCTAATGCATCACAATGAATGAATTAAGATTAAGCTCTGCGTCCTGAGTGTTATTCGTTCCGAATATATTGACAGATTTTTCTAAGGCATAAAGTGTGGATGCAGTCCTTCTGTTGATCTCGAATTTATAGTGGATGTGGAACATGGAGTTTAGTTTAACCTGATCGCTCCCTTGGCCAAGCAATACACTGCATGTTCGAGGGAAACAACATGTACATCCTGTTTGCTTCAGTAGTGAGTACTTGATCTATTTGCCTAGACAAGAAGTCTACTGCTACAAATGTGCAAGAGATAAACATCTAAAAAAAAATCAGAGACGCTGGTGGCTAATGACACTCACTATCAGCCAGTGTTCCAGCAATCTGATTTGTAATGACACCCTTGACTTGATAGCACTTCATTGAGATGCAAAGACGTTTTGTTAAACATCTTGAAATTGTCTGGAATATCTTCGGTATGCCTACAAATGTTGTGTTGCACCCCGAAAAATGTTTAATAAAATATTGTTTCCATTAAGGAATTAAAAATATTGCTTGCATCTTAATTCAAAATGGTTCTGTTGATCTGTATAGGTGGACTTTTGTCTAAAAAAACATTTTAAACGTCCTTTTACTAATAGTGCTACAACTCAGGGGTTTATTCTTTTCCACCTTAATAGGAGATTTTTTTTACACATTGGAAAAGGTCAACATTGATAGATCAACCTAAATCCCATCTTACTATCACCCTATCATTTTGAAAAGGCAACTGATTGCTTAGCATGGTACGACATTGATCAGTATGATTGTATACAGACCTGCTAACCTAATTTCCACCCATACATAGCACGGCAATGGCTACTAGCTGGTGGATCACATGCTTTGGGTAACTGATATTAGTACCCAATTGTTACTGCTAATGGATCAGTCTGCGAGTTTTGACAGAGTGCATTATGCAGCAACCTCGTTTCATTTTCTCATCACACATACATTTGGGGTGTGTACAATCCTGGAGAGTGTTTATCTTTTCTGTCTTTTCATATACAAAGTGGCCTCCACTTTCCCTACCATTCCATGGCCAGGTTACCCACTGGTTGTTCTTATAACTAAGCATGGCGTAGCAAAGTGGCCAAATGTAATCTTCCCATCAATCAGGAGCCCCCTATCATACAAGCACATTTTAGATGTCTTCAGAAGCCGCTTGCTGAGTCTTGGATGGCAAAATCAAGTCTTAATTCATTCGACTAACTAATGAGAATATGTTCTTTCCTTTAGAGGAGGCAGGGTTGACACTTCAGCATTTGACTGGTAATTGGATCATTTTCATTCAACCAGATATCGAGTATTCACCCTGGATTAAGTGTTCCTATCACGCACAGATTGTGAAAAGGACTCAAGTAGTCCAATACTCCTTTCAGCTAATGTGTTTTCGATTACCAGTGCCAGCTTTGCTACTTTTGCATATTGCATGCCAGGCAGGTAATAATATTTTGGAATGTCTTGTAAAACATGCATATTCTGCTCCTGTGCTAACCTCATTTTGGGAGCAAGACCACATCACGCGCATTCAAAAAACAAGGCACTGGCTATCCCTGGATGTCTGAGCCCATTGAAGCTGTTTTAGTCGGTGGAGGATCCTGCCTGACCACAGAGTTAGAGGAACAAGACATGTCCAGTGCCCAAAAGAATGAGTCCATTAACCAGTCATATACTTCTGTTGCAACAAGTCTCTGGAATTTGAATTCCCTTCACTTTTTCATTCCTTGCAATTCGGTTATTTGGTAATATTTGTTCAGAGATCGCCATTAAATTTGTATAACAAATAAAACATTAACAACATGGATTTAAAATATGAAAAACACTATAACAGACATTGGCTGAGTGCGGACATTACAAATGTTCTAGGGTATTAACAATCAAACAAATATTTCTAGATTTCAACGTTGGCAAAACATACTTAGCTTGAAGGCCTAAAAATCTGAGACAATGAAAAACACGATTCAGACCTTAAGTATACAAATTAAAAAATGAAACATCAACATATTTGTTTTTTGAGGTGGATTTTAACCAGACATTTACAACTTGGTTCCTCACTACTAGGTCAAGGTTTGCCCAAATGTGGAACAGAGAACAGCCTAGTAAAGCAGTGACAGCTGTAAGCAACTCTTCTGCTCTGCATAGCATGATACAGACCAGACTCATACATTGTCTCTAGGATAATGGCCCCCAGCCAGGACTTCATGCATGATGTGTTAACCTGATTTTAGAAGCTCAAGCTTGGTTATTCCAAGAGAGTACAGTGAAATGATAAAACTTTAGAGGAGATTGTTTATAGTATCTTCATTCAGCTCATTCAAAGTAGTATTCTAAGATACATCTAGGAGTCCAATTCAGGAAGTAGAAGCAATGGGCAAAGTGTGCATAGATTGTTGTGTCCAACAAAGCATCATTTTATGGATTTGGTAATACCCCCACCCCGTCTACAGTGTAAATTAACCGGCTCAGTTTCAAATAATTGTGCATCTTGTCATTCTTTGCGTGATCATTAAATAGCCATGACAATCTGTGGCAGAAGGCAGGATGTAATTTTAAATACATTACTAAGTATTTTTTCAATGTTCTTATTTATATCCAGTGAAAGCAGTAGCTAGAGGGTCTTGCACATGCAAACACTGGCATGGGATGCGCCCGGTACAAACTGAGCTTCCTGCACAAGGGATTGTGTGCCTGTTAGAAATGGGGTCTATGGTTGGCAGTCAGGTTACCCCCTGTCCAAGCAAGGACCCTCCCTCTAGTCAGGCTAAAAGAGAATCACCCTCATCAAACCCCTGCTTACACCCTTGGTAGCTTGGCACGAACAGGAGGCTTAACTTCAGAGTGCTAGGTGTAAAGTATTTGTACCAACACACAGTAACTTAATGAAATCACTACAAAATGACACAACAAAGGTTTAGAAAAAGAGAGAATATTTATCTAAACAAAACAAGACCAAAATGACAAAAATCCACAATACACAAGTCAGGTTTATCAATTCAAAAGCAAAAAGAGTCTTTAGGTAGTTTTAAACACACACTAACACTGTTAGCATGAAAATGTACCTTGGGTGCGTCAAAAATAACCCCGCAGGGGCGAGTGTCTGTCAAAAAGGGCTTGAGATGCACCGATTTCACTCACGTGTGAGACCTTACGTCATTTTGCCTTTCATCGGGTCGGGCACGTGATTTCTTCTCTCCGCAGGAGAGCGATGCGTTGATCCGGTCATCACTCTCAGGTCCGGGCAGGCCTTGCATTGCTTTTACATGCCCAGCGGTGCTTGCGTCGGAAATTCAGCCGCACAATGATCCAAAAACCACGCAGCGCGGGTTGCGATCTCCCAGCCTCCGTCAGCGATGCTGTGCATTGTTTCTCTAGCTCCGTGCATCGATTCTTCGGTCGCGTTTCCAGCGAGCATCGATTTTCAGCCGTGGAGCCAGCGGGTCGTCGTTTCTTCAGCTGCAGATCAGAGTTGCGTCGATCTTTTCCCCGCATGGCACTCTGTGCGTGGATATCCTCTTTTTAGGCTGCCAGCTTCTCCTTTCAGGGTCCCAGGAACTGGATGGGCACCACAGGGCAGAGTAGGAGACTCTCCAGAGACTCCAGGTGCTGGCAGAGAGAAGTCTTTGCTGTCCCTGAGACTTCAAACAACAGGAGGCAAGCGCTAAATCAAGCCCTTGGAGATTTCTTCTCAAGATGGAAGGCACACAAAGTCCAGTCTTTGCCCTCTTACTCTGGCAGAAGCAGCAACTACAGGATAGCTCCACAAAGCACAGTCACAGGCAGGGCAGCTCTTCTTCCTCAGCTCTTCAGCTCTTTTCCAGGCAGAGGTTCCTCTTGGTTTCCAGAAGTGTTCTAAAGTCTGTGGTTTTGGGTGCCCTTCTTATACCCAATTTCTCTTTTGAAGTAGGCCTACTTCAAAGTAAAGTCTCTTTTGAATGTGAACTCCTGCCTTGCCCAGGCCAGGCCCCAGACACTCACCAGGGGGTTGGAGACTGCATTGTGTGAGGGCAGGCACAGCCCTTTCAGGTGTGAGTGACCATTCCTCCCTTCCCTCCGGCTCATCAGGAAATGCAGACTACACCCCAGCTCCCTTGGTGTCACTATCTAGCGTGAGGTGCAACCAGCCCAACTGTCAAACTGACCCAGACAGGGAATCCACAAACAGGCAGAGTCACAGAAATGGCATAAGCAAGAAAATGCCCACTTTCTAAAAGTGGCATTTTCAAACACACAATCTTAAAATCAACTTTACTAAAAGATGTATTTTTAAATTGTGAGCTCAGAGACCCCAAACTCCACATGTCCATCCGCTCCCAAAGGGAATCTACACTTTAATCATATTTAAAGGTAGCCCCCCATGTTAACCTATGAGAGGGACAGGCCTTGCGACTGTGAAAAACGAATTTAGCAATATTTCACTGTCAGGACATTTAAAACACATTACTATATTTCCTACCTTAACCATACACTGCACCCTGCCATTGGGGCTACCTAGGGCCTACCTTAGGGGTGTGTCCGATATGTAAGAAAAGGGAAGGTTTAGGCCTGGCAAGTGGGTACACTTGCCAAGTCGAATTTACAGTTAAAATTGCACACACGGACACTGCAATGGCATGTCTGAGGCATGATTACAGAGCTACTTATGTGGGTGGCACAACCAGTGCTGCAGGCCCACTAGTAGCATTTTATTTGCAGGCCCTGGGTACCTCTAGTGCACTATATTAGGGACTTACTAATACATCGAATATGCCAATCATGGATAAACCAATTACATACAATTTACACAGAGAGCATATGCACTTTAGCACTGGTTAGCAGTGGTAAAGTGCTCAGAGTTCAAAAGCCAACAGTAACAGGTCAGAGAAAATAGGAGGCAAAAAGATTGGGGATGACCCTGCATAAGCAAAAAAAAAGTCCAACAGTGCCTCGCAGCGATTTTAGAGCAGAAGAGAAACAAGCATTTGCAATGCAATAGGTGTGTCATTTTCTTGAGTTAGAGCTATTGGCATTGTAAATTCATAACTGGACTTTGTGCTGCATAAATTGTTCAACCATGCCTCATATATTTGGGTTTTCCTGCCATATAATTCCAGTGGCCCAGCATTTAACTAAAGCACTTCCATTTATCTTCTTCCTCTACCTAAAAACATATACAATTATCATATAAACCTTCATCCGAAATAAACTTTTGGCAGAGTGTAATGCTCAAAACATAACTAAAATATAATTTGGGACAGATTGGAGGGTGAATGGAATGAGGGAGTAAAGATGGAGAGGACAAGTGGCATAGTAACTATGGCATGGGCCCTGGAGTAAGAAAGGAAAATGGTTGACTGCAATTTTGGTTGGAAAATACAGCAGTTATTAGAGTTGTGAGGTCTATAGGTCTCTAGGCCCTGGTGCCACTGCACCTGTTGGTCCATTCATAACTAGGCCTCAGAAGAGAAAGCGGATGGGGCAGAAAAACAGAAGCTACTGTTCAGTGTCAAGCTACCAGAGGGTGGGCACAGGAAAATTTGGATTGTGTGTGACTCACCCTGAGTAGAGTGTGGGTTCTTGCTTGGACAGGGGGTAACCTGACTGCCAACCAACGACTCCATTTCTAACAGAGGTGCTTTGGCTGAGCTGCATGTGGTTAGCAGAGCTGAAAGAGTAGGGAAGCCGCACAAAGGTCCCCTAGGTGACATCAGGTTACATCTGGGGGCGGGGCCTCTAGATGGGGCAACATTGTTGTAGGCCTGCTGGGACAAAAGTGGAGGTAGCAGGTTAATTTACAATGCCGCTGAATTACTTAATTGTGAAAGGTCAGACACATCTGACTAAGAAAGAAGGAAATGTCAAGCAGTCACAGTTTATTTCAAAGTTCATGAAAACAATTTTGTGGTGTGCAGATAAAACTGCTAATTTTGTTGCAGACGCTGATGCAAGCAGCCCTGGGCTATAAGCAATTTAAAAGCCATCCTCCCTGGCTCTAGGCATCAGGGACCACAGACAGGCAGACCAAATACAACCAAGACAACAGCCTGATTGATAGCCTTGCTTAGAGCTAAGCTCAGAAACTGAAGTGCTCTGGCAGACAGCGTGTGTGGGGTTCTGGCACGGGTACATCTGAGGGCTTGGAGTATGTGAAGTGAGTTGCACTGATGGAGCTGAACCAGATGTCCCAGTACTGGAGCAGCTGAGTGTACTGATTGGAGAAATTAGGTGCTCTGGCACACAGCGTGTATGGGGTTCCTGGCACTGGCACGGCTAAGGGCTTGGAGTGTGTGAACTGCAGTGCACTGATGGAGCTGTGAGTCGGATTCCAGTATGGAGCAGAAGTGGGCACTGTCTCTAAGGATTGCGGCACCCTGGTAGTGTTAAGTGTCTAGGCTATAAGCAATTACAAGCAAACCTCCGCTGTTGCTCTCAGCACACAGGCAGGCACACTTGGTGAAGAAAATCCAAGCCAAGGAAGGGCAGGAGCCAGGCAGCAGAGAGAGGGTGCAGAGAGCCCATGAAGACCAGATGTGATCAAGATAACAGCTTGATTGATAGCCTTATTTACAGCTAGGCTCAGAGAAAGAATGCTCTGCAAATGAAAAGGGAAGCTTCCCTGGACAGGAGCAGGAAACAAAGTAAAAAAAAGTCCCCTACAGACCAGATAAACAGGACAAAGTGTAATTATACAGACAAAGAGTAATTATACAGCAGGGAGCTGGTCCCTGCTCCCACACAGAAGGAGGTACAAAGAGGCATGACTGACCACTAGCAAGCAAGGATTTTTAAATGTCACAAACTAACAAATGAAATAGCTAGAAGCCCACAGAAGTATGCTTAAAAGTATACAAGAGGTTGTACACTTACGCTCAACCTAAAAAGGAATCAGTGGAGGAGGTTGTTTCGTCTGCCACAAGACCCATTCACTTCCAGATGAAGGTGCAGCCCTGTTCCTGCACTGGAAATGAAAAGGCCTCATTTGCAGTCCTGAGCAGTGCAAAGAAGCCCTGAGTGGACAGCTACACAGAGAAAACTGCCTGCAAAATATCCATAAACGGAAACTCAAATGTGATGGATGCACCTCTTGCCTCCGGCATTCCTATTCATTCGTTTTGCAGTTAGTAAAAGGTACTGAAAGTCACCACGCTCTCTGACTTCACTGCTTTCGACACTGAACACAAGTGACTAATACAGTGCAGAGGCACAACATAGCCAGGTAGTGATTTTCTGTGCCATGAGTGAACACGGATCATGCCTGTGCACCCTGACATACGCCTGTCTCACTAACAGCAGTCGTTTTGGACTGGAAGGGATGCCCAAAGCACTACCCTCATAGTAGTGAAAGGCTACTGCTGTCTTTGCCAGGTGATAAGCAGCATGAGCAGTGTGGTGGCAACATACTGTGCAGTGATCAAAAGAAGTGAACAAGCCTTTATACCTGTGTCACTGGAGTGAGGCCTACAGGCTCACTAATGTCAAATGCAGCTGCTGTGTGCTTAGCTCATCCTTGGCCTACATCAGGTTAGTATGTAGTGCAGTGCTTTCTGATGGAAGCGCAGAGCAGAAAGCACTTGAAATGGCAGCAGACCCCCAACATAAACTTTAAAGACTCAGACCATAAATCACATTTGGTGTCTGGAAAAGGACTATAAGAACGGGAGCTCGAGGCCCCCAAAATTGTCACCTATCAAGCAGCCAGTCAGGCTGTGCTAGGAGGAGAAGCTCTGCAAGCCTTCTGCCTGTGACTAGAACCTAAGGCCTGCAGGTCTCTGAGCTGAGTGAGGAGAAATTACCCAGGGAATGCTCCTGGATCACCAATGCTTGCCTGCTTGCCTAGACCAATGTGCCAATGTCCAATAGGAAATCCTGGCGATTGGATCTCAGGTGTAAGGAGATGGATTATGCACAGATCGGGCTGCAGCCGGTGTGCACATGGAAGTCAATGACATTGTATGCCAGCTGGGGCTGCCATGAAGATTGCTTTCATATCGTTTGGACCGTACCCCGTGTGCAGATTGAAGTCGGTGACTCCAAATACCAGGTGGGGCTGCCATAAATATTACTGCCATGCTGATTCTGGCAGTAGTCCATGTGCGGAGTGAGGATGGTGAACTCCTATGCCAGGTGGTCCACCAGGAAAAGGCAAGGAGTGTGGTCTGGTTAGACCATTGTCAACAAGAAGAGGCCTTCCTGATGATCTACACCAGGAGCATCAAGGATCAAGCCTGCTATTAAAATTTGGACACCCTAATTCCTGTAAGCTCTCCTCCTATTTTTGTGTGGCATGATTCTCTTGGGAAGTGTTCAAGAAGCCGATGACATGCTTTTGGAATCCACATTCTTGCTCCTGTTTTCAAACCATGTCCAGCAGCTCTCATTACTTTGGCACTGCCTAATATTTGATTGGGATTGTAGGTGTTTGCTAACAAAGTAAATGATGTTTTATGTAAACGCTGGTCTTGATCTGCATGTTGTTTGACAGATTGGGTGATTTCTGAGAGGAGTAGCTATATTATTATGGAGAGAGGGATAGGTATTTGTGTTTCATGATAACATTTGTTGTATTAATATGATTTTAAGGTTCAGGGACTTGTGAGATTTCCAACATTTGTGCCAGTTTTAGTGAATGAGGAGAAATTGGAGGAAAAATCTCTGGGCCTAATTCACAAACGAACTTACACTTTTCTGTAAGTTTATTATTTTTCTCTATTCACAATGGCATCTTACAAGTAGTATATTTACAGTTGTGGAGTCTCTGCACTTGTGGTGGAGACAGTCCTATCTTTTTTGTGCAGAGGTTGAATGATTGACCCTTGCCAGGAAGGAGGAACCTTGCCAGTGGACAAGACACAGTCATAAATGGGCTTCAGTATCCGGCTCTGTAGTTGGGGGTTGTGTTCCATTACAGAAACTGGGATAACATTGGGGCCGGGGCACAGGAGGTCAAGGATTGCTTTGTTAATGTTGCAATTTCATGCTTAGTAATAAAAAATGTTGTTCTTTTAGTGATTACTTTGTGGAGCATGAACCCTCTTTTGTCAAGTGTAACAACTCCACCTTGTGCCCTATGTGCTGTGGGTTATACTCTCCTTGCTCATGTCCATCCTTCGATTGTTGCATCTTCCTATCTCGAGCTCGCCATGGTCCCCATCCCAGTAAGCTTGAACTATTGAACTTTCTGTTCTGTTGCTAAGCAAGTTTAGTATGTTTTGCACCTGCAGATTATCACGTGTCCCTAGGACAAGTTACGCTATTTCACTGTGACCCAGTGAACTGTACCATCATGCACTTGGGTTTCATTATACTCGTTAACTGTTGCCTATTACCACTGCCCCTGCATGATTTTCTCCAGGTTCATTAGAATACTCCACGCATCCACATGCCTTCTTGAACAATCTCTTCTTCCAGCATAAATACCCACTCTGAACCTGCATCGTTGCTTGGCCTCGTCCAGTCCTACACAAGCATTGTCCCTGCACTGCACTCACCTCCTGAGTCGCCCAGAACATCCAGCGCTCTAGTCATCCAAGCCTTCCCGTGATCCTGGCTTCTGCGATGCTTCTAGTGTTTTAATTCATGATCTATGATTTCTCCTCCCCTTGAGCTTCTTGCATCACAGTCTCCTGTCTTCTTTGGATTCCAGTTAAAGTGCTACACAAGGCTAAATGCTTTACTTTATTGCCCACTAATCCATAGTTTAGTAGATAATTTTAAGACTGATTTCATGAAGGTGTCCACGTTTTTGGATATTGGGCAGTGTTGGGGTAGAAGCCCATTAAGGCCCAGTGCTCCGGACTCGTTTTCATTGCAGTGCTCTGAACTTTATTGTACCCCAACTAAAAGTTTCTTACTGTGTTTCTTTTCAAGTTGTATCTAGTATTTTTGGAGAACATTTCTAGAGCCTGAAGTTGTTCCAGAGTTTGAATCAGGAGTTTTTATATTCCGAAGTGCCAGAAAACTCAAGTTTATTCTTGAAATAGTTCCTGCCCTCTCATGCAATATTTTTGTACGTTATTGTGTAAACAATTGCCACAATATTCTGAATTGAGAACTGGTGAGTAACAGTGCTTCTTGTGCTCCGCTCCTGCGTAAGGGTAAAGAGGTCCCGGAAGTCCCAAACCTACTATGCAGTGCACAAGACAGCAGCGCAGTAGTTCCCGTTAGTGATGAAAGGTCATCTTTACTTGTTTATCACATTCCCCACTTCAAAAGGGGTTAACCTTGCCTTTGTTCAGGCCCTGTCTCGGGAGGGATTGAAGGTTCAATATTGTCTCTGCAGTTGGAACAAGCGGAGTATGTGATATCAACTTTGGTAATTTTTATGCTCTTAACAGAATTTCTGGAAAGTAATTTAAGGCACTTGATGGTATTTATGTTTTCAGAGCATCTTTGATAGCTGAGAAAGTGTCTCAAGATCTCCTTAAGAGTCTCCTCAAAAGATGAAGTCATTGTGTGAATTGATGGGATCCGAGACTCATGGGAATCATAGTCCTTTGCTGGTGGTTCAAGGACCATAGTCAAAGACAGTCATCATTATAGCTGCACAGGAGGCTGCCCACTATTGTCCTTCTGGGTGGAGTTTATCAAAGTTTCCAAGTTCAAGAATCTGCTTCAAATTCTTTCCCTTTGACTCAAGCTTCTCAGTCAACTTAGTGCTCCACATTATTTTATTATTGACTGATGTTAACTCGTTCCCCAGGAAAGAGAAAGTCTTAATGTGAGAATAATAAAAGAACAAGGAAGTCAACTGGGGCCCGAGAACTATTTCCCTTCTCGTCATTATCTCGTCATTTCTGCAGACGGGAAAAATTGAATAGTGGACTAGAGTAAAGACAATGGTATACTCAGCTTTGCCAATAGAGAAGGTTCTACTGGCCGGTTGATCTTTAGAGACGGGATCATCAGCACAGTGGAAACAAATTTCTAATAAACAAAAGGTTCTTAAGAGTTTAGATAGATGTGTTTGTCTTTGACAGCTTCTATGGAAGACAGGATCTGGGATGTCCAAGACTCCATCAGGTCCATCCATGTGTATGTCAGGGACAGGATGTAGCTCTAATAAATCTTCATTAAAGTGTCTCTGGTTATGATAGATGGACAGTTACTATGGCAGTATATGAGAAACTCAAGCTCATACAGGATTAAAATGAGTGTTACAGGGTTGGTTAAGGAAAAAAGTAGATAAACATCGATGATGAGAAGTTGTTTTCTTGAGTGATTCCTAATTGTAACAGCTAAGATGTGACTTGAGGTTTGTTAGATTATGTTCCCAAAAACATCAAAGTTGTTATTCACTAATGTAATCAATCCAGACAGGGTATCCAAACTATTCATTTGACACCTTTTTCTCAAAGGGTGTACAATTAGGCAGATTAGACCTTCTTGGTTCCCATGATTCCTACAGGCATACTATGTGGTGAAGGGTTAAAAAGAGAATCACACGATTTTGGAAGTTATAGAGTTAATGAGTAATGTCGGCAATGCTTGAAAAACATAACTGGATACATTGATGGTGGGCCTCATGTCCATCATGGAGGTATTAGGTATGCTGCTCCTTAAAGCCGACATTGTTTGCAAAGGGAGAACTCTTGTGGGAGACTGATAAGTTGTGGGTTTAGAAAGATCGTGGGATAGTATTTCACTTTTTCAATTTGAAATTCCCCACTCTGCTAACACCTCTCTCTTGGCACAGATTTGATACTATCTGTTCTGAGACCCAAGTTGTCAGAGTTTGTTCTGTGCCAAGCTTTTTATTGGGAAGGACCTGCATAGTCAAAGATCTGGAGACACTACGGTGTTGGGATCAGGGAAGAATCTTACCTGTAAGATGTTGTAACAATTGAGAATATCAAGTAGCCCTCTTGAACGGCAACAGGGTGTAAAGTCCAGGAAGGGATTTTCTGAAGATTTAAGGTGGCTCTTAAAAGGTTCAAGATGGCCTTAGTCTTTATTACTAATGATGCTATTAAAAAAGGAGACTCATTTGGTTGAAAACTGCTTGTAGAAGATTTGCTCCTTGGCTCAAAGTTCATTGGGCGGATAGGTGTGCAGTGGTGACTATGCCATCTATTGGCCTCATATCAGGTGGTCTAGGCTTGTTGGAAGGAGTAACGGCAGAGCTGTTTAGTGGCTGGTCAACCTTGGGGTCATAGCTGCACAAGTTATTGACTAGGAGTGGAAAGCTATCATCCACTTGATGTAATAAATCCATTATCTGCAGTCGATCCTTATGGGCATGGATTTGTTGATCCTGGGTTATGCTGGGATAACATTCAGTGTTAATGCTTTGAGATCTGTTTGTAAATGAGGCAGCCATTGAGGGTTGAACTAACCTGTAGTCCTTGGCTAGCGATGGAATACCCAAGGGTATTCAGAGACCAGGTAAAATATTCCGTGCCTCTCCATGACTATAAGTTAAAGTGTCAGTGGAGTCAGTGTTGAAGCTACCCGAGCTCTTATACAGGGTTCCCTGGTTAGTTTGATTGATACACACTGTCCCTGCAACATTCTGTATAGTTTCCATTTGTTCTGTTTGGTTTGCTTTTAAAAAATGGTAAAAGCTTTTTGCGCCATCTGAAGGGCAGTGGAACCTGACGATGACGCCATGTTTGCTTTAGCTACATTCTTTTAATCTTTTGAGCATTTTCAATTGTTGTTTGCTAATATGCGTGTGAGATCAGGTAATGATCCTACAGAGTTTCCAGAGTGTTCATCAATTAACAACAAATTGTGAGCTGAATACATATTTATTGTTACTTGACTGGTACTTGGCTTATCAGAAAGTACAGATGTTGGCAACATATGGGGATTCACAACCTACTATTGTGGAGCTGGAGATGCTGCCTTCTTGGAATACAGTTGAGAAATTTGCAAGGGCCTCTGCTTTTGTGTTTATACATGTTTCATTAATGCTTGCTAAAATTTACATAATTACTTCAGAAAGAACAGTTTTTAATGTAGTAACCTTTTCTCTATTGAGAGTAGATTGAGCCTCCAGCGTATCAGCCATCTTTGAGATGGTTGAAATTATTGAACTCATTGCCGACAGCAGCGGGTATACAGGAGAGGTGGTGTCCTCTTTGGTTCGGATTGGGTTGGAGTGTGACTCAGGTATGGTTGTAGTGCTTTCATGCTCATCTGCTGTTAGAACGTGTTTTGAAGAATTTAGAATATTATCACCCAGATGAATAGAAAGATCAGAGTTATTCAATGAGCTTGTAAGCTGATCTGGTTCTGCTACAGCCGAATCTGTTTGGCCACGTCTTTGTGTACGGTCCAATCGAGAGTACCGAGATGCTACATTCCGGTCTCTTTCATCTCATCCCTGCCATAGACAATCACTTTCGGAACCAGAAGGATTAAAGGTAGTTTTCTGTGATGTTCTGTTAAGCTCTACTTTAATAGTATGAAAAGAACGTGTGCTGGGTGGTTGGTTCGGGGTATCCCCTGAGGCAGTCACTGCACTGATGACCAGTCCTTATCCACTGCTGTCACTGGGAGAAAAAATGTCAGTGGATTCCTTTAAGGCAGGAGTGTGCTGTTGTGGTAATGTAGTTTTAATCCAGGCTTTGATGGGTTTTGTTTGGACGGAGAGCAGTTTGGTTTTAACAATTTTGAGCGTCCAGTTAAATTCTAGGGCCTATTTCACTTGCAAACTTTAGGCGGTGTCTGAGGAGTAGTAAGTGGAGGCAAGGACAAGTGGGAAGTCTGCCCATTGGGATGAGAAGTTCCCAGTAGCAGATGTGGGATCAAAGGCAAGACTCCCTAGCCTTACGGCTGGAGGGTGCATGAGGGTTGATAAAACTGTAATGTCCAGTACTGTGTCCAGGGCCTTTTGTTAGAGAGCAGGTCAGAGATGGCAGTGGGGCGGAGCTCATACTTCACGAGGCATTGGTGGTTTGCCACTGTGGTCTGGGTCTCTGCCCAGTGTTCTTGAGCAAAGTATACTTGTGTGTTGTCGTCTGTGGCTTGCGGAATACTCTGTAATGTCTGTACGATTTGGGCAGTGCCGTGCTCCAATGGGTTCCAAAAGCAATAGAAAAGCAGTCTCTGTATGTCAAGATATAATAATGCTGGAAAAGGGAGAGAAACGTCCTTTGTAGCTTTATTACCATTTGAGCTGCTGTGTTATACCATAGGTCCCTCCCACACTAAGATTGGTGCCCAAGACTAGAGCAGTGTACTGAGAGAGCAGGTAGTGTGATGACTCAATCCCCGTAAACAGTATAAAGCAGGGCAGGCATAAACTACTGGGGACCAACCGGGATGTGGCTGAGAGGGTGTGCAGTGAGAGCAGGCAGGCAGACAAGATGCAGGAAACAGGGGCGGGCTCAAACTGCTACCCAGAGACCCGCAAGCCGCACTAGAGGCTACCCTTGTTCAACAAACTCTGAGGCTGGAACCCAACCACAACCCTCATTCATCTGCCCACCCAACCTCTCTAGAGCCGCTGCCACAAACATCCCCCGATCTGACCTGACGCTGCACTCACCACGTAGCCTCCCCTACACAGGTGACCATGCAGGAGAGCGAAAGACGGCTGAAAGGGGGAGGATGAGTGGGGGCCAGACAGGATCACAGTGGGAGCAGAAGGCCAACAGAGAAGTCAGCAGGGCACAAGTACTCTCCACCACTTTCACAAGCTCTAACAGCGGCAGCACGCTCACACACTGGTTTATTTAGTTGTGGGAGGAGCACTCGTCAGGTAATAGTCATAACAAGCAGTGCACCAACTTGCAAATTGTGGACCCGATTCCCAAAGCTAAACTTACACTTTAGTGTAAGTTTACAATTTATTTCCTATTCACAAAGGTATTTAATTAGTAGTATCCTCACGACTGTGGCAACTCTTCACATAAAAAGAAAGCACTGTCTGCATTTTACCCCCTCCTATTTCCTCTACGTGCATCAAAAACAATATGGATTTTACCACGCATGAAATAGCAACATTAATAAAGCAATCCAAGCCTATTCGTGCCCCAGGACTCAATGTGATCCCAGTTGATGTAATGAAACACAACCCTCTACTACTGTGTCTTGTGCACTGGCAAGGTTCCCGGTTCCTGGCAAGGCTCCATTAATTTACCTCTGTGCACAAAAAGGTTCTAAAAGCCTCTCTACTTTCACCTACTTGCCCTTCAAGACGCTGAAGGCAAACTATTCGCTAAACATCTATTGTCACTTTTAATAGATTGGTCTACTGAAAGCGACCTTTTGTCAATATTCCAGGCAGGCTTTCAACCCGGATGTCCACAGTGGACAACATTTGGCACTAGTCCTTTTTTCAACGAGAAGGTGATGCACCATAAACATTTCTATCACTCTGTTTTGTAGACTATTCTGCAGCCTTCGATAAAGTAAATGGAAACAGACTATGGTATAAACGTTTGACCCTTGGCATTGACACAGCATTGTTACATCTGATTATGGTGCTCCATACCAACACCTGGATGCAGGTCAAACTCTCGGGCAAATCAGTCTGTCCACAGGTCAGAATCGATAACGATCTGTGGGTTTGCTTCACTTCTCTTCTCATTATGCATCTAGGACAAAGGACAGTAAATGCGTAATCCCAACTTTATTACCCCATAATTGGGAAGTTGCCTGATCAGTCACCTAGCCTCTGCTGATGACTTGGCTATTTGTTCACAAACTCCATCAGGCCTTCAGAATCAGCTCAACACTCTTGATGCATTTATTCAGTTAGATGGCCCGGCTGTCAACTTAACAAAAACAAAATTCTGTTCATAGGCAAGCAGGAAAGGAAATTCAATTGGACGTTTGGCCAAAACGCAGTTGAAACCGCAGATATTTCTGAATAATTGGGCTTCACACTTTAGACATTAAGTTGTCTGCATAACCAATATGGAAAAATCCACTATAACAACCAAAGCACTGGAAAGATTTGCACAATGATACTGGGCCTCAGTACAACAATCAAAGAGCTAAACACTAAACCTTTTCCAGCTCTGCCTTATGGCTCATTAGCACTCATGGATATAACACAGACAAACTCATTACAATTTTTATCCAGAACATGAGATCATTATTTGACCTTTAGGCTTCTACCCCCTCACTCCATGATTCGTCTTGAGTGAAATCTTCCATCAATTAACTCGGTCTACTTATCTCAGGAAATTAATTACTTATGTGAATCAGCGGTCTGCCCCTCCCCTTTTGCTGGCAGTGTAAAGGTGAAAAATGAAACGCTCTTAAATAGAATTTATTACCATTATTATTTTTCCCTTTCCCCAGCCCGAGCCATGTTTGCGTGAGGGCCACTGCTGCTGACTGTTGACAGGGGAGTGGTGTTCTCTCCACCAGTTTAGAGTGTGCATGTCAGCTGTCTTGCGACAGCCAACCTGACATGGACACTTTAAACAACTCTACCTAGCTGCCTTTGACAGCTAGATGGAGAGCAGGCATAGGCCTCCAGTGCCTTCAGAAGGGTCAAGGCCGCCTGGTCAGCCAATCCTGGCTCTGCTCCCATGCAGCTTCACATTATCAGCAGCACGAGATCAGCATTGGATTGGTGTTGAGACTTCAATTGCTTCAGAGACCACCAGCACTGAGGGACTGAGGAAACAGAGTACTGGAGAAGGCGAACCAGCAAAGCGGGTAAGTACATTTTTATATTTTAAAGCCAGGTGGGCGGGAGTGGAATGGAGGGGTTTGGATCCATGAGGGAAATGTGTAATTTTGGGTGATAGTGTAATTTGGGGTTTGTGTTTTAAACTGATTGTTTTCTTCAGAATCTTAATCTGGAGGTTTTAAATGCTACCGGGGCTTAAATGGGGCTCCGGAGCAGGGCTTTCACAGATGTTGGGAAAAGCTTAACCAGCAGAAAACATGACTGTGGCTAATCCGCGAGGTTTATTTAGAGGATAGCACAGAGATAGGGAAGTTCATGAAGTACTGTGTCTTAACTGGAAAATACATGATTGGGAAAAGCAAACTGCACTCAAAACCGTTGAAGAAATTATGTTACTGTGCACAAACGTGTGTTGGTCAAACTGAGTCTCACACCTACCAATTGGTGGTCTTGGCACAGTGATCTCCGCAGTTCTTTATGTTATTGGGTTGGTTGCTCCACCAAATATTTGAGGTACCAGCCACCACTTCTCTGAATGTGCGTTGTCAAGCAATGAGGGGTCTGATTTTTCAGGAGACAACCAACAATTATTTGTCTTGTCCATCCTCAGTTAAAGACATAGGGCCTCAATATGACTTCGGCGGTCTATAGCATATTATGACTGCTGGCGGCTCTACACCCGAATTCGGGTGGAGAGCCGCCAGCAGCCATACTGGCCGTCGGCAGTGCAGTGGAGGCTCTGCTTGCACCGCTAGGCCTATTGAGAGTTGGTAATAGGTGTGGCGGCCCCAAGGATCCTGTCTCCTCCCAGACGAGCACTGAGAAAAGGTAAGTGCCCATCCGATAGAGGGGGGTGATGAGTGGTGTGTGCATGCATGGGGTTGTGCTTTTGTGTGATTGGAGGTGGGATGGTGTATGTGTGTGTGTATGATTGTGAGTGTGTGTGTGTGTGTGTGAGTGAATGGATGCAGGGGTGGTGGGGTGTGTGTGAGTGTATCTTTGTGTCTGTATGAGTGCGTAAATGCGTGATTGCATGTGTGGGTTTGTGGTGCGTGCATGCTATGATGGGGGGTCTCTACGGGCTTAGGGGGGACTGTGGTTGTGTGGGGGTGTCTGGGGGGAGTCGCATACTGGCGACAGGAATGTGAATTCCTGTCACCAGTATCCTTGGAATCCCTGGCGGAAAGGAGGCTTCAAATACCATCGGCGGTCTATGGTGGACCACCGGGGCGAAGGTGGTCTACCATCGCCCCGGCGGTCCGACCCCCCTCATGGTACAGGTGGTGAACTGGTTGCTTTGCAGCCTGTTCACCGCCATGGTCATAATCTGGCAGTCCAGCACCGCTACGCCGTCGGCGGTGTTACCGCCACCACCAGCGAGGCCGAGCTGGACCGCCAATGTCATAATGAGGGCCATAGTTGCCTCACAAAAAGATCACAGCTTACTCTCTATCGGACATGTATTGAAATTGACAAACTAATTGCAAATATGTCATCAGAACAGGATAGCAAATTCATTTTATATGATCTACCTAATTAACATGACATGATGTAAATCCACAGAGTATCTTCTAAATTCGTATTTTTCATCGAGGCAGCCTTACATCAACTCCAACCTGGAGCAGCAACCAAGTATACATTTCTAAGGTTTCGTCTTCTTTACATTTCATTGAAGCAGTTTGAGGGCTCATGGAACATTTTCCATACTGGTTATTCCTGCAGGTTATGCAACAAATTTTACTAATCTTTAGAGCATATTCTATGCCTATACCCAGGGTTGAACGACTTGAGAAACAAATGTTTGTTACCAACTTTTAAAAAGCTTTCTCTGTGAACCTCTAAGGAAGCTCTAAGGGCATGTTTATGTTTAAAAGAGAACACACATATTGGGAAATTGACACGTTTCTAGACTTAACATAGGACAGACTCAAACACACAGACGATCAATCCAAGCATTTATAGCATTATCTATTAGATATACAAAACGTTTTTCTGAAGTAATCAGACTAGAACATTGTCAGTTGTCTTAGCTATTTATCATTTTTATTTGGCAAAGCAGCTCACATTTAAATGCAGTATAAAGCCTGCATAAGACAAGTCCCAAACCAATGTAGAAAAGTAGAGTAAATTTTAATAAAATGATACTTGAATGACAAACATCTATCAGTGGAATGGAGTTATTGAATTTTTAAGATTTTTAGTGAAAATAGCGCATAAAAGCACGAAGCATCACTCTGATCACCTCGTCACACTAGACCAGTGGAAAGGCTGACCTTGATGAATGGTGTGAGGAGTTCCGTTTGCACTGTAGGAGGTCACAAGAAGATAGCTGAGCATTGCAGATTGTTGTTTCTGTAGTGCAAAGCGAAGGCCAGGTGTCATGGGCAGTCGTCGATGGAGAGCAATGTACTGGTTGGATGTCGGACACTGTCATTGCTGGAGCTTTGCTTTGGCAGTCGCCTCAGCCTGACATTGGTGTAGCGCAAAATGCAAGTCTAGCATTGCCAGTCACTGCAGACAGTCGTTGATGACATGAATAGGAGGTATTACTGGAGTTTTGAGGAGCCCAAATTTGAGGATTTTCTCCTTTACTTCAGGAGGATTACACTCTGATGCCAGCCACGGGGACCAGGGGTGGGGGGGGCACCTGTTGGTGATTGGGTGTTACTACAGCAGGTCCAGTTGCAGTTCTATTTGTAGCAGGTCAGCTGGGCAGTTGAAGGAAGGCCTCTAAAGCCTATTGTGTCCCTGTAGGTGAACCAGGAGGTCAGCCAACTGATCCTTTGAGTCACTCTGGTTAGTCTGGGATGGAGGCAAGCAGGTCCAATCTTCCTTCTCAGACAGTGGGGCAGTCTTTCAAGCAGTAGGGCAGTCCTTCTGTACCTTCCACAGGTCCAGGAGTGTTCCGATGAGTGGCCCTGGAGAGACAATATTTATAGCTGGTGCCAGCCTTTGTGTGGGTCCCTCCCTGTCCTACCCCCCAAACTTGGTCTGGAAAGTTTGTCCCCTGGTCAAGGCTCTAAACTGTCTGGGGTGCCAAAATAAAGGAAACTGACACCAGGCCTTCCCTGTATGTGTGCTGGGGGCAAAGCCCTTTGAAATGTGAGGCTAGGTACAGCTCCTACCCAGCCATACTCTCAGGATGGCCCATCCTGTCCACACCTAAGTCACCTTTGAGTTACTGTGTGGAAGTAATACACAAACCCCCAACAGAAGAGCCATTCCCAGTCATGTGACCCAGGATGCTAGCTTAAAGGCACAGTTGGCTGACATTTTTAAAATTGAAACTTAAAATCTGACTTTACAATTAAAGACTTAAATTACAATGTATTTGAATGTAAACTGTATATTTCTACCTGTTCCCAATGTAAAGAAATCTCTTATATGTAATAAGGCAAACCGTTGTTACAAAAGGAGAGAGGTAGGCCTTACAACAGTGAAAAACGACTTTTTGCCAGGTCAAAATGGCAGTTTTAAACTGCAATGCAGGCTGCCTCAGACATGTTTTAAAGTGCTACTTTAGAGGATGGCAGTGAGTACAGTGGGCCCACTAGTAACATTTAATTTACAGGCCCTTAGTGTACATGCAGTCCCATTTACTAGGGACTTAAAAGTAAATAAAAATGGACCAATCAGGCATATACCAATTGCATCATGTTTTAAAGAGACGCACAAGCACTTTACCACTGGTTAGCAGGGAAAATGTGCACAAAGTCATAATGCCAACTAAAATGGGTTCAACAACAGAAGTCAAAAATCTGGGGGTGACCAGGTCTAACACATGCCAATGTGGAACCCATTTACACCATATTTTCATGCCATAGATAAACATACCCCGAGCAAGCACTCCTATGTCAAGGAATCAATTGCATTGGGGCCATAAGCAATATATAAAATAAAGTCTTTGTGGTACAGTTCAATTTTGTTAATTATGAATAAGGCTCCCAGTTTTTACTGATTGTTACAGATAAATACAGAAAGAAGACAATGTGTTTCCAGTCTGTTTTAAAAAAAAAAAATCAGAATAGTACTGAAAATAGTGCTTTTTGTGAGAGACTCTCCATGCTGACTTTCATAAATTCCAGGCAAAAGCTGAGAAGGTAGTCAGATAGGGAGTTACAAAACAGGATCAGATTTCCTTAAATACAAGCATATGTTAATGTATATTTGTAGTATAAAGCTAATACGCACCAGTGGGTGGCTGATTAATTTGCTAAAACGCGACAGGCTTCCATGTTAGTGCATGTGTAAGAGTTAAATAAAGGTGGAAATATACCATTTTACTACTCAGTTCATTCTCAAAACACAAAATAAATATGGATAAATACCAATAAGATGGTCCAAAAATAAATATAGATACATACAGATGGAAATGTTAAAAAAATAAAATAAAAAAAAAACACTAAAACCGGGAGCCCTTATTATAAAATGTATATGGTCTATAGAGCACACATGGTGACATGTTAGGACACCTTACAAAACCCCTAAAAATAAGTTAGAATATAAATTATTTTACTAAACTGCTGAGCAACAAGGCTAGCTACTGCACCAGAGACATTTTAAGGCATGGGCAAAGTGGACCCTGGCCCAGGGCCCCAGCCTGTCAGGGGGCCCCTTAATACAGCCAGCTCTGTTTCGAAGAGAGACTTGCCCTGATGACCTTAAATAATTCTTAAACAGATTGTTTTAAATACCATTTTTTTTTTTTTTTTTTTTTTTAATGTTTGACAGTCTTTTACCGACATTTTGCAAAGAAATGCTGTGTTTATGTTTAATGCAACATCCATAAAAGTTTCCTTTACTTCAAAACAGGGGACCTCACATATAAGAAATTTGAGCATGTCACAGAGATTATTTGCTGTAATGTTAGTGAGCTGCTGCTATGTACACACTATTAACATAATGTCACTATACCTGAATATTTGATGTAAACACATTTTAGAATTTGGACATGCCTGTGCAGTGTCAGATACCGGGACAAAGAGGGCATGTAAGATCCGAAATTGGATCATAAATTCAAAGCTGTTCTGAACAGGGACACCCAAAAAAGGTTTGGCCCAGGGCCCCCAAAATCCTTAAGCTAGCCCTGCTCCAGAGGGCACATTTTATAGGCATTTGTGCTACTGACGCCAAGAAAGTTTTTTTAATTTTTTTAAATAAATCTCTTTTGCCATTTATGACCAAAAAAACAGTAAACGGAACAGCATTTAACAACATAGTAAATGGTTAAACAAAAAGAAGGGGGTTGGGGGTAGGAGGAGGCAACAGGGTACAGGTAAGAGCAAGGAGGAATGGAAGGGGCGAGGGGTGGCATAATATTGGAAAGCATCTTGGCATCTTCTAAATCATACAACGTTCAAGGGTTGATTTTAGTCTGACAACAGAATGAACAGAACAATGAATCATCCGAGGGATTGTGGTGATGTGCCGTGAGGTGTGAATCAAAATTTGCCCCGTGGGCTTCTACGGGGGACTATGGCGCTGCCTAAGTGGAGTACTGAGCGACTGTGTGTCTGGACAAAGCCACAAGAACTATGTACTGAGGGCTAGGTGGGGTCTACTGGAGGAGCAAAATGGGGGTTCTGGCTGATGGAGATATGTGAGGAAGGGTTCCCATATGTCTCTTGGGCATGATTGCAGGGGCACCAAATATGAGATAGTTCCTCTTGACTAACGGTGATGTCACAGAGCCATGCCTGAGTGGAGGGTTTGTGCTGTCGGTCCCAATGCATGGCCACCCTGCACTTGGCCAGAAAGTGTAGCATGGCGGTGAGCTGCTGAACATCAGATGGAATGTCACGGACATAACCCAATATTCCCACTCGCAGGGTGCAAGGGGGTTTCACGGCCAGTGATTGCATGAATAATCGAGTAGACCTTCTCCCAATATGACACGACCTAAGGAGATAACCAAGCTAAGTGTATGAAACTGGCCTGAGGCGCTGCGCATCGGAGGCAGCGCGAGTCAGCAATAAGACCCGTATGGAACAAATGAGCTGGGGAGCAGGACACAGTGAGGGGAGATTAAACCTGCATGCTAGTGCAGAGACAGGTTATAAGCTTGTGCGGCGAAGGGCTGGTGAGAATGTGCTCCAGGGCAGGGAGTGCAGGAGGTGGGGGTGGGTTCAGGAACGTGTTGCGTATAGATTGGCTGGTGGCTTTGAGTTGATAAGAGTAGTGTGTCTAGCATGGAGAGGGGTGGGCCAGGGTCGGGAGAAATTCGTTATCAGGTTAAAGATCTGAAAAGGTGACCATGTTGCAAGTTGCAATTACGAGCCCTTACCCCACTGCCTTTATCTTGTAACAGTAGTACACGTGGATTATAGCTTATTGGAATGGAGGGGCCATAGAGACAGTAGTTGGGGACGATTCCTCCAACCCTCCCATGCCCATCTAACCATTTGGACAGTGTATGTCTGCTCTGGGAACCTTATAGGTTGCATACATTGCTGTGGAGGGGTGTCATGGGACTGCACGATCCTTCTCTATGGCAACATGGGGCTGGAACGGCATGGAATGTATATAGTAATGTAGATAGTGCCTGTGTGCACAGGGATTATAGTTCCGTATCAGGTGCTCAAGTGTCCCACCCCCCCCCCCCCCCCACCCCTTCCCGGTTCAGCAGGAGTGTAAGAAGTTCCCAATTAACCCATGGTTGTTTGCTGGCCGATATAATGTTATCATGACATTGTTCAGATGTCGGAAGGAGGTGGTCAGAGGAATAGGAACGCTAAGGAACAGATACAGGAATTTTGGCAGGACCACCATTTTAGCTATGGCTATTCGTCCCGCAATCTATTCTCTAGCCAGGTAATGGTGTGGCCGAGTTTGCTCACCAACGTTCGACCAGATCGTGATTGATTCCAAAGTGCATAACCTTGCATGTGATGGGGTCCAGGTTTTCGCCGGGGTCACAGATGTGCGGGGTGATATCGTCCATGTACATCAAAATCACCAGCCCTCTTGTGGTGAAGCCAATGTCGCGATGTGCGTGGTGTTGTCTAAGACAAGCTGCCAAAGGCTCCACAGAAATCTCAAACAAAAGGGCGACATGGGGCATCCAAGTGATCTGAAAGGGGTCCGACAGCATGCCGCTCAGTCTAACCAGCACCGTGGGGAGGATGTAAAGCAGATGTATTTGTCGAAGGAATCGTGGGCTGATGCCAATACGCAATAATGAAGAGAAGAGGTAGGGCCATTCCAGCATATCAAACGTTTTTGTGGTGTCCAATAGAGCGGTGACAGCCTTGACCTGTGGGACAAGGTGATGCATACATGTAAAAATGGTGTGACATCTGGGGATAAAAATCAGATTGGTCAGGTTGTACTATTTTAGGGAGGAGGGGCCGGTTAGCAAGAATCTTTGTGAACATTTTATTGTTGATGCTAATCAGTGAAAGGGGTCATTAAGAGTAGCACAAATGAGCTGGTTTGTCCAGCTTGACCAATGTAATAATGACAGCTTCCCTTAATGATGGAGGGAGTGCACCAGAAGCTAAAGAATCTTCATACTTTGCTAAGAGGTGCAAATTCCTTATAGAAGGTAGTTGCAAGGTTATCTAGTCCTGGTGCCTTTCCACCTGGCAAGAGCTGAATAGTTTGAATTATCTCTTCTGTTGTGATGGGTACTATTCACAATGTGCCCTATCTAGCCAAATCTGTTGAATAGTGTCCAGGTGTTCGGACAGTGTTGGCACTTCAGAGGTCATGGTGGTGAAATATAGTGTGGAGTAAACAGAGGACATCACATTGAACAGCCCCGAAGGGGTGGACACCCACCCAGAGTCTGCATCCAGGAGGTCCGTGGCGTAAGAGGACACCCACACAGCAGCCCGGGCAGACCCCACCTCACTGCCCCGCTGTAAATAAGAGACTTCCCTGTCAGCCTCCTCGGTAAACTTCGAGATCTTGTCTCTGATGGTAGTCCGTGTAGCATTGTCCCCTGTACGACAGTACATCTCTTCCAGAAACCAGATGTCCTGCTCTAGCAACGTCAGCCTCTGACGAGCGTCTGCGTGCTTAGCTATACAGGCGTCCCCTATGACCACTTTAAAGGATTCCCAGAGCGTGGAGGGCAACTGCTCAGAACCCACGGAGGTGATGAAAGTTTTTCCATCTGCCTCCGAGTATAAAGGAAGACAGCACCACTTTAATGCTCAAGCTGCGGGAAAAGATAATTTTAAGCCTTCGTATTACTTTGGCACAGAGCTCGATTTAGGCAGAAACTGATTTTTATCAAATAATTTTCACATTATAAATAGAATTTTACTAAACAGACAGTAATAGTTTAAGAAAATGCTTTCTGAAAGGACACATGCCTTACATTCCTTATAGCCCACTCACTCTAAATGATTAGTTGAGGCAAACGGCTTCTCTTGCAGAATCACAACCAGAGCTTTGAAAAAGAAATAATCTCGATAGGCAATACTGCTCCTATACTCAGTCTACATGAGCTTACAGTAGAAAGAATTAAGAATTGGGATAAAATAAATGAAAATATTCAATAAAAATAAAAATTAAACTGCGAACGAAATAACTGTATAATTTATGCAAGTCTAACGTTTATTGGAAAAATAATACGTTTGTAGGACATAAATTGGACAGTAGTTTCGCTTAATTTATTAGATGTGTCTTTCTTGAACAGAACATTCGTCCTCATAATTATGACTTCTAGAATTGAAAAAAAAAATCACAAATAGCAACGGTGCAGCTATAATTCTGAATATTGTCATATATGCACACATGGTCAGAATAATAAAACAATGAAATAAATGTGTAAATCATTATATGGCTGCATATCTGCTCCTTAGAAAAATAGTATTAACAATGCAAACTTACCATGAAATGGTTATACCATACATTAATTATATAAATGTAAACGCATCTCTTCACAAATAATTTTATCACATGCTTGCAATATTAACATTGAATCTTACTCAGTTTCCCCGGTTCGTTTTACATACGTGCAAAGATCTGCGAATCACAGAATTTATGGCAAAACATGCATCCTACTATCCCTGCTAGGAAGTCAGTTAGGTTCACGTAAAAAAAAAAAAAACTTTATAATTTTGCATAGTTTTAATGTAGATGGTAGCTCCTGTTGCAATGTTGGATAATGTTACTTATCAGTGAGCTTAGATTAGATAACTTTTTGGTCAAGATCTTCTCCTCCTTAAAGAACCACCTCACAACTTGTTCACACCATGAATCAATGACTTGCAGAGTTAACGCCTCTTTTAGCTTCATAATTGCATAGTTCAGTACCCCAGGCTAAGGAGGAAGCAACGCCTCGATGTGTCATATTAGCCAGGTTTGTCACAAAGGCTGTTGTCTGAAACCATGTCAATGATAGCTTCCCGTGCACTGACTGTTTATGGCGATAAACCTTACTGAGGCAAAATTGTCTGCAAGACAGTGAGCATTTTATATATTACCATCTGCCCTGCAAGCAAGAGAGGTGAGACCATTTGGCCTGATGCACAAAAATGTGAATGTTCAAGCAGACAAAAGCTTATGTCCTAAACTGTGCAGAGTTCCTCATTTTGGGATTCCTCCCACCATTTTCACTCCTAGGAAAACTGACTTTTTGATTACCCTGGCGTTTTCCTATGAGACCAAATCTATGTTTATAGAAATCTGTTGGGTTCCATTGGAATAAATATGAAAGTTATGGCTCTCTTCCACTTCCCCCCAAAATTACTTCACAAGACAAAATAAAATGTGCTCCAACAACTAAAACTCGAGAAAAAGTAGGATATTTGGGACACTTCCTCAAGCTTATTGCATCAGGTCACCTTTGAATACTAACGAAATTCAGGCTTTTTGGGCGTTCATCACATTTCAAGTACTATCTCCCAAGACAGTGCAATAAAAACTTTCCAGACCGCACTCACCCTTAACCAATGTAGAAAATCTGTCCATGCAGCAAGGGTTCCAAAGTGCTGGGTAATCGAAGTGCAAGACAAATCCTCATGATTCTATACATCAACTATTTTCATTCTCAAGAGCCTTACTCATATCCAAGTTTAACATGCGTACAGAAGATTTTGTAAATAAGCACTGTTATATATATTGGTTTTGGTGACTATAAATGGAAGAAAAAGACCAGAAGGGAAAAATAATTTGTGTCCTGTTTTCGGTAAAAGGATTCGGTTGTATTCTCCTCATACGAATGGTTTATTTTATTCCTCCATATATCCTCACAGCCACATGTGTTATTAACCATAACACTGTGCTGAGGTGAGAAGCAAGGCGAACTGAACTTTTCTAAGGGATTTACAAGTGGATATTACACTACCAGGACAAGAGGATTGTGTTGACTATCCTAAATTAAGAAATTTCATCCTTCAGTCCACAAGTTGGAACCACTTAATGGACAATATGGCTGCATGGTTGTCTTCATTACAAATTGGTACCTATAAATATATTGGATGAGCTGAAAACCAGCTATTTAGAAAGTTAAACATGTGTTAGAATTGGGACTGGGTATCCAAGGGCAGCTTTTTTTTCATGATGCATGCAGGTAAGCCACACCATCCAGGAGAGCCAATGGCAACATAGTGCCAGAATGAAGATGCTTGGTAGCTCAGCCACTATGTTTCTGCACAATGTTGACGAGCTAGTTATTGTCTTATGTATCTTATGCCATTCTAGCTAGTCCTTCTATTGTTGTTTATTCATTTTACCACAATAAATTTAAATATTTGTGAAAGACTTTACGATAATGAAATACTCTAATATTACCAGCTAGGTTAGATGTTGGTCCTCGCCTATAAATGGCTGTTGCTGGCTAGTTCCTTTGGCTAGGAAAAAGTTTTTTAAACTCTTTCAGGTGATTTTGGCAAATGAGTTTACACCTTAGCCTGTGTGGGAGTGTACGTCAGCTTATCTCATGATGATGTGGCATTCAAAAAAAGAACAGGACATGATTCGAACAGGTCATGATGCCCAATTCGGACAGGTCTCTGAACATTTTATATTATCAAAGTGCCTGCCTGTTTCATTATGTCAGTGCTGTGAGCTGCAACTGAGTGTGGCTTGTCATTCTAGGGTACATGTAAATCATAACAGTACGACGAAGAACTAAACACTAACAGAAATGTAAAGGACAATGTTTTTCATTGCCCCACAGTTCAAAGATGAGTGCACCGTATCATTTAAAAAACAGTAGTGCTTGAAACCCCTATAGGGGAAAATTTTAGAATTTTCACAGCCCTGGACTGACACAATAGGCCAAACCTAAGTACTCTGAAGTGACAAATGAATGACTGCAATACTAACCATAGACTGACTATACTCAACTTTTCGTTTATTTAAAGATCATTCTTTCTAGTGCAGTGATGTTGTGTTATGTGTGCAAATGTGATAATAAAAGCATAATCATCTCCACAGGAGCTCGACATTGGCCACTTTTTCAACTTTGAATATCATAGGATCCAGAAACTTCAAGGGCACTCCATGCTTAAGTCCATCTGTACTGTATGCAACTGCAAAACATTTGGCAAATCGTCCATCGCTTTACAGCGCCACATATTTCTTGCATAATAAAAATACATTCGGAGGTTCTTTTCAGTTTCGTACAAGTCCTGCTGTCCATGCGCAGGCATTCCTTTCTTTTTAATTTCTCGTTTGTGTCACTCCAGCGGATGTACGTCAACCTAGCTTTTCTTCTTCCGTAGACTGAGCAGCATCATATAGGGAGACATGATCTCAAAGGAAGACTCACTGCAAAACAGAAGCACATACAATGATTATTCACTAGCACTAATATCTAAAATGATTTACATAAATTAAATTACCTGTGCCGTACTGAATGCAATCAGCACTGAGGAAAATTCACCTATTGGTCTTGGTAATGCTTGGTTTTCAAACTAAAGATGAGCATTCGCACAATACATCTGTAAAGCATGTTTCAATAAAGCTTAACTTTCATGAAAGTAGGACACAATCCTCTAACCCTGTGCTTCTATGAGAAGAATATCAATATGGTCATTTTATCCTGTACTTGATACCATAATTCTGATGTATATATCTCTTTCATTACTCCATCATTTCTGTTCAGAAAATTCACCTTTTCTGCATGTTAACCCCAGATTTGTATCCTTTTTTTGCACTCCATTTTTGCTGGTATTAGAACTCGGTCATAGTGACAGTGCTGTTCACTGCCACAGTGCGTGTGCTTTGGTACTAACCTGCTACTGGTATAACTGGTTGCATCCAACTGGTCTATGTAACTTTATTAAAAAGTCATAGTAGATGGCACAAAAAAGCAATCAAGTTATAGGATCTAAAAATCATATGTGGACAGCAGAGTGTATATACACCACACACATGTGATAAAAATATATGGCTTTCGGGTCACGCTGGCTGGACAGCAGGCTAAATGAAAGAAAAAGTGCCCTCAAGGTAGAAAAACCCAATGTTGTACATGAAGTAACCTTTAAAGTATACCTTATAAGTCCACAAGACAGGGTGCTTAATAGATAAACAAAAAGTGAAATGCTATATATTTTAAAAGTGTGCCCTCACAGAGACTGAAGGTCTGAACGCTATGTCACTGTGTTTGTCTAGCTACATTTGTAACATGACAGGGTCTATGTTTGCTTAAAATATTTATTTTTCTATTTTCACCTTTGAATATTCACAGTGGGGAAGGAGAATCATTTTGGACACTTTTAGGTGAGGGAAGCTTATTTAAATCGGAGAGTGGCAAAGGAGCCGAAGGATAGTGTGCCTCGAGGCAGAATGATTCTGTCATCTTGAAATGGGAAATTTCATGGGCAATTTTACAGTAATGCAAAGAGAAAATGCTGCAAAAGAAGGCGGGGGACCATGAGAAAATAGTTAGGGTTGGGTGGCAGAATTCTCCAATCAATGGCTAGTGCACAGGATAAAGCTGGCACCTCAACCGACCTCTTCTGAACATCCCTGGACTTTGTAAAAAGACACATGAAAAAGACAGCCTTGCTGGAAGAAAGAAGACTCTTTACTCCTAATATAAAAAGACAACTCACTCAAGGACTTCCAACTCCTGTTGGCAGCCAGGGACTGAAACTGCTGTCCAAGGATCAAGTGGTTGGTCTCCTGTTTGCCTAATTAAAGTACACAAGAAGCAGAATGACTCATGATTCCAAAGAGGACCTGTTGACCACAGAGGACAACCTTGAAAGAAACCTGGCCGGAGAGAAACCTGGTGCCTAGAAACAACATTCCTAACACCTGGAGAAAAGTGCTGAGGCTTGAGAGGGAGGTCACATCCAAACCAAGTTCATCCTGATTGGAGCTTTTCGCAGCACTGAAAACAAGTTCAGCTGGACCTCACAGTAAAAATATCCAGCCTAATGGATCCATGCCAAGCTACAACTTCTAGCCTTGCCCTACTGGAGAAATTTGACTTCCCAGAAAGGCAAAACCTTGGATCAGGACAAGGAAGCAAATCTATTTCTTGGTGGCCATAAAATAGTATTTGTCCCACTTGCACCTTTTGGTGCCAAAACGAATGACTTCAGCAGGTCCTTGACAATGACATATCCTACTCTGAGAAGATTCTACAGCTCTTCCGTACAGAGGTGCCTGGAATTTCTGTACTCCCTTCCCTGCCCCCTGCTTTTCTGGGTGTACAAAAGATAAGTCTGAAACCCTTTGTGAGTGTGCTGAGGCAGAGTCTTTGTGATGTGCAAGTGTAAATGGTGACAGCTCTGTCCCCCTATCTAGTCAGAGATGGCCCATCCTGCTAACATCTACTGTCCCTTTGTCTCACTGTCCAATTGTCTGGGAGTAATACACAAATATCAACTGCCAGCTAAACCTTGTCCTGAGACCCAGGATAAAGGCTTGAGGTTGGGAAAAGAAAATACAAACTTTCTAAAAGTGGCATTTTCAGAATTGTCTCTTAAAATCCAACTTTACCATTAGAAATGGTTTAAATTACAATTCTTTAGAGATCAAATTTGATTATCCCACTTGCTCCCAAATTAAAGTCATCAATTATTAAATGTAATAAGGTAACCCAATGTTATCCCATGGGAGAGGTGGGCTTTGCAGTAGTGAAAAACAGATTTAAGAATTGTTCACGATCAGGAAATGTAAACGTTGAAAGTATATGTCTGTCGTTTTAAATACACAGCACCCTGCCCTATGGATTGCTTAGGGCCTACCCAAGGGGCAACATATATGTATTAAAAAGGAAGGTTTGGGTCCAGCAAAAGGTTTATTTTACCAGGTTGAAATGGCAGTTTAAAATTGCACATACAGACTGCAACAGCAAGCCCAGGACATTTTCTAAAAAGGCTACCTAAGTGAGTGGCACAAGAAGTGCTGCAGGGTCCACAAGTAGCATTTAATTTACCGGTCCTAGGCACATGTATTACCACTTTACGTCTTAGGGAAAGGGAACAAGCACTTTACCACTGGTTAGCCAGGAAAAAGTGCAGAGTCCTATAAGCCAACAACAACAGGTTCCAAAAACAAGAGGTGAAGGCAAAAAGTTTGAAGATGACCCTGCAGAAAGGGTCAAGTCCAGCACAATGCCCTTCCAGCCAAAAAGCCAGGGTAGACCAATCAGCACCTTGATGGGATTCCCTGCTTAGGCGATAGGACATTGATCAAGGCCCTCTTATGGAGTGGCACTCGTCAGTTCTGCCACTCTAAACTCAGTTGGATTTCTCAGTCTACACTCTCCTGAGCCAATTAACTGCCACTGACCCCTGGGGACCACTCCTCCATGCTAGTGGATCACATCTGTGCAGCACCTAACTTTTATTTTTCTCACAGGTGCATCCCAGTAGGCAGACAGTACGATCATGGGCAACAAAGTGATGTGGGCCATACCACCCCCTGGATTAGACTTCTGTCCCCAACCCATGGAATATGCTGCCCATACCAGAGGCGAGTGGCAGCTGTCAGTCTCAAGAGCCAGGTCCCACGCCATCCAGGGTTCTCTGACCTATGAGCTTTATCAGAGTGGTAGGTCAACAGCCCCGGGTGGTAGGCACCCTTCTTCCACTCTCCTTCCCACCAGTTCAGGGTGTGATAGCCTGAAACGGACCACTCAGCCCAGGATCTGTACACTGAGGATGAAAAGGGGTCAAGGGTGAGTATTTTGTTCCACTTTCCCTCATGCTGGACCTCTGTACCCTCCATTTTGGAGTGGTACGGTCAGAAAATGGAGCTTGCTTTCATGGAGCCCTCGGTGGCCACCGCTCCCAGCTTTCCCGACACTCGTGGCAACTATTTTCCCAGAATGCAGTCAGTGGACATTTGGGCATTACCTATGACCCTCCTCTGGGTCACCTCCCCACTCCGTTCCAAGGATAACACGGTAATGGAGCGAAAATTTGTCTTGCCCCTGGGCCTGAGTTATGCTACATAACTGTCCGGTGTATTACTCTGACAAACGAGCCTTCCACTACCATGGTCTAGCTGGCCAAGGTGTTCCTCAAAGTGCTGTGTGGTTCCTCAGATAGTGGTTGCATCTCAATCAAATCTCACACTTCCCGTGGATCTGAGATGAGTTTTGTACCCTGGTCTGTGATCATGTGTAATTTTGCATGCATATTTTATGCCTAGGGTGCAAAGCTGTTTCTTAACCTCCAGAAATGATGCTCTGTCTTTGCAATAGCAATGTGAGATTAATGAATATCATTACTCTGCAGTTCTCAATAAGTAGGTCACTGTGTTCTTGGGGTCATTGCAGTATGTAGACCTAAAAGTGAAGTAGCCTCCCTACCATGGGGTGAGGTGGTGCCTCAGGAGGCAGCTGGTGCAGAGGGAACCTGTGATCCTGTTCTACAATAAGGAGGGGGGACAACTCCTCGCGGGCCAGTGGCTCTGAGCCAGGCCTCCGGGTAGGCCACCATATCAGTGCCTGTCACTCTCTGGTAGGCCCAACAAGCAGATGTTGTTTCTGGGGATTTTTCCTCCACATCCTCCACCCTGTGTTCCAACACCTGGATCCTCTACATCATGTCGCCATAGGAGTCTTCAAGTCCCTGTCACAGAATAAGTTCTGCCAGTGACTGTTCATTCTTCGTTACTCAGTCCTCAAACTCATACTGGCCATTGCAAAGGAGACCTATTTCTGCCACCAGTGTAGTAATTTTCAGTTAAAGACCTTCTCTGGTGTCTTTGATGGCCAGTAAAATAGGGCCAGATGTACAAAACCCTTTTGCATTTCTTAACGGTCTAACTTGGTATTTTAGGCCATTAAGAAATGCAATACAGCATTTTGTTATGTACAAAGGCCCTTAAGGAATCGCAAATTGCGTTTTCTACATTGTAGAAATCGCAATTTGCGATTCCCAGAATAGGAAATTGCACATATGGATTCCCCATTTGCAATTCCTATTCTGATGTACAAAACATTTCCTAAATGCGACTTAGGCATTTAGGAGATGCAATTACCACCAACTTGAGGTTGGTGGAAACCAGGTGCAATTAAAAAACAAAAAACACCCTAAAGTGTTTTTTTAAATTACAATAGAGCACAAACATACCCCTTAGGTATATGTGTGCCCTACAGGTGCACCTCTATTTTGTGGTGCATCAAGAGGGGCCTTTTGCCCTTTGACATCCTTGGTTTAAGCAATTGCTATATAGGTAATGCAAAACCAGCCCATTGATTAAAATACAGGAATCGATTTTAGGAAATCGGTATCTCTGTACATAGTGTTTTGCATTTCTTAAATATGGATTTCTATGAAGTCGCTATTTATGAAATGCAAAATTGCATTTTTGTACATCTGACCCATAGAGCCTACTTTGTCTGCTTGTATAGGGGGCAATTCCTGTTGCAACCGAGGGACGCTGTCCAAGGTGTCACCATCAGGCTTCATCCCCCTCTGTTCACCAGGAACTGTGTCCTTCCAGCAAGAGAGATGCCCAATGATGGGGGCAGAAAGCAACTACCCCGGTTGACCCATGGGCCTCAATTCAGGCCAGGGGGCTCTGCTCTGGCTAACAGATTGGGGATGGCGGGGTTCCAATCTCATCCTCTCACTACTGCATTCAGGCTTCCACACACCACAAAGCCCCTTACAAGAGGCATAGAAGGTCCTGGGGCTGGTCACAGAAGGAGGGTACACTAAAGTCTCTTTTCCAGGAATTCAGAACGTTGCCACCGTTTTCAGGTTTCCCCCCTCCGCATATAGCCACAACCTCACGGCTCAATGGTACTTACTCGCAAGGGGGTCTGTCTCATTGTCAATAGTACTTCGTTGGGCATCCTAGACAGTGTCAGATGCTCTGCATATCCCTACATTTTCAGGAGTCTAGGCCGGCAACCCCAGACCATCAGAAAGCAAGAATGAGCACTCCCCCATCCACAAAACAGCTAGCTGGATAACAGGCACCAAAGCCACCAGCTGGGGTCAGACCGCCCCCTCTCTCCGCCACTTTCAGCCCAGCTCGGGCCCATCCAGTAAGGCTTCCGGGGTAGAGGCCAGCAGTCCAAGCAGGAGGGCAAGCCCTCTGCTCATGGCCAAACAGGGCCTCAGGGTGCAGGCACAATCTGGGAGTATGGTCCCATCAGAGTGCTCTGTTCCACCAACATCTCCTAAGCCGCCATCTTAGGTGTGCTGAAGAGAGGTCAGGCAGCACGTGTTGTCTCTCCAGGCAGAGTTAGAGGACAACACATGCAGCCATAGTTTGCAGGACCATAGTGCCCAGACAACCATGTATTGTTCCAAAGGGGTAGGGGTAGGGGCATGTAGCAAGTCAGGATGGTGCCAGTTGGCAGTGCCCTGCTGGGAGCTCCATCAGATGCTGCTTATTCCATCAGCATTAGGCCACGCCCCCAAATAATTTTATGGGACGACAGGGTTAGGAATCATAAGAATATTCTAGTCAGTACCTGGGGATGTGTGAATAAATAAATCCAATTGAGTTTGAATTGCTTCAGATTATAGTTAAAAGCCCACCTCTCAACAAGAATACGATCCAATTTGAAAATCCATTAAGAAGTAGTATTTTCAAAAACTGAAGAAAAATAAGAGTGCTAATACATAATGGTACAGACACAAGATAATTAAAGTACTTTTTGAAACTGGCCTTGGGAGAAATTTGTTAAGAGGGGAAGCAGGAGCTCCTGACTATTAGAGCACATCCTAAAAAGAATAGTATCAATGTGATTTTGTTCAGAAAAACTATAATTTCTAAACGAAAGATCTCAAAGCCCTTTACTGCACAGTAACCATCAGAGGTTTGGGGTTTTTGAGCCAAGCAACTAAGCAAGTCAGGGTTGATTATTGTACGCACTAGACCTGCTGCTTTGTAGTTGTATTTTGCATTTAAAATAGCTGTTAAAGCAGTATATGAGTGATATTTTTATCATTATAAAATTTAAAATGGGTATCGTGGGGAGCTGCAGCTTGAAGTGTTGCCTTTAATGGTGAAACTTTGGAATCCCAGAAGTAGTGACCTATGGTAATCAAGTCTGGACAGGGCCAGAGACTGGCCTACAAATTGAATTTCTTGTTCCTGCATGTACAATAGTATTACTCATAGTAACTACTAATGAAATTGATAATTTTTGACCATGGTGTTCATAGGCATGTATAAGTTATTCGGAACAAAGCCTAAAGATGTAATGCTGTCTAAGATGTTAGGTCTGCCATCCAAGATAAAAATCCAAATCAGGTCTGGATTTGTACATTTGCAGAAGGTGGAGAGACAGGCATGAATTTGTTTTTGAAGAGTTCACTTCGAGTGCTGATAAGTCAGCCTAGATATTTCTTAAGCCAACACATCCCAACCACTGGAAAGTCCCTTAAGTTGCAGTTGGTACTATTGGTGATAGAGATCAAATGATTCTTGGCCTGTGCCAAAAGAAGCAGCCGAGCATGAACTCCGAGGTCAAGGTACTGCTGTAAGGGAACACAAGTAATCTTAGGAACTCAAGCCACACCTCATCATGGAGGCCGAAACATATCTATCTAGTGGGGTGGCCGTGGGGCCTTGTAGAAGAGAAATAGCCCCGCAAACAGGGCTGGACTGCTCTTTTCATACATCTAAAGAATAATTTACATTCAGATTCGGTGCAGTACAGATTAGAAGTATAGACACGTGTTAACTAAAATAATGTCATTGAGTGTTACACTGATAGATTTTTAGTAGCTAACAAATGTTGGATTTACCACTTACACTCATCAAGCTTTGGATCTTCAAAGAGAAAGAAGTAAAAGTAAAAATGCTTACTATTTAGCCTGGTATTAGCAACAACGTTATAAAAAGTAGGCATTGTTTTGCAAAGTATTTATGAAGACTTTTTCCAAATAAATGAAACACTGTATCTTGAGGCCACTTTGCAGAATGGTTGCGGGCAACTCAAAATACAGTAAACATAACAATTCTCAGGATTCAAGCATTTGCATTAAAATACTGCAATAAAGAACCACAGGACATTGCTGAAGTGATGGTGCCATAAATGTATATGTATGCCAAGTCTACAAAGAAGATAGAAAAACAAATGCAGGCCTCATTACACTAAAATTGGGCAGCACTTCTTATTGTCAGACGTTAGTGCAAAGCTGAGATGAGGATTGCAACTTATGTCGGTGCATTGTAGAACCAATATAAGCCTCTTTGTGTATATTACACAGCAAATTAAACTCCACATGTGTACACGTTTGTTGATGGCAGGGGACAGGAAGGTGTAGTAAAATGGCCCAATCTGTGCCTGTATTTGTAACTGCAAATATTGGCAACATTTTAATGTGTAAAGCTGTAAAATGAGAAGTGCTGATAATTCATACCAATGTATGTTATTGGGATAGTAGAACAAACGTTTGAGGTGTGGTTACAGGCCAGGTACTACTACCAGGAATTAGAAAATGTCAGCACGCCATCCCTTTCTGGTTTATAACCTTAGATATCCAGACAACATCATTATGCTATGTTTAAAGATCCTAGGAGTTGCGGGAGGGTGTAAGTGAAGGGTGTATGATGTTAACTCATGCAATGATCATGCACGCTGCTACTTCAAGAGCCAGATTATCGCTAACGTGTGGGCTACCTCAGTAATTTGTGCCGGTTGACACAGTGATGTCAGATGAAACTGCAGACCTGAGAGGGGATTTTCCGTCAACTCCCAGGTCATCTACCGAGGATCAGCAGGTGACAGTGTCAGGGAAGAAGTTGGGAACTTTAAAACTGGCCCTCAACACTTCACCATGTCCACTTGCTGATACGCCAGACTGTTGTTTACACTGAAGTGTAGGTAGAGAGGGCTGCAGGGATAGTTGTGAGACACTCTCAGTTCAGTCATTCTTATAACCCATTCTGACCCCAACCTTTGTGCTGATCCCGTCCTATTACTCTCTAAACATACCCCCTTGACTTGCCCACACCCAAGAGAGCTTTCTGGGTAGGGAGTTCCAAATGTAAACATTAGCACAGCTCCTCCTATATTTTGATTTAACTATTCCCCAATCCTAGTAAGAAAGCAGAGTAAAAGGTAGGGGAGAGTTGTTGGAGGGTCTGGGAGTAGCGATCTCTGCTCCCTCTGATCCTCCATAATCCTCACTGTGCGATCTGAGAATGGAATGGAAACACACATTTGTTCAGCACAAGACTTACAGAGGGGCCACTTAATGGTGCTGTGCAAGTACTTTGGTTCAAAGTCTACACCGGAGGAAAACCATCATTAATGCCACATGTGAAGTAAAGTGGATGCCCAGAAACAAATAGACCACCTGCGGCTTTGCACCAATAGACAATTTGGCAGTCATGGCACTTACTGGGACCAAAAGAGACGTGGCTTATTGATGTACTACTAATTTTGGTTGAACTAAATGGGAACTGCAATCAATGTATATTAGTAGTAACTGCCAAAGATTTGTGGCTTGTGTACACTGGTAATTCTGAGTGTGCTTACTGGCAAGGGGGGGGGGGTCAGAAGCACTAAAAGGGGGCTGCAGAGGGGAATGGGAAAAGGCAAATGAGGAGAGGAAAGGCACAGAAGGGAGTGAGTGAGTAAGTACAGCAGGCAATGACATCAGTGGTACAAGGGGAATCAAGCAGAAGGGAGAGAGATCAAACCTATAGCGGGAAAGATGGTAAAGGAACAAAGTAGTAGAGCAAGAAAAGCACATGGAAGGGGAAAATCAGCTGGTACAATCATAAGGGCCAATAAGAAGCACAGAGGAAGGAGAGCAAACTGTAGAGAAGAAGGGGGTACAGGCACAATAAAGGTGGACAAGAAGACCATATGATTAGAGGAAAGGGAAAAAACAGAAGGTAAAGAGCAGGGAGTTGACAAAGACACCGATAGGTGAAATGACAAGTCCATATATGGGAGTGAGATCAAAGGAAAATATGAGATACAGAAAGAAAGCACATCCAGCAGGGACCTCCAAATCAAGGCCAATATAACAGAAAAGAGATGGAGGGGAAAGAAAGGAAACCCACAGCAGGGAGCAGCAGTTAAGGACACAGCAGACAAGGTGAACTAAAGACAGAATGATGGAGTGGAAAAGCAATAGAAGGGAGGGAGAGGGAGCTGAAAGGTAAGCAAACATAGAAGAGAGTATAAGGATGGCTAGAAGAGATAGACACCCCAAATGCAAAGGAGATGTCAGTGCACAGGTGAGAGAAACAGAATAGTTGATATTATGTTTATTAAGAACTTTGAGCCATTCAAGACTTTAGTGAAAAGAATAACATTATAAAATGTAAAGAATATAAACTCAAGAAAGTACATAATACCGAAAACATCCTGTAACCAGATTTCCGAATTGCTACAAGTTCTTGGTAAACTCACTTCAAAATTAAAACACTGGATTAAATATCGTCTCTCACTATCTGGTTAAAACCACTATTGATTAAGCAAAAAAAAACATTACTCAAAGGGTTTAAAGTTCTGACGAACAAGTCTCGAAGCAAAATCGAAGAAGACTATCGTCACTGGGTTGACGGCCATAAAAATATTTAGAATAATAACACAAGAGCTTAAAACAAATGCTTAAAAGAGGGTTTGGACTTCAGTCGTCTTAAGCATTGGGATAAAACATCGCTACTTTCCGCAGCATTTGTTTTCTTTTTGGTTTCAACCCTGGAGGTTTCAACATTGTCCTGGGATGACCTGTTACCACAAAATGTGTCTTCTGCTGACCTCGAAGCAGTTACTCTTGAATCTTGCTAAACAGGAAATACACAGTATCTCTGTCCCCTTCTCTGCCACTCTTTTCAGCAGAGGTTAATGGTTTTCATTCTTCTTTAGATGTACACGAAGACAGGGCAAAATAAAATGGAAAGATCATCTTTGAATTTCATTTTGCATTTGCAGGAGACGCTGCTGGCCTTTGGGACTTTTAAGGGACTCCACATTCAAGGCAGCTTAAACTGAGGGAGTAACATTTCTACTTTCCGATTTGCTATCGTTTGGGCCTGGTGGATGTTTCTTTTTCAATTAATTACATTTTGTTGCACACATTTTTTACTCTTGCTCAACTGGAATGACCAACCTACCTAGGGCTGTTGTTTCCGCTGCCCTTGCAACGCCAACTGTCTCTTCCTTCTCTGAGCCATATCAGTGACCGCTGAGCATTTCACCACAGCATTTCTCACTTTCTTCAGTACTCTGTTAAAGGATACCTCAACTTCCACGCCAAACATGACCGTGGATGCTTCATCCACTAAAAACCTACACAGTGTACATCTGGTTTTGTACTACTCTGGAGATTTGGGGTAATCAATGTATTGAACCACTTTCTCCCACTTAGATGTTCATGTGAGAGGCAACTTGAAGAGAAATACTATGGTCTTTATTACAAATCCTTACAAATAAATTCAATTCAAAATGAACACTCAATTTTCCTAGGTATCAGAAGAGGGGCATGCACTTCTGTAGGAAGTGGTAAATTCTTCAGGTGAACTAAATTAGGTACTTTGGCCCAGATGTATGACATTTTCTTTTGTGACTCGCAATTTGTGATTCGCAATTTGCGATTCACAATTCGTTTGTAAATCACAAATTGCGAGTAGCAAAACAAAATGTACAAAAGTGTCAAGCACACTGTTCACGATTCCCAATGGGGTCCCCATTGGGAATGGCTGCACTCAAAGGGATGGTGGCCTGCCGAGGACAGCAGACCACCATGTCTGTTACTGCTTTTTTAAAAAGCAGTTCTCTCTCTCTCTCTTTTTTTTTTTTTTTGTAAATGCAGCCCTTTTTTTTTTTTTTTCTTTTTTTTTTTAAATGCAACCTGCATTACAAAAAAAAAACACAATGAAAAGTTTCCTTTTCATTTTTTTTTTTAGAGCAGGCAGTAGTCCGTGGGACCACTGACTGCTCTGAAAAAATGTTGGCACCCCCATTCACAAAGGGTAATCCCTTCCCCTTTGCGAAAGGGTTAACACTAATTTGAAATTGGTGTTACCTGCGATTGTTTTGCAACCACATTCACGGTCGCAAACCAGTCATACATACCATTCAGATTTGGTATTAGGAAGGGACGCCCTGAACACGCCCCTTCCGAATACCAAATTGCAAAAACAAAATTGCGATTAAGTAACAAGACTTTGTACATCCAAAGAAACATTTTTCTAGTCGGAAAAAGGCCAATTCTGCTAATCGGCCCGTTTGCGACTAGAAAAATTCTTTGTACATGCGGCCCTAAATTTTTTGTGTGCCTACAGCCCTGGAGTCGAGATCTCTTGTCAGAAGAGAAGTGCACCACAACCAGTAATTATCATAAAACCTACATGAACCCTAATAAAAAGCGTTTGCTTCCACACCAATTATGAATCTCTAAGGAGTAGTCCTACTGCTCGGCCAAGGTACAAGAGGAGTAGTTAGAGAAAACTTAAAGGAAAGACTGGTTTAACAGAGGGGTCCCATTGACTAATGGTGTGCGTAATCCCACTCACAACTGAATTCAAAAGCCTTTGTCCAGTCTCTTCCTCGGCTTGCCGGGTGATTTTCTATGTTTCTCAACTAGGATTGTGTGATGCTTTCCTAATAGATTCCACTGGTTACAATAAAATAAACTAAAGTCACATGCACTGAGGGGAAATTTGTTTAGTGAGTGGGCCGGAAGAGATGCTGACAATTGACTATGCTACTGCATTTTCCATTACTTCCTCCTACTTTGGCAGAATTATTTGGAAAAGACCTTTCTGCATGCACCGTCCACGTGTAACTTGGGAAGGAGTGAGGCTGCCACTATCTAAATAGAGAGCATTTGTGCTACAAGCCTAACTCCTCCAGGGGTTGTTGTTTGCAGGTTTTCAGTTTTCTCATTGTCTTAGATGATATTTTTGACAAACCCTATAAAGTTCCTTTCAGATAGAGAGGAAACGTTAAATATGCCTGTTAGACTTTTCATCCTTGGCGTGGTCTCCCTTAACTTTTTGCCTCTGTTCCCCAGGTTGTTGATGTGTGCTGGACTCTGATTTTGCTGTTTTTGTTACTCTGGGCACTTTACCACTGCTAACCAGTGCTAAAGTGCAAGTGCTCCTGTTTAAATTGTATGTAAGTGGTTCATCCATGATTGGCATATTTGAATTACTAGTAAGTCCCTAGTAATGTGCACTAGAGGTGCCAGGGCCTGTAAATCAAATGCTACTAGTGGGCCTGCAGCACTGGTTGTGCCACCCACATAAGTAGCTCTGTAATCATGTCTCAGACCTGCCCCTGCAGTGTCTGTATGTGTATTTTTACACTGTAAATTCGACTTGGCAAGTGTACCCACTTGCCAGGCCTAAACCTTCCCTTTCCTTACATGTAAGGCACCCCTAAGGTAGGCCCTAGGTAGCCCCAAGGGCAGGGTGCAGTGTATGGATAAGGTAGGACATATAGTAATATGGTTTATATGTCCTAACAGTGAAATACTGCCAATTTCGTTTTCACTGTTGCAAGGTCTGTCTCTCTCTCATAGGATAATATGGGGGCTACCTTTAAATATGATTAAAGTGTAGATTCCCCTAGAGAGTAGATGGACATGTGGAGTTTGGGATCCCTGAACTCACAATTTAAAAATACATCTTTTAGTAAAGTTGATTTTAAGATTGTGCGTTTGGAAATGCCACTTTTAGAAAGTGAGCATTTTCTTGCTTAAACCATTCTGTGACTCTGCCTGGTTTGTGGATTCCCTGTCTGGGTCAGTTTGACAGTTGGGTTGTTTTTCACCTCACACCAGACAGTGACACAAAGGGAGCTGGGGTGTGATCTGCATTTCCTGATTAGCCATCTCTGCTAGGAGGGAGGGGTGGAGTGGTCACTCTCATCTGAAAGGACTGTGCCTGCCTCTGACAATGCTGTCTCCAGCCCCCTGGTGTGTGTCTGAGGCCTTGCCTGGGCAAGGCAGGATTTCACAAGAAGGTGTGAGTCCCCTTTGAAGAAAGGTGACTTCAAAGACTAAAATGGGTATAAGAAGGGCACCCAAACTTACAAACTTTAGAAACACTTCTGGAATCAAGAGGAACCTCTGCCTGGAGAAGAGCTGATCGCTGAGGAACAAGTGCTGCCCTGCCTGTGACTGTGCTTTGTGGAGCTTTCCTGCAGTGCTGCTTCTGACAGAGTAAGAGGGCAAAGACTGGACTTTGTGTGCCTTCCATCTTGAAGAAGAAATCTCCAAGGGCTTGATGTAGAGCTTGCCTCCTGTTGTTGAAGTCTCAGGGATAGCAAAGACTTCTTCCTGCCAGCACCTGGAGTCTCTGGAGAGACCCCTACTCTGCTCTGTGGTGCCCTTCCAGTTCCTGGGACCCTGAAAGGAGAGGCTGGCAGCCTAAGGACAAAAATACACGCACCGAGCACCGTGCGGAGAAAAGATCGACGCGAATCCGATCGCGGCTGAGAAAACGACGCGACGCCGGTTCCGCAGCTGAGAAACGACGCCGCAGGAAACGCGACCGAAAAACCGACGCCCGGAGCAGGAGAAACGACGCGCAGCATCGCTGACGGAGGCTGAGAGATCGCACCCTGCGCCGCGGGACTTTCGGATCGTCGTGTGGCTGGCTTTTTCAACGCGCACCGCCGTGCCGAGTTGTTTTCGACGCACACAGCCGTGCAGGGTTACTTTCGACGCACACCGCCCGTGCGGGGTTATTTTTGACGCAAACCAGGTACATTTTCACGCTAGCAGCGCTAGTGTGGTGTTACAACTACCTAAAGACTCTTTTTATTTTAAACCTTTAAAAAAATCATAACTTGACTTGTGTATGTTGGATTTTTGTCGTTTTGGTCTTGTTTTGTCTAGATAAATATTTCCTATTTTTCTAAACTGGTGTTGTGTCATTTTGTAGTGTTTTCATTAAGTTACTGTGTGTGTTGGTACAAATACTTTACGCCCAGCACTCTGAGGTTAAGCCTACTGCTCTGCCAAGCTACCAAGGGGGTAAGCAGGGGTTAGCTGAGGGTGATTCTCTTTTATCCTAACTAGAGTGAGGGTCCTTGCTTGAACAGGGGGTAACCTGACTGTCAACCAAAGACCCCATTTCTAACAATGCCAAATATATCTATTTGACATCATACTACGGAAAACAGCTATCCGCACCTGCCTAATCAAGGCATATAATTGTACATAAACATCGATGCAATTAAATAAAATATTCCTCCATAACTTTAATGATTAATGTGCTGCTCCCTAGTCATAAATAACAGATGTTCTTTAATACTTCCAAATTAAGATGCTGATCAGGTGCCTTCTAGCCTGTTTTTTCTGTTTCCTTGAGCAAACGTGGCAGACAGTTCATTCTGAAAATCTTTCCCTGGCAACAGAATTGGTAAAAAAATTCAAAGCTTGGAGGTAATAGCATTCAGAATTTATTACACTGCTAAAGGCAGACCTAGAGTTTTCGCAGACATTTACAAAAGAAAATCATTTTTCGGCCCAATCGTTGTTCAGTATAGCTTCAAAATAGTAGACACACTGGTAACCGTAGGTAGAGAACCGGTCATTTGCTGCATTTGTAATTGCTGCCTTAAAAAAAATGGGGCTGAGCAAAGGCCAACTACTCCAGGCCACTGTTGAGGACCTCTTACACCTGAGCTGGTTCCTCCTATTTCTTAACTACATTTTAGATTTCATATTTTACACGTTTTAGCTGCATTTTTTTTAGCAATGCCATTTTACACAATGTGCTTCACTTTGCCTACATTCCAGGAATATATTGCATGCGTTGCTGGTTTTAGTTGGCCTTTTCATGACATATAATTAGTATGTTCTGTCCAAAGCTAAGAACACAGTACACAATATCCTAGTGTTTCCATGGTCTATTCAGAATACCGCTTCTAACATATAGACAGAGGGGTGTGCTTCTAACAGTGTGGTTTTATCACATAAATGATGCACTGCCCCAGAAGGGGCAGAGGGGCATTCCAGCTGTGACCATCCTGGGCTGAACACTGCATTCAAAATGCAGCTTTGCTACCAGCTTTCTGAGAGAACTGCCATCTACACTATGCACTGATTCCTGACATCATTTCACTGTCCAGGTATGGGGCTAAGACTAATCCTATCGATCGGGCAGGCAGAAGAGTACACCTGTTGCACTCTCTGTACAGTCTTAGGGTTAGGCAGAAACCTCTAGAGCTAATTTACCATGGTTATTCATTGTATTTACCTTGTTCATAATGTCGGTTTACTTTGCTTTGTTTCATCTGCCCAATTATCTCAGCTCATTCTCTCTATGCAAGATTATGATTGTTTCTATAAATGCATTGAAAACTGTTAGAAATGTGGTCTCTAGTTGTCAGTTTATGCCCTGTCCAAGTAGGGACTCTCACTCTAGACAGGGAAGGGAGATAGACAGCTCAGATAAGGCCTGCTCACCTCCTTGGTAGCTTGGCACAAGCACTCAGGCTTATCTCAGAGGCAATGTGTAAAGAATTTGCACAAACACATACAGTAACACATCGAAAACACTACAAAAGGACTCCACACCAGTTTAGAAAAATAGCCAACATTTATCTAAATCAAATATGAACAAAATAACAAAAATCCACCATACACAAGTAAAGATATCAAATTTTAAAGTAAAAAGAGTCGTAATCCATAACAATCAATGGATGCATTGTTTTGGAACAGAGTACCTGGTGATGCGTCCATTTCACCAGCGCTATATTGATTTTTTCAGCTGCGGTGCAGTCAATTCTTTTGCTGCTCGGCTTTGGTGAATGGATCTTCACTGAGGTTCTGTCAACTTCTCCTTCCAGGGGCCCAGGGACTGGAAGTGGCACCGTTTGGCAAGTCAGGGGGTCTCAGCAAGCGCACCCAGGGGCTGGCAGATAAAGTTTTTGATGTCCCTGAGACTTCTTAACAGGAAGCAAGCTCAGTCCAAGCCCTTGGAGAAACTTCACAAGCAGGATACACGCCAAAGTCCAGTCTTTGTCCTCTCTGAGGCAGAAGCAGCAACTGCAGGCCAACCCAGCAAAGCACACACAGCAAAGGGGCAGTACTCCTCCTCACAGCCCTTCAGCTCTTCTCCTTGGCAAAGGTTCCTCTTGATCCAGAAGTGTTATAAAAGTCTGGGGGTTTGGGTCCACTACTTATATTCATTTTTGCATTTGAAGCAGGCATACTTCAAAGGAAAGTCTTTGTAGTGCAAAGGACCCTGCCTCTTCCCTGCCCTGCCCTAGGCACACTTTAAGGGTTTGGAGACTGTATTGTGAGGGGACAAACAGCCCTTTCAAGTGAAGGTGACAGCTCCTCCCTCCCACTCTAGCCCAGGAAAACTCATCAGGATATGCAGGACACACCTCAGTTCCCTTTGTGTCAATGTCTAGAGTGAAGCCACAAACAGCCCAAACTGTCAGTCTGATCCAGGAGTGGATTCAGCAGCCCAGCAGAAGCACAGAATGGTTAAGCAAGAAAATGCCCACTTTCTAAAAGTGGCATTTTCAAGCAGACAATCTAAAAACAAACTTTACCAAAAGAAGTATTATTAAATTGTGAGTCTAGAGACCCCAAACTCTATCTGCTCTCAATAGGAAAAAGATAGTTCAAGGTTCGCAGACAGGACGCCACCCCTTGGGGGACTTACCACACTGTTCTAAGAGGGCCTCTTGAAGCCCCTCACTGGGAGAGAGAATGATTCTGCTGCCTATAAATGGTACTCAACAGCAGCCACATTCTTTTTTCAGACTGATACAGTCCTATACCTGTTGAATCTGTTGCGCTTCCCTATGACACCACTTGACGTCCTCCCCTTGTCTCAGGTGGTTTTGCACCCACTGCCTTTCTATACCGGATGGTCTTTGAATATATACTCTGTAGTTCAATGGGTTTTATTTCTTTGTAACCTTTCGAGGTGTTTGGGGGAATCCACCAGAAATGTTTTGCTCTGGTGTGGGTGGGGGAGGGACTGCTCACCTAGCGATGGTACACCACTACCACTACAACGCAGTCCCCCAGGGGTGACCTCACGCTTAGCGTTTCATGCGCTACATGGAAAAAAAGGGGGCGCAACAGTCCTAGAAAGGGTAAACAATGCCTTACTTATTTGAACAGGCATGGCATTAAACTTTTTTTTTTTTTTTACAAGAAACTCACTTATTGCCCTCTGCTACCTGCACCTTTGCTGCGCAATGGGGAGGGAATCATTTTTTCTCCCATTACAGCTCTAACTCTAGGGGCTATGTATTCTGGTCCACAAGAGCCTGCCTCTTGTATGCCTCAACACCCAGTCTGACTGGAAGGGTCGATACCCAATAGTACGAGGCTCCCTGTTTGGCATTCCGGTCCTTCTTGTAAATGTATATGCGCCTAATATAGACTCGCCAGAGTTTTTCATGGACTTATTGGCGCAGATGGAAAGTTCCCACCCTGAACACATTTTACTTGGTGGAGACTTCAACCTCACTTGCCTTCCACACCTAGATACCACTGGTTCCGCCAGGGTCACTAAACCTCACTCCCTCCAAACATTACATACTTTGCTAGACACTTACTGACACTTGGCGTGCTTGCCACTCTACTGAAGCCACTTATACATTCTACTCAAGCCCTCCCAATGTTTGGACCCGGATCGACCCCTGGTATGTGACACCTACTGCATCCCTTTGGCTTATGGGAATCTCCCATCTCCCCAGCACACGATCAGATGACTCCCCGTTGACAGCTACTCTATGCATCCAGTCCTTGACTCCACTGCTCTACTCCTGGAATTTTCCTACAAATGTATTGCATGATACAGTTTTCCACTCTGAAATCCGCAATGCTACCTCCGAATAATTTGCACTCAATGCGGGCACTGTTCAAAGGTGCGCCACACTCTGGGGCACCTTCAAGGCATACATCAGAGGGGTGTGCATTGCTAAGCATGTGGGGGTGCTTTGCTCATTTAGGGGAGAACTGGCCAAAATTGTATGGGAGTTGCTAAAGCTAGATGGTAAGGCCATTTCGGCCCAATCAGCCTCGATCCCCCCTCACCCTCTTTCTCCCCCCCCCAATTGAGTTTCCCTGATGTGGGGCTTCCAAGAGGCCGATCTTGGTAAATACAGCACTGCGCAGCGATAAGGAGAGGGCAAGCACCTGGACCTCACTCTTGCGCGCCTGCTGTGCCCATTGTATTAGTCCTCCTACATTACCACTCTCCAAATGGACGCTGGGGAGATGGTTGCGGAAACCCCTTCTATACTATCCATTTTCACTGACTACTATCGCTTCTTGTATACGGCATGCACCGAGGCGACCAACATAGACCTCACAGACTATTTGGAGAAGATTGCCATGGTCTGGCTCGAGACTGGCCAACACCAGTTTTTGCTCTCCTCTATTACTGCAGAAGAGGTGGCACAGGCTATAGATTCTCTTGGCAGCACAAAGTCCCCGGGGTCTGATGCGTTCACGCATGCCTCCTAGAAGGCGTACAGAGAAATCCTAATACCACATCTACTCTAAGTTCACGCTGAGTCCCTGGACCACGGCGTTCTCTCCCCAGCATGCACGAAGCAGTGATTGTACTGCTCCTGAAACCAGGGAAATCACCCCCCCAATCACTGAACCACATACCACCCATCGTAGTTACTAACCCCTGATAATAAGAGTGTATTGAAAGTTCTCACCACTCGATTGTCAACTGACAATGTTATTGTCCCCATGTAATTGGGTTTTGTGCCCCACTGCTCGTCCTCTGTCAATTTGAGGATGGTTTTTGCCATCCTCAACCAAGTAACTCCAAAACTTCTGGTAGCTGCTCTTCTGCTAGACGCCAAAAAGGCATTTGATTCCCTTGAATGGCCTTTTCTTTTTGCCGTACTTCACAAATTAGGTATACCTCGGGCTTTCTGTTACCTCATAACATTGTTGTATAACTCTCCACCAGCTCGTTTACGGGTAAATGGGACACTTTCGGACCCATTTCCACTGACCACAGGCACGCGCTACAGATGTCCGCTCTCCCCCTTCTATTTATACTTTGTATGGATCCCCTGGTGCGCCATGAACGTCACCTGCACCAGGGACTCCAGTTTTGCCATGGTCCTCTACTCGCTTCATTTTATGCAGACATCCTACTATTTGTCTGTGAACCTATCATCAACCTCGTCCCATTATTTGAAGAGGTGATCCGCTTCAGAGTTTTTTCTGGCTTGACCATTAATTGGAACAAGTCAAAATTATTCCCTCTTACAGACAACACTATACCCTGCCAACTGCCTTACTCTCTAATTTGGAGAGAAGACTCCATGAAATACCTCAGCATACATCTCCATAGGAGTAGCACTCAAGTCTTCAGGCGTAACTACAGCCCGGCCATTGATAAACTCACAGACCAAGTTGAGAGATGGATCACCTTGCCCCTGTCACCCGCTGAATGAGTCGCCATAATCAAGTTGGTGATACTTCCACAATTTCTATACTTATGTCTGAATATTCCCATCACCCTCACCAAACACTTTTTTGACATGTTGCGCAGCCTTCTTACCAGATTGGACTGGGTTGGCCGACGCCCCTCTGTACGCTGGTCCACACGAACACTCCCATTTGAGAAGGGAGAGTTTGGCATCCAAGACTTCTATCTTAACTATTTAGTTGCCCAAATACACTACACATATTACTGGCATTATTCCAATAAGAGGGTCCAATACCTTAAGCCGGAGTGCTTTCAGACCTCCTCAGCATCTCCTGTTGCCTCTGGTTCTGCCAAGGAACCCAGCCGAAATACAGACACTTTCAACAACCCATTGGGCATGGACAAAATTGCTCCATTACTTGGGCTACGATACCCTTTACTAACCGCGCCTTCCCCTCCATAATAGCCCATGGCCTTCTCACACATGTGAGAGGCTGACCCGGCACACCCTTGCTTCCCTCAACTTACACACAGTTGGGGACCGGTTTGCAGACTCCACACTCCAGCTATGACCCAAGGTCAACGGGCTTTATACATGGACAGATTCATCCTGTATAGACTGCATAGTTTATTATGCTCAACATTGCCCACATACCCTGCAGAACCTAAGGATTCCACCCCCTGCCCTTAATTATCACGACCCCAGACTGTGCACATTTAATTTCAAGACTGTACCATTCTTCTCTTTTGCTCGGTGGCCTGGAGAAGTCATGGGTTGCCTGGGAAAGAGATTTGGGGCGCTGCCTACTGGACAAGCTTTGATACGTTTGCTGTATGCAGATCAAACAAGTGTCCAAAAACTACTGTCACAAACTGCTCCAGTTTAATTTCTTACACAGAACATAAACCCCCCCCACACACTCTTTAAATTAGACCCCACACGTTCCCACTGCTGCCCCAAATGTGGGACAGAATATGCAGACTTCTTACATTTGTCCTGGTCCTGTCCTATTATTTCTGCAAATTGGGGGGGGTCATTTACTCAGCTTTGTCCTGTATGATAGGCCTTGAAGTCGCTCCTGATCCTCTCCAGGTGCTGCTGGGATACACAAAACCGCTTCCATCCTCTGTTCGTCGCTATGCTGCTAAAGCACTACTGCTAGCTAAGCGACAGATTGCACTGCACTGGGGCAGCAGCATTCACCCTATAGTGGTGACCTGGATTCAAGATCTCACTCAGTACGACACCACCAGTGAACTCTACTACTCTTTGCAACCACCTCCCTCCCTCCCGAAAGACATTTGGCAGCCTCTCAGGATCCATCTCCAGACTTAGACATCGGCCTCCCCTGTAGCTGGCAATGAACATACTCCCTCTTGCTGTGTTGTGCCCTGATTCCCTGTGGCACTGTTGCAGAATTGTACTGCTGTAACCGAGAGTATTGTTGTGGTACTGTTCCTATTATTTGCTAATGCCATGCCTTACATGATTCCCTTGTATTATTGCTTTTTTTTGTGTGCTTTTTTTCCTCTCTGTACTATACTGCAAAATTTGAAATGGAGTTGAAAACAAATATATGCAACAGCATGCAAAAAAAAAAAAAAAAAAAAAAAAAAAAAGAACAGACAGTTCAAGGCAATCCCCATGCTACCCTATGGGAGGGATAGGCCTTGCAATAGTGAAAACCGAATTTGGCAGTATTTCACTACCAAGTAATGTAAAACACACCAGTACATGTCCTATCTTTTACATACACTGCATCCTGCACATGGGGCTGCCATGGGCCTACCTTAGGGGTGACATATGTAGTAAAAGGGAAGGTTTAGGCCTGGTATATGGGAGCACTTGCCAGGTCGAACTGGCAGTTCCTGCAGTAGCAGGTCTGAGACATGGTTACAGGGCTACTCATGTGGGTGGCACAATCGGTGCTGCAGGCCCACTAGTAGCATTTGATTTACAGGCCCTGGGCACCTATAGTGCACTTTACCAGGGACTTACCAGTAAATAAAATATGCCAATCATGGATAAACCAATCACCAATCCAATTTAGGCAGAGAGCACTTGCACTTTGGGCACTTCAGCATTGCTGGCCAGGGCTAGAGTCCTAAAACCAGCAAAAACAGATAAGAAAAAAAATAGGAGGAAGAAGGCAAAATGTTTGGGGATAACCCTGCAAAAAAGGCCATTTCCAACAAAAACTTCTCTTATCTCTTATGTTCCTCTTGAACATGCATGAGTAATACAACGAAAGGGTGAGAACTGTTTCCACAAGTTCCCTGGGGAGGCGGAGTGTCATGTTAAGTTTGCCACAATCACCTTTCACCTCAGCAGGGTTGGGGGGTGGGTGAGGCACTGTGAGCTAGCTAGGAGTTGGGCCGGTGGTTTCCGATCGTGTAGAAGGACTCAGTTCCACACATTATGAAGTTCTGCTACCCTAAATAAATATTCAATTATCTTAATAGGAAACATATAACACCACAATATATCTCTTTAAGTGTGCAATGGCAGGCTTGAGCCAAGGGCTACTGCAGTGGTTGGCACTACCAGTGTTGCAAGCAGACTAGTAGCATTTAATTTCCAGACCCTGGGCATAGGTAGTGCACTTTATGAGGGACTATTAAATAAATTGAATATGCAAATTTTGGATAAGCCAATGTTACCATGTTTTAATCAGAGAACGTCTGCACTTTAGAACTGGTTGGCAGTGAGCCAGGAGTCATTAAACCAACAAAAATTAGTTCAGCAAAAAGTGGAGGGAAAAAAGCAAAAAGTCTGGGGATGACCCTGCAGAAAGGGTCAGGTCCAACATGTGGCTTTACAAAAGATAATATGGTCGTAGGCTTTTGACTAGGAAGTTAGATATTAGATTCTTTGAAGTGAACCAACAGAGGTAACAAAATGGTTTCCAATCGGTAAAATGGGAATCTAGCAATCTGGCATGCACAGGATATGTTGTAAGACATTTTAGAGGACATTGTCAAATGCCATGAAAATGGCTTTACTCTGCTGTAAAAGGTAGGCAGGTGTCAGAGCCAGGTAAATGCCTTCCTTCATAGTTAGGCAACCTGAAAGTGTCCACAATCGTCATATAAAACTTATTTCCCTGCCAACGTGAACTGAAGTTTGGTGTCAGGACGCAGCTTCTTCTGATGACATCCCTATTAATCAATGCAGTTTCTGCCCAAAACTTGAGCCTTGGGATTGCTTATAAACCAAGTGCCCCAAAGCTGTGAAGCAGCAGTACCTGGTCCCTCTATCTGAAACAGAACCAGCATGTCCCATTTCAGCACTGATAATTATGGTGATGAAAAGCAAATCAGCTCCTGAAAGTGTACAGTGATTTCATCCTCTATAGGGGCTGTGTAGGAAGCTGGCCTGGTGTGTGGTGGACACCTATGGTGTTGGCACCTTAAATCAGGTCCAGGTAACCCCTATTAGTGAATAAAGACAGTGTCTAGGAAGCCAGGGCTCTCTAGAGGTAGCTGTGGATGAGCAGCCACGACTTAGGAAACATGCAAAGCTTATGCAATACTACAATACTTACACAGCAACTTTCCAGAAATGAAAGAACCACACAGTGTTACAAAAATAAAGGTACTTTATTGCAGTAACACTACACTAGAATACTTATAGGCAGCCCCACCAACCCACTACAAATATACACAATAGCAATCATAAATTAGCATAGAAACAACAAGCATTGGCAAGAATTGTAGAAAATAATGAGGGCCCTAGGAGAGGGCCAAAGCACATACTAAAATATTAGTATGTGAAGTGAAGTCCTCCACCCAATGGTATGGAGTGCTAAGAGGGGAGCTGGGAGAACTCAAAACCTCAAGAGGTGACCCCCAGCGAGTAGGAGAGCAGAGGTAAGTACCGTATTTTCCAAAGGACTAACACGAGGACTTAGAAAATGGATTGTGCAAGAACAGGACCAGACCAAAAGGAACCAAAGGTAGATTCTGGAAGAAGGGGACTTGCAGAAGGAGGTGACAGAGTCCAGTCCACGATGGAGTGTCCTGCCGGGTCAGGAGCCGCTACCCACCCTTCTGTGGATGAAGATCCGGGTTGATGGTGGAAGAAGAAGACCAGCTGTGGAGTCCAGGAGTTGCAGAGGAGTCCTTGGATCCGTGCAGACGGTGTCCCAGGTTGGTCGTCGGGTCGCAGATGGTCAGTGATTAGGAGAACCACCAACAAGCCTTGGAAAATGCAAGAGCAGGCAAGAGTTCCAAGGCTGAAGTGGACCTTTGAGGTCCAGGGCACTCCACCCTTGGAGGGGAATCCAGGATGACTCAGCAGTTGGTAGAGCCAGCAGAACCAGTCACAGCCCCCACAGGCAACCCACTGCAGCAGGCAAGTAAGTTGCAGTGAGACCGAATCAGCACAACTGGAGAGGAGTCTCACGTTGCTGCAGCAGCAAAGGAGAGACTGTCCTTGCATGGAAGAAGTGCTGGGGGCCGGGGCTACTCAGAACTTGAAGATCCCTTGGAGCAGGAGAAAACAAGTCTTGGTTGCTGCAAGAGTCTCAGTGCATAAGGGTACTGTCCTGCAACAAGAGGCAAGGGCTCACCGTCTCCCAAGATGAACAGCGGGCAGAGAGGACCAAGGGGGTCACTACAGAACACCACCTGTGATGCAGGATCCACACAGTTCCAGAGGATAGCAGATCCACTCAGCTGGACGTCGTGGCTGTAGGTGCCTGCAGATGCAGGGAGAGACTCCTTCACTTTAAGGGGGATTCCTTTTTGGTTCTTGGTGCAGCTGAAGTCTTGCCAACCCCAGAGGATGCACAGCCAGGGAAATGTTGCAGTTGCTGGAAGGAACCGGAGAAACAATGTTGCAAGGCCAGGTCGTTTCAGGAGTTACAGTCTTGTTGGTTCCTGAAGGGTTCAGTTACAGTGGCCAGAAGTAGAAGTAAACAATGCAGAGGAGTCCTGGTGGTCTTGCACATTGATTCTGGGGACCAAACCGCAAGGGATTCCCTAAAAAGCCCTATAAGGGAGTTTGGTCATCTTGCACAGTGACCACCTATCAGGAGGGGTCTCTGATGTCACCTGCCTGAGCTGGCCACTCAGATGCTCCCAGGTACCTCTGCCCATCTTGGTTTCAAGATGGCAAAATTGAATGGCCGCCTGGAGGGGCTCTTGGCACCACCCCTGGGGTGGTGATGGACAGAGGAGTGGTAACTCCCCTTTCCTTTGTCCTGTTTTGTGCCAGAGCAGGGACTGGGATCCCTGAGCTGGTGCAAACCGGTTTATGTAAGGAGGGCACTAAATGTGCCCTTCAAAGCAAATCATTGGTTTGGTGAGGCTACCACTCCCAAGCCTTGTGACACCTATTTCCAAAGGAACGGGTTTTGCCTCCAATTTCCCACAGGAAACCATTTGTGCTGCCTTTCCATGCTCATCCAGCCCATAGAACAGATTTTTTTTTATTCTTGGGTCACATTTCCAGCAGCTCATGGGAACACAAATACATTTCACCACTATACGCCTACACAATACAGAGCATATGCATATCTAGAAATAACTATCATATCATGAACATAATAATTGGCTTGATGGCACCTTACCCCATACAGTTTTACATGTTAGGTTAGGTCCTCTAAGTAATGGTGGGCCTACCTGGCCTTTGTTGACCACATGCACACCTCACCCTGCTGCAGAGAACTTAATGGCAGCTGAAGTCCGTCGCTTATATGCTGAGCTTACGGTAATATACAGATGATTGGTACAGTTTGTAATGCAAACATTAAACACAAACCCAGCACGTGCTGCTCCGGCGCAACCACATGCAGTAACGCCAGGCAATAATCCGGTAACTGTAAATTCGATCAATGGTAAATTACCTGCCAAACAAGAAGAGTTCCTATTTTGATTAGCTCAAGAATTAAATGCACTGGAAGCAGTATTTCTCAATATGGGTCCACAGGATAAGCATAGAATATTAACTATGTGCATGTCATTTGGGATGGTTCCCACGGACGTTCCTCCACCGGATCAAGAACGTGAGCTGCCAATGATTATCGCAGAGTCCTACTCTAGCATTGGTCGAAATAGTCTGGGAGCCAGACCCACAAAACCACAACTACAGGGTAAATCTAATAAAGATGCTACCCAGCAAGCTCCTGAGGGTACTAAGAAATGCTAGGATCAAAAACAACAAATACCTAAAAAAGAAAGGGGAGAATCTCTGCATATGGAGACTCCACAAAATAGATATAATCTGAGAAATAGAGATAATATGAAAACACCTGACAGATATCAATATACTGATATGTGCAATCTCATTCCTTTCAGGACTCACCGGAAAAACACAGTGAGAGAGGTGGGCGGTCAGAGTGAAGAACTGAGGACGTAAAACCGAGACAGGAATCACAACACTCAACAAATGTTTCTGTTAAAAAAGAAGATAAACTTCCCCAACAAAAACCCCAATTCAAAAAGAAAAAGGTGGCAGCAGTTGCAGTCCGACATGTAACTCAAGAAGAGGCTTCTCTTGAAGAACAAGAAGTGGGCATTAGCGCTATTAGACAGCGCGGCAGAGGTCACAATAGTTTGCCGGAATCTTCTAAAGCATCTGGAGGTGAAAGCAACTGATGACTGTCTCCACGCCTGATAGGGTGTACAAAGTGACAAGTTACAGTTAGAGGAAGACATTGAGCGCACAATCGACGCAATCTTTTGGGAACACGTCGTAAATATATATGATATTCTGCTGGCCACCTGAATTTGTCCATACTTGCCCATATGGGGAAGACTTTATCAAACCTTTTCACCCCTTGTTTCCGATGAGCTCGCAGAATCCTACGCCATTGATTGGGCAATGGCACAGACACCCACGTTATATCAAAACCACGTTGTATCCAATAAAACATGATGCAGAAGTACCCGTGAATGAAATCCTCACACAACTAGAGTACCAGGGCATAATCGAACCCTGTGTCTCACCAATGAATAATCCCTTATTCCCAGTAGCTAAACCAGACCATTCGTACAGAATAGTCTTAGATTACAGACATCTAAACAGTCATACACGCATTTACAAAACTCACATAGCACAGCACTAAAGAACATAGGGTGCAAAAAATACAAAACACTGGACATTTCCAGTGGTTTCTTCTGCCAAAAATATAGCGCCTGAGAATAGAGACCTAACAAGTTTCAGCGCACTAGGCTCCCAGCAAAGATTCTGTAGTTTACCCCAGGAGTACAAGAACAGTCCAGGACTGTTTGCTGCTCGTGTGACTTCAATATTGCACGACACTGACCCTGAAGCATTGTCCTATGTAAATGATATTTATCTCATGGATGATGAACTACTGCAACATTTAAGACTGGTAGCCCGCATTGTTGTGGGATTTGACGAGTTTGGCTCCAAATTCAATTTCAAAAAAAGAAAAATAGCCTTCCCTAGTGTCCTGTTTTTGGGATATGAGCTACCAAGAGAAGAAAAGAGCCTAGCGCCACAATTCTTGGAAACTGCGCGCAGTTACAACCTCCAAATACAATTAAAAAACTCCAATCCCTATTGGGTTTCCTATATTTTGGCAGAACTTGCATTCCAGATTACGCATAACATATAAAACCATTACATGACTTAATCCGTCCTGACTTTTCAAGTAAATTTTGGAGAGCCAAACACACATGCATTCTCAGAGCTTTGCAAAGAGACATGCTTGCAGCACAACGCCTACACACAAGGGACAACAAAAAACATCTGGTTATCAGAGTAATTGCTGTTGCCATTGGTTTCGCCAATGTTACTTTCAATGAGGGTGAGACAGTCCTGATTGCTTACAAATCTCATTTGTATTCAGCAGCAGAACAACACTTTGCTTCCACTGAGAAAATTCTCGCTGCTCTTCAGATGGCTGTCATCATAGAAAGACCACTGGCCCAGGGGAAATGCATTATTGTTGCATCTCCAATTCCAGCCCTTGAGGCTGTTACCAAAGCCAGCGTTCCAAACGCTAAAGCATTACATCCACGTTGGATTCAATGGGCAACATCTTTGACAGCCACTGATGTTGACTACATTTTCGACCCAAAGTTACAAACTCAAGAATTTTTGCAATATGAATTAGAATACCCAGTTCCAGCAAATACACAAATACACTGCCTATTGATCAATATCAAAGAGTCATGTACACCGATGGCTCAGCACAACCTGCAATAGGTACAAAACATCAATACTCTGCTGCTTGTGCAGTCGTAAGCGGCTATATGGAGGCTAATAAATTTTGCCCCCAGCATACATACACGCAAACCCTAGGGGATTGCACAGCACAAGTAGCAGAGCTTAAGGCTCTGGTGATGGCACTGGAACATAAGGATCCTGCACAGCTAACACTGATTGTTTGTGATTTGTACTGCTGTGTCCAGTCCTTCAGTGAATACCTGCATTACTGGTGCCAGAATGGGTTCAGAGATTCCAAAGGCAACACCATCAAACACAGACTTCTGTGGGGGAAAGTAGCGGATCTGAAGAAAATGACACCAAACGTCCATGTTGTACATACACTTGGACACCAGCACGTTGGAATACGCATTGCTGGAAATATACTTGCTGATGAAGCAGCCAAATCAGCAGTAGCTACAGCTGCTATTGCTGCAGTAACCTGTTCTGGAACGAAACCAGACGATGACATGGGCTGCCGTGAAAGCCACGGTTGAAGGCACGCCCTATCCAAAAGCATTTCCTGCTAAATATTCCTACTGAATGGAAGGCTTCCTTGACACCGAAGTAAAGATACCAGGCGTGGGAGTTGGAGTAATTCCCAACAAAGACATGAGACCAAAGCAGCATATGAGGGGGTGGTGGCTACAATATCACTACTGCAAGCACGGTATTGGTGGCCAGGTCTATACAAACAGGCCAAGCAGTATTTCCTTTGCTGTGACATCTGACAACAAATTTAGGGTTCTACCGTCAAACGCCCACCGCAGACACACCTCCTAATTTCCAACAAACCATTCAAATGTGTGTACTTGGACCATTGTGGTCCCCTAACACCGGACAGTGCATACAAATACATTTTAGTCGCTGTTGACTCTTGCTCCAGATTTCTATGGGTGTGGCCACAATGCTCGGCTGACGCTCGGACTGTTATTAAAGATTTGCAAGTCTTTATCAGCACATATGCAGTTGTGGCTTTTTACTATCAGCACATATGCAGTTGTGGCTTTTCCCTCGGACCAGGGCCCTGCTTTTGCCTCAAGGCCATTCAGGGACACCATGGCTTTGTTAGGGGTCCAAATCAATTACTCGTCTCCAATTCATCCCGAGGGAAATAGTATTGTGGAGCGACGAAACCATGATTTAAAGCAGTCCTCAACAGCCAGAGTCTTATGTACGGGTCGTAGTTAACTTAATCACCTGTATGGAGTCCAGAGAGCACTTAATCTGCCTAGAAGGTCCCTGCCGGGTCATACTTCATATGAGTGCCTGTTTGAAACTCAAATGTATGTCCCAGATCTTGATGGTCCTGGTGTGGAAGCAGCAGAAACACCTTTTGACATAAATGAATGTGTCACTGTCTTGCAGGAATTATGACAGTTCAGTGACGACAACGCTCCTGCCAGTGCTGCCTCCGCAGGAATTAAGGATGTACCAATAAAACCTAGTGGCTGGATTCCTAAAGTTGGGGATCCGGTAAGTGAAAAAGGAGTTTGGTCCATCTTATCGTGCACCAATCCCAGTCTTGGAATACACAGTACCAAAACTGTCATTCTACCACTGCTGACTGGTGATAAAGAAAATGGTTTTGGGTCTATTGACAATGTCAAATTACACCATGTGGCCGATCCTGCACAGCAGACCAAGAGCTTGGGGAGGGTGGAAAATGATCTTGCATTAGTTCCACTAACATCTGCTACAACAAACAAAACAGAAATTACTGATCGATTTGACACAACTTCAACACAGATGGATGGGGTCATTTACAATGACTACCGCAGGAGACCCCTACCAGTTCTCCTCCTACAAATACTGCTCCAGTTTTTTCAAGAACTGCTTCTTGATACTTTGCCGGCATCAACAACACTTTCTTGGACTCGTTTGGCTCTCCTACATCTGAACTGCCAATAACACGTAAGCAGATAAACTGGCTTAAAACAAATTACTTTATTTTCCCATGGAACTATCTGTGGCTCTCTTTGACTGTATTAGCTTTCTTCCCTTGGATTGGCTTTGTCATAACATTCTTTCAATTAATACGTGGTAGTTTTCTTCCTGAAAGAGCAACAGATGAACTGGTGGATGAGGTCCTAAATCCCAATTTTTCTTCACACAAAGTCCGTAGAGACTTTTCTTTCTTGAACATTTCCGCTATACCAATTCCTGATGGGATTGTTTGGGATAAAGTCACATTTTATATATACGGTCCCACGGAGGTCATTCAAATACCATATGTGTTTAACCTTTCAACAAACGATGTAATAATACCCTGAGATATTTCTGATGACTGGGATGTGAAAACAGTTGATTCTATGATGACTGAATTGCAGTATTTTACTGTATTTGAAAGTGAGGATGTTTATCAAGAGATTTATGGTGATATGTTTTGCTATAAATATTATGGGCACCATTTCACTCACAGAGCAAGTACCCCAAAAGACTATTTTTAATTACACACAATGGGAACATTGTCCAACTCCACCACAAGGGAGTTCTAAAACATTCTGAAAAGTTTGCATATTTTTCTGGGCACAATGTTAAACATGCTGAGTAATATTATTTCAAATTGCCATTGATGGAAAATGTACATATATTATTCACAGATACGAAATTCATGTGTTCGGATTCCTTTGTTTCCCGGTTGGCTATAGAAGGCTATGAACATTGGCTGAAGTCGATTGACTTAAAAAGTGTGTGGGGAACAAGAAATTGGCAAATAAAGGGGAAGGAGGCTTTAATTAGAGCATGCCTGATACCTGTTCAAATGATATGTTTATATGAAACATAATTGTTTTACAAATGGCTAAAGTATGTAAATGTAACTGACGATCAGCTTGATGAATGGGTCCAGAATGGCACATTTAATGTTCCACTGTCGCGTCCTGGTGGGTGGTTATTGTGGCCAATAGATACCAATGGGTGTCAAACGTTTTATACACTTCAAGTTTTGAACAAGTAGGCCAGACCATCGCTATGTGTCATCTGAACATGCGGATATAGTAACAACATACAGTGTAGGGAAACTATGCCAGCAATGGTGTAAGAGTTCCTCACTAGATGCTGTTACAGAACACCTCAATCACCTGTCTAATAACACTGACTTACAGGATATCCTGTTAGGCCCCAGTAAACAACGTAGAAAGCGCTTCTTATATGCAGTCTATAACAAAATTTGGAAGCTTTCCCAACCAGAAGCTGCTGCCTGGTTAAGGCAAATAGATCAGAAACACTTACAGACAGCATTAGCTGTTATAGACAATAGGATTCCTACCCTGTCCGACCGGATAGACACCTTAAACAACATCGTTTATTCTGCAATAGACATAATACAAAGTGACATGTCTTCTTTACACCAAGGACAGAGTCAACTAAGGTCCATTTTGCAGTTGGTTTGGACACTACAAACACTGAAGGCAGGTTGCGTTCCCTGGCAACACGTTAGCGCGAGGGATATATTTTCCACATTTAATTTAACGCGACAACAACAACTAATGACTAAGAAAGAAGTGACTTATGTCATGTTAAATATTGAAAAGTTAGAAAAATTGCCTTTTACTGTGGCTGAAATACCATCTGCTGAGTGGTTAATACACGGGTCATTAATCTGCCTAGTTCAACACTTCAGTTCACGTCCTACTCAAAATACATTCCAGTAGGCAGATATGAAAGGCTAGGAGATAGTTTCATCCACGAGGTGTGGGAGCTATCCTTCTCGTACAAATGTCTCAGTGGCATGAAAGAGGTCTTTCTTAGCGGTAGTGAATGCAAGACTTTTGTCAGCCATTCAATCTTTTGTAAACAGCAAACTTGGCTTATTACCTGAAGGGTTTTCCTGTCCCCTTGATTAGACCTGCGTTCCAGCTATGTTCTTCTCAATAGTGAAAACTGTTGTGGGATGCGAGCTGGAATAGTTTATGTTGTTTCGGTATCTAAGATTGTTACATGCTGCAGGAACGTGCTTTTTCCTCCCACGTGACAGAGGGAAGTAGCTGAGATTTTGCCTCATTATCACTACTTCAAATGTGAATTTTGACATGTTGAGCAGACTCAAGGCTTTATTCTTCCAAAAACAGGAGGCAAGGTCATCAGCAGAGATACAGTCCCTTCTAAGTACCAACTTTCCGAGACACTTTGGTGAGCTTGTGAGACGAATATTTAATGCGTCCAGTACTACTGGAATAACAAAAATTTATTAAGGCTGTTGGTTCTGGTTTTGTTCACACCTTCTCCTCTATATTCGGTTTAATACTCAATATTTTCCAGTATTTTTGGGGATTTCCAATAACTTTGGCTATAATAGGTGGCATCTTGCTATTGCTACTTTTTCTGCGCAATGGCTGTCCTGCCGCAACAAGGAAGACTGAAAGCGCTCCCACCAGCGCAGCTGTTTCATGAACACATAGTGCAGTACTTTGGAGCATCACTCCACGAGCAATTGGAGTGTGACTTGTCTTCGTCATTCAGACCGGTTTTGCATTTTGTGCAGCCTGTGTTTCAGTGCCTCTGGTGCTCGTTCGAACATGCACTGAAAGTCTGTCTTTCTACGCAGCCCTTGTTTTCATTGGACCCTTATCTGTTGATGTTCTCACTGAGGGCTCATTACCAGACATGCGCGTTGAGGGAGCGTTTGCTACGGGAAGCTGCTTATGAGTTGCCCTTCATGGAGGTTGCAGCTCTAAAGTCATTGTTGGGCACACCACAGAATGCTGCTGCCTTGGCTGGAGCTCAGGCTTTGGAACACAAATGCTCCTTGGTTTTCTTTGGCGATGAATTTCTTACTTTTTCACCTGTTGAAGTGGAAGATTTCCTGTCTTCAATTTTCCCGGATTCGATTGGCAACTTCTAAAATGACTCTGTCTCTTGAAATTCGGCCTTTTTACCCCACAGTTACCATTTTAAATTGTCCTTTTATACATGCTGAAGTGTCTTTTTAACTTGCCATTATTTACATATTTTTTTTATATGCCTATGGTTGATTTTTAGAAGGTTTTATTCATAACTAGGCTTTGAAGCAGCAAGGGGAGGTTGTTGTGGAGCCATTTTAGTTAGAGCTTCAAACATGTTATTTTAGCGAACTAGGCCTGCCGCTGTGCACTTTAACCTAGATATATTTTATTCAGCTTTGTTATTATTTTAACAATAGCCACATTTGCAGTTTCTCTCTATCTAGCTGTTCTTTGCCTAGGCCAGGACTGTGTTCGTAAACAAGACATTTATTTCACTCTGTGCTTTTCTCAAGTCTGCAGTAAGATAGGTTGCCGGTAAACGTGGTAACGCTTTGTCTCTAGTGTTCATAGAAACATACACATCTTAGGTAGGTATATTTTCTCAGAAAATCAGCTGTTTTATCATAAAAACTCTTCTCTGTCCCATACACGTTAGAGGGAGATTCCAGCCAGATGGCCACAACTGTTTGCTGATTGATGAACACTTAGCTACAGCTGCTTGTGCAGACTGCAGGCCTCTTGCTCAGGTATCAGGGATGAGGGATGATGTCTTCCCAGGGGAACTGAAGGGCAAACTAGGGCTTAACATAGTGTGCTTTAACCTATCCTAGGTAGGAATTATTTTAATGATTTTAGTGACAATATGGTAGTGTTATTTTTATGCTTCACGCTCCTTGTCACAATTTTAATCCTGTCATGCTTTATCAGCCTGTTCATTGCAGTACATGCTTTATTATCTAAGATGTAGTTGCGTCATTAAAACCTTATTGAAACATATACTGCCTCTGATTGTCCTTGTATATGTGAGACTAGTTAAACTGAGAGAAACTGATGCAATCTGAGTGACCACAATTTCCTTGAGGAGTCAATTGTGTCATGGGCTCGGCTGCCTAATCATCCCTGCTCTTGGGTGGAGATGAGGCACTGCTAGTTAGCCGGAGCAAAACCCGGATTAGGCTGACCGGTGTCACCTGTAGTGGGTTTAGACTCAAGTCTCCCACAGTGCAAGTGATTCTGCTGCTTAAATCCAGTAGTCTCATTGTAATGAGATCCTACGTGACACCATTATGTAGCTGGTCATAGTACCTGTGTAAAAGTCCAGTGCAATAGAACTGGAGTTCGTAGGGGCACCTCTGCTCATGCAGGGGTGTCCTCACACACAGGGACCTGCACCCTGCCCTTTGGGCTAGAAGGGCCTGCCATAGGAGTGACTTACAGTGACCCAGTGTAGTGATCTGTGGTGAAAGGGTGCATGCACCTTTTCACGCAGGCTGCAATGCCCGGCCTGCAGAGACATTTTGCATAGGCTCCCATGGGTGGCACAATACATGCTGCAGCCTATGGGGCAATACTGGTGTTCCAATGCCCTGGGTACCTAGGTACCATATACTAGGTACTTACAAGGGGACACCAGTTTGTCAATTGTAGAGTGCACAAAAGTCCAAGTTAACCAAATTTGGAGGGAGAGAGCGCAATCACTTGGGTCCTGGTTAGCAGGATCCCAGTAAAAACAGCCTAATCACATTGATAGCAGGCAAAAAGTGGGGGGTAACAATGCCAATAAGAGGGTACTTTCCAACAGGCAGGATGTGTGGACTCGGATGGTTGGTCCTAGTGAATGTTTTAATTTCTCAACTAACTCTTAGAAAAGCTCAGAGTGGTTTAGTTTAAAACCAGAATTACATTAAAGACGCTAAACTGCTTAAGAAAAATTCAGCAACGCCCATATATGCAATTTAATCTCTGTTTGAACTAACAACGAGAGACAAACTTACGGAAAAAGGCAACCTTTCTATTTCCAGAAGCACCTGCTTCCACTAGGAACATGTTCAACCCCGAAAAGAGTCTGTGACCTGCTTCTACATCAAAGTTTTTCACATCAAGACTTTATCACAAAGGATGGACAATTAATATGTGGATCCGGGGCCACCACACATTTTATTTTGGCATCTGGATGCATTTTACCACATCTGGAACACCTTTATTTTACCCTAGCTTCACTAATTTCTAAGGATGATGAAAATGTTCTATACATAGCCAACCACCACCAACCCCACCAAAGTTAACAGAGCTCAAAGGAAGTTAGATCTGCTAACAGGCCACTACCCTCAATGAGCCTAGTACCACTAAAAAGACCCAAAGAAAAACATTGAATACAGTTGATTATTTTTATACCCACAACCTCATTGTGCATATTTGGAAGATTTTGCAGTCTCATCCAGTGTTTCAATTAAACTGTACATCGCATACCATTCATGCACCATACAACTGAACAAAATAATCTTTTTTCACTACCATTCTCTTTATGTGGCTCTTTGCTTGCCTAAGTTTTCAAGTATTGAAACCAAAGGCCTCAGGTAAGATCATCGTGCCCTTCTAGGTCACTGCAAAACAACACTTTGACAAAATTAGTTCCAATACCACAGATTTAAGTTGGGAGGACTTGTCTATGTTCCACCCCAAGAAACCAGCCAAATGTTTCATTTATGTACGCTGAACCACAAAACATCTCTAACATGTGTAAATAATCTGCCTTGGCAAAAGAGACAACTGTCATAACTACAATACAGTAGTCACATTAAAAAAATCTCAGCTGCCATATAAGTTTGAACTTATGGTTATCCAAGTCTACGGTGTTCATCTGCGCTTATCCATCTAGAGAGCATATCTGTTCCCAAAGATCAGATTTCCCAGCTTGTTAACTCAGATGTGTGGCCTGTGCACCGAACAAGACCCACTTACCTGACTTTCATGTGACATTGACACTAACTCCATTATTTAAGATTGTTTTTGTCCATTTTCTTTCCAATTATGCATCAGGCCAATCAGCTCCAGGGCAATGTACACTCTCACAGTATACCTTTTGGTACAGACCAAACCGCGGATTTCGTGACACCTGCATGATGGGGTGAGGTCTTCCTTTTGTGCAGGAATGGGGACTTTGGTAGGGTTACCTATTTCTAACTCATAGACTGCAGCAGCCCACAAATGTAGTGACACATTTTCGCTGATAATCTAGAAATCTGAGTAGCTTTACATTTTCAAGGTGAACTGCCTCAGTTTCTTGACACAAACATTGTTCTCTCAGTGGCTTCCCTTTCAGAGCCAGCACTCTCCTTGTTGCAGGAACAGATAAGGTAGACTGACAGATTGCTCCAAATGCATTAGAGACCACACAGCTTTCAGAATTGCCACATGAACTGGGAGATACAGATGGTATAGTTCGGCATCTTACTGGGAAAATGGAGTGGCACTTCTTCTGTAAAAGGGAGTCAGGGAGTGTACCGTGGCTATATTTTGAAACTAGGTCAAGCTGTGGGAGATCCGTCAGTGATAAACATTTTAAGTGCAGTAGAGGAGTAACCAGACATTTATTCCACTGAAACGGTTTTAATTGATATTATAAGCCAGGTGACTAATATTACAGTGAATTAGTATGGAGTAGCACTTAAAAATTGCATGCTACAAAAAATAGGCGTGTAGTACTGTAGAGGGTACCAACCACAATTACATTTTTCATAATCTTTAGATACATTATATAACTCTCACAGGGTCGCAGCGGTTTCTCATTTTCTTAAGGTTCCAAAATGAAATAAAGATATAATGGATGTATTATATGATCAGTTTCACAGTGATACTGTTATCTCAGTACTCATGAAGGTCATTCAAAGAATGCCCAGCTCAATACTGCCCCTTTTTTTAACAATCTTTAGCTGGATTGGATCCTATTTCATGGATGCTGGATGTGATATTCCAGGTTTTGTCCAAACCCTTGCTCAAAACTAATATTTGGGCTTAAGCTGATGAACTAGCCCTCTACATAAACTTAACACTGCAACTATGATTGATAATTCGATTTTATCTAAAACAGACAGTGGCTTCTCCAGCTATGGTTAGTAAGGAATCAAAATGCCAAATATGCACAGCAGAATCAAGGGACAGAATAAACGGTCCAAAAGATGTAAAAGTCGACCAGGAAGCAAGTTCAAATGTGAAGCACGTCCCCTTTAGGAGCCCTAACAAGAGTTCCCAGAAATGGCGAAAAATAAAAACAAAGATTATAAACTGGGGGAAACTGATGTTGTTTACTGAATCAGAAACCTATACATAATGAAGCAGGCAGAGTCTGCATCACTAGTTCAACTCATGGGCACAAAACAGTCAGAAAGGCCCACCACTATACCTCACATTTGCACTCAGATGTAAACAAAAACATGACTGAAAGAAACTTAGAACATACCCCCTAGAAAAAGAAAGAAAAAGGAGGAAAGTATCCAAATGTATTACTAGGAGAAAGGTTTCTAAATGAAAACCAAACTTTAAATTATAAGCTGCTAAGAAAAATTATTCTAACTTGGACCCATCTGAATCTGGATCAGCAGATCAAATCAGTTGTGCCCATTCCGTTTCTTCTACTGTGGTAAATGGGGGACACACCCCTTAAACCATAAGAAGTCAACTTCATTAGCCAAAAATGTGAAGCTCCTACGAAAACAGTATCCCCATCTTAGCTAAACTTGCCATAAGTTGGTAATTCTCGAACACGCTTTTTTTATTTATTTTACAGATCTCTTCCCAGATGCCCACTCTTAACGCCCTGACCAGATTACAGTTGTCTGGTATAGTTTACACCATATTATCTGAGGTATGAATAACTACCTCCACTATGAAGAAAGTAGACCAAAACCCATCCGAGGGACATAAAATCAATGGATTTAGAATTGAAGTAAAATTCTACTCTCACAGTATTTGCAAAATTATTTTTAACATGGATCACTTGTGAATCCTGGGGACTGATGTGAGAACATATTCCTTACTGAGTAGTAAACCCATTGACCATGCCAGCTTGCAGCATCCCTTGGCAGCCGGAAAAAAGTATTATACATTTTGTAATCATATTACAACATCTAGAAAATTCTAACAAGTTGTCAAAAAACAACCAGGAGGAGGAAAGAGAAAAGATAATCACCAAGAAAGGTAACTTAAGAATGGTAAGAATACAGCGGTCATGTTATTCCAGCATTGATGAATTTCCACTGACGATATCCTAGTCACTTTTACCAACTGTTCTGCAAAGTAGGAGAAATAATAGTTTCAGGCCAATTCTGAAGTTTGTTCAGCAACATACCAGCAATGTCTCCTGACAACACACAATGAGAAGCAGAGATCCCTGATCAAAATCTAATATCCTACTCATCCTCTCCTGGAATATTGCAGTTCTGAATTAAAAAATGAACGATCTGGAAAGGCAATTATTCACAAAGTCAGCGTATATATGCCTTTTCGTGGGATGTGGGTGTTAATGGAAATTGAGTTAGGCGAGTTCACAGAATTTCATATTCCTAATAAAAACGGTCTAGAAGTTTTTCTTTCAATCAGACTCCAAAATAAAGTACAGCAACTAACCATTTTCAACTCATCATCTGATGCTCTACGTACACGGTTGACTAGACATCCACAGTCAAGGCAGATTGTGTAAATTTTGAACGTTTATGTTCCCCCCAGGTTCATGTTCCAAGAAATAGGTGATCATAGAGATACTGGAAAATGCTATGGGACAGCTTAAGAATGAAATACATTTCCAAGAACACCATACACTGTTGTTCCATGGAGACGTAATACCCCACACCAGCAACATTCAGGCCACTCAAAAACCCACCACTCATATAATCTCTTCCTAAAATATTCATCCAGCTCCGATTTATTCCACAAGCTCCATCACTATCAGGGACCTTAGCAACATCCCTCTTGTTCCACCATTTACCATTCTCAACCTTAACAGCATGTCTAGAAATACACCACCTTACTATCCGGATAAAATCTTGAGCCCTTACTACTTTTCCTTCCCTTGAGGTCTTCTCACCTTAACTCTTTCCTATACAATATTTTACATCTTTCACATTTTTAAGAAAATCATATCTCACTTTGCTCGCATCTTGTGATCTTTCCATCTTCGCTCTTATCTGACTTACATCGGGAATTTTTCAATTCACCTTTGTCTTCTCCACCATCCACTTCAGAGACAACTCATTGCATGAATGTCTTCCTCTACACATGAAAAATAGAGTGATCCCAGTTGTGGAATGTAGCTTGTTGTGATAACACAAAATTCTCTCTGCCACAGAATTCTGAACAGAGCTCTCAGTAGAGTTAGCCAGTTGAATAGTCTCCTTGAGCATTTTATTCACTTTTTCCACTAATCCATTTCCTTGTGGACTACACACGCCCATGGTAAAGTGTCTAACATTAATGCTCTTCAAAAACTCAAACGATGTGGTACAAATTGCACTCCATTATCCGTGACCAAAAATGCTGGGATACCTTTACAATGGAATCGTTCTTTCAAAAATGTAACCACATTTTCTGTGTTAGGCTTCCTCAAAATCCTACATGATATCCATTTGGAATGATAGCCCACCGCAACCAAAACATATCGCTTTCCATCACACAAACTCCTAATTGGTCCTATAAAATCCACACATACTTTCTCCCATGGTCTCTCTGGAAACGGTACTGGACACAAAGGTACATTGCAAGTACACACTCTTATCAGCTTGTCTACATTCAATACAACTGTTCACCATCATCTCAACCTCACTGGCCATTACCGACCACCAGTAATAAAAACCACAACCCTTTCCTTGTGCCAGTAATACCAACATGACCTTTGTGGACTAGTTTTATTATTCTACCTCTCAATTCATTAGGTGAAGTCAAATTATCTCCTCTCATTACCAACCCACCTTTCACACTCAACTCCTCCTTAATTTTGAAATATGGCCATATTTATTTAGTCAATGACCCCTCTCTCTAGGCCAACCTTTGCAAATGTACCTCTCAAGAACATTCTGACATGTATCCCTGCTTGCCATCTCCCTCCAGCATTGTTGTGATATGACTATCTAAAACAATCACCCTGCCAATCATCCGAATAACCACTTCCTCCTCCAGACATACCGTCTCCTCTACATCAGAAGATACATGACACATAGAAAGAAAATCCGTCCTACAGTTGCTTTCTCCCGCCACATGTTTCATCTTAATGTTAAAGTCATACAGTTTGGAGAACAACTTGTCGTTTAGACAACAACTTAGTCAATCTAGGACTGGTCTTACTAAATGTCTGGTTATTCCACAGATAAACCAATGGTTTAGGATCAGGGACCACAGCAAACTCTCTGCCCCATAAATATGTTGCAAAGTGCTGGGCACCCCACACACAAGCCAATATCTCAATGGTGCTATAGTACATTTCAGTCTTCGATAGACTCCTCAATGCAAATGTTATCGTGTTTTCCTCACCCTCCACTATTTGACTTAATATACCACCTATACCCATGCTAGGAGTATCAACTGTTACTACTGATGTAACATCATCCCTGAAGGGTTGCAATGCTGGGGCATTGATAATCAGCAATTTGAGCTTCTTGAAGGCGTGCTCTTGCTAAGCCTCCCATAGAAATCTCACACCACTTCTCAACATCTTCTGTAGAGATGCAGTCGGCAATGCAAAATTCTGCACAAACCTTGAATAATACTCACAAAGGCCAAGAAACAATCTTAACTTGTCTTTGTCAGTGGGAGAGGAAAGTTCTAAATTTTCATTAAAAGATCTTATTTTGGTGATATACCTGCAGCCGATATCCTATATCCAAGATATTGTACAGTTTCAGTAATTAATTTGCATTTCTACCTTTTTACAGTGATCTTCAAGAATGCTCAATACTCTATCCACTTTCTTTAGTGTGCTTGGACAGAATCAGAACACATCAGTATATCATCCTGATAAGCCTACACATCTATTTCCTCCCCATATAATTGTTACATAAGTTTCTGAAAAACAGACGCTTCTGACACCAGTCTAAACAGCATGCATAGAAAATGAAATACACCAAATGTTTTGACAAAGGCAGTCAGGGAGCAAGATTCCTTGCTAAGTTCAACCTGATAAGCTGCCTTAAGATCAATAGTGGAGAAAACCTTCATACCCTCCACAGTGCCAATATGCCCTGAATTCTTGGCAATGGAAAACAATTTACCTGAATGTTTTTGTTTAGCATTCTTAGATCAATGCACAGCCTGAGATCTCCATTTTTCTGAAGTGCCACCACTGTAGGTGATACCCACTGAGACGAGTATATTGGTTTAATCAGTCCTTCAGAGCAGAGATTTTGCAGGTGTTTCTTTAACCTGCCTCTGATGCTCAACAGCACATTACGTACTATATGGACTACAGGAATAGCATGGGGTGTGATAATTGTGCGCTCTTATCCTTTCTCTATCTCTAACTTATCTTGGAAACTAGCCTTATGTTTCTATAGAACATCAGGTAAGAAATCCAATTTTACTTCAATTTTCTCCACCAAGGCAATATGTTTGTCAGTTCCAGGCCTACGTACCATTCCAAATCTACCCTGACCTCTCCATTCCAATAGGTTATATCCTCTTCGCTATGTAGACCTTCGTATTTATAGTCTTGTGTAGATATTGGATCCGTTCTTCCTTATAACCCATCATGTCTATCTCTTAATCCCCAAATGCAATAGTTTTAATGTGAAGTGGAGATAATGCAACTTTCTTCCATTTTGAGTAATAAATATATCATCTGAATTAATTGTGATGGGTGACTGAGTCCACTGTGATTTTCATAACAATGTCTCCAATTATTACTTCACAAACAGGATCTTATAGCATAGCATATTACTGTGTGACATATCAGAGCATAACATGTTACTGACAGTACACATTTCTTACCAAATTCCAAATTATTAACATCACTCTGCTCAATAAGATCTTGATTTCGCTGATGTTGTGACCTGACACGCATCACCTTTTGCACTTTTCTATATACACATGCAAAATGCCCTGCTTTCTTACATTTCATGCACGTCTTACCTAAAGCCAGACTGTTATCAGCACTTGCCATATGTGATCTGGCTCCACATCTATAACAACTTAAAGATCTATTAATTTTCCCCCTTACGACCTCTTATGTCTCACTTAAGGTGGGATTCCTGCAACACCAAAGTTTCTCTTGTACTTTGGTATCAGAACAATTTACAACTAATTGGTCTCTTTAATATTGATCCAAAGAACCTTCAAATTCACAAGTAGATGCTAGAATTCTCAATTTTGCCAAAAAACTATCCATGGATTCATGTTGGAGCTGTTTCCAGGCGAAAAACGTATGTCTATTTACTATGACATTGAGATCATCTTTAAAAAGATTCTCAAGTCTTTTCACTACTTCAGTGAATAGATCCCATCAAGTTGACGATGGAGGATATAACTGCAGTTGATGGTCAAAAATCCTCTGCCCCTCCACCCCAAGACAACTACACAAAATTGCCTTTTTCCTAGTAGCTGAAAAATGTAATTAATCAATAGCCACTAAATAACTTTCAAAAGTTCTGAACCAATGAAGCCATTTTAATATGGCCACCCCTGGCTCTGGAAAAAATGGTATTGGCTGATTAGCAGTTTGCATTTCTGTAATGTATCTTTAAATCCACAAAGTCTGATACATTTATAAGTGTATACTGCACCTCAAATATGTTCAACAGTACTTGTTGTATCTTATATTGTTAGTTGATGCCTACGCTTTACACAACACACAAAATCTGATAAATTTATAAATGTATACTACAACTCAAATAGGCTCAACAGTACTTGCTGTATCCTATGTCAGTTGATGCCTATTATTTACACAACAGTTATTTTTTTATCTTAAAATTGTTATTTGCAACAAACTTACACAGTAAATGATGTTTAGATTATTTCACCATGAAAGCATTCCCATCGCTGTAAAAATAACCAACCAGGTGCATTAACCACATTAAAATAACCAGTACATTTACCAGGAGCATGGGAGCGTGCCAGTCGCTGTGTGAATTCCATTAGACAACAGGCAAGTAAAGGTATGAAAGTGTGCTTATCACTCATTAAAAACGTCACTTCGTAGTGACAACATACTGTGTAAATTCCTTTAAGTTGGAAATAAAACCACAACAACAGGCAACAGAAAGCATGCCTATCACTTTTAAAACATTGTAACATCAATGTTAAGCTATTTGTGGATGACCAACTTCTCAAAATGGCCATATCAATGTTGTTGTGCATGAATTTCCAATATCATGGAGATTTTCCACTGTACACATGCGCACTGTAACTGTCAACTTTCGTAACACCTCTGACATCCTATAGTGACAGAAGAACAGCCTTCACTATGTATGAGCATGTGGCCTTCCTCCCTGTGGAGACTTTTCCATAATACAGGTAACTAAATGAGGCAAGTGCAACAAATTAGTGAGAAGTGCGACTACACAGTGGGGAAAAAGCGTAATGCAGTCTTTCACAAGGGTACAGCAGCAAACATAAAGCAGCAAATCTCACAAGGATAACTGTTTGCCATAAATGTAAGTGCAGCTATTCCTTTTACTTTGAAAGTCAATGTGCAACTAATCGCCAAAATACATATTTAAAATCTTCTGAAGACTGACGTGCAATACTTCATCTTACCACCTCTGCAATTAATTCAGCTGGGCATAATTCTGGTGGGCTTGCTAAGGTACGTCGAACTGCGTCAAACTGAACATGTCCATGAAACTATGCTGACTGAAATCCCCTTGTCGCCAAATTATGTTATGATCGTAAGAACAGCAAGAGACAGCAGGAAGGTGAGATATAGGTTTATCCTTCACCATCAGCACCAACATCCTCAGCAGCCACTCCAGGCCCGACAGTCAGTAACTGTCACAAACTAGAACTCCACCAGAACAACAGCACAGGACAAAGGGAAACATTCTATACATGAAATTCTAATGCAATGCTGTAAATTACAAACGTAGCATTTCACTACTTTACATTTAATTAAGAACTTTACGATGCATAACATCTATTAAGAACATTACAATACATAACAATTATATCCTAATCAACATGGAAGGTTGGGAAAGGGTGGTTGACAAATTATAAGTGGTCACAATCCATTGATGGACAGACTGGCTATTGATTATTTTAACTTTCAAAATGTGATCACTGATATGGTCAAGTACCCTCTAAACGTTATACCAAGCACAGCAGGGTGGTAAGATGGACATGGGAGAAACACAGGAATGAAAAGAAGACACTAGTTGAAAAGCATGGTGACATCATAGATACAATAAAAGGAGAAATCCAGGGTGAGGAAAATATAGTCCTTGAATTATTTGAGGTAATATTTGGAAAAGTTGCAGCTATATGGACAATCAAAAACCACCAAGAGGAAGAACCACAAGAATCATCATGGAACGTTGGGGGAAAAAAAGATCTCTCAATCGTCATGGCAAAACGTCGACTATTAGCTAGTATGGCAGCTTATTTTCAAGAACTAAGGACCAGCTACATGAAACTAATAAGAAAAAAAACTTCAGACAAAAAGAACTCCTTAGTATATCAATTTTCTTGATCTAAACAGCTTCTGATTTGGCCAGTAGACCCAAACTTTGGATCACATTACAAAACTCTGGAATCGACCAGCCTCTACCCGTGGCTTCAAAAGGCATCCATACCACCACAACAGCCCGCATTTGTGATGCGCAAGAGTAAGATATCTTTGAAATTCTTACAGTAGTGCACCAAGGTTGTGTATTGGCACATCTTCTACTCAGCATATTTATAAAAACAGTTGTGGCACCCATAGGGGAATCCAATGTGGACGTCCTAAACTTGCTTGGTAAAAAGTATTTATTTTTATTTTATGCAGATGATACAATATTGGCATCTGTTAGAAATGTGGTTTCTGGTTGACAGATATGTATGCAGCCCAAGAAGGAACCCCACTCCTAGCCAGGGTAGTCACAAACACACCCTAAATGAACCTGTGCTCACCCTCTAGTAGTTTTGCACAGAGTAGTCAAGCTTAACTTAAGAGGCAACGTGTAAAGTATTTGTGCAACACTTTGAACAGTATGAACAATGAAAACACCACACAAAAAGATACCACACCCGTTTAGAAAAATAGAACTTAATTTAATAAATAAAACAAGATCACTTTAGGGCGAGAGCACAAGCATCAAGGAAAACAAAAATGGATTCAGCAAGATGTAGAAGGTAAAGGGCAATAAATTTGAGGGTGACTCTGCAGAGAGGGTCATTTCCAACACCATCCCTAATTGAGAAATCGATGTATAAGTTGATTGATACATTTGGTGGCTTCTACTGGGGAAAGGAGATCGCCATTAACATTAGAAGTTAATCTGCGCATCCTCAGAAGGTGTCTGTGTGAAGGTGATGCCCCTTGAGTGATCCACTTGATTATCCAGGTATTCATTTTCATCATAACCTTGACTGGTGTTCACGCATAGAAGAGGCTGCAGCCATATTCAAACAGTTTTTTAATGCAGTTTTTGCTTAGCAAACAAAGTTGGTAGCCAACTGCTAAGCGTAACATATTAGCAAAAAGTGGTCACAGCAGCATTGTAAGGTGCTCAGATTTGGGGTGCACTAAAATAAAAGTGCTGCAAATAATAGAGAATAACTCCTTGCGCTCTTTTGTGTAGCTGGGCCCTGGTACACTCTTGACCTCTCCGTATTTGGAGCTAGGTATGAAAACATTTAGATATTAAATCATCCTACATCCTGTATTATCGTGGGTCCTATTGAATAGGAATGGTGTTAGATCATATTTAAGATCTCTGCTGGAATTAATAACTTTGAAAGGAACTAATGGTATTCAATGTGCAAGGCATGTGAAGCACCTGCTTATAGAATGGAGGCTTAGTAATCTAGGGGACAACCCACCTCAATTGGCCTTGATACCTCTAGAACAGCATATCTATAACCAAAGTTGGTCCCAGAAGTGGGGAACTAACTGGCTATGAAATGTTTGTCTGTGCGGGAGGCCTACCTTGACCAATGCCAATCTCTGGCACTACACACTTTATAGATAAAATGTGGGCTTGGATCTTCCCAGAGCCAATTGCGCAAAGTGGGACAAATTTATTGTAAGTTGTGTTCTTTGTAAATGTAGTTTCGGAGGTAAAGATACTGCATTGAACTCTGTGCTTTTTTTAACCAAAATGCAAAGGTCAAGACAAAGTAAGCTTCACCCAGTATTTAACAGAAAATGCATACTATCATACCTTCCTAGCATTGTGTTACAGAATAAATGAAGCTATGCTATTTACATCAGTTACTTCTTTTATATGGCCTGCGTGGTTACAGGTGAGGAAGAAAATGCACATTGTAAATAATGGAAAACTGCTCATATTTTCTCTAATTTGTACTCTGTAATCAATGACATTTGCACTCTAATGGTGCAAGAATGTTCTAGCTTTTTGGTTTTAAAATGTTTCATATTATGGATTTGTATTGTTCTTATAATATGTATTAATGGTATTTACATTACACAATAATAAACAAGAAAACACTAAACAATACACTGACCTACTTTGATTATTTATCTACAAAAATGATCTTACTTTGCAGAGACACCCTTAGACATTTTCAATTTTTGATTGCTTGACCAATTTGCCACATTTTGCTTCAGATCTTTATTCTGCAAAAACAAACAAGAAAAATGTATTAACGTAAAACCTTTATTTTTATCTTTTAAGAATATTACAATAAAATGTACCACTTTTATTTAGCAGGGTCTTTGAATGTCATAAATGTGATCTTGTAGATGTGGAGTAAAGCATTCCAAGAATAATAAAAGTTCTGTGACAGTAGTACAGGCTCCAAAAGTCAAGCGTGCAACATTTACATATGCAGATTTTACAACAGCTGGAGTATTCTGCAAAAATAATCTACCAGGAATATACATTTGTACATATTCTCTTAGTCTCTCCAAGGGAAAACCATTTCCTCATCTTACAGTACTATTAAATGCATGTATATCACTTCCCCCAATTACGTCTCGGAAAACTCCCTTATTCTCATCCTAGCCTTTGCTCAGAAAGCACTCGGGAAGTTTCAACTGCCTCTAAATGAAATGAGGCAACAGGTGGGCTCTTTTGTGTCTGTAAGTCAGTTCCTGGCTGCTTATATCAAAGCAGTGACCTGCCTTTGAATAAAAGCATCTTCGCTCCACCCCTTCGCTCCACCCCCTCCCTATCAGAATCACCACCAGGTTAGCTCTTTAACGCTGATACCAAGTTGTTGACGAGAGCTGGAGGTGAGTGGGGTTTATATGTCAGGGAGTGAGGGAGATGGTGAGGGAAGAGACTTGGGCAGGTGTTAAAAAAACAGGTAATTGTGCCCTGCAGTAAAATATGATTAATGGAAATTTAAGCTGAATCGCTACAACCAGACCGGAAGGAGACTGCTGCATAACCTTAATGCAGACAGCTCTGTGAACAACTCTGGCATGAGCGAATCTGGAATTCTAAGGCCAGCCCTGCTTATTGTTGCACTCGAGAGGACAAATTAAAACTGTCAAATAAATTCTTAACACTACATTTGTGAATGTAGTCTTCACCAAACAAGTGCCTGTGACTCAGGATAAGGTATTCACCTGTACAAAACCTCTCGTTTGGGCACAGAAATTCAACTTGATTTGCAAAATACTTGTGGAGTTTTGCTCCTAATGAGTGAAGACAAGACTTTAAATTACTCTTCATTTTATGGCTAAGAATTATATACTGATATTGTCTCACCAATTCCTGAATATTTTAACACAGCACTGAACCAAAAAAGCTGCAGGCAACTACACCATCACACAGCACCCAATTTTAGAAATGCAAGTTGAACTAAGGCACCTCGAAATTTACTTTCCATTTTGAAAGGCATGGCTGAATGGAAAAGTGAAATCTAGTGCATTCGTAAATATAGATCAAGCAAAAATCAAGCAGTAAAATGCAGCATTCCGATACACAGTAAATATGTTAATATTTGCGCAATGGTGTTCAATTCCATTTTAAGTGATTACAAACATTGTACAGCTTTCTTTTTGTGTAACAAATACTCTACCAGAGTTGGAAAAAAAATCTCATCGGCCTTCAAAGGCCTTTGGTGTCTTGCTTTTACTTTAGGACGAAACATAGATGCCCTAAATAGCAAACTACAAAAAGTGGAGGATTTCACTGGCATCCCCTGAAATCTTCTTTAAAAAACACTTTGCTAGCTATTTGTTAAAATAATTGGCATGAAAGAAAACCCTGCCAAGGAAGATTTCGTGGTAGAAAACAAATCTTAAACATTCCTTAATGAAGAAAATTCTAGGCCAAAAGAAGATTCTGGTAATTCCTGTTACAACATTTCCGGCAAGGGAAACTGTGTTTCTCCACAAACTTTCCAACTTTGTAAACATAGCAGCTTTCCTGGCAGAAATCAAAATCTGTATATCGTTAATCCTAACAGGTGTTTCACAAATAACCCTAGTTCCACTAAATGCCTTCCCACTTTCTGCCACTCACCTTATGTCTAGAACCTGGAAATACAACTTAGCAACAAGCTATTTTGCTTCCCCTGGAAACGTCGATATTGGCGCTTCTACTCCACATATTGGGAACCTCAGATGAGCCTTTAGATCGAGCTTTTTCAAGCTTCACACATATCAAGAGGCTCAAAAGAGCCTATAAATCAAGCCTACCCAAGTTTTCCTCATATCAGGAGGCTCATAATTCATGCTTCACCGAGCTACCTTAAGACTCAATAGCCACAAATTTTGGACTAGTTGCTCACTCAAATAATAATTCTCAACAAACCTAGTTATTAATCAGAAGCCCTGCCTGAGCTGCAATAGGCAGTGGCTAACCTGTGGAATTTGTGGTGTTTTGAAAAAGAGTATGTAGCACTGCCTGACCTACATTAGCTTGATGGCTGCTAGAACATCCATGCAGTAGTGTTTGGTGACTATGTGAGGTGTTGACCATGTAGCTGCTTTACAGATATCAGTTATGGGTATGTTACCTAGAAAAGCCATAGATGCACCTTTTTTATTTACTTGTTAAGTGTGCTCTAGGGGCAATAGGAAGTGGTCTCTTAGCTTTTGCATAACAACACTGGACACATTTAACAATCCATCTTGCTATACTTGCTTTAGTAACAGGGTTGCCTTTATGAGGTGGACGGAAAGCAGCAAAGCTGTTTCGTCTTTCTAACTGTTATAGTTCTATCAATATAAAACATAAGCGCTCTCTTCACATCGAACGTGTGGTAGGCTCTTTCATCAACAGTATCTGGTTGTAAAAAGAAAACTGCCAATTCAATAGTCTGTTGAGATGAAATTGAGATCTTACTTTTGTTACAAATTTGGGATTGGGACGAAGAACAACTTTGTGTATTTGGAAAAATGGTCCATGCAATGTTAATGCCTGAATCTCACTTACATTTCTTAAGGAAGTGGTTGCAACTAGAAAATATAATTCCCATGGAAGAAATTGTGATGAACATGAATACAACAGTTCAAAAGGCAGTCCCATAAACCTAGTGAGTACTGCACTAAGATTCCAGGAAGGCACTGGAAGTAATCTTGGTGGTATCACCTTCTTATGCTCTTCCATAAAAGCTTTTATGACAGGGATTCTGAAAAGAGAAGACATTTTTCTGTTGTGGAGATACGTAGCAATAGCCGCTAGATGCAACCTTATATAGTATAATGCCAGGTTCGCTGTTTGCAAATGTACACAATACAAAACAAATATTTTGTACGGAAACCTGCAAAGGGTCCCACTTTTTAGAGATGCAAAAGTGAACAAAGCGTTTCCACTTTGCCACATAGCATGCTTCTGTGGTTGACCTGCATGTTTCTTTAAGGATGTCCATACATTCTTGAGATAGATTCAAATATCCAAATGCTATGACCTAAGGAACCAAATTGCAAGATTCATCTCCTTCAAGTTTGGGTGCCTGACTTGTCCCTGGTTCTGAGTGAAAAGGTCCGGCTCAGGGTAAGCTTCACGTGAGGTACTACTGCTAGATCTAGTAGCGGTGAACCATGGTTTTCTTGCCCATGTGGGTACCACTAGAATCAGAGGAAGCAAAGTTTGTCTGAGTGTCTGAACCACATACGGAAGGAGGAAGAGAGGTGGAAAAGTCTAGGCAAATGTTCCTGATCAATTCATCCATAGAGTATTGTCCTGTGAATAAAGGTGTGGATACCTAGAGGCAAATTTTGGGTATTTTGCATTTAGAGTTTTCCTATGTTGCGAATAGGTCTATACCTAGACACCCCCATCTTGGACTTGTTGCCGCATACTGCTGAGGAGGTCGGCAAAGTTGCTGTGTGAACCTGGAAGGTATTCTGCTAGCAGGTAACGCCAAATTGTCTGTGCATAGCGAGACAGCTGCAACAAGTGTGTCTCCCTAGTTTTTGTAGGTAGAACATGTTGTCATTATGAATAAGAACTTCTTTGTTGACCAGATCCATCACAAAAGCCTTGCTCGCTAGATGAACAGCTAGCAACTCCAAATAGTGGATATGCATCATTTTGTGTGTCTGATCCAAAAGACCCTATATTGTGAGGTCTAAGAAATGAACACACCATCCCGTTTGGGGAGTGTCCATTGTGAGAATGGCTTGTTGGACAGGTTCCAGGAATGGCTGCCTTTTAAAAAAGTTGGTTTTGTTCTACCACTGCAGAGAACAAAAGGTGCGGTTGCCCCCCAAAACTAGATCCTCCAAGTGACCCTGTGCCTGATACCACTGGCGTGACAGACATTGCTATGATAGGCGCATGAGAAGACGTGTGTGTATGGCACTAGTGTAAAGCAAGAAGCCATCATTCCCAGAAGTTTCATGATTAGTTTCGATGGAACCCATATGCAGGGGCGAAAGTGAAGAAGTTGTACTTGAATGGTCTGAACTCTTTGTGGATTTGGATAAGCTATGCCAAGCTGTGTATTGATTATAGCCCCAAGGTAGGGCTGTATCTGAAGCGATTTCTGAAAATTGACTAACCAGTGGAGCAAGTCTATTGTTTGTATATGGTTGAGGCACTGATTGCGAGAGCTGGCTTTGATAAGCCAGTCGTCTAGGTAAGGGTAGACATGAATTTTCAGTCTGCGGAGGTGGGATGCTACCACCGCGAAGACACTTAGTGAACACCCTTGGGGCTGTGGTGACACAGAATGGCAGCACTTTGAATTGGTAGTGCTGGCCTTGCATGACAAACCTGAGATACTTGCCATGAGCTGGGTGAGTAGGAATATGAAAGTAGGCATCTTTTAGATCTAGTGCCGATAGGAAATTGCCTTGCTGAAGCAGGGGTAACATATGGAGATTGACCATGTGAAAGTGTTCTGATACTATTTAATGATTTTGGGGGTCTGAGATCCAGAATGTGTCTTAGGGGTGCCATCTTTCTTGGGGATAAAAACATGAAGGGAATAGACCTCTGTTCCTTGATGCTGAATAGTAACCAGCTCTACTGCTCCTTTTGCAAGTAGTGATTGAATTTCTTGTTTGAGGAAGGTGATGTGGGCTTGTGAGAGATTGTGGGTGCGAGGTGGAATACTTGGAGGTGTGGAACTGCGCTCCAGACAATAACCATGTTGGATAATATCCAACACCCATTGATCTGTTGTGATGTGCTGCCAGTTTTGATAAAAGAACTGAAGGTGCCCTCCTACAGGTGTCTGGTGTTTGGAGTGGAGCAGGTGTAAGTCACTTCTTGGAGCTGCAGTAGATGCCAGAGGAGACATTTTTTGCCTCTACCTCTAGAATGGGTTCCTCTATACGAGCCTCTACAGAAACCTCTGTGTGAAGGTGTATGTGGCTGAGCTCTACTGTATGGTGAGGATGAGTCTGCTGAGGAAGGTTTAGAAGCTGGTTTGTATTGCAGCCTACGAAAACTCCCTCACGAACTGGGAAGTTGGAGCACACCCATAGATTTTGACACCTCATTATCCTTTTTCATCTTCTCCAGGGCCTGGTCTACTTGGGGCCCGAAGAGGTGTTGTTTGTCGAAAGGGTCATTTAAAATTGTTTACTGCACTTCTTGTTTGGATAATGGGCTCTGATAACGATTTTGATTCCAAGCTCTTTCTAGACTCAAGTTTTTTTTGGCTCTGAAACAGATCATTTCAGTGCAAAGGTAGTCAGAGCCGATCAAGGTGGCCTTTTCGGTGCAGAGAGAGCCAGAGCTGAATCGGAGGTTTCTTTGCCAAGAGGGATGGCATTCAGCTCGGAGTGGACACAGTCGTTTTCGGCTTAGGTTTCAGAGCCGGGCCAGAGGGCAGCATGTCTGAAAAAGTTTTTCGATGCCTGCCATGGCTGGAATGAGGTGGTGGCTCAAGTGTTTTAGCTTCCAAGGTGGTATGTTTTTTGGTCAGTGCTGGGGGTGATTTACTCACAGTTTGTTGACCCAGGTTAATTTCCTGCATCTCCAGTGTCACTTTGGTTTCAGAGTCCAAATCTGGTATGCAACTGAGGCCTCCTGGATCTCCTGCTCGGAGTCCGACATGATGTCCTGGATACCGAAAATATCAGACGTGTGCTCTATCTCCCGCCTCTATATTTCTCGTTGCCAAGCTTTTCTGCTGCGCAGAGTCTTTTTTGACCTAAAGGATTGGCAGGCCTCACAATACTCCTCCCGGTGCTGCATCGACAAGCAGAGGTTACAGACCTGATGTTGGTCGGTCCAAGGAAATTTGAAATGGCACTTCGGACAGAAGCAGAAGGGTGCCTGTTCTCTCAGTCTTTCATTCTTTGAGGTGTATCCTACGAAGATTTCTTCAGTCCTGAATCAAAAGGAATAAAGAATAAGGTGATCAGAAACAATACCGACGGGGCTGCAAGGGGTTTCCCCGAACGGAGGAGATTTATGCGCTCTCGAACCAGAGCTTCGAAGAAAAATGACCAGACCCAGCATCGGAAGAACACAAGCTGAAGATTGAGTCCAGGAACATGCGCATTTCCAGCAAGAGGAGGAGTCACTATACCTTGTGACTTGAAAGACTTTATCGAACAAAAACAACTTGTAACCTTCCAGACCCAACACTAGATGGCAGAAGTATGCAGGCCATTTGTATCTACAGTCACACATGCAATCAAACACACACACACATATATATATACACATATACATATATATACATATATATATATATATATATATATTACAAGGACGTTATAGTTAGGTTCCCATTCTATCCACACAAAAACACAGAAACTCAGCAGTTATACTTATGTTAAGAAACTATGACTTGTAGCCCAAAGTTACTTTTCAGCACAAGTTGTAGTTTCTTCGGACGTCCATGTAGCTGGACTACACTTACAGTGAGATGCACTAGTTACTGATCAGTTCTAATCACATAACAAGAGCACCTGGTTTATTCATCAGAATATTTCATTAATTGAGCAGAAAATAACTTAGGGTATATGTTTTGGATGTAATGTTTAGGGTACTGTACACAAATAAATCTAATATCACAATGCTTGTAATCTCAAAGTTAATTGGTTCCTCAAGGTGTACCCAACCCACCACCCTTGTTCTCATCCAGGATGCAGATTTCTATAGCATTTTAGATACGGGGGTGGTGTAGAGTGAACAATTATACTTTGCAACCCCTCTACTCAAGGGAGTCCTGCTCAGACTAGTTCTTTGAGTTTTGATGGTGTCTTTTTGTTACAGTGAAAAACACATACTTTTCTTTCTCCGGTGGTTTAGTCTGCAGAGATCATTATTTCCATGCCAAATGTAGTTTATATGGAAGTACTATCCCATTTCTCTTTGCCAACTTTCTTCATATTTCATCTTCAGCAAGCCATATTCTTGCAGCCATAGGGAGAGTCCAAGTAGTATATTTGTGGCAATTTTCACATCTCCACAAGATAAAAATGTGAACTCTAGAACACTCAACATCTTGTACAATGTAAGGTTTAATTCATAATCCATCAAATGAGTGTTGATTTTACAAAGAAATGTGCAAATTGTTTAATGTTCGCTAATGTCCAGCTGAAAAGTACACAAGCTTTCAGATGGTAATCACCCTTCAAAATAGTGGGTCTTTCAAGACAAAGAATAAATAAAGACTGCGGAAGATATGATTACATAATGTTCCAGAACAGATTTCCCACATCAACAACTTAGTGGCAACATAAAGTTTACTCTGAGAACTGAAAGCACATGAGAACAGTTTCCCTTTAAAGTACGATAGGATGGATTCTGTTACCTCAAAAGTTATCCATACCCTGTGATAGCCCGGGCCAGATCAAACCATCGTGATCAGACGGAATTCCAAGTTGGTTCCACTCAACTTGTTAAAAAAAAGTGGAAAATCATGATGAAGGGTCTCATTACCAGTTCCCTGATTTTTGGTGTGGGAATGCCCCACCCATCAAATTCAAATATCACAAGGTCTAGTATTTACCAAGTGCGGTTATTACCCCCATCATTCAGATTCTTTCTGCTAGGAACGAGGCCAAACAAGCAGAGTTGAAGCTTAGTGCACTAATTAACACATGCACTCTTCCTACGTCTTTGTACAACTCGACTGGTGTTCACCCTATCACACCACGGAGTAACATGGCCCGTAGTGAAACCAGATCCAACTGCAAAAAATAGGAATATATTTGAGAAAAGATTATGTGCCTAAAAATAAGAGCATATAAAAGTAGCTTTGACAGGATATAAAATCTTGATTTGCTTCAGTAAGGCCAACTTTGACGAAGATAAAAAGATTTCGGCCATTAATTCTGCCAGAGCTCTTTTCAAAATTGTGAACTCTATCTGCCTCGGAGTGTACAGCTGTGGTGACAGTACCTTACTTAAGCACTTTGTGGTGAGTTATCAGATGATTTTATTTTTTAACACAATCAACTTCATCTCTGCCACTCAATTCCACTCTACTTCGTTCTATGCAATGCCACTGTATGACACTCCACGTCACTCTAGGTCACTCTACTCTATGTCACTCCACTCTACTCCAGGCTATGCCACTCCACTTTACTCCAGGCTATGCCACTCCACTCTGTGGCACTTCTCTCCACTCCACTTGACTCAATGCCTTTGCACAAAACTTTACTCCACTCAATGCTAAACCACTCTACAACACTTCACTCTATGCCCCCCAACTATGTCACTCTACTCTACTCCACTGCACTGCACTCTGCTCCACTCTATGCCAATCTATACCACTCCACACTCCCTGCCTCTATCCCACACCACTCCACTCCACTCTGACACTTTACTACTGTAAGAAATGGGATTGCGGGTAGAGGTGGGTAAAACCCTACTCAAGCAGAAATCACAATCCTTGTTAGGGTGTAGTCACAAGCAAACCCAAAAGTAGCCTTTGTCCAACTGCCTGGTAGCTTAGCACGGAGCAGTCAGGCTCAACTTAGAGGCAAATGTGTAAATTATTTGTGCAACATTCAAACTGTAAGAAAATGAACACACCACAAAAAGGATCTTAAACCAGATTAGGAAAATAGATTAACCTTTAATAAATAAAACATGACCAAAATGACAAAAATCTAATCAGTAGAACGGGAGATATGCAGTTTTAAAGATTTCAAAGAAAATGGGTCCAAAACCACAAACTGCTAAGTGTGGATATTTGTTCACGGCAGACTGAGACAAAGTCATACGTTCAGTCTGACCGTTCAGTCTGAACATGATGGATGGAACAAGATTATCTAAGATCCTGGTTGAGGAGCATTGGGAGGTTCCATGCCGAGGGTGCTTCAGTTCCGAGGAGCTGCAATGCAAGGTTGAGAAGGACTTGCGATGCGAAGTCGGACAGAATACGTTGCGCAGTCGAGGAAATGAATCTGTTCCAAGGATCAGTAAGGCTTCAATGTGAGAGCTTGCATCGTCACTGACGCTGCAGTCGTCAAGAGATTTGCGATGTGCAATGTGTTAGGAAAGCTTTGCACAGGCAGCGGTTCCGATGCAGGTGGAGTCCTTGCGCTGAGAGAACCCTTGCAGCAGAGACAATGAGTCGGTTCTGCTTGGGACTGCACTGTGCTGCAGAGGAGATGAATTGGTTCTGCTGGGTCCACAGATGGGCTGGTAGAGCACCTTCAGGCCCACTTCTAAGGGTCCAGGACTGGCGCGGCACCACTTGCCAGGGTAGGACTCACTGATGGCAGAAACCAGGTGCTAGGTTCAAGGTTGTTGGAGCATCCTGTCCCTGAGGATCTAGCCAGGAGGCCAGCCAACTAGCCCTTGGAGTCACTCTGGGATCCACGGTTCCACAGATGTTCATCCAGTCCTTCTCATCCACACAAGAGAGCAGCTCTCCCTTGTCAGCACCGAGGTCCAATATTTATACCAGGTACCTTCTTTGAAGAGGGAGAAGCTTCTAGTGGTTTCCCTCTGAAGTGCAAGGTTTCCTGCCTCCCCTGGCTCCAGATTAACTAAAGGGGGTATACAGCCCTTCGTGTGGAGACAAGAGACAGCCTATTCAAGTTTAAGTAGGGCTATGCCCAGCTCCACCCATGCATCCTGCTAGTGATGGACCATCTAGACACACCTAAGCTCGCTATTGTGTGTGGCTTTCTAGGAGAAATACACAAAGTCCATCAGTCAGCTACACCCAATCATGTGAGCCAGAGACAGGCTGCAGGCACTAAGGGCCAGATGTCTGAAACTTTTTTGCATTTGCAAACGGTGCGAATCACAAAATTCAGCCGTTTGCGAATGCAAAAACCGGGTCTGCGATGCATGAAAGGCATTCGCAGACCAAAAATAAGCAATCACACAAATTGTGATTTTTTTGCGTTGCGACCGGTTTGTGCGAGTCACATTTTGCGATTCGGTATTTCCAGTAGGAAATTGCGAGGCGCAAAATGCGATTTGCAAAATCCAAGTCGCAAATCGATGATCCGAATTTTTTTTGCAAATTGCGATTTTTCGCAGAATGGCATTTTGCACATGCAAAATACCACTATGTGAAACCAGGTGCAACCTATATAAAGAGGCCCAGAATGCCTCAGACTTTTTCAACAATGGCTGCACTGTACGTCATGGCGAGGAGAATGAGGAGAGGGAGGAGGAGACAGGAGCACATTTTCCGAGTGTGCATTACACTTTTTGACCAGACAGAGGAGGAAATATTTGAGAGGTATAGATTGAACTCGGCCATGATACTTGATCTGATAGCTGAGCTACAACACATAGGACTTATAGCATCCCCACCCATGTGTAGGTATTATGCTCCCTCCACCTACTTGCCTCAGGGAGCTATCAAGGGGTCATAGCAGCAGCTGGAGGGGTCTCAGATTTTTCAATGCATTTATTAATGCCATGCTGAGCAGGATACACCAGTACATCAGATTACCCACACACCACAGGAAATACAGCAGACAAAAATGTATTTCTACCTGATAGCACAGTTCCCCCATGTCCTAGGTGCCCTAGATGGGACACATGTTGCAATCTGTCCACCATCAGCCACAGAGTATGTATACCGCAACCGTAAATACCAACATTCCATGAACATTCAGGTGATATGCAATGCCTCCAACATCATAACTGATCTCGTGGCCAGGTACCCAGGGAGCACCCATGATTCATACATCTTTCGCCATAGCGGCATTCACACAAGACTGCTAGCTGGGGAGTTTGGAGAAGGATATCTACTAGGTATTGTCCCTCTGTACACTGGCGCATTGATGGCGTGCTGATGTCAGATGGCTCAGTTACTCAGTATCCCCTCTGTCCCTTCCAGGAGACAGTGCCTACGCAGTGCACACCTACATGATGACGCCCTACCTAAATTCTACTACACCTGCTGAACGGAGATACAATGCAGTACACAGGGCGACCCGCAACATGGTGGAGCGCACATTTGGACTGCTGAAGAGTCGCTTCCGGTGCCTCCACAAAAGTGGAGGGGCACTACAGTACAGCCCAGAGACGACATGTAGAATAGTGGCTACTTGTGCAATCTTGCACAATATAGCTACCACCAGGGGCATACCTGTAGAAATATGTGATTCTGAATCTGATGAGGATGATGATCCCATACCACCCCTACAGCCAGCAGACAGGACCAGTGCAGCAGAGGGAAGGCAAAGGCGTGCTGACATCACACACAACTATTTCAGATGTAAGTATGAACAACACAAATCCACTGACAAATGTACCTGTAGTGAGTAAATTTATTACCTTAATGTCAGGTAATGTTAGTCCAACGAATACCAACAAAAGTGATTTTAACAAAAAACAAAAGAAGTCCACAGTAAAGCACTATTCCTTCATAGTGTACTCTTTACCCCTCTGGCCACCACAGTCACTTCTTGCGCCCATGCACGCCACTCAGGTGCCCAGTTGCCTCACTGGCACCTCGCTTGTCTGCCTATGTGGCAGTGCTGTGCCTTGCACTGCACCCTCTGGTGTCCATTGCAGGCACAGCTAGGCTGCTGAGGCTCGAGGTGTCCTCCGTGTCCCCCAGTCCAAGCTTGCTAGGTGTGGCTGACCTGTTTCCCATGATGTTGTCAATCACATTTGTGGTTTGGACTAGTCCATGAGCCACATCCCTGCTGCTGTGTGCTGCCTCCACCTGTGCAGCCACTGCACAACGTGAAATGTGGGAGGTGGAATTAGCCAGCCTGTTGACAGAGCGACAAAATCCCCTGAACATGTTCATGAAGCGTCGCTCCTGCCTGCGGTAGCTCACCCTGTCATGGCGCAGCTCCTGACATAGTTCACGCACAGCAGAAGTGAGCTCCCTTGTGTCCTGCAATGCCTGGACCTGCAATGCCTGGACCTGTCCCTCATGCATCTGTTCAATGTTTGCATTCAGGCACAACAGCTGGCGATGCAGGCCTACCATGTTGGTATTATGTTGCTGCATTTGGTTGTGTAATGCAGTGATTGTTTTATTCTGCAGGTGCTGCTGCTGCAACATAGCCGATTCCAGGCCACCAAAGAAGGAGGTTCCCTCACCTGCCTCATACGCCTGTGCACCTGCATTTGTAGCCACCCTGCGGGGTGCTGTGGTCTGCTGCGAGCTGGGCTCCTGCACCTGGGTGCATTGGCCAGTTGGGGATGGTGTATGTGGGCCTTCCTGCTGCTCATCGGATTCCTGACTGAGCTCTGGCAGTGGCAGTGCCCTGGGCCTGCGTCGGAGTGGCGCAATGGTCAGAGACCCACTGGTGTTGGAGTCTGAAGCTGGATGGGTGTCAGTCTCCCTTAAGCTGGCACATGCTGTGGCTGCTGGGCCTGGCCCACCTGCAACGACAATATGCAGCTTGTCAGTTATGTCTGTTGCAATTACGGTCACACAATGGTAATAAAGGTATGGGTACTTCTCTTCACTGTGTTGTGGGTGTTGTGTTCTTCTAGGTGTCGCTATACTTAATTACATTGTATGTGCTACTTTCTGCTCTGGGTTGTGGACTGCCACTCCCATAATGCATTGTTGTGCTGCTTCTAAGATGTGGAATGGACTACTTCTCACAATGTTTTACATTACTTGTTAATTCCTAAGGGGCTTTTGTGCATACACATATGGGGTTACAATTCAATATTGCATTTACCTTTGCTGGTACTTGGTGTGCCGGAGGTGTCTATCTCTGTGACCCCACTCACTGCTTCAGGGAGGAGTGTGGACTCCACTAGGTCCTCTAATGGGGTGGAGGGTGACTCTGTGGGTGGGCCGCCTCCTGTAGTCTTCTTGTCACTCTTTCCTTGACACGAGACCGCAGGTCATACCACCTCTTCTTAATTTCTTCAACCGAGCGTTGTGCCACTCCAACAGCGCAGATCTTTGTTTGTATGTCTGCCCAGAGTCTCATTTTCTCACTCTCAGGCACCTGGAGTGAGCTTTTGCCAAAAAGCCGGTCATGGCTCCTGACCACCTCCTCTGTCAGCACCTCCAGCTCTTGCTCGCTAAATTTGAGCTTACGCTTTCTTTCTCCCTTCTCCTTTCCTTGGCCTGAGGTGTCCATGGTTGTTCTGGTGTGCTGCCTCCTTCAGAGTGTTGCTCAGTGTGGCTGGGCTGACTCTCTCTGGATGCTGGTTTGGGTGTGGCACCTGAAACTGCCTGGGATGACTCACTTCCTGCTTGTGATGTCATCAGGCTCCTCGAGGTGTGCATTCTCGCAATTTGCGATTTTCAATTACCGAATCGCAATTTGCGAAAATACAAATTGCGATTCGGTAAATGGGCCTTGCAAACCACAAATAGCGATTTTTAAGAAATCGCTAATTCCGATACATGGCCTATTGCGACTCAGAAATAGCGATTTCTTAAAAATCGCTATTTGCGATTCGCAAAGCCATTTCTTCATACATATGGCCCTAAATGGCTTAGGCAGGACATTTCCAACTTTCTAAAAGTGCCATTTCAAAACTGTGATTTACAATCTGACTTTACCTGTTATGCCGCGACGCTCCCCGCGGCCGCGGGCTCCGGTTACTGCGGCACGTTTATTCTGCTGTGGCCGGCGCCCGGGTCGCGGAGAGCGCCGCGGCCGACGCTCAGGTCGCGGGGGTTGCTGCGGCCCGGGCGGGAGCCATGGAGGCTCCAGGGAGCCGGTCTAGGGGTCGCGGCACTCGCCGCTTGCCCTATTTCAAGTTCTGCCGTAAGGGCAGAAGCGGCAGAGCCTGAGACCCCGAGGGGGTTCAGGCATGGCCGCATCAGCGCTGTTTGCGCTTAACATCTTTCTTGCATGTCCTTTACCTGCCAACCACTTACCCATGTTCCTGGATCAAACCGAACCCTTACACTTGGGGTACTTTATACTTATCTCTCTCTTCTTCCCAGCATGCTGACCACTTCCTGTCTGCCCAGCATGCATTGTTAAACACACATACCTCATTCACTATTGTTGTCTTCTCCCCAATCCAAGATGGTGGTGTTCTACTTCCTGTTTCCTACTTCCTGTCCAGGGGTATATAAGGGGATTCCAACTGCTTGTCCATTGCGTTGCAACACTCCTTGGTGGTAGTCACGCTCCAATTGATCTCCTCCTGCGAATCCTGTCTGTTCCTGTCCTGCCTTGTTTTCCAGTCTTCCTGATCCTCGATCCTAACGCCCTGGTGTCCTCCTTTCATTTCAGGGAGTTCCTGTGGAGGTTTTTTACCCTACTGGGGTTTTTCCTCTGGGACTCCTTCTGGAGGGCACGGACTGTAGTGGTTTGCTCATACCAAACAGCACCGTGGCTACTGGAAGGGGTCGCCCCTACCTCGGCCAGAGCAGAACCTACCGGAACAAGGATCGTTCCCCTACGCCTCTCAACTTCGACGGTAAGACCATTGAAAACCGTGACATTACCATAAGACTGGGTTTTTCATTGCTATTCCAAAGAACCTAAACATGAACTGGTTACATGTTCCCACTTTGGAAGTTGTAGCTTATTAAATATAAATAATGTAACACCAATGCTATCTTAAACTTTTTTTTTTCCTTTTTTTTTTTTTACTACCAGGGCATGTAAAACTTAAAAGTACATGTCCAACCTTTTAAATACACTGCACCCTGCCCTCTGGCTGTCTAGAGTCTACCCTAGGGATGACATATGTATTAAAAAATAAGGTTTGGGTCTGGCAAAAGGCTTCTTTACGGGCAGATTTACTAACATTTCACCAAGCGTAGGACAACAAGCAAAGCTGCTGTACTGTACTGCATTGTGTGCAAAGGAGACAGCAGTAATTATTCATATCTGCTAAGATATGGTGCAGTTCTGCTGTCTCCTAGTGTTTGCGCATTTGAGGCTGGCGAGTGCCAAAGCAGGCACCATTGTGCATTGCTGCAGGAGTGCCTGTGTTACGAGCAGGATTGTTTTTGTGTAGGAAGGGAACCTTTTAATCCTTAAAGGCATTTTCTTTTCTAAATGTGATGTAGCATGCATCACAGATAGAAAAAGGAAGTAACGAGGAGAAATGAAGATATTTCTCCTTGGTATCCCTGGGCCTGGGAGGTCCACATCTTGGTGCAATCCCAGGTTTACTGACATTAGTAAATCTAGGACTGTGTTAAAATTTCAATGGATGTGAATGCCAATGGTCCACGGACTGGTCTCCTCCATGATGCAAAGTAACACAAGGCAGCACTATGCGCTGGTTGTGTTGCTTGTATTTACTAAACCACGCAAAGCCACATGAAGTAGATTTGCTTAGCTTAGGATATCCCAGATGAGGACTTGTGTTGACTTTGAACAACTTGCATCACACAACAATGCAAGTCCGTAGTAAATTGGGCCTTAATTTTTGGCCTCCAATTTCAACCTTTTTGTAAATTTAAAGAGTTCAATTTCACATTTTGCTTCTTTGTTTATATATACTTTTACATGCTGTTAATATTATTTTATTTTCTAAGCAGTCACAGACCCCTGACTAGGCTTAGAAGCCCCCCAGGGTTCCCTGGACCATAGGTTAAGAACCACTGTTCTAGTGAGTTGCTTGGTGATCCCAGCATATAGGGTGTTCCTGTAGTTCAACTTGCTGCTGACTAGGGAGTGAGTGAGTTTTTGTAGCGTTGCTTGGGAGCCATATGATGATCTTCCTTATCACCTTCAGTAATTAGACGCAGGATGCAGTGACTGCATTGACTACTGCGGTCAAAATCAGTTTGCTGTTGATAATTATTCTGAGGTTTATGCATGAGTGCTGGGTGTGGGTCTGAGTTTGTCCGACCAGCAGTTGGAGTCCCAAGGTGAGATGTTCTTGCCAAAGATCACTGCTTGTGTCTTGTCAATGTTGATCTTTTGTCCAGTTAGCGACTTTCGTCATGCATGTGGTGAACTTGTTTCTTGTGATTAGGGTCTTGTCCGAAAGTGAGAGTCCATCTGCTCTTCCTTCTGGTCTTTGGCCAAACAAAACAAACACTTATAATACCAATAGGTTTGGTTTTCTTGTAATGAGATCTTATTCACTGACTTGAGAATTTGTGACTGTGTAGAGCTGAGTGTAATAGGAGAATGAGCCAACGACTGTACAAATAAATGTATGAAAGAATGCATTGCTGGAGAAGAGTGACTGACTGCATGGACGGTAAAACAGGTGATTGAATGGACAGTCAGTTGCAAGAAAGTACAATGATGGACGAATCAGAGTTGAGGAGTGCATGGGTAATGGAACTGGCTAGAAATGTTAACACAGGTCTGGGATATGGCTTGCCATCAACAAAGCAAGTCGCGTGGAGCCATTCTTCTCCAACCCATCAAACATTGTTTCTATTAACTATCCCCCACTTTACTTGAATGCTACTGGGCGTTCATTGAAATGTATGGCCATTATTTGTCAAGAATTACTACTAGGATGACAGGGACAGAATTATGCTAAATGTCAGGGCCACCGGAATTATGTGCTTTTGCAGCTACTGTGTTTTCCGCACAATTATAGATTTGCTGCACTTGCCACACAATCCATCGTCTGCTGCATAATTTGCAGATATTAACAAAAATTGTTTGACTCAAATGCATCAAAAGTTACATAAATGCAGCAACAGGTTGCGACGCAGTAAAATGTCCCTCACAAAGGTTGAGCAGTCACCTGTGTGCAGCTTATTGCTGTATATAGGTGTAAAATTGGCACCAAGTGAAACTTTTGCCTAGAAAGTGCCAATGTGTAAAAGTGTCAAAAGAAGTAATAATTTCACAAACTGTACAGCATTCTGTCACATAATTTGCTTTTTGCTGCCACATAATTGAGTAATTCCTGCTGCTTAATTTGGTCGTCCCCTGCCACATCATTCCAGTAGCCAGGCAATAGTTTCCAGTGCAAGAATCTTGTTAGGCATGAACAATATCATGGCACAGTAGCCAGAAATACCACAACTACGTCAGTGCCAGATTTGTGCACAATTACAACATGGATCTCTACATTATGCCAAAAATGACCACCATTATGCCAAAACAATTCTGCCATCATGTTAATGTCATGACTGAGCTTGGTCTTTTTTTGTGGGGCGTATCTCTCCGTATTCCAACAGGGAGACCTGAACCAGAAGAAAGATATGAATAGAGTATACTAAAAGGAAGATAGACTTTGGATGGATGATGGAGTGGTATACTGTCAGTCATAATACAAATGAGGGGCTGCACATAGAAAACACTAGAATGAAGTAGAAAGGATAATATATGGAGTTACAGTACATTGTGAAGGCTCCTCCTAAAGCAGGAAAACATAGTGGACTTAGGATATCCAAAAAAAGCGACGTACTGAATTGACCCTGTGGGTGGAGGAAGGTGAGACACTGCACTGACCCGGGGAAGGAAGAACTGCTAGTCTAAGAGATGGACGGTTGGAAAAAAAGTAATTTGTACCTTGGGAAAGACAGGGGCACTGAATTTCACATGGGAGGAAAAAGGCAATGAACTTTGAGACTAATATGGTAGCCTCTGCACCCCACTTCCCTAACCAGCCCGACGACAGAGAAGTCCTGAGCCACTATTTCAACCTTGTGAAGCTATAGTCCTGTAAATGGTGCACACCTTTTACTTCTCAGGTCTCTCAGGACTCTTGCTCATATCCTGCACTTTGTGCACAGTGAAAACACATCACTCCCAGGCATTTAACCTGTGCAACGTGCTGAGGTTTTATCCCAAGGAAACCTTGGGATAAAACCTGATGCATGTGCATCTCTCCCTGCCCTCTCAGAACTGGACACGTCCCTCATCCTAGCCATTCAACTTTCCCTTCCCAGATCATACGGTTAGACTGGTCTATAAGGCAATCTGGTAGCACGAGCAGGGCTGGCCTGATATGTTAGAGTGTAGCTGGGGTGTGTGTGGCTTTTTCTGGGACTGTTTTATGGTCTGGTGGGCCAGTGTTTACTGATGAGTTCCCTGATATTACCACAAACATTGACAGCAGCAAGCACAAACACATGCAGCCTCCAATACTGTGCAAAACATCTCTAGTGTGTCTGTACAAGTTCAGAACTGCAACAAGAAGAGAATGTAGGCACCTTTTTTTAGCTGTGTTATTCGATATGGAAGGCCACTTATTTTGCTGTCTGGGCCTACTTTCTGTCTCAGTCCGAGTCTGCAAGAGCCTTGTCATACCTCAAATGGCACCTGCCCACGTTTATTGCATATACTTTTATTGAAGCCTAGCACTCTCTTCTGATGCCCTTTCCCACACTCTTCTGAGAACATATCTTTTGGCCACGTCTTGCAGCTATATAGCCATTTGTTCTTGCTGAACACCATGCACTGCTGGGCCTGGATTGTCCCTCCTCAGTCCCTTGTAGCCACACGACTGCAGCTAGTGGGTGACATGACTGTGGCACCTGTCCCAGCTCAGAAAGCCATAACATGAATGTAAGATGCCCCATGCTCAGAGTGAACCACCAGCTACTTTCTTTTCAGGTCTGGCATTATCCAATATCTTTTGATTTTACTAAAATAATAGAGCTTCCAATGGGCGATCTTAATCTGTTTTTCCACCCACTACAGCATTCAGCATGGAGAAATGTGTCAGCCAAATTCAGTAAGGGGGATAAATACTATGTATCAGGGAGTACTATGATGATGTGTGCTTCAGGAGATCAAAAAGTTGTTTTTGCATGTAGCCATTTTTTCTTTAGCCTAACAAAGACCTGACAGCTTCCTCAAAGTTCTGCAAAATAATGACCAAACAATCATTTACAAAGCCAAAAGTCTACCAGTCAACACCAGACCACCTGTCTTTATTAATCCTTGGTATACACTTATGAAGCAGTACCCAATAGGGACAGCCAAGTCCAGATGTGCAACACTGCATGGGATAGTCAAGAGTCCCATCGATCAAGCCATCTTGGCGAATTGTGTGCTCACTGGTGCAATAGAAAAGGATACTGTTAATATGGCAGTAACACATAAAGGCTATTGGTACAAAAGAGTAAGACTCTTTAGATACATTCTGGACAGGCGGTCAAGCCAGCTTAGGAGCAGAGAGAAAAATACAGGACACATCCCCTTAAGGGTTCTGCTGTGCATATTATACTAATGGAACTGCCAAAGCTGGTGCATTGACAACACTCCATATGTCATCAATGATGGCTGCAACAACCAAGTAGGTAATATGTAGTGAACAACAGGTGATTGACACTTGTAACAACAAGTGGCTGAAGGGGTATCGCGTACTTCCCTTCTCTTGGTATAGACGGTATACAGTGGATAGAGTAAACATTTTAATGTAATAACTTCTAACGAAAAATGATCAACTATAACAAAAATGCTTTTTTTTTTAAACTGACAAACTAACCACTATTTAATCAAGAGAGACGAAGTGCAAACATAAAACTACACTGGAGCCATTACTGCACAGCAAGGACAGTCACTGAAGTGAGAGAGTTGGGTTGGCCATTCAGAAAATTGCCAAAACCCAGCCCAAATTTCTAAAGCTCCTGGTTCGTTTGGTGGATTGATGGAGTTTCAGCGATTAATGAAAGAGATGGAACAGTGTAAGTGTGAGTATTAATAAGGTTGTGCGTTGTGATTGCTTATACTTAGTTTGCCATGTTTTGCAGTGGCTGTGAGGTGTTTTGCGGAGATACTTTAAGTTGTTGTGTAGATGTGCTACTTAATGCAGAGAAATTCAAGTGCTTATTGGGTCTGTCATAGCCCAAGATCCCTGGATGGTATTAAAAAGTGTAGAATACACTATATTGTAGTTGTCTGCAATGTTGTGGTGCTACGACTTTGACATCACTGTTCAGACAAGGACTTTATCGTTGTGTGATTGTGAGGAGTGGTTGGCATAGTGAATCTCAGTGCACACGAGGAACTATATCAATCCAAGTGAGACCCTGCTGGTCGATGTTTCATTCGAGTGTGTGCAAGAGTAGGTCGGAAAGCGTTACTTTGGGCCGTTTTCTGTGTGTTTCAATATATTGAATTCCTTAGAGGAACAGATAAAGTTAGTTGTTGAAACTCCTTGCATTTGTTTTGTGTGGAAATTGTTGAGTGTGTGTGTGTTAGTGGAAAATTGTAAAGGAGGGCGAGCCACTGCAAAGAGTGAGGTTGACATCACAGGGTACCATGCTGGTATTAGGTCAGTTGGTGTAGAACCACGCTGGTATTGGTTGGCTACGTCAGAGAGCCATGCTGGTATTGGCTGTGGATGCTGATCAGAGAATTGTGGGTGAAGAATCATTTCTTGATTTAAACAAAATGTTGTTTGGGAAATCTGCATATTTTTATTGAAAAATAAATTCTTTAAAGCACTATGAAGTCTGATAAAGGGGGATGTGACTGACCCCGTTAGGGCAAAGAGGCACCTCCGGAAGGTACACCAAGTCATTATCTGGCAATAAATATGGGTCTTCACACATGTATATGGCCTGAACAATGGCATAAGATCACTGAGAAAGAGGGTGCTTCGGCATTTTCCCGTTATGGCACACAATTTGCGAATCTTGTGAAAATTTGGTAGGATGTTGTACGACATGAAAATGCCTCCTAGACCTGCACAATACAAAGCACTTAATGCTTGGGAACACAAAGCACACCAAAGACACAAGGAAAGATATGAAGGAAGGGTCAAGAAGGCAATACGCACTTGTGCGGATGCTAGGTGAGATGAGGAACAAAAGACCTGGAGAACTGATATGATCGGGGGAACTAGACTGTATCCTGCATTGATGACTGTGGAAGGTAAATGAAAGGAAGAAGAAGAAAGAGATAGATGTCAAAGAATGGAGGTGAGAAAAGTGATAGTGATCCGCATGAGGATTTCATAAATGAACTATTGTTAAACCCTCCACCCCCATATAATGTGGCCCAAGCAGGAGGAGTGAGTAATGCAAATGTCAGTGAGAAGTCTGATGTATCTACAGTACTGTTAGCTATGAGCCCTAATTCGATGGGAGAGAGTTCAGCTATGACAGTCCCTCCAAATTCATCGGTCTTAAATACCCCAGATGCACTGACCGTTCCTGTCACAATTGGTCCTGCAGTTCCTTTGTATAAACCTGGATTGGCAGGGAGTACTACACATACCTTTAATGTTGCTCCTAAAATGGGCATCTCAGGTAACAATCCTGTGAGCTTGTTAATGGGAAGAATTCCTTCAGTTTTGACACAAAGGAATAATCTACGCGCCACAAGTGCAGATCCAACCTTAAATCGAAGCGGATTTCCCCCGAATGAATGGTTTCCTTAAACATAAACACTCTTTTTCTTGCTTAAAATGAATGCACTTACAAGTGCTAACTGCATTACCCCTAGGACAGGAACACATTTAGATTCGCCAAATTCTGAGATGTCCATTTGGAATTCACCAGATAATGCAAATTCTAGAACCTCTAGGGGAGAGCTAATAATGAATACCCCAGCACAACAACAGCGTCTTAGTCCCCAAAAATTCAATGAATGGTTCTAAGGTATAGACATTCAAAATGTAGGTGAAGGAGTGTTATTAAGAGGAAAGGCAGTTCAAACCCCAGAAAGGGAAAAGACTATAGATCTTGCTAAATTAAAAATTAAATGAAATACTTGGAAATCTAGATATGTCCCAATTAAATACCTACCAGAAGAATGAGCTCTTGTTCATATGTAAAAAATCACCAGATGTGCTGGACAGGCTCATAAAAGGTTGGACAAATTAGCCCATAAATCCAAAACTGATTTCAAAAAATGCAAGGCATTACAGAGAGGTTATTGTTTAGATTTTAATGACGGTGATCGCTCTAATATGAGACCACCGGGAATGAAATTACAGACAAGGAAATTAATTGACTATGTCCGAAAATGGAGTGAGCTGCTTAAATGGGAAGGCAGGTGGGTAAAGAAGGAATCAAAGAAAGTAAGAATAGAACTGCCTCAAGCTGGAGCAGAGGAGGAAGATGTATAATTTCTCACAATGTCAGAGGTTCCTGGTGGAGGCTATGTCCACGTGCCCTGGAGTAGAAGTGATCTTGTGTCATACACAAATGATTTTCCAAAATAGAGGGAAAAACCAGTGGAATGGAACAGACTGGCTGACCGGTTTGTGAAACTATTAAAGGTTCTGTGGATAGATCTGCATACTTTGTTTGAGATTGTGGTTCCATGTGATCTGTGGGTTGAATGCAAAATAGCTGTGGATTGGCCTGAGAAGAACCTATGAGACATCCAATAATGAAGGGTCTATCACCTGTGGTGATGAGAAAGTACCAACAGGTGATTACATTTTTTAAATCAAAGGTATCTCCTTGTTTGGGTCAAGGTTGACAGAATAAGTCAACTGATGAAATTCTGAGGTATGCTAAATATTGCAGTGATGAATTTGGAGATGGAGAAGAAAAAATTGAAAGAGACTCAGATGGTGGCACAAATGAAAGCTGCACAACAATTTCAGAATCAGTAGTTTGTTGGGAATGTTGGTGCTATGCAGGGAGTGTATCAATAGGGAGCTCTGACGATGCAAGGTGGAAATGGATTTCAACAACAGAGTAAAGGTTGTGGTATCCCAAAAGATCTGAGTACAGGCATTGATGCAGCTACTCTGAAGAAAACAAATCCTTGTCACATTTACGGTAGGATGGGGCAAAGGAAAAGGGAATATCACTTCAATGGCGGTACCATGACAAATAAAAACCAGGTTCAAAATAGTGGATGTGTACAATATCAGGTTAATAATCCTGTTCAAACACAGCATACACAGAGACAGAGAATGCAATATTTTAGTGTGCCCCAAGTCCCAGTGATGCAGGTTCCACAAGCCACAGAGCCATAACAGAATGCAAATGCTTCCAGATCTAACTTAAATCAGGTCTCCAATGCGAATAATAACTTTTTTGAGCAACAGGGTATGTCTCAACAGTACCCTATGATACAAGCAGACAAAGATTACAGTTCAGATATGTCACAATAATGGGGCCTGAGGGAGGAGGATGATTGTGTTCTTGGCGCAACCTTAGAGGTAGATCAGAGTGGTCCATTTGTGGATGGTGAGGAGAATGGCGTATCATTTCTGATTGATACTGGTGCTACCCACTCTACAGTTAGAACAGCAGAGGTTCCCAACCTACCCCTCTTGGGAAAAAGAATCCCAGTTGTAGGTGCTAGCAAACAATAATTGACTAGCCCCATTACTGATGGTGTACCTGTTAAAATAGGGTCATTTCAGGAGAATCATCAATTTGTGGGGTGTGATTAAAGTTCTGTAAAGCTTGGACGCGATCTTTTGTGGAAGCCTAATTGTTCCATTTATTGTACCCAAAAAGGCTTTGGGTTCCAAACTAATGATGAAGACATTGCCTTTAAACATGTAAATCAGAATTCAGGTGTCAGACTGTACCTCATGCTCACAAGTAATGATTTGCCCCCAGAGCTGAGAGACACAGTGCTTCCTGAAATCTGGGACTTTTCAGAGAAGGACATCAGTCTTATTAAAGGTGTTTAACCTGTCCGCATAACGGTGAGACGCACTGCTGAATATTCAAGAGTCCTGCAATATAATTTGCCTAATGACTATTGCTAACATTACTCCTGTGATTGACTCAATGATTCAAAAAACAAGGCATGCTAATAGCGGTAACTCAAAAAAAAAAAAAAAAAAAAAAAAGAGGTGAAAGAGTCCATGTAACTCATCCATCATGGGCTTGCAGAAATCCAATGGCAAGTATGGCATAGTGCAGGACCTAAGAAAGATCAAAGTCATTGTATTCCCTTATTGTCCTGTGGTATTGAAACCAGCTGTGATTTTATTTCAAATTCCACATAAGGCAGCCTGGTTCACTATCACAGACTTTTGCAAAGCATTCTTCTCCATATTGTTGCATGAGGACAGTCAGTTCCTCTTTGCATTTCAGTTCAGTAGTCATATTATGGCATGGTGCAGAGTCCCACAAGGGTACACAGAGTCCATCCATTTTCAATCAGATTCTTAAAAAGAATTTGTATTCCCTGGTAATGTCCTATCACTCAGTTTTGGTCCAATATATTGATGACTTGCTGGGTGGCATCAAATACACTGGAAGCCTGACACAAGATAGGACTGCCCTGTTGAACCACTTAGCTGAGAATAGACAAAGTATCCCTGACCAAGAGAAGCTATGTACCTCAGACATCACATTGTGGAAGGCGCCACAAGCGAGAATCTCAGTGATTGTGCAAATTAATCTGCAAACACTCAGAAAAAAGTCAGGATGTTTTTAGGAATGGTGGGCTACTGTTGACAGGGCTTCCTAACTTTCCCTAGTGACCAAGCCTTTACAAAGGCTGACGCACAAGGATGTGAGAGATCCGGTACCACGGGGTGACACTAGCATGCATACCTTCTCAGAGCTGGAAGGAAATCTCTTGTGCCCAAACACTGTAAACGCCTGGTTATAACAAATACTTCACTTTGTTTTGCAGTGAGAGGGAGGGCTGGGCTCTCTCAGATGCACCTAAATGCTCACAGACTTATTGCTTATTTTTCAGCTACTCTTGACCCAGTAGCTGCTGCATTGCTTGGCTGTCTCAGAGCCATCTCTGCAACAGGTGCCAGCCTTAAACAGTGTGAAAGCATTGTTATGGGTCATCCTTTGAAAGATTTTGTCCCCCACTCTGTGGAAATATTGTTGACCCTCACCAGAACTCAACATCTCACCAACAGGTGTTTGACTAAATATGAACAGGTCATACTTGCTGCTAGCAATATCACTCTTAAAAGATGTACTATTCCAAATCCTGCTAACTTGTTGCCCATTCCTGGAAATTATGCTTATTGAGCGTGAAGATGAGCATGACTGTTACGATGTTAATGAACTGTACACCAAGCCAAGGTCTGACATACAAGATGTGCCACTCACTACCTGAATCAGATTATGTAATGTTTGTTGATGGCTCGTGTTTCCAAGACCATGAGGGAAGCCTAAAAGCAGCATATATGCAGTCTGTACTGTCTCTGGTTTGGTTGAAGCCGCCTGGCTTCATGGAGTGTTTTCTGCACAAGTGGCTGAATTGATTGCTCACAATAGAGCATGCTGTATTTTAGACCAGCTGAACGTGACCATTTTCACTGACAGTATGGCTTTGGTGTCTTCCACAACTTCAGATAGCTATGGTCACAATGGGGATTTATGACGTCTCCAGGGTCCCAAATAAGGAATGGAGAAAAAGTGCATAATTTGTTGAAGGCATTACAGCTCCCTGCTCAGATCGTAGTTGTGAAATGCTCAGCACACTGCCAAGGGGATGATTATGTAACTGTAGGAAATAGGTATGCCGATGAAGTCGCCAGATATTGTGCCTTAAAAGCTTGTACTTTTAACGGTTAATATCAAAACGAGGGAACAAATTAAACTAATTACAACCTTTTGCTAACCACAGCAGATACCTGGGAGGAAGTTAAGAGACTACTGGAGGAAGTGTCGGAATCAGAGAAGCAAGTCTGGGTTACAGCAGGCTGTGTTCAAAGAGATGAGGATGACATTTGGGGTTTTGGAGATGGAAGACCTGTGTTGCCAGACCGTCTGTTACTCCCAATGGCGAGACATTATCATGGACCTACTCATGTAGGGAAGGATGCCATAGTGCATCTGTTTCAGCAGACATTGTTAAATCCTAGGTTCAGACTGATGGCTGAAGCACTGTGTCACAGATGCAAATGTGTTGTGTGTCAGCAGATGAATGTAGGCAAGAGAACTGCAGTAACATTGAATCACATAAGGAGATCAGGAGGTCCCTTCAACAGGATTTACTTGGACTTCATTGAGATGCCTGTGTGTAATGGGCTGAGATATGACCTAGTGTTGTGTGCATTTTCTCACGTTGGGTGGAAACCTCCTGGATTAGGAGAAATTATAGACCTGTGTTGCCAGACCGTCTGTTACTCCCAATGGCAAGACATTATCATGGACCTACTCATGTAGGGAAGGATGCCATAGTGCATCTGTTTCAGCAGACATTGTTAAATCCTAGTTTCAGACTGACGGCTGAAGCACTGTGTCACAGATGCAGATGTGTTGTGTGTCAGCAGATGAATGTAGGCAACAGAACTACAGTAACATTGAATCACATAAGGAGATCAGGAGGTCCCTTCAACAGGATGCACTTGGACTTCATCAAGATGCCTGTGTGTAATGGGCTGAGATATGTCCTAGTGTTGTGTGCATTTTCTCACGTTGGGTGGAAGGCTCCTGATTAGGAGAAATTATAGTCTCACAGTACCTAATTGCTGAGAGAGATCATACCCAGATTCAGGTTCCCGACTTCTCTGGAATCAGACCGAGGGACCCACTTTAACAATGATGTCCTGCGATTGTGTGCAGCATTGCAAGTGGAGCAGGGGCTACATTGCAGTAATCGACCTGAGGCTTCAGGTATTTTGGAGCAAGTCAATGGAACACTGAAATCCAGACAGGCTAAAGTGTGTGGTTCCACTTCATTAAAATGGTGTGATGAGCTGCCACTTGAGTTGGTGAGTCTTCACAGTACTCCAGATAGGAGGACAGGACTGTCTCCCCATGAGATAATCAGAGAAATGAGAATGCCAGCTTCGCCTTTAAATGTGCTTGTAAACATTACATGGTTCTCAATTACTGTAAAGGACTGTTTGATGTGGTGCATTCTGTGTCTCATCCGGTTGGAGAGGCTACAGCTCTGCCTCAACAGGAGCAGTGCCATTATCTTGACCGGCAACTGGGTTATGATGAAGACTTATATGCGCAAAACATGCTTGGTACCTTGGTGGAGAGATTTCTACCAGGTCATCCTGTTGACTTCCACAGCTGTTTAGTGCGGAAGTCTCCCCAGCTGGGTGCATGCCGCACATACTCGTAGAATCCCATGTCCACTTGATGATGTAATAGCACATCTCCCTGAAGTGCTTTTGGTTACAGTGAGACAAAGGGAGCAGGTTAGCCACACTGTTGGGGATCAGCAAGAGTCTGGGGCAGCACAATTTTTGCCCCGGTGGGGTCTGACTAAGTCAGCGGTTGAAGTTGGAGCAAGAGGGTCTCATCCTGAAGTACTGACAACAACAAACTCAGATCTTGGCAAAGGGCCTAGTGCCACAGTAAAGCAATTAGTGCCTGGAGACCACTGGCCAAGAATACACTGGCCAAAATGAGAGTATCACACACTATTCCAGAAGACATGGAGAAATGTGGCGTGAGTGGCAGTGATGATGACGGGCTTCTAGTACGGAGATCAAAGAGAGCAAGAGTACCTTATCGAAGGCACTCCTCACTTGACTTGCTGCCAATGACTGGGAGAGAGAATTTGGGACATTTTGTTATATCATTACAAATCCAACTGGGCCTACTTGAACTGAACTTTTTGGATTTATATTGCCACTAAACAGACTGTTAGACGCTTTATCTTGGGTGTGATTATGAGTGAATTTGAACTGTGAATTTATTAGAGACATTTAAATAGCCTCTGTAGGGAAGAAAGAAGAGTACCCAGGTCTGAGTCTGCAGAGACAGCGTAGGGTTGTCATTTACAAAAACATGGAGTGGGGTTAAGGAAGACTCACAAAGACCTTGTGAATAACAATTTCATTGCATAGACATTTTTTTGCCACCCTTGTACAAGTAAGAATCATTTGCTGCATTTCACCAAATGGTTTGAGTTCAGAAAAGCCATGGAGCCTAGTAGTAATAGTGGTACATATAGATACATATTTGTAGGAGTGTTAGTTGTAGTAACTGTCGTATTAATACATTTACTTGTAGGGTTGAGCTTACCCACACACTCTAGTAAAGAGGAAAAGAGCAGACTAGAACTTGCAGATAGACAGAGCAGATATGACATGAAGCATCTGGAGGAGTCCAGACAAGCATTTCTGAATAAGCCTATGAGGTTTTGACTGGTCCATCTGATAGATATTTATCTTGATGGGATGGCTTGATTTGTCAGCAGAGGGAGGATTGGAGCAGCCAATCTCCAATTTTGGCTCCACCCTTACACGTCATAAATATGCAGCATATATGTGTACTTAGCATTATAAATTTTGTGTGTTCTAACTTTATTAATGTAGAGTGATGCACTTGAACCCATTACTGAAGTGCAATCACTGTAGAACTAGAAATTCATATATTCTGAGTGCTGTAACCTCACTAATAGAAATATGGTTTTGAGGAGTGGATAAGATCATTCTTATTCTATTGAAATGTATTCAGAAACAAAAAGGATTTATGTAAATGTGCATACTAATGTTTTTACATTTGAATATTATAGTGTAGTTCTTATAGTGTAGTTCTCAGTATGCAATTATATACATGTATTCAGGGTTCTATTGCATTTATATAAAACTGCAGAATGAATTTCATTTGGGTATATATACTAAATATTTTACTTATTTGGAGTTATATGTACACAGATAACATGTATTAAATGTGCACCATTGAATTACACATTTAAATTTGACATGACTAGGCCTGTATTTCTTTCAGCATGAAATATTGTTTTCGATTTCTGCCTGTGTCTTTTCTTTGCAGCTGTATTCACAGGCATTGTTAGCTAGAGTCAAGATATCACACTGACAGTCCTCTTTCAGTATGTATTGAGGAGTTGCAGGTACCCAAAGTTGACATCGTTCTCAGGACTGGTCTGGGAGAATCTGCAAATGTTACAGCATACAACATGAGGATGTAGAGGGCAAAGGAACCCATGATGGCATGAATGAGGGCTGGTATTTAGAAGACGTGGGATATCAACTAATGTTCTCGCAGGTTGAAATGAGCCACTAATCCTTAAGACTTGGAGAGGTGCAGACCTCTATGTTTTTCCCAGTGTCATTTTTATTTTTCCTTTGCAGAGTGTGGCTTAGGCTAACTCTTATCTCTTTTAGAAGACTTGATCGGGCTTCTGAATGCAGACAACCTTCTGTACATGCATGTGCATATATATATATATTTGTTTCCCTTTTTTAAGCGTTTCTCAAACTTTTGGGGATTTTTCTTTATTACCCTTGATGGATTTAGATTCTATATTAAATGACTTTAGACATTACTCATGTTTAGGAAAGAATATCGAAAACTGTTTTCTGAGAACCAGATTTTATTTCTAATTTTCTGTATTGCTGTAACTGAACTTTTGGTTCACGTTATGCTGTTCCGCCTAAATGTCGAAAAATAAAAGATTCATCAGGTAAACGATTGGAGGAGGATAGCCTAGCGCTGCATCACTGTCCGAAGCAAACCAGCAGGCATGGTCCAAGCAAATCCTATCCACTTAGCTGTGTCTGCACTTCCTTTGAATTTGGTCGTATACGCCAGCTCTAGTGCAAACATTTTTAAAGCCCCAGAGAAAGTGACTATTGCTATCAGGGTGCTCTTTCTCCCTATCTGACAGCTTACATGGGGTTTGTGCAGGCTGGGGACGTCATGATGAGACAATGGTCCCATGTACCGCTACATGCCCTTGCCAATGTAAGCCTCATGACGTGACACTTTATGTGGCATTGTAATCTGTGTCTGTTTAGTGGCTTTGGGTGATCATGCATGGATACTGTGAATGGAATTGCTAGAATTAATGTCTGCTGTCCAGTGCAGGCATTTGTCCCAGTCTTCACCACGGACATTATTTAGGGGGTCGCAGTTGAGACCCTTGGCTTGCCCCTTAGACCCCTTGCTTCAGAGATGGCAAAATCAGGGCCAGAAACACAGAGGCAGCTGGTGCTTTTGGACATCCCATGGAGCTATAACTTTCCCTCTTTTTTTTTTTTTAAAAATTTTTTATAACCCTAATATTAAATGCTACATTATTAACTATAAGTGTAATAAAGAATGGAGTACAATTAGCTGGAATATGACCGTCCCTGGAAGCTGAGGTAAGCAAAAAATACTTTTAAATGTATGATGTGTGCGTGCTTGAGGGTGTGTGAGTGAAAGTAAAGGTCAAATGGCGTGTGATTTCACTTCCGCTACCCCAGGCATTTTGGTGAATTGACGTTCATAGTTTTCACTACTATTCCTAATGAAGCAGAAAGCATGCCCGCCCCGCTGATATGGATTAGGTGGGCAGTTTGCGCCTCGCCTGACTACAAATGTATTGGAGAATCCCTCGCAGCGAAGAGCACGTGCTCTAGGTGTTGGGCACCCATCAGATATAGCTTAAATGTGCTTTGTATGTCAGAGTCCCACGAATGCAAACTTAAAAAAAAAAAAAGGAAAATAGTTAAAACGTTAAGACATTCTCATCTTCCTAACCTAAATTTAAAAAAAACAAGCATTTACAATGCAACGGGTCTCGCGTTTGCTCATCTTAGAGCTGATCGCGTTGTAAACTCCTAACCCGACTTTTCACCTATCGGGCAAAAGTGCATTTGTGTACACAACCCGAAAAATTGAAATTAACTATGTAAAGCGCTCGACTTCTGCCAAGCGAGATCGCGCTCGTAAATTAGAGAAAAAGAAGTCCACGAGCCCGATGGAAAACAGCGAGCCTCGCACGTTTTCTGTACTTGGTTGCTGCGCTCGAGGAGGACTAGCCACCGGAAAAGGCATGACGTATGCTTGCCTTCGACTAATGAAAGCAAGCAGATATTATTAGGCAAGCCCACGAACCAATAAAAAACACTGACGTGAAGTTGACAGGGCTCCGAGCCCTTTTCTGAATACAAAAGCATCTCCCTGCGATACGGATGCGCGAGCGCATGCAACACAGGCTCGACCCTAAAAAGGTCACCGACAATGGACAAAAAGAGAGGAGTCAAGCGTGCGGGCTCCTTACCTGAGTTTCCAGTGTCTGGATCTTCTCCTGTAAGAGATCAATGGTCTCATCTTGTTTTTGTAGCTCGTTATTTAAGTCTTCAATCTGTGGACAAAACATATTAAGCCAAAGGGTTTTATTTAGCAGTTTTCTTTTTTTTTTTTTTTTTTTTTTTTAAACAACATCAACCTAGCCTTATCTACCTAGTAGTAGATTGTTCCACAGCAGAACCAGACTACGTTACACTATTTTAATTATTTTAGGCACAGTTAGAATCTTTTTTCATAATCACAAGATTCTAAGCCGTTCGAGCTAGGTTACTTTTGCTATTGCTGAAAAGAAAACAAAATCTAAACTATTCACATGTGAGAATGCTGCCACCCTGTGGACACTACTGAAAACTTCGTCGAAATTAAATGCTATTAGTCAGTAATTACTTTATTCGGCATACAGATAGCCGTAGAAGATACATAAAATGACAAACAGTTAAAGAAGATCAATACAAACAGCATACCCAAATACATAAAGAAATCCAGTAACCTGGTAACGGCAACCCCCATTCTAAAAACCACACCGGCCAAAAAAAATCAGGAAATAAGACAGGCAGCCAAGTGAGTCTTTGATAGGCTACTATGTCCCCTAAACCTCCATCACTCTCCTTGATCTCACATCTGCCTTCAAGAAAGCGCAAACCCGTTGAAACACTTCGTCAGTATTTATAAGAAGGTAGAACAATGCATCCCTACACTTCCTGAAACCCAAGTATTAACATTCTTTTTTTTTGTGTTGTACCTTTTTTTTTTTATTGTTTTCACAGCTTTAAACAGGTAAACAAAAGAAAAATACAGAGCTTAGCCCTTCAAGGCTTACGTGACACATACAGTCTGTGATCCATCATATACACACGTGAAATTAAGAAACATTTTAAACCAGTATTTATGTTCGTGGTGTATAACTATTATCACCAGCATATTGTTATCATAGGAAAATAGTTAAGAGTACAAGGAGGTTCTCAAACCTTATCTTATTATTATAATATAACCATGAGTGTAGGATATACCCGCCCTGGGATATAGGTATATTATAGCATTGTTATACTAGCGGTAGAGTTCAATAGTAGTCTAATAATCCCTCATTGTCCTGTCCCAGGTCTCCAAGAGGGGGCCAGATTGTTTTTTTTTTTTCCCGGGAATAATCCTTCCTTAAATAAGCCAGATAAGCGGGGTGGGGTAGGTGCAAAAAGAATGTTATAGGGGAACGGTGGGTAACGGTGAGGAGAGAGTAATTACGAATGACCTTCGTTTAGGGAATAAAAGCAGAGGATTAGGGAGGTTGTTCCATCATAATGTGGAAGAGGTTAGTATCCTGCTCTTCATATGGGGAGGGTAGGTCTGAGTGGGAACCTTAATATAGAGATCTAGGGGTATGAGGTGCAGAAGTGTAAGAACTCCTTAGTAATAGTAGTATAGATAATGATAACGGGTAATTCGTGGCACTATGTAGAACAGAGATGGAATAATCAGGGACGAGGGGCGGAAATTATCCGATGAAGGAGGCGTTTTCAGATCAGACTAGTAGGAGGAGAGGGGTAAGGCTATAAGTATGCCGAGGAGGAAGAGGTAAGGGAGAAGAGGAAGGGAAGGGAAATTGGAATAAAAAAGAAAGGAGGAAAGGGGAGGAGGAGTCTAGATAAAGGTTGGGATGTAAATAAAGAAGAAGTTAATGTTGATAGGGGTGATGATAGTAATAGCCTTAAGGATAATAATAGTGACCGAGGGAGGGAAGTAAAAATCATATATAGAGGAATAAGAGGTGGTAGAGCTGGGGTCATAGGGCAGGCGGGGCTGTGATAATACGTACAAGGGGAAGGGGGGAGGTAGTGGGTTAATGAAGGTGTGAATGAAGAGGAAAGGGATACAGATAATGATGGAGGTGGGGAGATGATATATCCATGATAAATTGGAAGTGAGTATTCAATAGGATGTCAGTATTGGATCGGATCAAGGGGGATATAATTAAGCAGGGAGTGACATTGAGTGAGTTAGTGGGGTGGAGGTGAGGTTTCGCCTGTGTAGATTAGTTGTGGGCTCTCGCGGGGGGGAGCTTAATTCATTGATCAGGAGAGGAAGGGCGACCAGGTTTGTAAGAACACATCTGTTTTATCCTGTAGGTCATATATAAGTCGTTCATGGGAGGCCGCCTGATACATTGCAGCAATCCATTCCTCGTGAGAAGGGATGGCCGTTGCACACCAGTGTCTGAGGATACATAATTTTGCTGTGGCCAAAGCGGTGTGCAGTAGTCGGCCTTGAGGTTGGGAGAAATTATATAACTCCCTAGTATCATGCAATAGTAGAAGGGATGGGGTGAGGAGTAGTGGCAGGCCTACCTTGACGACATTGCTGTTTTCAGCTCCAGCTGGAAGGATCACTAGCCCAACCTTTGGGAAGTTTTGGGAAGTGTTCATGGCGCTGCATGCTGTAGGCCTCACTATCAAGACCAGTAAGTGCCAGATAGGACAACCCAAGTTTGATGCCACTTGGGCTTGGGCACCCCCCCAAAACCCAGACAGAGGTGAGAGCCTTCTCAGGCCTCACCGGATACTACAGGTGATTTGGCAAGGGAAATGGCACCATTGTTGCTCCCCTGACACAGCTGACTTCCAGGAAGCAGCCTAGACAGGTGATCTGGACTGAGGCGTGCCTAACTGCCTTTGACACCCTGAAGGAGACCATGTGTTCAGCACTCGTGCTGCTGGCCCCCGACTTCTCCAAATAATTTGTGGTGCAGACAGATGCTTCAGAGCATGGTGTGGGAGCGGTACTCTCAAACCTGAATGAAGAGGGCATAGATCAACCTGTAGTCTTCCTTAGCAGGAGGCTACTCCCCGGGAAACAGAAGTGAAGTGCAATTGAAAGGGAAACTTTTGCTGTGGGCTAGGCACTACTTGTTGGGGTCTCACTTCTGGGTTGAGACTTACCACAGGCCACTCAGATGGTTAATGCAGATGATGGGGTGAGAACCCAAAACTGCGGAGGTGGTCCATTTCCCTACCAGGGATGGACTTTACGGTGGAACACCGCCCTGGCACAGAACACACCAATGCTGATGGGTCTGTCCAGGTTCTTCTGCCTTAGTGAGGTTAACTCCCAAGGGGGTTAGGTAGTTCTCCCTACTCAGCTGGAGGGGACAAGTGTTAGACCTGACATCTTTTGGTGTGTTCCCCTGTCTTTTTGCCTTCTGACCTCCTGTTTTTATGATATGCTGGACTTGATTCTTGCTGGTTTATTGTCTCTGCCCACGTTATCACTGCAGAGCAGTGCTAAAGTACAAGTGCTCCCAGTGTAAATTGCATTGGTGATTTGTTTGTCCATGATTGCCATGTTTGATTTATTAGTAAGTCCCTAGTAAAGTGCACTATGTGTGCCCAGGGCCTGTAAATCAAATGCTACTAGTAGGTCTGCAGCACTGATTGTACCACCCACATGAGTAGCCTGTAAACATGTTCCAGACCTGCCCTGCAGTGTCTGTGTGTGCAGTTTTAAACTGCCAATTCGACCTGGCAAGGGTACTCACTTGCCAGGCCTAAACCTTCCCTTTTACTACATGTAGGTCGGCCCTAGAGAGCCTTATGGGCAGGTTGTAGTACATCTACAAGGCAGGGCATGTGCTGGTGTGTTTTACATGTCCTGATAGTGAAGTACTGCCATATTCGTTTTTCACTATTGCAAGGCCTATCTCTCTCATAGGGTAACATGGGGACTTGCTTTACATATCTTTTAAGTGCAGTGTCTCCAGTGTCATCAACAAATGCCCTTGTCTGCACCGTGACCCGGGGGCACCACACGGAGCCCACCCCATGTCGTACCGCCACCTTAGGCCTACCGACAAAAGCGCTTCAACAACGACAATGCCACTGCCTGCACCGCGACCTGGAGACACTGCACGTCGCACTGCCCAGTTTCACACTGCAACCCTGGTCTCACTGAAGCTGCAGGACGCTGTCACCAAGCTGCTGCCTGCACCATGACCTGTGGGCACCACACATCACATCGTCCCGCTTTGCACCGTCGCCCCAGCACCATCAATGCCATCGCTCCTGACTTCGTCATCAGCACAGAGTTCGATCACCAACGCGTGTGGCTTCAAGGCCCGACGACCCGGGCACCGACACCTGCCAAGGCCAGCGGCGCCGCACTCCAGATATCATCATCAGGATCACAATGCCATACCTTTCCATGGTACTGTTTGTGGGTCTTCCCGACACCGTAGCTGGCCCACAATGCTGCGGTCAGCCTGAACTGTTGGATTTGTTGTTCACGATGCAGTAATACCCCCAGATGGAGCTATCGACTTCAAGGAACTGTACTTTTAAGTAATTCGTGCAAAATTCATATCTTTATTACTGTATGTTAGATTTTTCTCATTTTGTTCTTCTTTTACACAGCTAAATATTGACTATTTGTCTAAAATTGGTGTGGTATCCATTTGCAGTGTTTCACTATATTACTGTGTGTTATGTGGAAATGCTTTACACATTGCTTCGGAAATAGGCCTGACTGCTTGTGCAAAGCTACCTAGGGGGTGAGCAGGGGTTATTTTAGCTGTGTAACTCCCTTACCCTAACTAGAGTGAGGGTCCCTACTTGGACAGGGTGCAAACTGACTGCCCACTAGAGACCCCATTTCTAACATATATTTTTTCAGTGCAGTTTCCTATTGGGAACAGACAGAGATTTGGAGTATGGGGTCTCAGAACTCACAATTTAAGAATACATATTTTGGTAAAGTTGTTTTTTAGATTGTAGGTTTGAAAATGCCACTTGTAGAAAGTTGGCATTTCCTTGCTCTTCTATTTTGTGCCTCTGTCTGGCTGCTGAATACACATCTAGGTCAGACTGACAGTTGGGCTGTTTGTGACTTCACTCTAGACAGTCATACAAGGGGAGCGGAGATGTGTCCTGCATATCATGATAGGTCTTCCTGGGCTAGAGTGAGGGGAGGAGTTGAAACCTGCACTTAAATAGTGCTGGCCCTGTCCTCACACAATAGTCTCCAACCCCCTAGTATGTGTCTGGAGACAGGACAGGGAGAGGCGGGCCTTGTGCACTACAAAGACTTTTTTTTTTAAGTTTGCCTACTTCAAAGGCAGAAATGAGTATAAGTATTGGACTGCAGACCGCACAGTTTCAGAACACTTCTGAACTGAGTACATTCTGCCAGGGAAAAAAGCTGGATGCTTGAGGAGGACCTACCACTCTACCTGTTGCTTTGGTGTGCTGGCCTGCTGCTGCTACTTCTGCCCTAGGAGTGCAAAGACTGGACTTTGCTTTCTACATCCTGTTATGCAAGGTTCTCCAAGGGCTGGAATTGAGCTTGCCTCCTGTTGTGAAGCCCCAGGGACATCAAAGACTTCATATGTCAGTCCCTGGGCTCTTCTGCAGAGTCCTGACTTGGTAAGTGGTGCCACATAAAGTCCCTGGGTCCTTAGAAGTGGAAGCTGATAACTTGCGGGGGAAAATCCATGCACCACTTCGTGCACATCAGGAAAATCGATGCAGCGGCTGTCCCGTGACTGGAAATTCAATGCAGCGCCTGCCACGTATCGACCCAGGGTGTCAAATCTTCAACATCGCAGCAAGGACCTAAGGGAGCGTGTTTGGGACTCAACGCATTGTTCTCCTGCGGGGGAAAGAATCAACGCATCACCTACCAGTGGGGAAGGAATCGACATCCGGCATCACTTAGTGGGGAAGGAATCGACATCCGGCATCACTTAGGAATCAACGCCTTGCTTGCTTTTCTGACGCATCACCTCTCTTGCGGCTCTATTTTTGACGCATACCAGTTACTTTGTGCTAAAACAACACATCTATTGATTCCTATGGATTAAGACTCTTTTACCTTTAAAAATTCACATTTTGTTGTGTATGTTGGATTTTTGACATTTTGGTATTTTTTTTTATTTAGATAAGTATTGGCTATTTTTCTAAACTGGTGTGAAGTACTTTTGTGGTGTTTTCACTGTGCTACTGTGTGTGTGTAGAAATACTTTACACATTGCCTCTGGGATAAGCCTGACTGCTTGTGCCAAGCTACCAAGGGGGTTAAGCAAGGTTTATCTTTGGTGTGTGACTCACTTACCCTTAATAGAGTGAGGGTCCCTACTTGCACCGGGTATAAACCACTGCCAACTACAGACCCCATTTTTAACAAACACCAATTTATAAATATAGGTTGTGTTATTTATCTTCAAATAAACACCTCAATGACAAATACCCAGCAGAAGGTTTTGGATATATACATTTTTAAAGGAACAATATATCACTTAATAATCATTGTAATAAATATCAAACTTTGGAAATGTTTTATACATTTGTAAACTACTACTCTGCCTTTCTTTGGGTGACCAACTTTGACAGAGAGCAAGTCACAGGAGCCAAAAGGGCTGGGTGAGACAGTAACTTCACAGTCAAAGCTGTCTCCATTCCAGTTGCAGGCTCTATGGGTGAACCATCATAGATGAAATGGAGTGGGCACGATTCAAGGGATACAGGATGCGGAAGATGGCGAAGTATGCTGAGGATGCTGCTCCTGTGACAGGGTGGGGGATATCCTTGGGATACTCATCAGTCTACATTCACTGTGAGGCAACCTTTGCTGCAGGGGCCAATGTTCCTCAAAGTCTACCCAAAAAACAGTTTCCACTAGTAGACTGGTCTCTGGTTGCAGCCAAACGAGAGGTTCCCTTTAACTGGTGATAACTTCCGTCTTGAGAAACCAAACTGCACTCTGATGACTCTCCCAGGTCCAGTAAACTTGGGTGTGACTTTTGAGGGTACCGATCCCAGGCTGCACTTTGGTGGTCAGGGGCAGTTAGGCATCTGGCCTACCAAGTCACTAAGGCAGGCTTCTTTAGGCTTTGTGGCCTTGTAGCTGTAATAGGAATCCAGCCAACTGGCTTTTACAGTTACTCCTGTCTGAGGCTCGGGTGGGTTTTCCTCAAGCAGGGCACTGCATGCACCATTATCTCGTTGCTAGCTCAGGGAGCAGCAAGTGTAATTCAGACTTGGTGTAACCTCTCTTTGCTGTGTCCAATGAAGAGCAGGGCTGCCCTCCTTCAGCCAACTCTTTCAAACAGATGCAACGGATCTGAGGTCTGGGTACCTGGGGGTGCCACTTTATTGCCCAGTTTGTGCCCTCGGGGGATGTGGTGACTACTAGCTTATGGGCTACCAGGTCCTTTCCCACCTAATGATGACTTCCTGTCAGGTGTGGCATCTAGCCAGGCCAGAATGTACTATTCCACCCACTCCCAAGACGGCAGAACACTTCTAACCCTGCTAAGAGGTGTGGCTACCTAGTGGTCTACACACACAGAAAAAAAATGGTTTGGTGCTGGATTCCCCTCTCTCCCGGACAACCTGTCTGCAAGAACAAAAGAGCAGCCCCTCTGGTCTGTGTCCAACACTTGCCCTTCAAAGGCAGCTTTTCCTTTGAAGCTTGCCTTTTGGGCTCAAACCATGTTTGGCCTTCCTGCCAGGGAGAAGTCACACCTCTTCCAATGGCTGGCTCTTTGTGTTCTTTCCCAAGAGTCATGCACCCCTCCCCCCAGGTGGTCAGAAGGCTGCCTTGTGACCAGCAACCACAAACGGTCACTGGAAAACGTTAGGCAACAAAGTGGCTATTAACTACACTTAGCATCTGGGTCCAAGTTACATTCCATTCAACTTGACCATCAGGTTGGGTTTAATGCAACAATTCTTTGGATACCTTGAAGTATCAAATTTAGTGTTCCCATTCATAAGTTATGACTTCTGAGTTGTCACCATGGACAATGCAGTACTCGACAATGCAGTCCTGCTAAGTGCCACGCATCCCACGTTAGAATAACACATTTTCTGTCATTTTTCTGCATTACCGCAATCCCAAAGTCTGTCACACAATAGAATAGTGTCCTGAAGTGCAGGAAAACCGTGTAGTTCCAGTTTCTTACTTTGCTAGTTAAGCTCCGAGTACTGTTTATCAAAGGCCACAAGATGGCGATGGTGTACAACAGGAGGTGTAGGATTCTCAAAATATAGTGGGAAATTACATACCCTACAGTCACTGAAACTCCTATCCCAGGCAAGTGAAACAACCCTCCTCAGCATCGCAGTTCCGGGGCTCCATGGTGCAAGTACTGGTCCTCAGGTAGATGGGGGCACCCAAGGGAGATCTAGTGAGAACTCGTGCTCGGTGAGGGGGGTGGCACACGCATGCCTCCTCTCCATAGATCATTAATCAAATAATGATGTGACGACCCCCAGGAGCTTCTCCCTCCCCAGAGAAATGAAGAGGAAATGTGGGCGAGCACAATGCACCTGAGGTTACATGGACACTAAGATATTCTTAGAGTGTCTCGTTGCTCAAACGGGTGTAATTTCTGATATTTATATGGTTCCCTCATCTTCATAGCTTGATTTTGCTCGCGAGAAAGTGTCACAATGTCTCATAATTACATGGAAATTATAAAAATGGCACACACAGTGATCTGAAATCTTGGCTGCTATGGCTATTAAAATAAATAATTGACATTCTCTTTTCTAAATAAGACATTACAGTATATATTTTGTCATTTAAATAGCTGAAATGTGTTCTAATACTCCGACGCTTGTGATTTAACACTGCAGGAACATCTCATATTCCATACACTGTCGTTATACCTGTATTTACTGTCGGGCGATTAGAGTGTTGGGGTCCTCTGAACACCAGAGGGCGGTCAAGCCGTATATTTGATTTTGTGCACACTGCATGGTGTTTTCTCATCCAAGTGTGGTTTCTCCTCAGATTTATGATCAAGAGTGGAGCATCACGCTGATTTTCACTGAATATTTAAGTATAGAAACACCCGCTCAACCAGGGGAGTTTGTATAGCACACATGAACTCTGATCTGGGGACAAAAAATATATAGATATATTTCTGATTGGTCTATTTAGTCTTTTAAAGTTTCGCCTGTTAATAGATTTGAAACTTTTTTCATTAAGCAAACAGTATTTTCCGAAATCCTCAAGCCATTTTGTTTATCCTGCTTTAATAAATTGCAGATTCCAACCCAGATGCTACCATTTCAACAGAGTATGACAGAATATTTAAATATCTCAGGGAGTACCCTGAGAGCACTAAGTATTGTTAAGAAGGAGTGGGACATCTCGTGCTTTCAGACATTTTTAAAGTTATCTCATTCAACAGTTTGAGAGATATCAATATGCATTTTGTGCATCAACAATAAACAAACCTGAAAATATTTTCCGCAATGCAAGAGCATACAGCATTGCAATGTAGACATTTTAAAACACTCAAGAATGAATATTTCTTTACTTCAAACCTCAATCCAGCATGGAGTTCCTCCATGCCACCATTAATAAATCTATTTCTCCACAGTTCTGGACTAGACACTAGAGTGATGGTCTAGTCAGGGTAAGGGAGTCACACAGCTATGATAACTCCTGTTCACCCCCTTGGTAGCTTGGCACGAGTAGTCAGGCTTATCTCAGAGGGGTGCACACACATATGCATTTTCAAACTTACAATTTTAAAACCAACTTCACCAAAATATGTGTTTTTAAATTGTGAGTTCAGAGACCACAAACGCCATATCTCTATCTACTCCCAATGGAAAATTACACTTAAAAGATATTTCAAGACAATCCCAATGTTACCCTATGGGAGAGACAGTCCTTGCAATACTGCAATTTACCTATCAGGACATGTAAAGCACCTCAGCACATGTCCTACCTTTTTAATACACTGAACACTGCTCATGGGGCTGCCTTGGGTCTACCTTAGGGATGACCTACATATAGTAAAATGAAAGGTTTGGGCCAAGCAAGTAGGTGCAGTTGCCAGGTCAAAATGGCAGTTTAGAACTACACACAGGGGCAATGTAATGGCAGGCCTGAGACATGTTTACAGAGCTACTCGTGGGGTGGGTGGCACAATCATGCTGCAGGCCCACTAGCAGCATTTGATTTACAGTCCCTGGGCACACATGGTGCACTATAATAGGGACTTACTAGCAAATCAAATATGTCACTCATGGATAAATCAATCACCAATACCATTTAGACAGAGCACACTTGCACGTTTGCACTGGTCAGCAGTGGTAATGTCCTAAAGCCAGGAAAGACAAAATTTAGCACAGGATCAAAAAAACAGGAGGTCGGAAGCCAAAAGTTTGGGGATAACCCTGCAAAAAAGGGCCATTTCCAACAACCACAAACCCCCCCAAAACGTACTACACCACATAATAAATAAATATAATAAAAGTCAGCCCTACTGGGTTTGCCAGGGTGCCATCACATTATTAACAGCAGAAATATGTCATAATAAACCAATACAACACCATTAAAAACACTAAAAATTGTAACATCTTACAATGGCATTCATTAAGAAATGTAATGGTTCACTGTCAACAAAGTATTTCGTTGACATTTATTAATACACGTAATGATTCACTAATAACTTAGTCATTATCACAAAAGCATTTCAATGTTCATTTTTTTATACAAAGCTGTTTTAAAGACTTACCAACAAGAGTCACCCTGCACTCTAGAGCCTACCTCTAGGAGTGTTTGAAAACATAGATGATGTCGCCCAGGGTCATCAATATAAACCTGTGGGAGATGTAGAGCAGTAATTTCAAATTGGTATTTTAGGGGGGGGTGTAATCTATATGAGCTGCTGCACTGCTGGCAGCCCCAGAATTAATTTCATTATGGAGGTGGTGCCCTTGCCTTCTCTGGGGAACCACCAGAAAAATAGGCAATTTGCATAAGCTAAGCCCATGTGGGGCCCTAAGGGACAGTCCCTGCCCCCAGCACTCTTTAGATGTGCAGTGGGTGGAGGAAGATTGCTTCTTTTCTTTTTCTGATTTTAAACTCTGGTTGCCCTACCCTTATTGGGCACCTAAATGAGGCTTCATTGGGGGCCATAGCCATTCCTGTGTACCGCACCGGAGCTAGTTTTTTCTCCTGAAGTCCTGCCCACTTCCTATAGTGTGTTAGGAAGGAACAAATACCACGGTTTCTATCTGTTGAGTGTGTACGCCCGTTTCCACCCAGAGACACAAGCATGGGGATGGGGGAGCACCTGGCAAGGTCTCCTATTGTCTTCGGTCCCCAGAGATGCTTGAATATAAGAAAGCATATAGGTCAGTCCCTGGGAACATGGGGTCCCAGGGTGACAACAAAGCGAAGAACGTGGGGGGTGCCACATGCTCCTCCCTACCACTTTCCTCTCAGAGTCTCCCTGAGGAGACTGGAAATCTATGGGAGCAGGATGGTATGTGCACCCAGCCGGTCTCCCCCAGTGCTCTACTCTTCTCCTGCTGTTTTCTCTGGCTACATTGGGCATTTTTTGGCTGGGTCTAGTCTCTTTTCACTCCTGGTGGCAAGCTCTTCTGTCCAAACCTGGTCTTAGCTTGTGGGCACAGCCAACAACACCTTGCAACCCTCAAGAAAGAATACCCTCCTTGCTTGAACTTTTCAGGTACCATGGCCTCCAATGGCCTCTTGAAGGGCACGTGTGTTTCAGGAGACGGTCCAGCCCTCTACTTCCCCCTCAGAGGGTGTAAGCAGGCCAGTGCCACTGGCCCTGGAGTAGTAAATCCACAGGGTACCATCCAAACCAAGTCCATAGTGTTCCAGCAATCCCAACAAGGCTCTGGTCTTCTTCAGCGTTCTGTGAAATTAATCTTCTCTTGCTCCTCTGTGTAGAGGTTTGTGAGTAGAAGTAAAATGATCCAGACAGTTGGCAACTCTGTCCAGTTCTGGGATGGTGCAACATTACTCCACCCCTGTACCAACACTCCTGCACAGTATTTTGAGGCATTTCAAGATGACAATTTTGAGTAGTCTTTTGAAAGACCTCTTCAAGAGCCTGAACCCACATCCCTAAATGCCACAGCCACCTTCCCTACAAAACTTCAAAGGGTCCCTGCTGTGACTGGCTCCAGGGGGCATCCCTTCTCTTTGTTGTTCTCCTAGGGGTGAGTCTTCCCAGGCCTGGGCAATGTAAGAAATAAGTATCACATGCACATTCTGTCCCTGCAATTTCCTTTCCCTGAAACAGCCTAGTCCTTGGTAAATGGCCCAGTTGTGTGGGGAGGCCTTTGATCCTTTGGATGGCCAGCATAGTAACTTATTTGGCCCAACAGGGGGAACAAAAGCCAGGAATATAATTAGGAGCAGAGTCACAGAAATATGACAAATCCTTAGGTGCCAGAAGGAGTGCAGATGACAAAAGTGATATTGACTCTCAGGATCCATGTTTACCATAGGATTGTTGCATCACACTAGTCTCTAAGCCCAAGAAAGGAGAAACTGTACTTTAGTGCAGATTGTGCCCGTAATGAATAATTCAGTAAAGCATACAGTCTTTTCAGTGAAGACTTACATTATGAATGCCTACTCACATTAGAAGTCCTAGATGGGGTCAGCACCACTGCCTGAAGGGTCCCTTCTCTGATAGGATACTTATGCACAGATACCGAGCTGAGCTAGATTGTAGCCCCTGTTGCTCACCCTTCTGTGTGGCTGCCTGTTTTCACATGCAGCCAATCCAGAGCCCCTTACCCCAGCTGCAAAGTAGCAGACCTTGTTTTATAAAAAGGGCATGGACGGCTAACACTCTTAATCCTTTTTAACTGGCTTTAGACTGAGTAAGACTCAATTAGTAAGACTCACAGTAAAGTCTAAAAACTGGTAGTCCAAAAGCAACAAAAAAAAATCAAGGGTTAAATGAGTTGGAACACATTTTCGTACAGTGTGTAGTTCAGTTCCTCAAAGAATATGTTCAAAGTACAGAACTACCAATGTTTCAAAGTACAATATACAGGGGTCAAAACTATAGAAATATACTTGATTTATTTACAACACCAACCATACACAAACCTGGACTAGCTCAGTAAATAAGCAATATCTTGGCCCTGTATGTCGGGGTTTGGATGCCGTTAGAATAAATATATTTATTATGTGTCTTGTGCTGAATGAATACTGAACTTAAGAATTTAGTTGGCTCAGAGAATGTTCCACATGGGATCTGGAGCCCTCTGTTGTTGACATTATGAATGGCTTTGAATTAGAACTCTAGTAGTGGACTTCATCCGTTTTAAGCATGATCGTAAGAAGTAATGATTACCAATCATAATTTAAACAACATTAACCTTTCCCTCAGCTCTCAATGTGGCCAGATGGTATTTGGAAATGTGCAAGAGTCATTTTCTGTTGTTTCTGAACCTCTGAAGGAGTAGCTTACAGAGGATGGAGACTGAACTGGTCTCAAACCATGTTGCCACTAATTCTACCATGGAACACTTGATTTTTTTGCTACTAAGCGAAAAGCCATTGAACATCTGTTTCTTGGTTGCTTTTGCATGGAGACGGATCATTTCTATGTGTGAATTGTTTTGCTCTGAGATGGGCAGTGGTCTGAATCAACAACAAACATCAGACATTTTCATTTTTTAGTGATCTGGATTAAATAGGATGATTGTTCATAAAGTTAGAGGTGTTGCCTGAAGGGTTCTTGGGTTGGAAATGGGGGCTTCTTGTGGGATTTTCAGATAGTGGTAGAATGAGAAAGCCAATGCAATTGATGGGGCATGTAACTGTTTGTGTTTAATCAAAGGCTGCTTGGGCAAAGGTTCAAACCTTTCATGGCCTGAAGCTGAAATGAGACAACGTTGTCAGTTCATGAAATTAAAGCATTTTGTCCCTTTTGCGTTTAACCTACTGGATGGTGCTCAGGTTTAACGTGAATCATGTTAATGCTGTTAGAACATAAGCTAAATGCTTGTTTCATAATGGTGCTGGAATTGCCATCTGCATGAAAGTTGTGGCCATGTTGAATTCCTGAGCTTCCATATACCATTAAGAGTTATCTAGAATATGTTTTGCTAGGGTATTCATGCATGAAGAGTGTGTGATCTAGCATGGTAGATACCATAATCTCTGAGGAATGCATTTGCAGTGGTCATCTCTGAACATTATTAGTATGTTATTTTTTATCATTTTGTGCTCTTAGAATTTATAGTATTCGCAAACATAACAGATAAACTTTACAGACATACATCCAGAAGCAGACTTCTTAGGCTTTCACACATTCTGCAAATAGCTGCCATTGTGGTGTTGCTGTTCTGTTACAGTAACTGTCCACTTCCACTATCAGAACTCAACTATGACACCTCTGCCTTCAATACTATATAGTTCTCCACCACCTTTTAGCTAGATCAGAGCTATTTAAATATCACATGCATACATGTATACTGCAGCTATGAATACAAACCACAGAAATGACCTACCTGACCCATTTGGAATAGATTACAATGTCAATCATTAAAACAAATTAAAAAGGAGCATTACAAGAACACAAAACACAATCACATTTTAAATAATTTTCAATAACTATATTTCACCAAAATTACAACAATTGAAAGTAAAAAGGTACTTATTTCCCACATGCTATACATACACCAAAGTACATAGGTTGTTAAATCACCATTGTAATTCTTACCTCCTGGATCACATTGCGCAGAAGTTGATGTTGGGCCATCATGACGTTCTGCAAGTGATAAATTTGTTCCTGTAGCGTGCAGTGCTCTAATCGAAGGGCATCCCAGCTTAGAAATAAAATGCAACATGTGCTTAGTGTAGCTATAATCATACTTATCCTGTAACCATGGATTCATAGCTTGTAGTACTATAGATTCACATGCTTACATACTCCTACCTCATAGTGCTGGGCCCAGACACAGGCAGCTTGTTTTTCTCTAGTCTCTTGTTTTTAGAACTGCTGTCACCATTTTTCCACAATCCATCAGCACACTGTCTCCACCTCAGATTGTTTTCCACTCAACCGGCAAGTTGTGTAAGTGTAGTGCAATGATGAATATAGAATGTGGTGTGTATAGGACAGGGAGTTGAAGAACATGTAAAATATCAGTAATAATAATTTGCTTCCAGGAAGGATTGTGGGCACATTTGAATCTGCAGCACTATGAATAAATGGTTACAGTTTAAGTAACTTTTTGTTTGCATTATGTGTGGCTGTAGATATACATGCTTTCATAAACTATAAGATAGGGGTGTGCAGAATATTTTGATCCACCTTCAGAATTGGGGGAATTTTAGTCACTCTGCGTTAGTCTTAAATACAGAGTTCTGGCCAACTTCCACCAATCACCATGTTGCAGAATTCTTCTCCTGCAAGTCTCCAGCAAGCGCGATTTGGCATCCCCCAGCGCAATTTTCTAACACCAGCAGTCACAGTCAGAGGTCTGATGTTCGAAAAGATTTCCTGCCACTCAAGTAGATTTTCTACTCACGCACCAGCAAAATCAACTCAAATGGCCACACGCTCTTGCGCAACACATGGTGTATTTGCTAATTTTCAGTGCTGCTTGAGCCACCGATGCTGAATTGCAGCACAAGATACATATTTTACGCCCACTGGCGGAACTCTGCAGAATCTTGCAGAGTTTGTATGCAACACAGCCAAGATCCGTTCTGCTAGTACTGTCCACGCTTACTATAAAGAAGTCTCTCTGCAAAGCGGCAGCTGCAGAGCAGATGATATAGACAGTGTTCTTAAGACCGCCTGGCCAAATAAATCTGTTGATGTGCAAAAGCATCAACAAAATAATGCTTGGTGAAGTTACGAGGCACTGGCAAAGTAGCAGCCTTGCAGATATCTGATAAAGGGATGTTTTCCCACCAAAAAAAACTACTAGACTTTAGGGGGTACTAGATGCCTGCACTTAGCCTTGGCATAGCAAGGTTGGATGCTCTTAGATATTCACCTAGAAATGGCAGCATTAGAGATGGCACAGTCCCCTGTGGAGGTTAGCAAGGGCTACAAAAAGCTGAATCGAATTTTTTGTTTGCCATTAATGTACTCATTGTGTTGTTGTTCCTGCATCCAAAAATCAATAAAAAGCGGTTTATAATTCATCGGAGGAAGTTACTGTGATTAAATAAAACACCTACCAAGACAAGAACTGTAGTTAACATGAGTCTAGGAGTTCAAAGGAGGGGGGGGGGACTCATAAGTCGTGTGATAAGCACATTGAGGTTTCAGCCAGGTACTAGAGGTGACATTGGTGGCTTTACCCTCTTTAGGCCCAGCATGAAGGCCATAATTACTGGAATGAATTTTAAACGGAGAAGACTGTTGTCTGTGTTCAAGGTACACTGTAACTGCTGTGAATGTGAAGTGTTAAGTGTACAGAAGCGTAGGCAAGCCCTGCCTTGTATAGGTTTAGGAGGTGAAAAACAATCTCCAGGGCAGAAATTTTAACTGGATTTAACTGATTTGCAGGAATGCATAACCTTTTTCCACTTTATGGCAAAACAGGCGCGAGTAGTGGGTTTTCATGTTTCCCACATAATAAACATGCACTACTCTGGGGGACTGAGTTTGGCATCTGGGTGTCTAAGCAGACTCTGATGCTCAGCTCTGGTGTATGGAAGTGTGTTGTGGCCTCTTGCTAGCTTATGCATTCTCTCCACAATATTAATGTTCCCTGCTGCTCAGCCAGTGAGTGAGGTAATTCTATGGTTGGAATATTGGTGTGTGTGTGTGTGCTTGGATGAGTGGACAGTTGGAGTGAGAAGGGCTGAGTGGAAGGATGCTGCTGCTGGTGGGGATTTATCTGTAGCCTACAACTAAGATAACACACCTACTTCTTTTACATTGATTGCAACAAGGAGCTTCTCTGGAGGGTTGAATGACATCTGTAGGAGCATCAAATACCAGGGCTGTATTGCCCAGTTTGGTGCCACTAAGATAAAGGTCAAGGACACCTGCCTCATCTTCCTTATCACTAGTGGGGTGAAAGTAGGAGGAAGAAAGCATAGATAAATATCCCTGACCAGTTAATCCATTGTGCATTGCTCAAGGAGGACTACGGGTGTGGGTCCCTGGAGGTGAAGTTTTGACATTTTGCTTTTTTAGGAGTGGACAACAGGTTTATTGTTGGAGTCCCCCATCACTGCAGGTGCCTGTGAAGGACTTATGGTTAGAGTTGCCACTCAAGACTTAGTGATGGGTCATCCTCAGTAGGTCCACAAAGTCGTTCAACGCAAATGCTCTGCCAACAGGTGAATGTTGTTGTGGATTCCCAGTGCCAAATATATTGAGCTAGCTTAGAGGGCTGAGCGGAGTGGGTGCCTTCTTGCTTTAGAATGGCTGTCACGTTGTCATCTTAAATACTATGGCTTTCCCCTGTAGAAGCTAAAGGAACGCTTTTCAGGGCTAGTTGTTTTGTGATATCCTTGGTGCTCAGGGGTCCAGATGCCTTGGACAGTCATCTTGTGAAGGAAAGCTTCCCACCCCATGAGAGAGACATCAGGAGTGATGATCACCCACAGAATGGCCTGCAGCACAATGGAGTGTTCCACTAAGGCTAAGAGTACTGGGCCCGCTGGTCTGACTTGAAGTCGCTCTAGTGTAGTAGTGGGATGACATCTTCAAGTGTGACCAATATAAAAGTGTTTGGAGAAGATGAACCCATTCAGTGGCCAGAGGCAGAGGATCAGCTGGTGGGAGCCCGCCCTTTCAGGGGAGTAAAAAGTACAGGGAATACACACCCACAAAACACTGGTGTGATGGTACAGTTCTGTTGCACCCTTTTGTAAAAGTGCCTGAACCTCTTTCTCCAAAAGGTGAAGGTGGTCTGAACTATGTGGCTGCAGGGTGAAATGTGGGGAGGGAATGAGTGAAATTGGAAGCAGAAAACTTCCTGTACAATGGAGAGCACGTATTGATCTGACAGGATTTTTTCCTACTAAGCCAGAAAGTGCCTCAGCCTTCCTGTGACATTTATGTTGGGGGAAGGAAAGAAAGGAGAGTCACGCTCATTCCCTCTATATGCTCCTCTGTGGAAGGGTTTAAGCTATTGGAAATCCTGAAAGGACAACAGGCCTTGTTGAGAAAGAGGGTCCCTGGTTTGAGCCCCCTTGTTTGGGGCAACCCATGGTTTGTTGCTTCTATACAGCAGACCTGGGAGTGGGGGACAACAGGACTGGTGGGTGGCATAGACTTAGCTATGTCCAGATCCCTTTTTTTAATTTTTCAAGCAGCTGGATCTGAGGGCTGAAAAGATGCTCACCATCAAAAGGTATGCATAAGAAGTGCTGCTACATTCTGGTCCTAAAACCTGACATCCTAAGACAGACATGCCTGTGGAGAAGGACACTAGTGTTGATACTTCTATATGCTGTGGAGTTGAAGGAACACCTATTATTTGCATTACTAATAGTTTTGCCCTCAGTGACCATCTGCTGACCTCTTTTTGTGGGCCTCTGGTAGGTGCATTACTAACTCCTCCATCTCTTTCCAGTAGTAGTGATTGTACATCAAGCACAAGCCTACCGAGTTGGCAATGCACCAATGTGTGACTGCCCCAAGTGCCACCCGCTTGCTGACAGTGTTGATCTTTGATTCGTTATTCTTGAAGAGGACCCTCTCCTGTGGCCTGTAGAGAGGCCCAATTATAGGCATTGTGCACCACTAAGGAATATGAAATGTGACCCCTAACATAAGTCAGATCATCTGGGGCAGGCTTAAATATTTTTTACCAACTTATGTGGTCACCACCCTGACTTTCCTGGACCTTAGACAAGGTTTTGATGAGAAAGTTGCCCTCGTCCTCCAGCACAGCAATATTTATGTGGTGGTGCTGCTCAGTCCTCTGCAAGGTATGCAGAAGTATAATCAAGGGATTGGCTGAGGTGGTAACAAGTGTGATGGGAATGGTTTTGGTGATGGAGTACATGAGAAGGCATGGATGGTAGTGGTGGGAGTGGCGAAGAACTGGTGGCTGAGTCTTGAAGTGTTTTGGGGCTTAAGGGCTGGATCCTCCTGGAAGGAGAGATGTTTCTTCCTTTGTATATTCAGGAGTCCTGGCACTGGTAGTTTGAACATTTTTGCCTGTGTTTGAATGGATATAAATTTCAATTTTTGTACAGAAATGCCAGCTTTTTGAAAATGGATGTCTCAGTGATGTCGGACATCAGCATCAAGGGTGGCTTTGGCACAAACTTAGGTGCTAGTTTTGGGGAAGGTATTGACATCGGGTTGGACATTTTTTTGGCAGCTTGTTACATGTGTGGGGGTGATTTTGATGCAGAGTGCTGCTTCTGGGTGCCTCAGTGTTGAGTAGGTGGTGCAAGATAGTGAGCTTTCACGCCCTTAGATGGGGCCTTCATAGGCACTGATGCATCTTCTTGAGACCAAGGCGTACTGACTGGATGTGTTGGACCTGAATGTTTATACAATTTCTGGCTCAGCTCAGAACTTGATGCCCAGCTTCTCGTGGGAGCTGTGGTCTGCCTCATTGGGCATGTAGGTGCTTGAGACTGACCCAGAGGCGAACATTGCCTCTGGGTCTTCTTGGGTTTGAGCCTACTAGAATGCTTCCTGAGCCCCTGGCATATCTTTTGCTCTGAAAATATCAGACTCGGACATCAATTTGCACAGCATCTTATGGTGTGCTCACCTTCCCTTCCCTCCAATACCAAAGTTTTTTTGTTTGTTTTTTTACAATGGAAGGCAAGCAGGCTCACAGGATGTTTTGATATGTGCTGGGGATCCGCAGAGGTTGCAAACCTAGTGGTGGTCAGTATATGATTATTTTGCATTACACCTTTGCATTCCACAATCTTATTTTAGGAGTATTCTTGAGAGTACCTTAGTACACTATGGATAATGGTGGCTCAATGCCACAATTCTTTGAAGTATCCCGGGCCATCAGTTATGAAGTTGCATCAGAGTGAACTGAAACTTCCTCAATACAGAAGCTGTCTCCAGCATAGGGCTTGAAAATGGAGGTGCCGAATCCATATTGTGCCAAAAGAATTAAGAAACCTGGTGCATATAAATATATGACTGTGTTGACTTCGGAGCAGTGTTCCCGCATTTTTTGAACCCGATGGCTGAAGAAAAGAATCTGAGGTGCAGACTGTGTGCATGTGCATCATGGGCAAAGAGCAGCGTCACAATAAGTCTTGTTATTCAAAACAAATGTTGCAACTGTTCTAGCGAAACACTAGAGCATGTGTACCTATAGCCACACATGCTACACAACATATATATTTGACCCAACATTCCCTCCCACCTTACAAACAAACTAAATCCTCTGCTTAACACAGACATTCATTATTTTGGACCTAACCCCATAGGACTTCAGAAAGGCCTCAAAGCCCTGCATTCCTATGTTTGCCGTGGAACTCAATAAAAAGAAAAGCAAGATCTTGGTTTTCAGTAAATATCAAAAGAGGAAACAACTTTCATTTGTTTTTGGAAAGGGAAAGGCAGTGACTGGTGCCCCAGTACAAATATTTAGGTGTTGTAATATTACAAAATAAGAAATTTACATAACACATAGAATATCTTTCCACTCAAAGTATGTTACAGGCTACAACTTTAAGCAATAGGAAAAAAACAGCTGAACAGTTTGATAAGAGTTTTCAGTATCAAGATCCCATCAACAATTTTGTTAAACTACCCTAAACACTCTGAATTTGGTTGAGATGGTAATTGGAAGCCCTTAATGAATGTAGGGAAAAATATTTTCATCCAAGCAATTAATTTAGAATTAGGACAATCTACTTCTGAATACAAAGTGTGGAGTGCACTAACAAGATAGAGTTACAAAATCTTTAAGGCAAAGACGCACTTAATAGGTATTGTATAAGAGAATAAAAAATGTTTTGCATAAATGAATTTTTCCATTGAGACACGATGTTTATTTCATTGGCCCATTTTTAGGGTCAAGCCTGCGCTAGCATGCGCTTGCGAGACGCTGTAGTAGTTAGAAAAGGGCTTGGAGACCCGTCCATGTCACGTCAGTGTCTTTCATTGGTTCGTGGGCTTGCCTTTTAAAATCTGCTTGCTTTCATTAGTGGAAGGCATGCATACGTCATGCCTTTTCCAGTGGTTAGCCCTCCTCGAGCGCAGTGACCAAGTACTGAAAACATACGAGGCTTGCTGTTTTCTGTCCAGTTTGTTGACTACGTTTTTCGCAGCACGTTCTCGCTTGGCAGAAGTAGAGCGCTTTGCATGACATCGACCCTGCTACATAGTTAAATGCACTTTTGCCTGTTACGTAGATAATTGCACTTTTGCCAATAGATTTCACTATGAGTAAACTGTAGCAACGCGATTGCGCTCATTTTTTCCATATAACCCCTTCTGTGCCCAGGACCTAATGGTTACGTCCAGAGGCACAGTGCTCGTGTGCCCAGGACGTAACCATTACGTCCTGGGCACAGAGCCCAGAGGGAGCGCTAGCGCTCCCTCTGTGTGGTTCCCCCCACCCCCCGAAGGCAGGGATGGAAGGGGAAGATCTTCCCCTTCCACCCCCGCCCCCCCCCCTCACCCCCGTGACATCAGCGCACGCTGATTGTCACAGAGGGCCTCGTCCATGGAAGCTCAGCTTCCAGCGCGATCGGAAGAGAAATGCAAAACCATTTCTCTTCCGATCACGTGGAGGAGGCCGAGAGACTTCAAAGGGAAGGAAAGTTATTTCCTTCCCTTTGAAGTCTCTCTCAGCGTTTTGGCAGCTGGATTGCAAGCAATCCGGCTGTCAAAACGCCCACTAGACACCAGGGATTTTTTTTTTTTTTTTTAAATGAAATTGGCATGAGGGAGCGACCCCTTGGGCAAGGGTCGCTCCCGGGGGGGGGGGGGAGGGGGGCATTTTTTTTTTAAAGGCCTTTTCTGCCCCCCCTGGGAAGCCGATTGGCCTATTTTTATGAGGCCAATCTGCCCCCAAGGGGGACAGAAACCACTAGACACCAGGGAGTTTTCTTTTGTTCCGGCGAATTTCCCGCAAGGGGAGCGACCCCTTGGGCAAGGGTCGCTCCCGGGGGGGGAGGGTGGGGGGCGGGCATTTTTTTTTAAAGGCCTTTTAGGCACCAGGGATCATTTTTTTTTTTGTTGTTTTCGTTTTGTATTTTTGAGGTGGGGAGCAACCCCTTAGGCAAGGGTCGCTCTCAAAGGGGGCAAATTATATTTAGGCCATTTCTATTTTTATGAGGCCAATCTGCCCCCAAGGGGGACAGAAACCACTAGACACTAGGGAGTTTTTTGTTTTTTTTTCACGAATTTCATGCAAGGGGAGCGACCCCTTAGGCAAGGGTTGTTCCCCTGGGGGGCAAATTTATTTTAGGCCATTTCAGCCCCCCTGTGGGGCAGATCAGCCTATTTTAATTAGGCCGATCTGCCACCAAGGGGGGCAGAAACCACTAGGCACTGGGGATTTTTGTTGTTGTTTTACAGATGGGTAGCGACCCCTTAGGCAAGGGTCGCTCCCCTGGAGGGCCAAATTGTATTTAGGCCATTTCTGCCCCCTTTGGGGGCAGATCGGCCTACTTTAGGTCAATCTGTCCCCAAGGGGGGCAGAAACCACTAGGCACCGGGGATCTTTTTTTTTTGCGCCAACGTAACGCAAGGGGAGCGTCTCCATAGGCAAGGATCGCTCCCCGGGGGGGTGGGGTGGCGGGGGGCAAATTTATTTTAGGCCATTTCTGCCCCCCCTGAGGGCAGATCGGCCTATTGTTATTAGGCCGATTTGCCCCCAGGGGGTTAGAAACTTCTAGGCGCCAGGGCAAAACAAATGTTGTGTTTTTTTTTGTTTGGTTTTTTTTGGAGATGGAGAGCGACCCTTTAGGCAAGGGTCGCTCCCCTGGGGGGGAAATTGTATTTAGATCATTTCTGCCCCCCTTGGGGGCAGATCGGCAGATTTTGGGTCAATCTGCCCTTATGGGGGGCAAGAAACCACTAGGCACCAGGGATTTTTTTTTGCGCCAATGTCACGCAGGGGGAGTGAACCCATAGGCAAGGGCCGCTCCCCGGGGGCTTAAATTTATTTTAGGCCATTTCTGCCCCCCCTGGGGCCGGCTGAGCAAGAGGCCAAAATCCACAGGTAGGCACTTTGCAAAAAACACCTCTGTTTTTTGTGAAAAAATGTTATGTGTCCACGTTGTGTTTTGGGCCATTTCCTTTCGTGGGCGCTAGGCCTACCCACACCAGTGAGGTACCATTTTTATCAGGAGACTTTGGGGAACGCTGGGTGGAAGGAAATTTGTGGCTCCTCTTAGATTCTAGAACTTTCTGTCACCGAAATGAGAGGAAAATGTGTTTTTTTGGTCAAATTTTGAGGTTGGTCAGAGCCCAATACATTTTTCAAAAAAGATTTTTAGTTTTGTGAAGGGCATTATGCGATTGATGATGTAACTAACCATGTGATCCATTTGTTTGTTTGAACTCATTATTGTCATTTATATTGACCTTAAATGAATTCCAATATTTTGCAATATTTTCCATTCACAAACATACTCTTATACATATAACCAATGAGGTAACTGATCCAATATGCAAATATTTATTTCTACCACCTGTTTAAAGTAATTAATCACTATTCCTAAAAAACAAAAGACATGTACCTATACACATCATGCACTGCACGAATATGTATTTCTATTATTCATTCAGTGACACACATTCAGGTTCATATGTTGAAACTTATTTCTACTATTGGTTAACATACCCATTTATATTTTCTGAGGTAGACATCTTTGTTTGAAGCTGGTTTTCAATAGACAGTCTTCTTTCTACCAATATTTTCTTCTCCTAGTGAAAGAGAAAAGCCATATCATGCAATAGGGTAACTGATACTTTAGAAAATAAATTAGTAAATAACTATACTTGCATTTCTTAAGGACTATTTAAAACAACGTTACACATATGCCTGAATCATGTGCAACTTTTAAAGGGATGTAAGCTCTTAAAAGAATCAGTGGACTAGTGTGTAGCTTTGACTGGCACGATGATTGCATTTTAATTTAAGACTGTTAATTTTGCAAGTTTTTAAAAAATTTGGCATTAATATCTTCTTTGTTAGTAAGTTCTTTAAATCTTTGATTAGTATCTAACTTGGAGTTTTGCTTATTTTTGCCTCTGTGGGCAAGAGATAGCAAAGTATTATGCCCTCTCTCAGGCACTGCCTTTCATTAACCCCCAAAGAGTTCTCAACTTGCTTTCCTAAAAGACAACTAATATTGTTTAGTCTAGGAACACGACAGCTGAAGGCTTGCATAGGAGTGGTCTGTAAAAGAAGTCCCTGGATCAGGTGCAACCTTTTTTTATTTTTTTTATTCCCCTAGAGTGTCCCATAAATAACCTTCGGTTATTTATCAGGTGTCATAAATATTTCACCAATCACTATTCATAATTAAGGCTTAAGTGTTGGTTTGTAATTATATCATTGTTAATAATTACCTGGTATGTGGTTACCTGGGACCCTGTACCAGTGGTAGTATCGACTGAAAGCCGAGAGGAACCGGTGTATTTCAACTAGAACCTAAAACTCATTAAAACAATTTCACATGAGAGGCTGTACTACCCTTAATAGCTCTTTATATGCTCTAGATTTAATAATACAGCCAGCAAAATCAGTCACAGTCCAAGGAGGTTCTTCATATTACAGCATTACACCATCCATCAGAAGTCCTGTTCAAATACACATTTTGGGGTAAAAATTACTTTGTCATGATCTGTCTGGATTTTGAACATTTCCACACAATAGACAGTGTGTATGTATATTGGATTTGAAAGATCTTTGTGCATGTGATGCTACTCTATTTTGGTAACAATTATTCTCACACTATTACAATTGCTTGGAAACTACAGAAAGGGACACTAACAGGGAGATGAAGTTAGAAACTTACCTCTTCCATCCGTTTAATTAGGTTCTCCATGTCTGTGATTTTAATGTGCTTTTCTTGCACGCGATCAGCAACGTGGTTTAGGCTGTCTATGCTTTCCTTGAACCTCTGCTCCTGTTCCTTTGCAGAAGCCTTCATAACAAAAAACAGTTACACAATTACTAGTTCACAGCCTTTCATATGAAAAGCATTTATGTCTATATGGATCATTGGTAGAAGTCAAAAACAAAACAGAGCCCAGATGGCCTTCAAAACATATTTTCAGTGCTGGGGGACTTTAAAACTCATTCATATTTATTATTTGCAGATTATTAACTGAAAACGATAAATGTAAATATGTGTCATGTTAACATCTTTTGAATAACTTAACCACCTTCAAGGACTCGTGAATGAAACCAATGAAGTTAACAAACATTTTCAAGGCATGCGTGTAGACGTGAAAAACAATGACATCTTTCCTTATTTAGGTGCCAACATCATAATATTTACTGCACACTGTCATTGCTACTATGGATTAATTTTGATATGTTTCTTCCGTTTGAGGTCCTATTTGGAGTAAGTATACAAGAGCTGAAAAACGGTACTGGGCCTTTTTGACAACTTTAATTAGGATCCTGGAGTGACAAGCTCATGTCTGACTGCAGTAATGTGAAGTGGGCAGACACTACTGGGTATAACGCAGAAGTAAGGGCTGCTGTTAAGCATCCCTCGTAAACAACGTTTGGCAGCAATGTAGATCTACACAAACAAAAAGTAAATGAAAAAATTAAATATAAAATTGCTGAGGAGTGGAGAGCCTGTCCACTTTTTAGTCTAGATTAAGGACCACGAAAAATCCATGTTGGCTTCAGTGCCTACACCTTCCAGCAAATAACAACTAATAATGTGGTAAGACATGGTGCATTGCAGTTCCACATTTATAAGTTAAGCAGCATCACCTTGGCATCTTTGAAAACAAAGCAATCTCCCACATGTATCACATATCATCAAATTAACAATATAACAAAGGTCACCTACAATGAAAATGTATACTGGTCAAACGGAATGTCTTTTCCAGGAACAGTTCTCTACCACAGGTGTGTGTGTGGATTTCTGCACACATAGTTATGTTTCAGTAGTAAATGTGGGAAGAATTCGGGGGGGGGCAGGGTGAGGGTGGGGCTTAGGAACAGCTGGAAAATGAGATATACTTAACCACTGAATGAGAAGGGATTAGGGAGGAGTTAGGAGGAGATTAGGAAGTGTGAACAAAGGTTTTGGTTGCACATGGAAATACACACACCACATGAATAGGAACATAGAAAATCGCAGGAAGAACTATATTGAAGAATGCAGCCTTACTGTGGTCATATTAATTTGACTGGAAATTCCCATTTACAATTGATGCAATGAGGTGGTCCCTTACTCCATTCCAGGTCATGCAGTCTTGTGCTATGCATACAGCAATGACCACAAAGATGACCTGAACTTGTATTAAAGAATGACCTCATTGCTGGGAGTAGTAGTTAAAGGCAAACCATTGTTTAAGTGGCTTCCAGTTTGTTTAATGAAAAGAAAGTACAGTTGCAATCACCAAAAAAGAGTTTAGAATCCTGTAATAAATACCAAGTTAAAACTGGAATTATCAAACACTTTGGTGCCTTCAAATACTGCCCTCCCTATTTTCTAGGTAGTTTTGCAGATGCCTCAGCAACAGCTTCAACGGTTTTGCTTAAAGCCATATGAGGATTCTATGTCAATGATGGTTGGCTCTCTCTGGTCCAACTGCTCTAAGACAGAGGGCCTCTTCCAAAATGCTGTTTTTTGGTCCACCATATTATAGTGCCAATGACATCAATACCCTCCCTTCCTGCAGCAGATGAGGCATCCGCCATCCTTTGAGCATCCACCCCACAAAAAACAAGACCCTTAGTCTATAGTCACACATGGGGATAGGTTTTCATTTTCAGACTTAAGGATGTTGTTTAGTAAGTAGTAAGAATGACTAATGAGAAACTCCCAGGGCCTCACAATGTTTACTCTTATCACATTAAATGTTGAATATCTCTCCTTGTTATATCTTGCTCACACAGACTACCTCGTGTCTCAGTAGAGCTTCTACTCACACCACTTCTCTCTTTCCTAAAACTGCCTTTGGTTAATTACAACATGCTTGGGACTACATATGGGCCATTACTCAGTTTCGCCTTCACTATTCAACCTGTTGGTGGGAGTAGGTTGTTGGGACACACCTAAAAGATGACGAGCTTTTAACTTTATCTGAACAGGATGTCTGAAAGGCATGTTTCGGCCATATGATTTAAAGTATAGTGGCTGTAGTCTGCACTTCCTAACTGTCTAATAATCTGCAAGAGTTCACAGTAAAGACATACTGATGCGTTAGCCAGGGAGCTTTGAATTATTTTCCTCAGGCACAAAACAAAACTTCTGGTTACATAAACTATTGACACAAAAAGATGATGGACACAGTGCTGAAATGTTTTAAACACTCATCCCCAGTCACAGATCTGGGTTAAATCTATTGTTCTTTTGCTCATCATGCCACCCCAGTTTGGACCCAGCCCTATGCAAGACAGTCTTGACCCTGCTCCTCATGGAAACAGTCCAGCCCAAACTGCCAGGCCAGGTCTTCCATGGACTGGAAACAAGCATCCTGGGACCGGTTTCAGGGTATCGCCTCTTATCAGCCAGGATAACTTGAATACAGTGGTACAGCGAGCAAGGGAACCATGTCTGGTTGTACTCTGGCCACCTAGGATGACTTTAGCAACACCAAAAGATGATATAGAGTGCCGAAAATTTTCAAACACTCACCCCCAGTTTGGCTGGGTTCAAAGTGGGATGGCATGGTGAGCAAAAAAAAAGAAAAACAATGGATATAACCCAGATTCGTGACTGGGTGTGACTGCTTGAATATGCGAACTGTCAGGCATATGACAGCTCTTCCTGGGAGATGATGACTCTATTCCTTGAATATCATGGCTGCACAATAAGGGTGATTATTAAATTAGGGTTGACCATAGTATAAGTACTCCATCACAAAGGTTTCTCCGATTTACCTTCAAGTTTTCTTTTTAGTGAAAAGTACATCTCCCCAGTATCACTTTTTTATTGAACAAATATTTTGACTATAATTAGCCAAAGCCATATAACAGAAGCATGTTTGAAGTAAAAAAATTGAAACTCATATTAACTGTATTACACACCGAAGAGTACATTCGGCTCAAATTCCTTTGAGGATCTAGAGATCCATTCAAGCACATGGAGTATAAATTGCTACTTATCATGTGTAAGTGTTTGTGCAGTCAGTATTCTCATATTAACAAATAATGATCTATGTTGTTTAGTACCTGGATAATATTCTTCTGTTCATCGTGCTTTTTCCTCAGCTCCTCTGCACGTCTGTGGTAATTCTCGTACAGTTTACGTGAAGCATTCCGCAGTGCCTGTGCTCCCGCTTCTCGGGTAGCATCTAACTAGAGAAAAACATTGAGTTAATTTCAGATGATATAAAATCCCACATGATCAATGCAGTATGTTGGAGGATTACAGAAAAAAACTAAGCTGTCTGTTCTTATTACTTAACTTTATAACACATTTTCCAACATCTGGTTCTAAAATCATTGAATATCACACAAATTTACCTGCACACAGAATACCTTTATTTTATTTCAACAACAGGAAGAATAATGAGACAACAAATGTATTTCTTATTAAAAAGCTTGGGCTAAATAACTATTTTCCTTTGTTCTGGAGTGTGGCTGCAGGCAACATCTGCAGAAGCGTTTCAAACTTCTAATAGTTCACAACCCATTTTAACATGCAGTGCATAGATGTAACTGCCAAAATTTTAATTCTTCTCCAAATACCATGGGTACCAAATAGGACATCATTTCGACATTCAGCTACAGAACGTCTGTATGCAGCATAGATGTTTGTGCTTCTAAGATGTGATAGAAAGGAGACAATACAGAGATCTAACACATTTAAAACATTTGAATCTTCTACACATTCAACATTGGAGCCCCTTTGGCATGATAGTTCTATGCCGGTATAAAATTTGAAAGCATACCAAGTTGACTCCAAAATATCTGTAAGGTACTATTTATAAGAAGGAAAGTTGTAATTAGGGGACTATTCAAAAACTGCACTTTGTATTATATTTAGTAGTACTACTTAAGTGCCATAAGTTAGTCACCTTTGTCTCACCTATCTTTTCCAGCCAGAGTCTCCACCATATGTGTCAAGATCTCTTTTAAAATAGTAATATATTCTAGTAGTAAATGTGGGAGGAACCTGGAGAAGTGGCTGGAAAATAAGGAATAATTGCCAATACTTACTACTAAATGAAAGAATTAGAGAGGGCTCAGAAGCGGTGTAGGGAGTAGAAAGGAGAGGTTTTTTTTGGGGGGGGCATGTAAATATAAAACACCCACCCACAAAAAGAGTATACCACCTGCTATTCACAAACTGGCCTTTTAAGCATATAACAGCCAAAATGCCCCAACGCTGCTTGTAAATGCACTCTAGCCTAACCTTGACAAGCACCATGTATGGCCTCCTGTAGGTACTGTAACACACTCCTACAGAAAATAATGGGGGCAAGGACTTACAGTAACACCCCATAAGAAATGATGGTAAATATGAATTCAGAATGACGCAAGAAACTCACATTCATTTTCAGGTCTAGCCCAAACTTAGCATGTTAAGTGAAAACACTCCAAACACAGATCATGTTAACTTATAACAAAACCTCAGATATATGTTAATATCATCATCAGGAAGCTAATACATACCACAACTAAAGCAAAGGAGGAAAAGAGAGTGGTGTAGACAACCAGTTTTTAGGCTTTTTTTCTTTTTTTTTTTTTTTTTTTACACAAAGTTCAGCACAGCTAAAACGAGTATTGGCAAAGCCAATTGGTCTCGCCTATACAAGAGCTATTGGCTTAGGCATTATGTGTTTGCCATGTAGTAGAACACTGCAGCTGCTGTTCAGCATGGCTAAAAGTCAGTGCCCAGTATTGTAGAGTTGAGTGGAGGATAGTAGAGTTCAGTTGTTCCCTGGCAGAGTGTGTAGTGGCATGTAGTAGCGTGGGGTGGAATAGGGTTGAGTGGGTTGGAGTGGACTGAGGTAGCGGGGTGGATTGGGGTAGGGTGGATTGGAGTGAACTAAATGGAGTGGGGTGGATTGAAATGGGGTGAGGTAGATTGGAGTGGGGTGATTTGATTGGACTGCGGTGGGTTGATTGGACTGAAGTGATAGGACTAGGGTGGGGTGGATTGGATTGGGGTGGTTTTGAGTAGGGTGAATTGGAGTGTGGTTGATTAGACTGGACTAGAGTGGGGTTCATTAGACTGGACTGGAGAGGATTGGAGTGGTCTGGAGTGGGGTAGATTGGGTTTATTTGATTGGAGTGGGGTGGACTGGGGTAGGGTGGCTTGGACCGGAGTTAAGTGGATGGATTGAGTGTGGTAGGGTGGATTTAATAGTGTGGTAGGTGGATTGGACTAGAGTGGGGTGGGTGGATTGGAATTGGGTGGGGTGGATTGGACTAGAGTGGAGTGGACTGAAGTGAAGAGGGGTGGATTGGAGTGGGGTTAACTGGATTGCACTGTGATGAGGTAGACTGGACTGGAGTGGATAGGAGTGAGGTGAAGTGGAGTGGGATGGATTGGATTGAGTGGCTCAGACTGGATTGGATTGAGTGGGGTAGACTGGACTGGGGTGAACTGAATTGTGGTGCGGTAGATTGGACTGGACTGAGGTGGACTAGATTGGAGTGGAGTGTGGTGGGATGGATTGGAGTGGGGTGGGGTGGGGTGGATTGAAGGGGAATGGATATTTCTTTTTTTGAGTTGGGTGGGGTGGAGTGGAGTGGACTGGGTTTGAGTGCGGTGGATTTTGGTGGCTTAGACTGGAGTGGGGGCGGACTGGAGTGGGTTGGATTGGAGTAGGATGGATTAGAATGTAGTGGGGTGGATTGGGTAGATTCAATTGCGTGGGGTGGCTACGACTGAGTTGGGTGGATTTGACTGGTGTGGGGTGGTTTAGATTGGTGTGGGGTGGGTCGGATTAAGGTGGGTTGGAGTGGGGAGGATTAAGGTGAATTGGATTGGAGTGTGGTGCGTTAAGGTGAACTGAAGGTGGGGTGGTGTGGACTGGAATGGGGTGGACTGGGGTAGAGTGGATTGGAGTACAGTAAAGTAGTGTGGAGTGAGGGTGGTGGATTGGAGTATAGTGGGATGGACTGGATTTGAGTGGGGAGGGCTGAAGTAGAATAGGGTGGATTGGAGTAGAGTGGGGTGTACTGAAATGGTGTGGGTGTATTCGATTGGAGTGGGGTAAGTGTGGCAAGGTGCATTGAGAGATGGAAGGCATTGAGGTGGGGTGGATTGAATGTGTGTGGGGTGAGATGGATTGAGGTAGAGAGGAATGAGTGGGGTGGACTGGATTGAGTGGGGTGGACTGGATTAAGAAAGGGTGGAATGGATTTGAGAGGGGTAGATTGTGAATTAAATTGGTGTGGAGGGCGGTGGATTGGATTGTTGTGGAGTGGGTTAGATTGGATTGGAGTGGAGTGGATTAAGGTGAACTGGAGCAGGCTTGGATTAGACTGGATCGGGGTGGGCTGGACTGGAGTGGGGTGGATAGGAATGTGATGGTCTGGAGTGGAATGGGTTGGATTGGAGTGGGGTGGGTTGGACTGGTCTGGATTGGTGTAGGGTGGATTTGAGTGGGATGAATTGGATTGGGGTGAGGTGGACTGGATTGGGGTGAGGTGGACTGGATTGGAGAGGGGCGGTCTGGATTGGGGCTGACTGGAGTAGGGCAGATTGTTTTGGGTGGGAGTGGGACAGATTGTTCTGGATTGAGTGTGGCAAACTGTTTTGGATTGAAGAGGGGGGATTGAGTGTGACAGAATGTTCTGGTTTGCAGTGGAGCAGATTGCTTTGGATTCGGAACAAACTGGAGTTGGGCAGATTGTTTTGTAGTGAAGTGGGGATGATTGTAGTGGAGAGGGGCAGACTGGAGTGGGGAAAATTGGAGTGGGGCAGATTGGGGTGAGGTGGACTGGAGAGATTGGAGTGGGGCAGATTGTTTTAAATTAGAGTGGGTAGATTGCTTTGGATTTGAGTGGGGCAGATTGTTTTGGATTGGAATGGGGAAGACTGAAGTGGGGCAGACTGTTTTGGATTGCAGTGAGAGGTTGTTTTGGATTGAACGGGGGCAGGTTGGAGAGAGGCAAATTGTTTTGATTTGTACTGGAACAGATTGGAGTGGGGAAGATTTTGTTGGACTGTATTGGGGCAGATTTGTTTGACTGTATTTCAGCAGATTGGACTGGGGCATTTAGTTTGGGATTGCTGTGGGGCAGATGGTTTTGGATTGAAGTAGGCCAGACTGTATTAGAATGGAGTATCAGATTGTTTTGGATTGGAGTGGCAAGGATTGATCTGTATTGAAGTGGGGCAGATTTTTTGGAATTGGAGTGGAGCAGATTGGAATGGGGCAGATTGTTTTGGATTGGAGCGGGGCAGATTGTTCTGGACTGGAGTGGGGCTGATTGTTTTGGATTTGAGTGGGGCAAAATGCTGTGGCAGATTATTTTGGATTGAAGGGGGGCACGTTGCAGTGGAGCAGATTGTCTTGGATTGCACTGGGACAGACTAGATTGTTTTGGACTGGAATGGGGCTTATTACTTTGGATTGGAGTAGGGCACACTGCTTTTAATTGGAGTGGGCAGATTGTTATGGATTGTTGTGGGGCTGAGTGTTTGGACTGTAGTGGGGCAGACTGGAGTAGGGCGGATGGTTTTAGATTGAAGAGTGGCAGACTGTTTTAGAATGGAGTAGGGCAGATTGGAGTGAGCAGATTGTTTTGGATTGGAGTAGGACAGATTGTGTTGGGTTGGGGCAGATTGTTTTGAATTGAAGTGTGGCAAGTTGAAGTGGGGCAGATTGTTTTGGATTGGAGTGGGACAGAGATGAGTGGGGTGGATTATGGTGAGGTGGACTGGATTGGAGAGGGGTGGATTAGAGAGGGGTGGATTAGGTTAGAATTGGAGGATTGGAGTGGGGCAGATTGTTCTGGATTGGAGCAGGCATATTTGTTTCAGATTAGAGTGGGGCAGATTGTTTCAGATTAGAGTGGGGCAGATTGTTTTGGAGTGGAGTGGGGTAAACTGGAATGTGGCAGATTGTTTTGGATTGGGGTGGAGCAGATTGTTTGGGATTGGGGTGGGACAGATTGTTGTGTACTGGAGTAGGGCATACTGTTTTGGATTGCTGTATTGGAGTGAGGCAGATTGTTTTAGATTGAAGGGGAAGACTAGAGGGGGTGGGCTGGGAGTATTGAAGTGTGATGCATCGGGTGGATTGGACTGAAGTGTGGCAGACTGCTTCAGATTAGAGTGGGGCAGACTGCTTCAGATTAGAGTGGGGCAGACTGCTTCAGATTAGAGTGGGGCAGACTGCTTCAGATTAGAGTGGGGCAGACTGCTTCAGATTAGAGTGGGGCAGACTGAAGTGGGGCGCATTATTGTAGGTGAGAGTGGAGCAGATTGTATAGGAGTAGGGTTAGATTGGAGTTGGGGCAGATTGTTTTGGATTGCTGTATTGGAGTGGGGCATTTTTGGGAGTGGAGCGGGTTAGGAGGATTGGATTGAGGTGAGGCGTATTAGTTTCAGGTGGGGTGGATGGGGCCTACTGCACGGTGATGAGTTAAATTATCATGTGAAAAATTACACATAAGAAAGAAACAATGTTGCTTTGCAATATTTTGAATAAGATAAGTCATCTTTTGATAACAGCGCCCACGAGCAAAAACAAATTATGAGTGCAAAGTGAGAAAAGAAGACTTGGCAAACTAAAACAAGCATTTGCAATGCAATGGGTCTCGCATATTTCAAACAAGTTAATTGTCATCTTTTGACAACAGCGCCCACGAGCAAAAACTGCAACAAAAAAGTGAAAACTGAGAAAAGACGACTTAACAAAATAAAATAAAATTAGCTTTCAAAAAAATACAACTTTGCAATTTTGTTTGTCCTGCTGGTCACGTGTTTGCCAGGCACAAGACAAGTAACTATAGAAAATTCAACTTTTACTTTTTTTTTTTGTCCCAGGCAAGTTTTTGACAGTCATGCGCCTTCAGTTTGCATGGCACTAGAATTTAAAAGAAGGAAATAGTACCTAAATCATGTCAGGAGCAGTGGACGGTTACTGATTAAGTTGAATCAATCAGTGCTTGGTCCCTAATCCGCAGATGAATGGGAATGATGATATGGCCTGCAGTGACTAATTAAGAGGCTGTAAAGAAGAGTGTCACGCAAGCCAACAAATGGTAAGCCACGGAAGGGCTAAAGCCCTTTTGTAACTAAAACAGTGTTTTGCTAGTGATATGCATGCGCTAGTGCATGCTATTGCAGGCCTGACCCTAAAAAAGATAACACAAAAGAATGCCTTCAGAAACAAATGCCACTATCTTGCAATAATAGTTTAGATTTGCTTGCATCTGATTCACTGTAAGTGATTAAGAGTTTGGTATTTGAGATTTGGGAACTATGGAAAGAGATCATACATTGAGAAAAGAAAGATAGAACTTGAAAATATTCTTATTGATGGGTGAGTCATATACATGACTTGGTCTCAATTAAAGCTTTGGGGTACATATAAATTGGGTCATCAGAGTGTAAAAATTCACCTGGCACAGTTGTGATTCTTTTATAGATTTACTGTCTGACCCACTCACAGAGGCCCAAGGTTTTACCTTCAGCTATAGTCAGGTTTCAGCTCTCAAAATCCTCCAGGACAAGGCTAGAAGCTGTAGCGAGTCGGCTCCTTGAGGCCAAATACCTTTACTGTAAGATCCTGCTGACCCAGTTTTCAGCATGGCAAAACCCACAAACCTAGTTTTCTTACCCACCTTGGGTTGAGCATTTCTGGGCAAGAATCAGCACCATGCCCCAGTCCTCTGGAGGTGGAAAAAAAAATGTCCAAGTCCTACTTTTCTCCAATTGATGGGAAAGCTTATTCTAGTCAGTCCTTCAGCCACTAGCTGCTGAGGGCAGTCTTATGGGCACCAAATCTCTCTTCAGCCAAGTCACCTGCATGCCCAGTCCTTTGTGGTCAGTGAGACCTTCTGGGGCAGGAGTCCCTCTGTTTTTTTTGTCCCAGAAGCAGCCAACTAGAGCAACAACCACTTGACTCTGTGGTAAAGCATTACAGGGCACGCACAGAGCCCCCACTTTAGATTGCACGTTTTACATTAGCCTGTCTTTCTGATGGTGAACTTTTACTCACTTTTTTGCTCATTTGATATGTACTAAGAAATCATTGTACAAGCGGCACGTTTTTGTAAGTGTTGCTGTCATTCAGTACACTCCAACCAAGGCTAGTGACACAGAACAAGATGCCTTAAGTGTTATAGTTGTCCATTGAAACCCTTGAGACCCGCACGGGTGAGTTGCGCGCTTTATAAATGTTAATGATTTGATTTGATTTGAAACACATCATAATTTGCAGGTATATCATCACATCTGCTCTGCACCTCAGACAGTATGATATGAACGGTTCTTGTATTATAAAAACTGCCACTGTGTACCATTCGGCAGAGGAGCACTCCTGCCAGGATTACCCTGAAACGTGGTGCACTGTGGCTGAGATGCAGTCCTGCTCACTCTCAGCTCTACGCTGCAAGGGATGATAATCTACACTACACCAGACTGTCTTCCTCACTTCCAGGGACATCTTATCCAGTTATGTGCGATTAGGCTATCCAAGTTGATCTGGCAGAGGGTAAGCCCACTATGCTTGCAATAGTGTAGGTAGTAACAGACAGGAGTGTACCAACATAATAACATTACCATGGTAGAACTCTTTATCTTTTTCACCATTTAGTAATGCTGGCTACCATGCTACGTCGCATTTGCCTAATAACTGCAGCTCATATTTTTTATGCAATTCAATTCTTGCAATAAATGTTTGAAACAACATTTTTGCATCTTTCTTCTGTTTCATCTTGGGTATGCAGATCTGTTTCCATGATTTCCTTGGGAATCAGAGTAGTCATGTTCAAGGTTGCAGATACCATTTGGTACTCTGGAATGTTCAGGGATTCACATGGGGCACTGTGAACTAGCTAGGAACCTTGTCAACATTTTCTGCTGGTGTAGGCGGACTGAGTCCTTTTACACTGTAGTTTAAGTTAACCAGATACACAGTCCTACTTGAATCGTATGAACTGTATAACAACTTGTGGAGAGCACTGCTGGTCTATGGGTGCTAGGAAGAGTCAGGAGTCCTTGAGACAGCCATCTTCTTACAGCAGAATCCAGGACTCTTTCTTTCAGCTGGGCTGCCTTCTTCAGGTGGGGTTTTCCTAGTTGCAGAAATGTTCGGAGGTAGTGGAGGGATGTGCTAAGAGCCAGTGATCACAGAATTTATTCTCCACACTCCTGGTTATTACATTTCCCTACGCCACGTACTTTTGTAGCACATTCTCTTCATCTTACTGAACAATTACACAGGAGCTCCCATTTTAAAATGGCAGCACACTTCTGCCACCAGACAGGACTCTCTTCAGACCCTTAGCCGCTTCTCTGTTTGGATAAGCTCCCCTCCCAACTTACAGGGTCTAGACTGGTTTTCTATCCCATTGCGACTCGAGTCTGGCTGTCTAGGAGATTCCTGGACATCTCTTACTGAAAAGAATAAGTGTTAAAGGGGAATTCCTGGGCATCTCCAATAAAAAAAAAAGAATAAGTGTTAAAGCTTTGCCTTTACTCTGCAAGCTGTCCTGAACCTCATCCCAGACAGCTAATTCCTGCTAAGTGTCTGGTGGTTAACATCGCCTTCTTAGATTGGGTAAATCTTGCATTCAATGATGTGTACTTTAACTCAGGAGGTGTAATAAGATGTAGAACTAGTTGTAAGCGAGATCTGGCTCAAGCAGCTTGAAGAGCATTTTCTACAAAATTACGTTTTGACCATCAAAAATCTGATTTCACCATTAGATCAGATTTTGAAAGTAAAGTGAAAACTAACTTTGAATGACCTTTCTAGCATTTCCTGAGGAAAGATGAAAAATAAGTATTTTAATCACAACTAGGCTTATCTTATGAAAAATTTAGCTGAATGTATGCAGTGGAAATCCCTTTTAGGGTCCACTTCCTAAACATATAGTTGTATTTATTTATATACAATAGACACCCTGGCTTGTGGGCTTACCATGCACATTTTAGAGCGTAAGTATTAATACATAAAAAAGGCTTCACAACATGACAACTATGCTCCCCATAGGCTGCATATGCAGCCTTATTTTTCACGGTGCCCAAAGTCTCTCCTAAAGCACACTCACAGGTGCACATCAAAAGGGTCGTCATCAGCCACTCATGCTAAAAGATGAGCAGCTGGCTTTTCTGCAGAATACTTTCTCCTTTGTGAGCACTTTATTTGAATTATGAAATAGCGTCTTTCAGGAGAACAGCTTATTTACCACTGAAACCAGTGATCAAATGGCACACTGGCTATTCATTGATAGGCTCCGATTATTGTGAACTGTGAGGAGGTGGGGACTCTTGAAATTGCCAACTATGACAATAAACAAACATTAACAACTAGGATGAATCACTTGCAGAATCGAAGCATACAGTCAACATTCCAAAACATTCCTTTCTTCCCTATTCTCTCTAACACATTACAATTGCAGCACTTGAATGGAGTTTTAGGATGGCACACATGCTATACAAACATCAAAAATGTCGATCCCTTTTTCTCTTGCCTCCCCTTCTTCCCGATTTGCTCTGTGCTTTGATGTACTGTCAGCATTATAAGAACAAACATGCCACAGCAATGTCTCTTCTCCATATCCCTTCCTTCTTGTTTCTTTTTCCCTATGTCTCATTTGTTCACTCAGTGCTATGAAACAGCTGAAGGTAGTCTTAAGAGCTACACATGGAATCACTGTGGTATATCATGTAATGGGGCTTATGAGACACCATACTTCCTGACGCTGATGTTGTCTTTGTAGATGGTTCATGTCTGAGGGACGACAAGGGGGTCCTGCAGGCCTCCTATGCCAATAGCACTGCTTGCAACTTGCTGGAAGGATCATATTTACCAGCAATAAATAGCACTCAATCAGCAGAACTTATTGCACTGACCAAAGCTTGTTGTTTGGCCAAAGGGAAGAAGGTAAACATATACACGAACAACCAGTATGCCTTTGGGGTAACCCATGATTTCAACTAGGGTTCCTCACTTCAGTTGGTCATCAAATACAACACGCACAGCTGTAGGCTCTGTTATTGCCAGCTAGATTAGCCATTATAAAATGTGCAGCACACGCTTCCTCCAGAGCTTATATATTATGAGGAACCGCATTTGTGGACGGGGAAGCAAAGAGGGTAGCCATTACAGGATGGGAGTTGGATATGGTCCAGACGTTACCAACTGCACAGGTTGCAAAAACAATACATGATGAAATATGTTTAGACCCAAAAGTAATTCAAGGAAAAGTAGATAAAATGGAAGTAACTATGTGGCAGGATAGTGCGTGTGTGTGGACAGAGGAAGGATTGTGGGTAGGATTAAGTGGTAAAGTAGGTTTGCCTCATCTACGGCTCGTTTATTTCATGGTCCTCATGCTGCTAACAATATCAGCAGCCTGAGAGCAGCATGTAGATTGGTGTGGAGACTTCAATTACTGTACTCATAGCGCCAAGGGACAGCACGAGGACTGGAGGAGGCTAGCCAGCAGAGGTAAGTGACTTTTTTTTTTTTTCATTTTCCCTCCTTCCCACATGCCCTAAATCTAGTCGGTTGCCCTAACACTTTCAGGTTAGCTGCGGCCATTGTGTTTATTATATATGTCACCCCTAGGGTAGGCCCCAGAGGGCAGAGTGCAATGTATTTATATAGCGTGACATGTTTTTATGTTTTCATGTCCTGGTAATGAAAATCTTTCCCCTTTTCCCTACAACAAGGCCTACCTCTCTCATATGATATAAAATGTAATAAGGCAACTACATTTTAAGTGTAATTTCCAAACGGGAACATGCAACCCCTTCATGTTTAGTGTCTCTGGAATCACTATTTAAAATTGTAACATATGGTGAAGCTGAATTTCAAATTGCAATTCTGAAAATGCCCCATTTGGAAATTTGGAATTTTCTTGCCTTAGCCATTTGGTTCCTGCAGCCTTTTTGTCGGTGTGGTCTTGTTTTATTTATTCAATTCAGCTCTATTTTTCTAACCTTGTGTGGGATACATATTGAGGTATGTTTTCACTTTGCTACTGTTTGAAGTGTTGCACAATTCTTTACACATTGCCTCTAAGTTAAGCCTGACTGCTCTGTGCCAAGCACCCGGGGATAAGCGGAGGTTAAATTATGGTTGGCTTGTTCCTTACCTCGAAAAGGACAGTGGTTGCTGCTTGATCATGGCTCAAACTCCACTCAACCAATAAACCCATTTCTTACAGTCATACACTTCACTTTTGAAAAGTGAGCTGTCATGTCTTGACTGCAGTGTTATGTTAGTGGTTATTTAGTAAGCATGTCTACTGAGGTTTATTGGTGATAAATGACCAAGAACTAGCATAATATCACTGGGCCCTACTGGATATTGAAAGGTGTATTCAGAAGCTACATAAAAAGCATCAAGGAAGATTCAGAGCACAGGATTGATGACAGAAAATTCTGTTTTAGCAGCAGTGACTGAAAAAATCACAATCTCCAAATTACACGGTTCTTGGTCTCAGCACTAGATGGTATTGTGAAGTGAATCACAAATCATTAATAGGCCTATATCACCAATATTCAGGGTCAGGACAGTCAGGAAAGTGCACACAAAGAAAAAAAAATAGAGGGGCCTTTGCATGGTAGAGGCACCTTTTCTAGCTATGTATTACTGCAATATCTTTCTAACTACTCGAACTTTCATCCCACCAATTGTGCCAGAAGCAGAATGGTACACCTGGCAGAGGTAGGTGTGTAGGGGCTGTGTGGGTGTGTGCATATGCGTGTAAGGGCTGGCTGTGTGTGTATGGGCAGTTATGACCTTACAGCAATGCTAAATAGTTCTGAGTAAAACTAATTTCACCAATACAGTTTCAAGACCATAGCACACACAATGTAACATTGAATAGCAGTGTCACAGGGCACAAAGTCATAATTCTAGCAAAACATGGGTCCAGAAAAAGGCAGAAATTCCTCGGATTACCATGCAGAAAAGGCAAATTTACAACAAGTACTCAATAAATACACATACACATGTATAGTAATAGGCCTGGCATTGCAAATATTTTAAGATTTTTGTTGTGTCTTGCAAAGCCTTACTAGGATAAGCATAAATTATTATGCACAAAATACATGTCAACTTGAGATGCCAGGTCCTTAACTCCTAATTTACAGTATCTCTTGACATCTATTTTGCTTACTTCTAGTATGCTTAAATTCCCATTTGCCCTAATGACAATGCTTCACTCTTCTCAAATGCCTCACCAACACTACACTGTTTCACCTGAAAGGCACCCTTCAGCACATCGCAATATCTTGAAAATGTTTGACCACATCACTCCAACACTGAAGGAGTGAAGTCAAATACATTAATTTAGCGTATTAGCTCCGTGATATTAGGCACTCATCATAGAAAATGCTAGGAACGCATTAAAATTAAAACAGCAAGGCCATCAACTGTTTCCAGAACTTCTTGGAGTTGCTCTCTTGTCTCAGAACAGGAGGAGCATCATTCCCATGAATGTCATTTTTGAGTCTCCAGGGGTCGCAGTTGCGACCCCCTAGTACTGCCTTTGCAACACCTGGCCCTAGGGGTGGCAAAATCAGTGGCGCAGACTCAGAGGCAGATCCAGAGCCTTTACTTTCAGCCTGTTCTTTTTTTTTTTAAACTAATAGTGAATACTATTTTATTGTTCACTATTAGTATATTAAAAAAGAAGCACGCTTAGCTGCAACTGGACCTTTGATGGAAGCTGTGGTAAACAAAAATGTTTTTAAATGTATGTTGTGGGTGTTCATGTGGGGGAGAGTATGCTTATGTGAGGCAGTATGTGTATATGTTATGCGTGAGAGTAGAAGTGAGTGTCAGTAAGTAAAAGTGTGTGAGACTGAGGACCAGATTTACTATTCTTTGATGCAAGGCAATTCTCCACCAAAGATGCTGCACAGTCTTGCGTCAAAGGAAGGAAAAAATGCACCATATCTGCTAAGATATGGTGTACTGTTCTCTCCATCTGCACTGGTGCATTTTTTGAAGCTACGCACCAAAGCACAAGCCCAAGTGTGTGGGTCTTCTCTGAAGCATATGTTTTGTGCTGGAAGGGGGTCCCTTCCCATACAAAAACTATGCGTTAAGGCTTTGTCCACTTTGAGTGTGTGCGCTGTACACTGCAGCAAATATGCAAAGTGAAAACATTTCTCCTTGTTAAGCTGCCTTGAGGAGTCATAAGATTTTAGACCAAATTCCTCTTTACCAATGTTTGTAAATAGGGATTTGCATCAAAACCCATGGATAGCTGCATGGGAGCGTCTATGTACCACCCACGGAATGCCCACTATACACAAAATAATGAAAAGCAATTTTGTGTTACTTCGGGATACTAATTCCACCCTAATACTTTGCAATAGGTTTTTGTCATCAGATGAGCTGCAAAGCACTACTACCTTTATGTCTTTTCCAGTGTGTGCTGAGCAGGAAACTTAATAACAGTGCGCACTCTTTAGTAAAGCTACTTTTTGATTAATGAGTTAAAACAGGAAGGTTGCAGACCAAACCCGAATATCATAAACCAAATAAAACAGAAGAAATGTGTCGCCCTTACGCATTCCATGATGGTGAAAGTGAAAATACTGCAGAAATCATGAGGGCAACCTTACTAATTCAACATACATTTTTAATTTAGTAGAAAATACCTTTATTTGGAGATCTTCATTCTCTCTATTAACTTCCAAGAGCTGGAGCTCTTTGTCTTTTAATTTTTCAATAATCCTGTAGTATCTGGAGCTGAAGCCATTGTCAGTATCTGACTCGAATCCATTCTGAAATGTCTGAGTAGGACTCTGAAAAATACAAAGAATAAAAAATACAGAATATGTACAAAGATGCCAACAGGAAAATCTGTAAAGATAGCTCATGCAATTGTAAACCTTTTGATTTTCTAAAATATCAGGTATTATTATATGGATATTTAAGGACATAAGCCTTGTAGCGCAAATAAACAGAGCTATATAAACCTACTTAGCCCAAGAAACAAATGTATAAGGTAAATGATGCGCACCAGGGCTCTTCCAGTTAGTGCATCCATGTCATGGTGACTCGTATTGCTGTTGATTTAATGAACATGGAAAAGCTAGATACTAGACATAACAATCAACATTGCAACAAAGAAAAAAAAGTCCTCTTCTTGCACAGGGCACAACAAAGTGCAGTTTTACAATAGAACCATGGGTAGATGCATTGAAATGTACCTTGCCGGCAAAAGCAGAAGTCATACGACAACATTTGAAGAAACCCATCTCTGCCCTCCAGGTTTCCTGAACCTCAGACCTAGCTCTCCCCCAGTCACTCAAAAGGAGGGCAGAAGCATGAGGGGGGAAAGGTAGGCGGTACTCTCAAACCGAAGTAACACAGACATAGCCACTGGCTTTTGAGGACCAGTACTATGTTTATTTAAAACACACAGAATCTAAGGTTGTATCCAATAGTGAATGGGCCTAATTTATTGTTTTAAGATGCAGCAGAGACAACGTCCCTCCCATCAATAAGCGTTCTGACCAGCGGGAGACCAGAACATGCTATGTACTGGCTATGAGGAGAAAACCTACTTCATTAAATATACCCCTCCTCCTGCATGAATCACAATCAGGTGTTTTTTGTCCCCATCATGCTTGGTAACGTTAAGATTCCGCGAGACTGAATCAAGTCTATTTCAAGGAAGATTCAAAGCCAGCCAGCACTGTTCCTGCAGAAGTAGTCTCCTATAAAATATTCAGGTTGACTGTCAAATGCCACAAAAGAACCTATACCTATCGCACGGCCGTTCATTTCATAATTAAAGCCTATCAGCTTTGAAATGATCAAGTGTTATTTGGTGCCGCCCTCCGCTCATAAGACCCTACAGTGCCCACTTTCACCAGTATAATAATAATATCCACATCTTCATAAAAATAAATTGTCACGTGGGTGTTGTATTGGTGTTGACTATAATAAACGATAAGGGCTTAAACCGAATTAGGACAAGTCTAAAATCATGATGGGTTTTCATAAGACATAACCTTAGGCATTCAATATGGCACTGATAAGTTGTATTGTTTGGGGAAGAGACCTATTTGCTACTGGATGCTCACGAGCTGCAGCCCATTTCCTTTATATGTGGGTCCTTCATCGAAGGAGCATATGCATTCAAGATCCTATACATACCTTTCAAAGTCCTGCAAGGTACTCTTATTTTTGAGGAAAAAAAGAAAAGTGTTACTACTTTGTACACAAATTTAATGCTACCAATCTTTATCCACCCCAAGCTTTTCACTTTAATTCCCACTTCGTTCAGATCGGTTTTGTTTTGCTTGCAAGTTCAGTGTCAAGAAGTCTCTTAGTGAACGTGTACTCTATAACATCAGAAGTACACATACACATGCGTCTTTAGTCCATTACCTTCCGCTCGGTTCAATACAGCCCATGCAGGACCTTGCATCTCATATACTCCTGGCTGAGAAGACAGACATGCTTATCATGCTAGCCCCATGACATAATATGAGGGAGCACTGAAATCTTTACAATATTGGTAACAAAACACACAAGCTCATGAAAACAAAAAATCATCATGAGTTGGTAAACACCCCAGTGATCCAGGAGTGCAAGAAAAGTGAATAAAGGTATTCCCATTACGAATAACAAAAAAATATATCAAAGGTTTCAAACATCAAGAAGAATGAGCATTGGCAAAGCAATAGGTCTGGCTTTGGCTGCTGAGCTACTGACTTTGCCCGTGCTGGTTTCCTTTGTATGGTTTTTATTAAAGTATAACCAAAAATATTCAAAGGTGGCCGCACATATGTAAGTATGTATGGAGACACAGGGCAGATATATCTGAATGGTTTTAAATCCATTTGAAAATGGGCGATACTCGTGCTGCTTGATAGAGATGCAGCATGCAACTAAATTAAACATGTATTGACAAAGCAAAAGCAAAGTGCAATTGCAGTCGCAAAACAGCCCCGAATATCTGTAGTGGATCTCCGTCTTTGCTTGTGCATTCTACGTCTGTGTGCTTATTGTTGGCAGTTAGCTATAATGGGCCTAATTAGCAATAGTGTTTAGGAGGGCGCTCTCCGAGTTTTTGCCAATAAAAATCAAATGTTCCTTTGAAGAGATAGTTCAATTGTATTGTATTGTAATCGTATTTATATAGCGCTTACTACCCCTGACGAGGCGTCGAAGCGTTTTTCGATGAGTAGCACGCTACTCCGGAACCCAACAAGAATTAGTGATGGATTAGTATCATTTAATAATGAGTAGCCTTTACTTTGACATCAAAGAAGTTAGCAAATTGTTCTAAAGTAGTTCCAGGGTCCACAAGTGTGTGAGAAGTAGTACGGTTGTTAGTAGCCTTCACTATTTCAAGGGTTGTTTTTGCAGATTTTTTAGCAGAGTCAGAAAGAGATTTGATATGTCCTAAAACACTGCCTACCTCGCCCTCCTGAGCATGACCGTCTGTAGAGTCCCCGTGTGCTTACACCAGCCCTCCCTTATTGCTAGGCAAATGCTGAGAATCCAAAACAGTGCCACTGTCGCTAACACTGACCATGCCCACAGCCTCACAGTGCCAAAACAAACACTGCATGTTCAGCCCAGAAACTCTTCTATTATTCTAAATCAGCTCTAGTTACTTGGCCAGCCATGCCTTTTTGTAACAACGTCCACTGCACCATTAAAAATATTGACTGAAAGCTATTCTAACACATTTAATGCACCACTGTGACAGGGTGATTGATGTGATTGAAGTACTACTTTAAAGTGGCCCTGTTTAGTTCTACAGACAGTGGAAAGGCCCCTTTCCAAGGTGATAGCCAAAGTCTGTTATCAGTAAATGCATCAAATCCAAGTGGCTATATACAGCTGGTGAACCCTGTTACAGACTACATGGACTTCTGGGGCCTCACTGACATGACCACAATGAAGCTGCAGTTCTGCAACTGTTTCAGAGCCTGGCGTGTGGTATAACCTCCATTGAAATTTGATGCTGAGGCAATTCCCTGCATTTGCTGCAGTTACAACCGCTCCAGCCTGCAGCATACTTTTTCTCTGTGCATAAATTACACCACTTGACAACGCCAGGCTCCTGGGAATTCACTATGATGAGCATCGCTGCAGGCTCAGACTTCCAGCTGGCACTCTATCCCTGGTAACCACCTTCATTTAGGTAAATCAGAGGGTGGCAGTGAAAGTTATTTTGCTGCAGTACATGGGGTTTCTCTTGCACATACGTCTTATGTTATGCATTTCATCGCTATAGCGTTTTCAGCATATGTTTCGTGCTGGGTGCCACTTTTATGTTTGCACTGATAATGCCTCAGCTGGAAAAGGTGGGCCGTCACGCACAGTAATATGCGGAAGCAGTGCCAAATAGTTGAACTGTCAAAGGGTCTCAACACTCAGACTAGATGCAGCATGTTTCGCCCTTCCCCAAGGGTCACCCACAGCTATGTTTGACATACGTTAATATTTTATATTGGCTTACTTCGTCTGAAATAGACCCCATAACTAGTTTCCCCTACCCAATACCACAGTCGCATGGAGGCACTCGATAGGGTGTGTGCATCAAGTCACAAAGTTATCAAATAGGCTTTGCTTGCTTAAGATTTTCACAGTAAATTGCAGCCAAGTTACTCACCCCCCCTCCACGAAGCCCCAGGGGACTCCATCCCCTGGGCCTGATTTCATTAAAAAAGGGGAGGGGGAGCACGCCCCCTTACCTGAGCCAATGTAGGCCCTGGGAAGGCCCAGGGGCTGAAATGCTCGGAGCCTTCCATAGCCCCTGGGGAACCGATCACCTGGAGCCGGCTCACTAGTTAAATCCTGGGGAGCTGACCCCCTGGGACAAAGTGGTTTCCTTCACTGCACCTACGCAGGCAGGGAAACCTGTGTTTCCTGGTGCCTGGCAGAAGCATTTTTTAATCTCCCGTCAAAGTAACAGTGAGGTGTGATAAAAAGGAGTTTAAAAAAAACAAAACTTAGAAATTCACTGAAAAAAAACAAAAGTTCAAGTAACATTATAGTTAGGTGAACAGGTCAGTGACAACATTAATATTTTGAAACAGAAATTCACCAGTTATGGTTACCAGAGCTAGCTATAACTTGCATCCCCACCATGCACTGCTTATGCCCTTCCATATTACATCACTCACTAATGGAATTTTACCTATGTCATGTTGCTGTAGTCTTGTGGAGGTCACAGGTGCGGGGGTCTTTGTATCCAACTGCAACCAGAGTGGCCTGTATTGGTTTGATGAGGAATAGAACTGTTGACGAGCTGCCTCTACTCTTAGATTTACAACCACCAGTTGATATGAAGAACCAGCAAATTTAGTTTTCATGCACATCCTCAGGGAGTGATTTGAGGAGGTGTTTGGGGCCATGACATGGTCGGATCACTAAGTCCCCATTGCAGCATCATGAGGCTGTTTATTTGTTGTGGCTGTTAATTTGCTGCCTTCTTCGGACAACAAGTTTTCAGGGCATGAAATGGTTAAGTAACAAGCCCCATTGCCCATCAAATGTTGACTAACCCTCTAGTGGCTATCTTTAAAGTTTGGGGAGGATTTGGCTGAATGAGCCCATCTTACTGTAGAAAGTATGCAATCTTGTCAGTGTAGGGGCCATCTTGTATGTTTGGGATCACTTGAATGAAACAGAACTTATAAAGCACCTTAGCTGTACCGAAGAGTATACTGGCACTAGCGACTAATGAGGAGTGGCATACCTGAGCAAAAAGCTAAGTCTTGAGCTTCTTTTCAAATACAGCTTCTGAGGTTACGGACCAAAGCTCAAGGGGCAGCGTGTTTCAGGATAAAGCTGCTAACAAGGAAAACGAGCAACCACCCTTCCTGGCTAGCTACCCCTTGGAACCTCTGCTGGTGGGCATTGAGACAAGCATGACTCCCTGTTTGGATAATGTACGCTGGCAGCCATATACCGAGATTCTGAGTGGAAGAAAGAGACTCAGCATTTCTACGGGGAGCCAGTGGAGAGAGCTCAAGTAGGAGATACCAATGCTTTAAAAGGAAGCTTGAGAATGAGCCACACCACCACATTCCACACAATCTGTAACCTATTAATGAGGTAGTCAGGAATGCCCAGATAAAGAACATTGGCATAGACTGGTCTCACGGTAATTAAGGCATGGACAGCTGCCTTCCTGGTAGATAACGGAAGGGAGTGCAAAAATGTTTTAATTGTCCAGAGAAGACCAAAACAAGTCCCAACCACAGCCGACACTTGTGACTGGAAAGAGAGATGGCTATCAAATTTGACCCCAATGTGACACATTTTGGCACATGAAGAGGCTGAAAAGGGCTCCTTCGGGCCAACAGTTCGCCCAGTTGTCAGAAGAGATTGGCCCAAATAGAAAGCTTTCAGTCTTGTTCCAATAGCACAGCATGTGATTACATCATATTCATTGAAATACAGCTGTAAGACACAACTTAATTTGACCAGAATCAACATTTTCACCTTGTGCAAGGCGGAGACCTGATTGTTATCCACATAGGAGATAACTTTTGCGCGAAGAGACTCAGCAAGCTTTGCAAAAGGTGGCAAATATGCATCAACATCTGAGATTCATATAATCTCGGAAGGCCACAATCCTGTGTGGCTGTTTTTAGAATTCTTTCGCAACACATTCTGACACATTGTATCTAGAGGCTCCCTAATGAAATAATTGCTCGATTGTGGTGATAGGTACACCAAGTCTCATCATTATTAGGATGCTATTGTGCTATTTAAAAAGTCAGGCTTTTCGCAACATATGGTCAGAAGTGATAGGTAAGTCATAGCATATTTAAAGAACAGACAACCTAATAACCCCTCAAGAGCTTTGTTATCATCAAAGTAGAGGGTTCAGTGCTGACAAGGGGATAATTCAAATAGTCCTTTTAGCAAAATAGCGAATCTAAGGCTGAATATCATTAAGTTAAGTCAAACGGAGTGAAACTCAAAGCAAAACAAGTCAAATCATTAAACACAAGCAATTTGATTAGGAACGTCAAAACACAGGCGTACACACACAAATAAAAATTAATTCTTCTGTATTGTTTTTGCTGAATGATAATCAAGATTATTGATTACATAAAAGATATATACAACCCAACATACATTAATCATGTACGTACACAAGCAAAGTCTTACTTCCACATCACAGATTAATTAATATAAAGTCCACTATCTTTATATGTAGAATCGGTCCTCTGTATGTATCACAAAATATCGGACAATCCAGAAGTACTGGTGCGAGAAATGGAACGGACATAAACGTTTCGGTCTCTTGTGTCAACAGTACATGAGACCATCCTCAGGAACATATATGATGGTGGAGTTTCAAGATGACCCAAAATGAAAAACAAATGTTGATGGTACAAAACAGCCTAACATTATTTTAAAGCTAAATTACTTTTATAGATAGGTTCACTTGGAATATAGTTCACATTCTCGAATGGTATTTTTACAATAAACACCATAAACAGCTCCACAGCGTCAATCTAGCAGGCGCAGTCGAGGGTGCCGGCATCAAGTCATAGTGACAGCATCTATTTTGTGACACACCATATTGCTGCCATTTTTGGGACATTTGGTATCAGTTTAAATAAATCACATCGAAATCTGTGAACATCACATAGGCAACTAATACTATATTCAAATGTTGTTGCTACATTGTGGAGTGTTGGAACATGGCATCCACAAATGCCACAAATGCCACAATTTCAGTCTCAGAAAGGAGATACTTTTGGAGTGGGAACTGTGGAAAAAACGATTTGATTCATATCTTCTTTCCAATGGTGGGGAGAAGTTTTCTGCTATAAAGAAACAGGTGGTGCTTCTTCATAATTTAGGTGTTGAAGAGAGGAATATTTATGATAGTCTTGATGAGCTATCAGTAGCTAGAGCAGATGCAAAACCTGGTGATTGGTCTAGGATTTCAGTGTTAATGCTTGAATGTCATTCTGGGGCATAAACTAAGATTCTACTACAAAGACATGTTTTTTACGAGAGTGCAAGGAAAAACTAAAAATTGGAAACTGTGTTGCAGTCTAAAAACCTAGGCATGCATTGTGAATTTGAAACTTTATAGAGTCCCTAATTAGGGATTGATCAGTAACATGCACTTTTTATCTCAAGGTACAAGAAAAACTTCTTGCAAAAAAATCCTAATCTGAAGAAAGCTACTGTTATCACTGAAGGTATGGACAATACCACTATATGGATGAAAGACATGGGAGATGGCAAAAGCCAAGAGGCTTACTGCAAATATGTTGATGTGAGTGAAGAAACAATTAATGTTGTGGAAGTTGATTGTGTTCTAAAAGGTAATTAGGATAGCAGTACCAAAACTATTGGCAACAAAGAATTCTGAGGCAAATGTTTCAGATGTGGTAGCGAGGCACATCTTTCAAACAGTGTGGAGCAGTTTTCAAGATTAGCCACATGTAAGCAATATGGGGTACTATGCTAGAGTGTGCAAAACCATGAAGATGTAATGTGTGCCTTTAACAGTTAATGAGAAAGCAGTAATTTCGAGTCTCATGGGTAATGGTGGTGTTGAATGTGAAATATTGATTGGTAAAAAAAAACCTATAAGACTGTTGGCGGATTGTGGCTCAAAATTTGCCGAATGGTCTGGCTCAAGAGATGTTTTCAGATGGCAGAGGAGAATAAATTCTCCTTAAAGGAAGTGCTTTGTAAAACATGGCGGGCTCACAGAGTCGCACTAAATGTCATCACATTTGACTCTCCTTTTCTCAGCTTGAGGTGTAGGTTACCAAATTCCAAGCTCAACTGAAATGCTTTGTGGAAGAATTCCTGATGGAATGACATCTGGAAGATACAAAATATAGTAATAGAAATATAAAGGCAGGTATGATGCCACCATGTTGTTTAGCTGGAAGGTGGGTAACAAAGCTATGGTCAGAAAACAGTCATGTGAGAAAAGGGTTAAAAAAAAAAAAAATGCATGAAGTTTTATCATAAAGAATATTAAGGAAAATGTGCTAGTGCTACTATAATAAAGCTACACCCAACTGAAGAGGTTAGAGCAAAACTAATATTTGGTTGCTTGTGTTCCATTTCAGGGAGGGCTGTGCAGTTTGGACTGGACATTTGGAGCAAGGACAAGTCTGACTTGCATTTGGCAGGGTCCAAACTGAGATACCATGGTGTGCATAATAATGATGGACTGGGATGCAGCCCCAAATAATTACTGGTGGCTGAGATTAAGTCAAGCGTTCCATTCATGATTTTTTATATACTTCAGGATGCTTGTTGGGGCAGCATACTGAAGATGTAAAAACGTGGAAAGTGACATTTACTCCGGCAGTGCCCCATTTTAAATCACTTCTGGAAGGAAGTGTAGAACCGATGGAAGCAAATAATTGATATTGCAGGACATATGATTCAGGCACTCATACTACACAACTTTGATTTGTACCCAGAGATCATGGACCAAAGAACAAGGTGATTTGCAACAGCTTTAGCCACAGTAAGGTTCTGTATCCTGAGACATTAGAGAACAAACTGCAGCCCTATCATAGACACATTTATTTTTGTTTAGGGAAAAATTATAAAACCACACAACCTCCCCATGTGGGCTGGCAGGTCTCATCTGGTAAAACACAAAATAAACAAAGATTGAGAAATGTCAAAACACGGCTTTGTTTTAGGCAATTACTAGGACACAATATGTAGATGACGTAAAGTTTCATGATGTAACCAAGAGATTAGCATCTGGAAGGGAATAGAAGCATATGCCACACAGTAGATATCTTAGGCTAATGCATACACTAAATCATAGTAAGAATGTATGTACAGTGGTGTACACTGCAGCAAGTGATTCAATTGTTCAGCCATCACTGATCAAGGGTTGTAGTATAGCTTTGTATTCAAATGTATTGATCATTTCAGAAAGAGAAGACAATGTGAAATGTTGAAGTAATTTTGACCATGTAAAACAAATCTTACGCTTCAAGGGCTCCCCACTGAAGCTAAATACATGTTACATGACAGCAGTCCTTGATACTTAACTAACAAACTAATCCTGTCAGGTGGCCAACGCACTCTTCAAAGCATGAGGACATTTATTTGTGCATTCTTTTTCCTTTGGGAAAAAACACACAATGGCTCAATCTTTCTAAGCCAATGATCCCGAAGTCAGGAAAGTCCCTCCCATATGCCATATTTGCTGTCAAATCCCTGGCTATACTCAAAGATCTGAAATTCTTACTTTTGCAAATATGTTATCACTTAGGACTTGTCTAAATGTGTTTCCTTATACATGGTTGTTCCTAATACATATTCCTTGGATCAGTGTATTTTCTATATTACCCATTCCTTCCACTCACTTATACAACTTTGCCTATTATATTTTACCTCAACTATATTGCTTTCTTCTGGCTCTTTCGGTCCCTGCACCAAAGTGCCATCAGTACTGCACTCTAGTCAATCTTCATGTACCTGGTATTATATTTTCCTCCATATTTTGTTCCTATGTTAACTAGTGTTAACTATGCAGTAATTTATCATGTTCTGTTCACATACTGATACTTCTCCCTTTTTTTGGACAGTGCTCTGTGTCACTGGGCCATGTCCAGGCTATATAAAAATGTATAATTAAAAAGACAGACTATTTTGTCTTTGGACTCAGACAGATTAAAGTGTAAAATGCCACCTATCACAGTGAGCGGAATAAGTGGATGAAGTGGGCAGATACAAAATGTGAAAAATAACTGAACCGACCAATGGATGAAGAGGGCTAACTGAAAGCCCCTGGATGTATGTGCGGTCATGTATTATTATTTTTTTAACGATTTTGTGGGCAAAACTAAATGTCCTGGCCAATGTTATATATGAAGAGAAGGACAGAAAAGCATTTTTCTCAGTGGTGCAAGTCGTCCTGGTGCAAAAGTGCATGGTTCACCTCAATGTCTGGGGACGGTTTGGGCATGCAGTACATCATCCTATTAACTATGTATGCATCAGTTGTTCAGGGGTTCAATCAGGGTATTCTTTCAGGTATGGTAGCTCCTGGACAGAACCTAACAAGAGAAAACTTGTCATACCTCCAATTCCTCCAAGGATCAATTTCATTTTCCCCACCTTGCCTCAATGTACCCAGCAACATTTTTATATTCTGAACATATTTATCTTTGCTTACCTGTGTGAGGCCTATCAATAGGCTGCAATCTACTAGGTTTGTTCCTTTTCCTTTGATTTTCAAACACAAATGAGACAAAACTCCAATGTATGATTCAAATATAGGGAACTGCTCAGCTTCAATTACCTTAGAATCAAGTTTGTGATTTGTGGATGCACCACCAATATCCTTAAATATCTGATTTCGAATCTTCTCAAGCGTTGTTCGTATCTAGACGAAAACAGATTTAGAAATTACTAAAAGAAGAAGCCAGTGATGTCCTTATCTAATAAACATGCAATACATAACTCTGCCTTGCCTTATTCTCAGTCATGATAATTTATGCCATGGGAACCATGTTTTCTTTTTTTCACAATATTTCTCCTTTTCATTACCAATACGAGTTTAGATTTGGTATTTAACCCCTTCTGTGCCCAGGACGTAATGGTTACGTCCTGAGGCACAGTGCTCGTGTGCCCAGGACGTAACCACTACGTCCTGGGCACAGAGCCCAGAGCGCTCCCTCTGTGGGGTTCCCCCCCAAGGCAGGGATGGAAGGGGAAGCCCTTCCCCTTCCACCCTGAGCCTCCCACCCCCGTGATGTCAGCGCGCGACCGCGCGCTGACTATCACAGAGGCCTTCTCCCATGCGATCGGAAGAGAAATGCTCAGCATATCTTCCGATCATGTGGAGGAGGCCTGAGAGGCTTCAAAGGGAAAGAAAGGAATTTCCTTCCCTTTGAAGTCTCTCAAAGCATTTCAAAAGCCGGATTGTAAAGCAATCCGGCTTTTGAGATGTCCACTAGACACCAGGGATTTCTTTTTGAAATGAAAGTGGCATAAGGGGAGCGACCCCTTGGGCAAGGGTCGCTCCTCTAGGGGGCAAATTATATTTAGGCCATTTCTGCCCCCCTTGGGGGCAGATTGGCCTATTTTTTTTAGGCCAATCTGCCCCCAAGGGGGACAGAAACCACTAGACACCAGGGAGTTTTTTTCCGTTAATTTCTCGCAAGGGGAGCAACCCCTTAGGCAAGGGTCGTTCCCCTCGGGGCAAATTTATTTTAGGCCATTTCTGCCCCCCTGGGGGGGCAGATCAGCCTATTTTAATTAGGCCGATCTGCCCCCAAGGGGGGCAGAAACCACTAGGCACCAGGTTTTTTTTTTGTGTTGTTTTACAGATGGGGAGCGACCCCTTAGGCAAGGGTCGCTCCCCTGGAGGGGCAAATTGTATTTTATGCCATTTCTGCTTCCTTTGGGGGCAGATCGGCCGTTTTTAGGTCAATCTGCCCCCAAGGGGAGCAGAAACCACTAGGCACCGGGGATTTTTTTTTTTGCAGCAATGTCACGCAAGGGGAGCGACCCCGTAGGCAAGCGTCGCTCCCCAGGGGGGGGGGGTTAGGAGGCAGGGGGCAGGGTGGCAAATACATTTTAGGCCATTTCTGCCACCCCACCGAGGGCAGATCAGCCTATTAGGGGGGGGCAGAAGCCTCTAGGCGCCAGGGCTAAAAAAAATTGGGGATATTTTCTTTGTTTTTGTTTTTTAGAGGTGGGGAGCTACGGGTCGCTCCCCGGGAGAGGGGGAGGCAAATATATTTTAGGCCATTTCGCCCCCCTAGGCGTCAGGGATAAAAGTTCTTTTTTTTTATTTTTTTTTTTTAAGAGGTGGGGAGCGACCCCTTAGTTAGGGGTCGCTCCCCTGGGTTGCAAATTGTATTTAGACCATTTCTGCCCCCCTTGGGGGCAGATCGGCCGATTTTTGTTAGGCCAATCTGCCCCCATGGGGGCAGAAACCACTTAGGCACCAGGGATTGGGGTGTGTGTATGCGTGTGTTTTCTTTAGGGGGGGCAGCCCCTTGGGTAAGGGTCGCTCCCCATGGGGGCACATTACTGTTGGCCATATTTGCCCCCAAGGGGGGGGGCAGAAAGCCCACCAGAGGCCAGGGAAGTTTTTTTTTTTAAAAATAAGAGGGTGGGTGTATGGCCATATCCCCACCCCAAATAAATGGGGCCAAAGTTGTTCTGCCCACCAGTGGGCAGATGTGGCTATTACCCATGATCCATACCCCGGGGGCAGAAAGTCTACTAGATGCCAGGGAATTAAAAAAAAAATATGGGTGGTGGCTACCAACCAGTATGGGCCTGGTTACGCCCCCACCTCAACTGAAGGCGGTAACAGTCTTTCAGCTCTCCCCCGCACTCTAAAACATTTTATCCCACAGCAAGCAAGAAGATATTTCATTATTTTGGGTTTTAGTTTTATATTTGGGCCATGAGAGCTTGGCTTACTCTCAAAATCGTCCCACTTGGAATGGTGAGGGCTGCACTTTATGGACTTTGGGGCGCTGCGATGTAGAAAAATCCACAAGACCTAGACACATCTGAAAAATACACATCTGGGTGATTCCAGGGTGGTGTGTTTCACATGCACCCCGCACCATTTTTGTACCCACAATCCCCTGCAAACCTCCTACTTTGCTGGAAATCACACATTTTTCCCAAGTTTTTGTGTTGGAACCTTCCGGAATCTGCAGGAATCCACAAAGTTCCTACCACCCAGCATTGTCTCATCTATACCGATAAAAATTCTGCTGCACTTGTCAGCCTAAAAATGTTTTTTTGCAAACTGCCCTTTTGGACCCTCTTTGTTCCCCCCCCCCAAATATTGACATGTTTTTGGCTCTTCCCTTTCACAAGCACTTGGCCCACCTACACAAATGAGGTATCATTTTTACCGGTAGACTGAGGGGAACATTGGGTGAAATGTGTCCCAGTGTGGTGATCCCACACAGAAATGTGGGAAAAATTTGATTTTTTTTAGCTAAATTTGAGATTTGCTGAGGATTCTGGGTAAGAAAACATTGGGGGATCCACGCAAGTCACCTCACTGGACTCCCTCGGGTGTCTAGTTTTCAGAAATGTCTGGGTTTGGTAGGTTTCCCTAGAAGGCTGCTGAGCCCAGGACCAAAAACGCAGGTGCCCCCCTGCAAAAACAGGTAGTTTTGTATTTGATAATTTTGATGTGTCCAGATAGTGTTTTGGGGCATTTCCTTCCGCAGGCGCTAGGCCTACCCACACAAGTGAGGTACCATTTTTATCAGGAGACTTAGGGGAACGCTGGGTGGAAGGAAATTAGTGGCTCCTCTCTGATTCCAGAACTTTCTGTCACCAGAATGAGAGGAAAAGTTGTTTTTTGGCCAGATTTCGAGGTTTGCAAAGGATTCTGGGTAACAGAACCTGGTCAGAGCCCCACAAGTCACCCCATCTTGGATTCCCCTAGGTGTCTAGTTTTCAAAATGCGCAGGTTTGCTAGGTTTCCCTAGGTGCCGGCTGAGCTAGAGGCCAAAATCCACAGCTAGGCACTTTGCAAAAAACAGCTCTGTTTTCTTTGTGAAAATGTGATGTTTCCACGTTGTGTTTTGGGGCTTTTCCTGTCGCGGGTGCTAGGCCTATCCACGCAAGTGAGGTACCATTTTTATCGGGAGACGTGGGGGAACACAGAATAGCAAAACTATGCCCCTTGCCTTTCTCTACATTTTTTCCTTCCAAATGTAAGACAGTGTGTAAAAAAGACGTCTATTTGAGAAATGCCCTGTACTTCACATGCTAGTACGGGCACCCCGGAATTCCGAGATGTGCAAATAACCACTGCTTCTCAACACCTTATCTTGTGGCCATTTTGGAAATACAAAGGTTTTCTTGATACCTATTTTTCACTTTTTCTTATTTCAGCAAATTAATTGCTGTATACCCAGTATAGAATAAAAACCCACTGCAAGGTGCAGCTCATTTATTGGCTCTGGGTATCTAGGGTTCTTGATGAACGTACAAGCCCTATATATCCCCGCAACCAGAAGAGTCCAGCGGACATAACGGTATATTGCTTTAAAAAATCTGACATCGCAGGAAAAAGTTACAGAGTAAACCGTGGAGAAAAATGGCTGGGGTTTTTTTCACCTCAATTTCAATATTTGTTTTATTTCAGCTGTTATTTTCTGTAGAAAACACTTGTAGGATCTACACAAATGACCCCTTGCTGAATTCAGATTTTTGTCTACTTTTCAGAAATGTTTAGCTTTCTGGGATCCAGCATTGGTTTCTCACCCATTTCGGTCACTAACTGGAAGGAGGCTAAAAGCACAAAAAATAGTAAAAATGGGGTATGTCCCAGTAAAATGTCAAAATTGTATTGAAAAATGAGGTTTTCTAATTCAAGTCTGCCTGTTCCTGAAAGCTGGGAAGATGGTGATCTTGCAACCGCAAACCCTTTGTTGATGCCATTTTCAGGGAAAAAACCACGAGCCGCCTTCTGCAGCCCTTTTTTCCCATTTTTTTTAAAAAAAACAAAATGTTCACTGTATTTTGGCTAATTTCTTGGTCTCCTTCAGGGAACCCACAAAGTCTGGGTACCTCTGGAATCCCTAGGATGATGGAAAAAAAGGACGCAAATTTGGCGTGGGTAGCTTGTGTGAACCAAAAGTTATGAGGGCCTAAGCGCGAACTTCCGCAAGTAGCCAAAAAAAAGCTCGGCACAGGAGGGGCAAAGGCCTGGCAGCGAAGGGGTTAAAATTCAGTTGCATGCTTCCTGCTTCTGTAACCAATTTCGACATAGCCTGAGTTTTTCTGTGCAAAGGCCACCAATAGATCACACCAATTGGATGCGGGCCAGACATCTGTTACAGTACTATAAAAGGAGTTCTCAGATATCAGTCACCATTCCATGCCTTGTTAAAGGGCTGTTGTCATTAAAATATTAAAAGGTACACCTAGGCTACAGGGATCTTTTGGTAGGAGGAGTGGTGAAAGTTGCATAATGCTCCATAAAGTTGATTACAGGGTTCCCCATCTCTACTGATTGTTAGTCAATCCGTTGTTAAAAATCTTTATTCAGCATAAAACCATAAAAGATACATGAAAACAACAACATAAAACCAATACCGCATACTCCAGGGTCAAGCAATCCGAAGCGACTAAATGGTTAAAATCTGTCTCCGGTTCCACCATATGAAGAACAACAAAGCCAATGGGCAAAACGCAATTTGACCCTCCAGAGATTAAATTCACATCTCTAAATGACAAAAGTGGATGGGTGACTTCTGGTTTAGAAAGGTTTTTTTTACGCTTTAGTGTAAGGAAGAGTTTAGGGGTGGTGGGAGCCTTTAGGCATCAAGAATGTTTGGAGTTTAAGGGGTGGAGAGTGGTATTTAGGGTTCACAAATGAGTGGAATTTAGGGGTAATGAGGGTTTTTTAACGTTCTGGGATGGTGGAGTGTAGGATTGTTGAGGATTTTAGGGTTCACAGTTGGGCAGAGTTTAGTGGTGCTCGAGGGTTTTGGGGGTCAGAGATGGAAAGAGTGTAGGGCCAGAAGAAGCTTTATGATTTTGGAATGCATGGAGTAAAGGGTTGTGAGGGGTTTAAGGGTTCAGAGATGGGTAGTGTTTGGACGTAGAAAAGGTTTTTTAGGGATGGGTGGAGTTTAGGAGTTGTGAGGAGTTTTCAAAGTACAGGGACGAGTGATGTTAAGGAGGGGTGAGGGTATCTTTTTAGGGTTTGGATGGGTGGAGTTGAGAGGTAGTGAGGCTGGGATGCAACAATGGCCCTAGCAGCCGCTGTGATGCAAGGAGGCCCCCAGCCAGTAATAGTGGCCCACACCTTTCAAGAGGCCCCCATTCGGCCAATAAATATCTGTGAGCTGTCAGAGACTTTGGGGCGCTCATCATATTCTGCAGGGGGCCCCATCATTCTGCGATATGCCACTGTGATGAGGTGATTTAGGGGACAGTGAGTTTAGACATAGAAAAGAGTATTTAAGGTACAGGAATGTATGGAATTTAGGAGGTAGGGATTGGTTTTAGGGTTCAAGGAGGAGTGGTGTTTAAGGGTGTTTGGGTGTAGTCTAGGCAAGGTGAAAGATTTATGGGTCGAAATGGCTTTAAGAGCCAGGGATGGGTGCAGTTTGACAGCCAGGGATGGATGGAGTTTAAGGGTCAAAGATGGGTTGAGTTTTGGCATGATGAACGGTTTATAGGAGGCAGGGATTGTGACATGGTGCTAAGGAGCGGTGAGAAGTCAGCGAATTAAAATCATCTGAAGTAATGGTCTGACACTGTTAAAGATATAGGGCCTCATTATGAGGCTGGTGGTCTTGAGACTGCCAGCCTTGTGGTGGCGGTTCTGACTACTGCCAGTTTGGCAGTCTGACCGCCAAATTAATACTTTCGCAGTCAGACTGCCAAACGACTGATGTCTCCACTGGGAACAATGTCCCTGACGGGCTGACTGCGGTCCAGGTTAGAATCACCACGGGCAGCGCTGAAGTCAGTGCGGCCCTGCTGATTATGTCCTTATTCCCCACCAGCCTTTTTATGGTGGTTTCACCGCCATGAAAAGGCTGACGGAGAACAGGTGCGGGGGACTATAGGGGAACCCATGTACTTGGCATGGGCAGTGCAGAGGTCTCTCTGCCCAGCACCCTCACAATGCTCACTGTCTGCTTTGCAGCAGACAGTGAGCATTGCGAGGGTGCCGGTACACCATGAAGGCGGCATGCTGCTGGCTCGATTATGAGTTGGCGACAGTGCTGCTGCCACTTTCCCACTGGGCTGACCGGCGGCAACCTCGGTTTCTGCTCGTCAACCCAGTGGAAAAGTCGCAATGGGCACAGTGAGGAGGTAACCAATATGAGGCACCCTCCCCATCGGATGTTCGGCAGACTGGTCTTCCCGTATGCCAAACTCATAATCAGGTCCATAATCTAAAGTAACATCCCATGAAGTATAGCACTGAAATAAATACCTACAACAAAAATCTCAATAAAACCTGCAACCATTCCATGCACACCTCAAACATTAAATATGAAAAAGCCAATTTTGAACAACCAACGCATTCTATGAATTGGTTTCAAAGAAATAGTAAATGCTATTTAACCTGCAAATTTCCATAAAAATAATTAGGTTAAATAGTTGCATAGTAATGGTATTCTATGAAATTGATTTTCTATGAAAGCACATACAACCATTAAAGGCCATTTTGACATATGAAAAAGCCAAAACATTTTTTCTACTTTTCATTCCTATAAATTTCAGTTACAAGGACAGTGTTCAGTCATGCCTACTCCCAACCAGAGGGTAGGTTAGATGGGGAAGAAGATTCACTCACTAGTTACAGCTTTCTGTATATGTACAAGAATCGGCTTTCCACTGACTTGGACATCAGTCTAATTTTCTCACCTATCCAATAGCTTCATCAATATTTTTCAATTGAAAATAATGTACTGATACTTATAGGATTACTTTAGTGCTTTTTGGTTATTTATGTACAAAAGAAAGAATATAACACTTAAGTTATGCTGGAAATTGCTTTTTCGCCCAATGCCTTTGCCTTACTTCCTTTCAGCAATATCACCATATACTAATTTAAATGTTGTCTTTCCCTCTAACAATTCCTCTTCTATATATCTGGGGAAAAAATCTGCAAGTCCATCACTTTTTGCTGCTCTGTTCTGAAGCGGATTAAATAGGTTTCCTTTGCTTACACATACACAGGTTAGGTGTTTGATTAGGGCTGCAAGTCTCTCCTGATAAGTATTGCCACAAACCGAGATTTCTCATTTCCAGTGCTCATCCTATATAAGACCTCTTAACATAATGGGCTACCCTATAAAGAGTAATTTCTAGAATTTGGTAAAGCCATGAGCTACTCTTACTAAGGCCTACTGGCATGCAAACGTTCATGTGTTGTGCTCCCACAGGAGAAGATACTACTGTGACAAGGAGAGCTGTTTGATCTTCTGGTATGACACTTGGCAACTATACGTCTTTGCAAAATCTAGAAAATTGGACTGCATTCATTTAGTATTATTGATCCTACAAATGTAGGCATTTGGAATACACTGCTGGAGACTAGCAAGAAGGCATTTGGTGATACATCTTGTCAAAAGCTATTGCTGAGGCAACAGCTTCTAAAAGTAATAGCCAGATGGTGGGACTCCCGCTCCTGTGTCCGCAACTGTCTTTATCTGGCCCTAGGTTGAGAACTGCCAAGCATGAGCATTCCTTGCTTTTTTTCTTATTCACATTGTACTGTTTGACCCTTGTATGTATCTGCAGCACACCTTTTCCGGCTTTATTTTATGTTTGTTTTTTGTTTTTTTATTGTTTCAATTTTGTAGAATGTCTTTGCTTTCTATATACATCTCTTGACTCAGCATTTCACATTAAACAGTTTTTGGCTAATCTTTTATTTTTATAAGCACAAAGTACATAAGATGGTATAAACAACTCATTCTATCAGCTATTCTTCAAAAGTTCTCTAAAACCCAGTCTTAATGTCTGTATTTAGTCCCACTGCTATAGCCTTGCTATCTAAAAGGCACTATGTGAGTCAGCCCCTTGTTTCCAAATTCTGAAGAAAAGTGGAATCACTCCTCTGTTGTTTGCACTATGATCCACTCAGGTTTGTGGATAATGGTTGAATAGATGTATTATTAGCAGTCAGTGTTTCAGGTATATCTAGCACAATTTGCTGCAGCACTCACATTTCAACTATTACCTAATGTGTCTGCAGAGGTTAGTAGTGGCACCTATGTTTCTAGGGCAAAGGGAGTTCTGCTTGGCTAAAACTATTTGTAAATCTGTGAGGCTCCAGACTTTGTAAAATGTGATTGACCTGGGACCCATCATTTTGTATTATGTACCTGCACAAAAACCGTAGTTTATTAATTTCCACAGATCGCTTTACTTGTAAATTTGTATTAAACTACAAAAAAGCAGGGGATTGCATTTCAAACATAACAAAAAGCCATCATGTGAGATTCTGTTCTACAAACCTAATGATATGATGATAGCCTAATCATGTAGGGAAATTACAAACATTTAAATAAAAGTAGTTTCACTGCTTTTTATTTTACCTTTTTCACATACTCTGTTTCTTCTTTGATTTGTGCTGGGGTGGATCCATACAAAAGGATAGAATTTTCTTCTGTATTGAGTTCTCTTTGCAAAAGTCCATTTTCAGCCAGTGGCATGGTTGCCATTGCAAATTGGCCATCAACACTACAAAATAAACACAGTTTTACTTGCATTTGCCAAAACAGGTCCTCACCAACATGTGAAAAGAAACTACAAGTATTAGCCTCAATTTTATTTAATTGAGGAGACGTTTTTGGAATGTACATCTGCAATTAAAACATAAATGGGCACATTAGGAATCATTGGAATGTCCACAGATCCGATCTTCCTATTTCATGTTTGAGATTCCACCTTTTTTCTTCAACTTTTAATTATTCTTGATGGACACAAAACTAATATAAATTGTGCAACTACTTAATTATCATTGAAATATTTATAATGGGTTATTGTAATAAGAGCATAAAAGGCATTAAAGTAACATTCATCATATCAAATTAAGCAGCAGATTCTGCATCGAACACATTCAGGAAAGGAATAAGAATGTACTGAATTCTTTTCTACATCTGAGTCTCAAGCTGAAATAGAAGACCATGCTTTTCTTAAGCGCCACTACAATGGCCTAAAATTGCCACTACTGAGGAAGATGCCGATTTACAATCCCAACCATAGTATATTTGCCATCAGTGTGTTTAGTGGATCCCACTTTGAATACGGGTCTAAAAAGATATCCCAACACATCCCTCTCTTACCCCAACCACAGGACCATCAAGACAGACAGTGAAAGAAACACAGGCAATTGAGAAAGCAGTAAGCTATGGTAAATGGGACAGTGGAAAGAAGGCAGATTACACTTTTTAAGAGGGTGCCCTCATGCACACCAAAAATATCACGAGCTGTGAAGAAGGGCGTATAGCCTCCTATGCTGCAGCATTTCCAATTCAATCTGGAGAATACATAGACCCCATCCATCTAATGGCCTGATATTGACTGCTCATCAGCCAAACTGAATGCTCAATGCCGAACACCGATATGGCATACTTAAATGCCCTACCAATACTAAAGACTAAGGTTAATTTGTGATCAACATGTTTCAATTTGTATTTGTACAGCACAGCTCTTTATTCCAGGATATTCTTCTTGAAGGGTCCCCGACTCTACAGCCCTTATAAAGTGATGACAGTATGTTTTATTCATAGTTAAAGGAATGATAACATCTGCAACCAGGAAGCAGAGCCAAAGGAAACATAGGTATTCTTGTTTAAACAAACCATTAACCTCTGTATAAATAAATGCTATTTCGCAATAAATATCTGTTATTCTGCTAACAAAGAATAGTTTATTTAATTAAAGATCAGTTAGTGCTGTGTTGTGAGACAAGAGTAGAAAGTACGTTTATACATACTGCATAAGCTATTAAAAAATGGCATAGTTACACCGCTATTCGGTGCTTAATTTCTTACAGTACCAACCGATTTGACAGGGTCAGTGCTATAAAATATTCTGTCTATGCAATTTACAGGATAAAATTACTAACTCTTAAGGTCATGGAAAATGGCTGAGCTACAAGAGTTGTTTCACAGACATTTGGTGCACTAGGAGCAAGTAAAACCCAAGACAATAGTTACAAACCTTTGGTTGCTAGAAATCCTGAGTGCTATATGGATAGAAGCAAAATCGTTTTTTGAAACATTCAACACTACTTCTTTGTTGAGAACACCTACTAGGACCCACTGAGGGGGGGGGGCGGGTGACACTGCTTCGCACTCTTTCATCACCTGCATATCCAGCACATCTCACTCATTATCATTCTCTAATGGAACACCTAGGCATAAAAGACACGTTTGCTTAGATTGTGGCTGCTTGGCAGGAAGAAGCTCACTGACAAGCATCTGTCTGGTCCATCATGTCCTGGTACCCTCCAAGTGCGATTATTATCAACAAAGACCCGCTACATGAAGCAACATCATGTGCTTAGATCTTCCATTATTCAAAGTTAGGAAATGTCAATGTAACTTCTATTAGCGTGGTCCATAGACAACCAAGACACTTCCTGCTTTTCCATGATGAACACAGCAAAGATGCATGGCTGGAGTTAGAAGTCCGCAGTTTATTATTGACTTTGTTTTCATCACTATGCAAAACATGAAAACAAATCAGTTTATTTACATAAGCATTAATTGAGACTCTCACCAACCTGAGGTAGCTTCCACTTGACTTGTCTTTTTTCCTGGAGGTTGGAGGGTAAAAGTTTGAGCTGTTTTAGGCTTCAATTACTACATTTGCAACTGTGCTTCTGCCAGCTCCCACTGTACTTTGCATCGGAAGAGCTATGTCCACACTGCGGCCATCCCAGTTGAACTCCTAGTCTCTCTCCACCCCCCTCCCTCCACCCCTGTCAGCCCCCTCTTCCCCAGTGACTGGGCCATTTGGCATCCCATGGCTCACCAGCAGGGACGGCCTTCCATCTGGTCATTCTTGGTACCATGGCGTTGGTCTTGTAGCAAGTAGACCGCTGTTGTAGCAGCCAGGCTGAGGGGTTTCAGCCCCTTTGCTGTTCCACCCTTTTAGTCCCCTTGTTTTTGCTCCTTGCACCAGCTATCTGATTAATCTGTGTGATGGGAGCTTGTGGCCCTGGACACTGGTTCACACCTTGGTTCGTACTGGCACAGATTACTCTGTTTGACTGCCCTGCCATGTTCTCAGCTCAAATATAATAGTGCATACTAACATTGTGATCATGATAAGCTGTGGACTGACCTAAAATAAGGAGGCATCGACTTTAAACCATATAAAACAAATCTTAACCCCCCATGTTTACTGTTAATAAAATGTGCTAGAGGATTTCTTTTCATCTTTTTAACCTAATATGTAAAAGGTCGCCCCTTTCCAATTCTATGTATTAATTTTATATGAATTCTATTCTGAAATTCTATTTGTTTTTTATTAAAAATAATTTCTGGTACCCTCAATCTCTCACTATTTTAAGTAAGTAATAAATGCAATACACTACAATCTATGTGCCACTGCACTCTACTCTTTGCCACTCCACTCTACGCCACTGCAATCTACGAGGCTGCATTGTATGCTGCTGAATTCAACTCCACTGAAGTCTACACCACTATACTCTGCAACGCTCTACGTAAATGCACTCTACACCAGTCCACTGTATGCCACTCTACAAGACTCCACACTATGCCAACCCCAATACACAACACTCTCTGCCACTCCACTCTACAACACTCTACTCCACTGTTTGCCATTTGACTCTACGACACTCCACGTAACCCTGCTCTATGCCACTAACTTTTAGCCATGCTGAACAGCAGCCATGCTGGTGTACAACATAGCTAAAACACATTGGCAAAGGCCATAGCTCTTGCACATGCGAGACCCATTGACTTTGAATCCCTGTGATGGCCTTCAATCGCAATTTATGACCTACCTCACTAATAGTCATAAGGTAGGGTTGAATTGCAACCCACTACATTTTTAAGACATATTAGTACATAGGTAGGTTCTTTAAAATTGTTACAGGTCGCAAAAATACTGGGTGCAGTTTGCGACTAACATTTTGGAACCAGATGTGCGTACACCTGGCCCCTACTAGTTTGTCCTCGCATCTCTCACCCATTTATGTAGATTGTATTAAGCCGCCCATATCTAACGCCGTTCCAACTTCACCCTGGTATTGCCACTCCTGAAGCAAACAGAAAAGTTGATTCATCCACTTTATTTAGCTACAAGTGTTTCTCAACTGCCTACTCTGCACAGTTCTATCAACTGTCAGTCCTTCTACCCTCTGTCTTTTTTGCCAGCAAAGGTCCTACATCTTTCTCATGGTCATCAGAAACTATTGTTGTTTCATTAGCATGTACAAAGGCTAGTTAATATAGTGGGTTATCCAAATCACTAACCAATCTTTCAAAACCCTTCTGGCACACGTCTCTCCACTGAATCTCTTTTTAGCAAACAACATCTTCACATTGGCCGATTTGCATAATTTTTATAAATTTACTATAGTATTTCACCATACCAAGGAAAGATGTTAATCCATCCTCATTACCTGTCTCTTGTATTTTTAATATTGCACTTATGTCCTTTTTCGGAGAGACCCTCCAGATCATGAAGTAAGATGACATAGGTAATTAACTTCACATACCTATTTACAAATAATATTGAACCTTTTCAAAGACTCACCCGAACTTTCTGGATACAACCTAATCTTAATCCTTGCCATACAACGTTCTGAGAGGTGGATTGAAGATTCATTCGTACCTATTGAACTGACCTCTCAGTATCCCATTTACTCTGCGGTCAATAAATTCTTGCCCTGATAACCTGCTAAATTAAAAAGGGTCGACACGCGGTCAACATCTTCTCGCTGGAAAAGATTAAATTGAACTGTTTGCAGGAACAATCATGAACCTCTATCCTCTTGGAAACAATTACATGCACAAATTGTGTAATTATTATTTTCTGTCTCCGTTGCTTTTTTGTGATCACCATATTGAGCCTCTCCCACGATTTTTCAGGCACGGCGTATTCACCTACCACAATGAGCACTCACTTTGTAGATATTTATGTTGCAACTGATTATATATAACACTAATAAAATTCCTATTTCATGAATTTCACTTTATGTCAGTTCTTATCGATTTAGTGTGAATGGCAATACATTATTTAAGGATTGTATAACCGTTTGTTTTTCCTGAAATGATACCCAACAGGACATTGTGGCATTTAGATATCTTTTAATGCTGAGCTGTGCTGTGCTGGTCCGGCAGTGGTGGTGGCGCAAAGCGGGTGGTAATACATAACCCCCAATGCATAAAGCATGAGTCAATAGAGCCCCTTTTTAATACTTTTAATAATTTTGTGGGAGAAATATACTGCTCAGTTTGAGAGGCAGTGTGGGTGCCTGTGTCGTTTAGAAGCAGGCTGCACACTAGTTTTTATTTTCACCACTATACTGTTTGTGCTAGCAAGAGCAGCAGGTATTCGTGAGAAGTACTCACTAAAGCACACTAGTACACAGTGATAAACCCTTAAGTGATTCCATGATGACAAAGACACATCCTGGCATTTATCCACAGACATAACATTTCAATGTTTTTGCAAGAAACACACTCACCCTTGATAGAGAGGCTAGGACAGCTCCCCTGCTACAGGAGTGACTATACAGATTCACAAGGATGTCCCCTTCCTGTACTTGGCCACAATCAATACCATCAGAGTAAATTGATCTTGGTCCAGGGGAAACTAGGGTGCAGGCATGTCACATTTGTTCAGGATTATGGGCTAATTATAGAGGAACCTCATTTATGCACATGTTCTCAATATATAACAACTTGCCTCCTATTACAGTATTTTGGGGAGATTTCAATAGGGCACTAGAACAAACCATTGCGTGCTGTAGGCCCTCGCCCCATACAGACATAGCACCTTCCAAAGTACTGGTAGGCCTGACATGACAATACTGCCTGGTAAAATCTGGAGGGCTAGGAATCCTAAAGAATCCAAATTTACCTTCTAGTCATCGGCACATGACTCTTCATCAAGACTGGATTACTGGTTACCATCCATGGGTACATGCATCTGGGTGACTTCAGTTAAGACTGGTGCGCATGCTCTCATACCATTCGCCCATTCTCCAAAAATGCATGATCTATGACCTTGTGTCACAGGTCTAGTTATGTAGACTCCCTTCTGAAGCACTGTTAGACTATCGCTTTTTTTTTTAGTTTTTCAATTTTCAGAATCAACACAGTGTCGGTAGATAGCCCAGGCTGACCCAGATCTGCCTGCAGTGGCAATTTTCCCTTGATGCCGAAAAGGCGTTTGACTCCGTTGCATGGAATTATTTGTTTGTAGTTTCAGAACACCTGGGCACAGGTAGAGGGGCCATGGAATGGGTCCATCTCGTATACACATAGCCAACAGCGCAAGTGAATGGCCAGTTATCCAATATATTGCCTATATGAAGAGGCACCAGAAATGGGTGAACTTTAGCCTTACTGCTTTTTGCGATAAGCGATGGAGCCCCTGGCCTGTATTCTATGTAAATACTGGGCAGATAGGGGTGTGTACATGGGGACGGTGTAAAATCATGATTTTGTTATATGTGGATGAGATACTGTTATATGCCATTCGGCCTGACATAAGTATATCCCAACTCATCAGAACTGTTCTACTATTTGAAGGGGTGACTGGCAACCGCATAAACTGGGACAAGTCAGAGATATTTCCACTGACTAGCTCCATAACATTCCCTCAATATAAATACCCCTTATCTGTAAAGACGAGCCGTTGCACTATCTATTCACAGGAACCACAATGTACTGCTGTGGGAGAATTACTAAAATATACCAAAGTATGCCAGGAGATATCAGCATGTTGCTCTCACTGGCTGGTAGAGCACCAGTGTTTTGCTTTCACTAATGACCGAGCTGACAAAAATCTCTGGAATGCACTTCAGTTCAAAGAAGACATTTATTATTATTTCTCCATGAGGTTTCTAAAAGATTAGTAGGTCGAAAGCACACGTTTAAAAACAGTCCCAGCAATGAAAAGAAAATATATCAAAATGATTCTCAACTGCAATAAACACAGCAAATATATGTAGTTATGATTATGCAAAGCAAAGAATAAAGTAAAAATTCATCACCGTAGGGCCTGCCATGCTCTTCATCTTTCTCATGCCAGCAAGAAGATGACCCCGTTCAACTACAAGAAAGAGATATCCACCCTCACAAGACAAATGTTAGGCATTTGACATCCAATCCTGAGCGAGGTCTTGGAAATTCCAGTGCTACTGAGCAAGGCCACCGTTTTATATCTTAAAGAACCGAAAGGGCTCTCTGAAGAAAACCCCTCCCATGAAAGAAATATTCAAATATTATGGCTACTGTAGGTCAGAGTTGGAAGAAAAAGCGTTGAGAACTGCCCAACACCTCAAGGCTCTTCTCCCAAGGCTGAACCGTTCCCTGCACTGAAAAAACATGTACATTTTTATCATGCTGACTCACTAACTGGTCGGTGAAAAAGAATATCAAAAACAAGCACAGCTTACCATGTGGAAAAACACAGCTCAACAGCAATGTCTACTGCTACGATAAAGTCAATAGGCAGCTAAACTGAATACAAAATTTAATCTCAACTGGTGAACACTGAATAACTAATCCAGATGCAAAGTGGTGCAACACAAAGTCAGTGGTCAAACATACATATTTTCATTACAACCAGTTATCAAAATGATTATCCAGCCCAGAATACTCAATCTTTTCTGCAATATCCCAATTCCATTGCACGCATCACTTCTTAAGCAGTTCCATTCCACACTTACATGTCTGCTCTAGGCAGGCAAGCAGCCATGGGCAGGTTGAAACACTCTGACCCTTCCTAACGAACTGGGGTTGGGGGATTAGGGTTTCGGATATCAATTTTTATTACTCCCTGGTACGGGCAGAGCATGTGTGACATTGTTATGGTGAAAGTGCATGGCTACATTACATACACGGAAGAAATTGTGGACCAGATTTCGCTGATCACCAGTGTTAGCCCCGACAGCCTTAGTATGGTCTTCCCCCAAACTTATTGCGCGTTACCTTCAATTTTGCTGAATTTGTTTTTGTTGGCCTTAGGACTCTGTACACTTTACCACTGCTAACCAGTGCTAAAGTGCTTGTGCTCTCTCCTTATAACATGATCTGATTGGCATATACCTAATTGGCATATTTAATTTACTTATAGGTCCATAATAAAGTGCACTAGATGTGCCCAGGGTGTGTAAATTAAATGTCACTAGAGGGCCTGCAGCGCTGCTTGTGCCAACCACATAAGTAGCCCTTTTACCATGTCTCAGGTCTGCCATTGCTAGGCCTGTGTGTGCAGTTTCATTGCCACTTCAGCTTGGCATTTAAAACTACTGTCAAGCCGTAAAATACCATTATCATACATGTGCCACCCATAAGTTCGACCCTAGTTAACCCATAGGTGCAGGGCAGGGTGCTATGTAAGTAAAAGGCAGGACATGCGCTTATAGGTTTTACATGTCCAGGTAGTAAGAAAAAAAAAAAGTCGTTTTTCACTTCTATGAAGGATGCTCTTCTCACTGGCCAGCATTAGAGATCCCCTTATATGATTTTAAGTGGTAATCGATGATCTGAGAGGAATAGATTTGTCATATTTGGTATGGTTGGAATAGTAGGGAGAAATCCTACTTTGATTCCTCATTACTATTTCAGAAATGCCACTTTTAGAAAGTAGGCTTTTCTCTACGCTTACTGCCATCTGTGCCTTACAGCCTGTCTCCAATCCACGTCTGGTCTGTGCTGATTGACAGACCCTCTTGTGCATTTCACCCAGACAGCCATAAACACAGGACACTCAGCTGCATCTGCATTTGTCTGCATACAGATGGGTTTCCCTGGGCAAGAATGGCGCAGGGTCTCTCTTTTACACTTAAAAGGCAGTGGTCTGCCCTCACACAAAGGACTGATAACCCCTTACAGGGCTCCTGGAAGATAGGACTGGGCTGTAAGGGGAACTCTTTGAAGTTTCCTCCATTTCAAATACATTTTTGGGTACCCCACCAAATCAGACACTTCTTGATTTACAACTAGACTCTTGTCAGAGGGACTGCTTTACTGCCCAAAACACTCATCTGGGCTGCTCTGCTGTAAGGACTGATAGCCTGCTTGTTGCCCTGCTGCCTGCTGACACCTGACTGCTGGAAGGACTCAGCCTTTCTCCTCAAGTGCTATCCAAGGGCTTGGATTGAGTTTGCCTCCTGTTCCGAGGTCTCACGGCTATCAAAGACTTCAGAGAAAAAAATCCAGTGCATCAGAAAATCGACGATGCGCCTGCAAAATCTGATGCTTTGCCTGTTGGGTCGACACAGCGCCTGTTGCCTATGCTCAGCGCATTCTGGGTTGACCATGCATTGTGCCTGGGCATCAAAATATTCCTGCATGGCAGTGAGGAACCAAGGCTGCGCTGGAAACATTGACGTAATGCTTTACTTTTCGACGCATCTCCTCCTCTGCGGCCCCTTTGCATTGTTATTTTTGAGGCACCCCAAGTACTGCGTGTTAAAACGATACAACCACTGATTCTTAAGAATTGATACTAATTTAAACCTTTAAAAAGTAATACCCTAACTTGTGCATACTGGATTTTTATTGTGTTGATCATATTTTATGCAGATAGATATCGGTTTTCCTAAATTGGTGTGGGGTATTTTTGTGTTGTTTTCACTGCTACTGTATGAGTTATTGCACAAATACTTTACACATTGTCTTCTACGTTAAGCTTGCCTGCTCTGTTCCAAGGTACGGGAGGGGCTCACAAGAGTTGAAGAACTGCAGGACCAGATATTTGTGTCTGCCATGTTGGAGCTGCAGGTATACCAAGCATTGGCAAAGCCAATAGGACTCAAGTTTGTGATCTATTGGTTTTGCCAATGGTTTTTAGCTGGATTCCTGAGGGTGTGAAGCATGGCCAAAGAAGAAAAAATCTCTATAAAGCGGTTGCCCATTTTATTTTGTAGGCGTATGCACATAACTACAAAATGAGGGGAGTTCTTTTTTTCCTTTACCAATCTGTGATGGATCTGTAAATAACAAAAGAAAAACATTAGAAAGTTTTTTTTTAAAAATAGGTGGGACTAAAGGAACACAGAATGGTGGAAGCCACAAGGGGGCTCATGTGGACAGAAGCACCATGGGGGTAGAGGTTGGGAGTAGTGACACAGAGGGTGTGGGAAGGACCAAGGCAGTAGGAGATAAGCAAACTGGGGAAAGAGAGAGCAACATGGAGCTGTGGAGGGGGAGACACACGAGTGAGAAAGTAATGCAGGGGGAGAAGTACATGAGGGTGCTGGCACAGGTGTTTTAATTAGAAATTAATGAGTTTATGTATTTTGAGTAATGAGTTTATGTAGAAAATGAAATAACTCAGAAAAATAATGCACGTATTTGAAAATGTGACCTCGAAGAATGTCCAATGTTCACAAAATGTACTAATTAATGATTAATACTTATGAAATATCGAATATGTACTAGATTAATGCAATAATATGTCATATTAAGGGTTATAAAGTATGTTTTAGCTTTATTAATTGTAGGCCTTAACTTAGCAAGTGTCTTGGCCTATTTTGCCAGGCCTCATGCAGAAGCTGTATTTCTTAGTGTTTAATAAAAATGCTGACCAAGTGAATTAAACTGTGAAATGTCCATTGTCTAGTTAAAAGTGCTCAACAGAAGCTTTTCGTGAGTACCGACTGCTAGGAGATGATGTTCATGCTACTGCAGCATTTTATGTGTAATGTGTGAGACTGACTTTCCCAGGACAAGAACAATAAATATAATGACTGGAGCTGAAGCTGCAACAATATTGTTACATGACGAGCCAGATGATGAGAACATCATAAAGTGGACCAATCAACTGTATGTGAACAGTGAAATATTAGAATTCATAGATTTGACATAGAAATATCATTGGATAAAGTATGAACATACGATTAACTGACCAATAAGGAATTAGGGGATGGTTTAGGTGACTTTGATATAACAACACTGTAGAGGGAAGAGATTTCAGAAGAGATTTTAGGGAGACTTATTCAGATTTTGAGAGAAGACTTTAGGAGAGATTCGAGATTCATTCCGACATTGGGGTCATATTCTCTGACTGAGCGCCTGATGCTTTGCCGATTGACTGATGACCTGAGGACGAAGACTGATTCTGCTTTGCTGACCCATACCGAGGATAGGTATACAATGATAAACTGTGACTGTTATGCATATTATGCATATTATGCTTTTTCTTCCTAGGTTACAACTGCACTGTTTTGATAGAACCATAGTTAGATGTTTTCCAAATTTGTGTTTCTAAATTGTTTTGCATGAAGCCCAACATGCTGATGCTAATCTAATGTTAGTGAAGGGCCCTCATAAATGACTGAGGATCACTAATGTTTGATGAATTACCTTGCTGAATTCCATGTATGTTATATCTTTGTCACAGCTGACTCTGCTATTGATATGTACTATAATTTTAGAATGTGTCGTAGTTCAAGCTTTGATTAGATTGCGTTTCTTACGCGCTTTGGACAACCAGCATTGTTTTTATATGTGTTTCATTTGATTTTGAGACTAATCTACATGACTTTAGCATTGTTACTATAGGGAAATAAACGTACTAAACTTTTACTCAAGGTGTGGTTATTCATGGCGGAAAGGTCATGGTGCGCGACATTTACTGATTCCATTGATAATCGATTTTATTGATTACTAATGATTATTGTGTAGTAATATTGATTACATACTGGAGCTTTGGTAAGAACTTTTTAATTGTGAGTCAAAAGGTTCATTGACCTAGTCGAATCCCCCCTTGTAAGTTTACTTATTATGGTCTGACGCGCTAACAGTTATGTTAGCGTAGCAGAGGATGGTTAGTCTACTTAAGAGCTTGCCATAGGCGTCCGGTACAGAGTGATAATAGAGATGGTAAGAGACTGATGGTTCGTCTCCTTAGGAGCATACCATAGACATGCATTATACAGTGACCGGTGTTCCCAGAGATGGTGGCAGTCTGAAGCTGGTCCTTTCGAGAATTCATTATTATTGAGGTTTGGATTTTGTTTTTCAATGAGGATAATTGAAGAGAAAATGATGTTCCCTTAAGCCCATAAATGACTTTCCCAGATCCAGGATCCTGCTAGTGGTTGTTGAGGATGTTCCCGGTGTTCTAGTGATAGAGTGAGTGAAATAGGTCACACTTACACAGCAGAGTTTGCGTACTCCAAATGAAGTTGCAGTAGGAGTGTGCGTACTCCTCACTATGAGAGTAGGGAAGTCGTCAAACTTCATATGTGTGTGGCGCTTTGTGCTCAAAGATTGTCCACGTGGTTGATGATGTACGGACCCTGCGTGGTCTAAGACTCCAGAGTATTTTGAAAAGTGTATGAGACACTTGGTTTAGTAGGTTGATCGGGCGTGGTCAACAAGTCAGTGTGTGAGTTAAAGTGGGCGAGAGGAAAGTTTAGAGTGAGATTTGGCGAGTCCTATGTGCACCAGGACAGACCCATTGAGCAGTTGAGAGTAAAATATGCGGGTCAAATTTTGCTTGCGAATTTGGGAGACTGAGAAAGAGGAATAGCTGCATGCGCGAAAAGAGCCATCAGTGAAAATCTGTACGGTTTCTGAGGCGATTGTGTTATCTTTCCTGTAGTAAACCAGCAGATTTGTTTTTTTGGTTAGTGCTGGCAATATTCTGCATTAGGTTTGTGAGGATTGGAGTTTGGGAGGACAAGCCGCAAGACTGTCGGCCGCAGTACGTGCGAGTGTGACATCATTGGAGCTGTGCTGGGATATAGGTTGGTTAGTGAGAAGGGTCACGCACAGATTGGCAGCAGTCCGTGAGAGGCAATTGGTTGAGAATGTGGGTGAAAGGAATCTTGGGATTAAAAGTCATTTCCTGATTTGGTTTTGAATAAACAAAAGTAGAAAAGATTAAGGTTTTTCAAAGCGTTCAGAAATGCCCTAAAGGGAGATACGTATATTACAGTGAGTGTATGGGAACCTACACCACCAAAGAACACACCGCCTTACATTGTAACGGAAGAGGTGTCGCACTATGTCTTTGGCTAAAGCAATGGAGCAAATTGACAGAGAAAGGTGGGAGCTTAGCATTTCCTACAAATGGGACATTCAATTTGAGGGTTCTGGAGCATTTACGGATGGCACTATATGAATCGAAGCCCCTTCCGAGACCAGCACAGTTTGAGGCATTAGCAGTTTGGGAGCTGGTAGCTAGACAGCAACAGCAACTGAAATTCGAGAGAAGAATGAGAAAGGCAGAAAAGACTTTAGCAGAGGCTAAATGGGATTGGGATCAGACGATATGGAGAACAGAGACTTTGCAGGGAGTTAAGTTGTTTCTGGCGATTACACAGGAGGATGAGAAGAGAGGAAAGAAAGGTACCAGGAAGATTAATAGGAGTCCGACCGAAAACAAGGGAGCTAGAAAGTCTTCCACAGTAGAGGAGGAATCAGATAATGATGAGTTCCTTACACAGTTATTGAGAGATCGACCACCACCATATACAGTACACAAGAGTGGTCTGAGTACTAGTGCTGATCCGACAGCCCTGACACAGGTAAATGGGACAGAGAGTCCGGTGCAGGTTAATGCTAACCTCACACCGAATGCGGGGCAAAGTGGTCCTAATGTGCCAACTACTCCTGTAGTACAGACTCAGATGCAGCCGCCACAGATACAGAGAATATATCCTGATGTGCCCATTTTAGAAACTACTTCAAATTTAGTGGTGCCCACGGAGCAGGTAGTTCCGAGACCAATACTGGTCTAGACTGAGCCAACTCCGATTTTGTTGCGCCAAGTGCAGACACAGGTAATGCCGAGATTTACGCCAATGACAGGGACACAGTCAGACATGACTCCGATGATGAATCAGAATATGGGAGTTACTCTCCCACAGACTGTAGGTGCCAGAGCAGCCCCGGACGCAACATCGCTACCGATTACAGTTGGTCCAGTGGTACCATTATTTGCACAAAAGAAGCAGACTGTGAAAGAACAGGGAGCAATGGCCCGAGTCTAATGAGGGGAGGACATAATAAACAAGTTCAGGTAGTCTCTCCTGTGGGTCAGACTTTTGACGGATCAAGATCATAGTTAGATTTTAGTCCACTTGTTGCCCTTCCAAATGTTACGACAGGATCAAATGTAAGGCAGAGCCTGAAATTATTGACACCGTAAACTTCGAATGTGGTTGCACAGCAGGTGCCCCCGATCCAAGCAAGTAACATTTCTTTACAGGGATTGACAGCTCAGCAATTAACTGAATGTTTAGACAAGCTGAATACCTCACAGAATGCCCCTAAAGGAGAGGAGCATTTGAATTGTGCCAGACTAAGTATGGAAGTGGGTGAACTCATTGAGGGAACGATGGGGGTGAATAGGTTAGAATCCTACACAGAGGCATAATTGAGATACTCGTGCCCAAAGATTACAAGAGAGGTGAGCAGGGTGCATCAGAGATTAGCAGATGTAGCGAAGAAGTATGGCATAGGAATAGAGAAAATGAAGCATTTGAAGCAGAGTTATAGATTAGATTCTGAGGCAAATGGTTTTGAACACATGAGGTTGGCCGGAATAAAGGCACACCTTAAAGAATTACTGCAGAGTACTCAGACCTGGGGAGAATTAGACAAATGGGAAGGCAGATGGGTAAAAAAAAAAGAGACAAGAGAAGAAGAGATTCTCTGAAGCGGACTGAGAATGTGCAGCTGGATAAAGATTCTGTAAAGATTTTACCAATGAGGGAGATTCCAGGGTGAAGTTTTGTTCATGTCCCTTGGAGCAGAAGTGACATTCTATCATTTACAAATGATTATCCAAAATTGGGAGAAAATCCCGTAGAGTGGTATCAAAAGACAGACATGTTTGTGAAACTTGCAAAATGTTTGTGGGAGGACTTGAATACATTATTAAAGATAGTGGTTCCAGCTGATTGTGGGTCGAGTGTAAGAGGAGTGTAGACTGGACAACGAGTGAACCCGAGAGAGACAAGAATACAGGTGCACCATCTCCTGAGGTAATGAAATATTACTATAAGGTGATTGAGTTTCTGAAATCGAGAATTTCACCCAAGAATACTGATTTGCAGAGGACTGACAGGACATTTTAGGAAGCAAAGGAGTCAATACATGTGTACTATGAGAGATTGTTGCAGTCACTCAAGCATTACAATTGAGGTGAAAGACATGCTACATTTTGTGTTCAGATTTGTGGAAGGATTGAGATCTGAAATTAGCCAGATGAATAGGAATCATTTGATTTGTTGGCAATCGAAGCCGACTGATGAGGTGTTGCAGTACGTGAAATACTGTAGTGATGAGATTGAATTGAAGCAGAAAAAGTTGAGAAAGCGATGGTGATGCAGATTAAAGCAGCTCAGACTGGAGTGCAAGGAAATTTTGTGCAGCAGATGCCACAGCAGCAGGGAAATGACATGTTTCAGCCTCAGATGAGAGGTGGAGGTCGTGGAGGCAATTTGAATCGTGGTCCGGATTTGAATACTGTAGTGGTTCAGAATGATGTTCAGGGAATGAAGAAGCTATTGCTGTGTCACATTTGTGGAGCTGTGATACATTGGAAGCAGGAGTGTCCAATGATAGTGCAGTAAGGTGTTGTTCAGCAGAGTAATGACATCAATTCATTTCAGAATGTGAGAGGACCGAGTTTAAGGGGTCCTAATTCAAATTTCCAGAATAATGTGAATCAAATGCAGAATTTTCAACCCAGGCAGCAGGTGCAAATGCCCCGTGCACAAGTGTCACAGTTACAGCCGATGCAGCAGCAGGTTCCCATGGTACCTAGACAGCAAATGCAAGTACCTCATCCCCCGAAGTAGCAGTAACAGATGATGCTTTCTCAACAGGACACAGGTCAGAGGCAAGAAAGAAGTAGCAACACAGTACACCAATTCCCATTACACAGTGAGGATTGAATAAATGATGAATGGGCGAGTGGTAGTTCAGATGAGGAGCCATGTGTGCTTGTGTCTTCTTTAGAAGTAGATCAGAGAGGACCCTATGTGAGGGAAAAGATTATGGGTCACAGAGTTTTATTCTTGGTGGACACAAGAGCTACACGCTCTACAGTGAGAAGTGCAGAGGTTCCGAATTTGCCCCTTTAAGGTAGGACAGTTGAAGCTGTGGGGGTAGATTACATTTCTTCCGCCGCTTTGGACAACCAGCGTTGTTTTAATATGTGTTTCATTTGATTTCGAGACTAATCTACGTCTTTAGCATTGTTACTATAGGGAAATAAACTTACTAAACTTTTACTCAAGGTGGGGTTATTCATGGCGGAAAGGTAATGGTGCATGACATTTACTGACTCCATTGATAATCGATTTTATTAATTACTAATGATTGTTGATTATTGTGTATTGATATTGATTACATACTGGAACTATGGTAAGAACTTCTTAATTGCTAGTCAAAAGGTTCATAGACCTATTCGCGTCTGCTTGTAAGTTTACTTATTAAGGTCTGACTCACCAACAAGGGTGAATGCAATACAGAGGAGAGGCACATGGCAGTGAGACAACACAGAGCCAAGGGAGGGGTGGGAGCACATTAGGGAGACAGCTGCAAAACACATGCATTTTCATGGAGTGCTTAAACTTAAGACAAAAGCAAAACACCTTTCTCTAAAAGTAGACTGTGGAAAAACACAAGAAAACTGGCAATGCTCCAGGGGGTCGAATAGTGCAAGATGGTCAAGGGAAACCATCAAATAAGATGCAGGAAACTGAGAGGGAGAGTAAATACAACCAATGATAACCAATGGGTGGGCTGCAAACCCCTCTATGTTTCTGGTAAGCCTACAATATATCTTTCTCAACCAGACAGTGCTCTAAGCTGTTTGGTAGGCTTGGCCTAAAAACTGCACCCAACTCCATCTTGATGCTTCACATTAATTTAAAGGCTATAAAGATTTGAAAAACAAACCTTTTTATGGATCTGAGCTAAAAGAATTTATTGAAGAATTAAGTGAGCAAAAATCAGTGTCAGTGAAGATAATTATCACCTGATCTTGTTGAACTACAAGACAGGGATCTTTCATTAATGTGGGCCTTTGAAGCTATGCACATACTCTGATTTTCAAAAACTTACAGTGGCATTACAATATTTTCTTGTTTTTTGCCACTGAAAAAAGTACCGAGTAAGCAACATGAATTGTCATCATTCTTGTCAGGTAAAACACTTAACTGCTGCTTTAAAATATGGTGTTGTGCAAGGGAGCTGACTCCTGATCAACTAGAAGATTTGCACGTGGCACATGTGAAAGAAGATACACACAAGTGACACCTCAAGGATTCATGTTGACAAACTCTATTTGGCTCAGATAATAAAGATTAGAGACACTAAATTAATATGAATTAGGGATACAGAGAAAAACTACCCTGCCTTAGCACTGTTTGACCCTGTGCAGTCCAATTTCATATAGTTAAGAATCCCAGTGGCAGAGATACATGGAGAATGTTCCTTCGTGCCACTGAAATTGGCATTAACTAAACTGGCAATCCTGATTACAGAACCATACTTCTAGTGCTTTAAGATACAGGGATATCAAAGTTTAAATACATAATTAGCTACCAACACAAAATCGATGTTTTTATCCCACAACAATGAAGCCCTGTAGGTACCCCAGCACTGGAAACGCTTGGCTGCATCGGACACTTTGAGATATGACCCCAAAGGCTGGAGCTGAACAACTTGTGCATCTGTTTACCAGTGAAAAGGAGACCAGCTGGGTCGTTCAATAATCTCAAAGTGAAATGTTTCTTGATTAGACACCATTACTGAAAACGCTAAATGCAATCTGGGGATAGACACCAAGATTCTTGAGAAATCCTCCAATTGGTTGACTTGTGTGAAATTGTCATTATTTGTGTGGTGGTTTATATGCAAAGTGATTTCTGGCACAATTTTACTGAAAACTCAGTAGCTCTGGTTAAAGTCCTCTGAGATATCCAGTCTGCAAACCTGAGGCCTGATTTAAAGTATAGCAGATGCTAAACATCTGCCAACAAGTGCTGGATGCCCTGACTACTCTAATTAAAATGAAGGCCCTACACACTCTAAAAAGGGTTGGTGAACATGGCACCCACCTCCACTTTTTGGCAGATAACCCCCCATCTGCCACACTCTAAATCAATCCCATAGTCAGAGATCATTGAAAGATACCAAATTCATGATCCACCTTTCCTACACATTACTTTTTTTCTGACAACTCGACCCCATTTAGTCCCACAGGGTTTACAAACACTGCAATAAAGCCAGCAATCTGTTGAACACTACACTCAGGTGTGAGGCTTACTGACACCCCCTCCACGTCAGTAGGTGTAGAACCTACAGACCACTGTGATATTTTCCTCCATTTCTGAGTGAATAACAATGATCATGTGACTTACAACACCACACCAGTCACTGCGCTAACAGCAAATACTTGTAATATAAATTGTTCATCTACTGCATTTTTTGTTGGTACTTTGTGTAACTATCATGGATAAGATTGTAATTTTTTTTCTTGAATGTGGATTAGATAGATAGATTTCTTAAAGGGCTTTTCTTGTGCCTAAGTAATACCTTTTCAGTGAGGTCTTCTTTAGAAAAAAAAGTGTTGCATACACTGTACCTAGTTGCAGCCTCCTAGGAGTTAGGCTTCAGTCCTTATCCAACCTATCTCGAAGAGTCGAGGAAGATGTGAAGGTGGACTTTCCGCTTCACACAGTCCCTAACATCGTTGTTAGTAGAAACACATGCAGCCTCACTGATGGATGATATTGCTAGACAGACTCTTCAAATTCATTGATCTGGTACAAACCCTGATCATGTGTATCCTTCAATGCCCATTACTAGTGGCGCTACTTATGCACAGTACAATAAAATAAAAACGCTACTAATCAAACCACGCAAAGTATGGGAAGAACTTAAACATTGCACATGTTTCCTTGTGCAATTTCTGCAGTTTTTAAAGGGACGATGTAGTGTAGAGAGAAGAAGCACATTTGTCTTTATCCAGTCCGGCATCACTACAAAAAAAAAAAAAAACACCCAAAATAGACACTTGATGTTGTCACAAAATATTGTTTCATCATCCCAGTTGCCCCCTTTCAAAGACAGTCCTGAAGTTACCGGTTTAGCTCCTCTCTCGCTAATAAATTGAAGTTCCTTCTAACAGTGCTTTGAAGGGGAATTTGCAAGAGAACACGCGAGAGCTCGAACATCGAAGTTTAGATTTGTAAAAGGTAAAGCTTCGATCATTTATGAAACTGTATTAAAGCGAATGATGTTGCCATTGTACAGGAAGTTGACTCCTATTGGAATGTTTGCGTAAAATAACCGTAATGGTGTTCTACACTTGTCATGTTTGATTTATCCTATGCTTGTTTCCCAAAACAAATACACTGTAATTGTTTCAGTTTCCATTGCAGAGAGACACTAAAATCATTATGCTATATTTTCAAGGGCGCATGCAAAGCAGAACACTTTCAGTTACGTGTAATCAATTCCCCCTTCTGCACAAGGCATAAACAGTAACACCGCGTTTTAACCCTGTTCTGTATTACATCAATAACTTCTTCGGAAAACTAAATTACATATTTCTAAAACGTTGCCTATCATCTATAATGACATGGACGTTACAGAGCCTACCTCTGTCAGTTAGAGGAAGTGAATCAGTCCCTGTATTGTTTTCGTTAAGCCACCGGTATGTAAAATGAGAATTTCATGAAATGCACGGTAACCGGTCGAGCGCTAGTGGGTGGCACAGAATACTGCTGTATTGTATTAATGTGGGGAGGGGTCGGGTACACGTAACCATACCTTCGTCTAACGCGAACTTTTTAACCCAAAAAAGCAATCCCTTACACACATTTAATGCGGTGTCTATTTCTTTCGAGACGTCCTTCTATCTAATTCTTTAACACACTATTTCTAAAAAAAAAATCCATATTTGGTTGCGTTATTTGGTACAATCCGATGTGCAACTGAATTACCCTAATAGTAACTATTAAGGACGGAGAGCGGCGGAGAGTGCCCACACTGCCGCCTGCGAGCTCTCTGTGCCATGCTAGGGTCCCTTTAAAGTCCAAGCCCTGTTGCACTGCAACACTTACCATGAGCCTGTCCTTCACCTCGCCTCCGTGTGCGACTGCCCCCACCGGTCGAAGCTCATCTCAGGAAAGAAGCAGGTCTAATTAGCAGAGAAACATCCCCAGCCAGCCAGAGATGGATGCCAGTACCCTGCAGGTGAGCCGGCGAGGGCAGGTTCCAACACTTCCTTCTCCCGCTGAGGACGCCTCTATTCCTGGCTGGCTGCCCGCTTCACCGGTGAGCGTGAACAGCTCCCCGAAAATCCCAGGTAACAGCTTCCACCTGAAAAGCTCGCCTCTCAGAGGGTGCTATTTCTGGCCCGCTCAGGAGTCCTACCTTGGGGCATAGCCGGCGGATGACCCTGTGGGGCGGAGCCTGGCACAGGATGGAACGTTTCCGGGAGGAGTGGGCGGAGCCTCCCGCTGCCTCAGCCAGGTGCTGCTTCTACCTTGTGGCTCCCTCAGTTATAAAAATGCAATGGCCACAGAGTGCGTATCCTTCTTTCTTAGCTGCAGTCACACAGAACATTGGTTTCGCTACTCGTCTCAGTGGCATTGTGATTTGAAGTGAGACACTTAGAATTAGGTAAGGGGTGGGATGGAGACTTGGGGACTCTGCGCTCAACCATTCCAAAATCTGGGGAGGATAAATGCTCTCGACTCCTACGCTTTCTACGCCTATATATTGAGCTTAAGTTTCCGAGTCCGTATTTTATTGGGCTCTGTGGGACAATGAAGCTCTTTTATGGGAGGCACCCCATACCGTGTGTGGTGGAAGGTTGCCAGTGTGTTGACTTTGTTTATCGCCTATGTGGAAATGCATTCATGTCACCCGGAGTGACCGAGGTAATAGGGTTCTGCGACAATTGTGTAATTTGTTTTTCTGTAATTCTGTGAAGTTTGGGGAAAATTATGCAACAGTATGCTTAACTATTTAAATTTACATTGGGCACTGTTTTTCCCTTTGGATGCGGATGCAATTTGCACCATCAATTAGATCCAAAATCACAATACAGAAAACAACAGGTGGCCAATGCCATAAGCTCGCACATCTAATAAAGTCTGTAGACAAAGTACTGGAAACAAAATCCTGTATATCAGGGTGCCAGCCTGGTGTAACACCCAACCACCAAGGGTGTTCAAGATGCTGACTAAAATAGTCGGCAATAATGAATGTCAATATAGACCAGGGCACACCATAAGTAGTTCAGCATAGTTCATTCAAGTGGAAAGCCACTGAAAGTCCGAAGCCACATAGTTGGTGATTATACAGTTTTATTCTTATCAAGGTGGAATCGGTCAAATACACAGCTTACAGCCGACACGTGTTTCGTCACATTGACTTTCTCAAGGCTGTAGATTAGATGGGCAAAGAGAAGCAATGATAAGAAAAAACAGTTCTGATGATAATCAGGAGTCATTATATAGATGATAGGTTTAAGAGCAAGGACAGACCACTGTAAGTGATCAAAACACCTGAATGGAGGGTTGATAGTGTTTTTTTTTTTTTTAAAAGGGTGAGCCATGACAAGCAGTCTATAGTAGAGTGTGAACCCAATAGAAGAAACAGAAAAGTGAGATGGGTCATGTGAAGTAATATACGATAAAATAGCAGTATTACGAGTGCTTAGGGAGAAACCCTTATGTGACCAACTATCCTTTTGAAAGTGAGCAAGTGATCCAGAGCAAGACAAACCGGAAAGAATAAGGAAAAACATACCTAATGTGGATATGTGATTATAAAATGTCCAGTATTAAGGACAAGATGTGTTACCGCAGTTAATGTATGGATCAGTATTTAAGCCATCCAAAGCAGATAGAGTCCTCATGTAGAAAGCGCTAATATCAAAATCTCAAGGTATACAATTTGGAAAATGACCATGGTAAGCCTGAAATGTAGAAAATTCAAAAATTAAAAAGACAAAAAATAAAAAATAATGACAAGAGTACAGTCTATCAGATTATATGGCTAAATTCAAACACTGCTGTAATCCCATTATAAACCATTGATATAGTTAGGGGAGGTATGCAATAAATAGCATACGGTACAGGAAAACCGAGTCAGGAGTCCATTACTCCGTCTATAAGAAAACCAATATTTAGTAAAAAATAATAATTTGAATTTATTGTAGGTAGTGCTGTGTGCTGCCCCTATCTGGGCAAAAGCAGTGATAAGCAGCAGTGTGGGGAAATGTTAATGAAAATGCCACATGTATTGAAACGCGGCATAAAGTAATGAGCCATGAGCGAAACCTGTAATGTAAAAGAAATCGTTTGTTCTGATTGTATTGATATTTTGTGAGCCTGTGAATCGAGCAGAACAGAACAGTACGGTTAATGCGGTGTCAAAAATGACTAAAACAGACTGTCCTGTATGTCCACAGCGAGCGTTAGATAGGTTGCTAAAAATAACCTCAAAGCGGATAAGGCAAGGGGCCCAAAAAGGACAGGAGACACAGCATGCTCACCTTATTGTTTTGTTGCTCATGCTCTTAGGCATCGGGTTCACATCGTAGCTGTAACGCGATGTGAAGCAAGGCCGTTTAAGGCTTGCAGTGGTGATAGAAACAAAAATAGGACTAAGTGAGAAGCATGAAGAAGTAGTAGAAGAAGGCGAGCACTATTTTGTAATGGACTTGGAAAGCTTGGCAGTTTTTAGGCGAGTTGTTCACATTAACAATATACAAATATATACAATGTTAGGTCAGACACAGTTTTAACAGTAAGAGCACAGGTTATTTTTTGTGACAATTCATTCCTAAGAATTAAATAGATCCAGTTAGTGGAGGCTGAATAACATGTTGAACACAAGAGAATGTATGGGAAACTACATTCAGGGACCATAGGCAACAGCAAATAGAGATGACATAAAGTGAAAAATGAACATCTATTTAGATAAACATTTATATCATTAGAAAGTAGACTAGAAATGTATAAGTTGTTACTATCAATTATAGATGGAATGACATATGAGAAACTCACTACGCATTTGAAGACCAGGATACATTGTGCAAAATGGAGTTTGGCTATCATGGACAACATGTGTCCAAACTCGAGATCAGTGATAAATCTTATGGTTACAAAAAAACATGTAGGTCCTTTTCCACATTGAGCCCCTCCCCAACCGCCCTGAGTTTGATGATCCAACAGCTCTCCAGCTGTCTAAGAGCCAGAGTTCTTTTGCCCCCTCGGGGTGGGGAGGTAGCTACATCTATCCCATGTGCAGTGATTCCCAAGATTTCTCGTTGGCCATGATTGGTGTTGTAGTGTACAGCAAAAGGGTAGTTGCTATTATTGGTACGAATGGCTCTAATATGTTCCTGGATTCTTCTTTTAGCGATCTGATGGTACTGCCAATGTAGAGCGACTGCAAGTGTATACTAAACAATATACAACAAATCTAGTATTACAATTGATGAAATTGTGTAAATTTTGTATGAAGTCTTGGTGTTGTATTTGAAACTAACCAGCTTATCCTTAATGTAGCAACAGATGTTACAATGACCGCACTTATGCGAACCCATAGGTGGTTTGGGTAACCAGGTGTCAGTGGTGTCAGGTGGTAAAAAACTGTGACATAGAGAATCACGCAAAGCACGGCCTCTACTGTAGGTAATACTGGGATTTGTGGTGAGACCCTTTTTAAAACAATTGTCAGCTAGTAGAAAGTGCCAATGTTTATGAAATATTTTGTGGATCTGTGGACTTAAAGCATTGAAAGGAATGATTAGGGATAGTTGTCTGTGTCTTTTCTTCTTTTTAGATGCAGTCAAAAGGTCCAGTCTTTTTACTGATTTTGTTGTTGGCTTTTTTCAGAATATTCTGTTGGTAACCTCTTTGTGTAAAACGCAAATTCATTAGTACTAGCTCATTCTTGAAAACTTTGTCCTCACTGCAGTTCAGTCTGATTCGGGTGATTTCCCCAAAGGGAATGGCATTGACTTGCGAAGCAGGATGAGAGCTAGTTGCATGCAAGATTGAATTGCAGGATGTGGGTTTCCTATAAAGTTTAGAGCAGATTCTATTTTGTTCGATGTATAGTGTCACATCAAGAAAGTTAATTTGAATAGTACTGTGTTCCCCCAAAAAGTTAATGTTGATTGTATTGGTGTTGAGATGTTGGAGAAATTGACCCAGTAAGTCCGAGTTTCCTGACCGCAAAAGAAGTATGTCGTCTATGTACCTCCCACAATAAAGGATGTGGTGTGACAATTCTGGGGGGCATAGTTTCCATGTACAAGTTGGCAAAAGAGGGGGAGAATTAAGCCCCCATTGCAACTCCCTATACTTGACAGTACCATGTTCCATTGTGTAGAAAAATGTTGTCCAGAACTATTTCGATGAGATCAATCAACATGTTAGAATGTTCTAAAAAAGTGGCATCTCATGTGTCCACAAAGTGTTGGATGGCGACCATACCCGTCAGTCTGGGGATACTGGTGTATAGTGATGTGACATCTAAAGTTACTAGATAGTGTCCCTCTGTCCACTCAAAATCACTAATTTTGCACAGTAGGTCTTTGGTGTCCCTAATGTAGGACGGAAGGTTACTGACGAATGGTTACAGAAAAATGTCAATGTATTCGGATAGTTTCTCTGTAGGAGATCTTATCCCTGAGATTATAGGTCTACCTGGTGGAAAGGCACCTGTTTTGTGTATTTTGGGAAAGTATGTAAGTGCAAGGGGAAATTGGTGTCAGGTTGTACATATAACGGTATTAAAGACAGGCTTACTCGAGAATCTGATAGTGAAGAGGCAGGGTTTCTGACCCCATGCCCTTTCCACATCCTAACAGACCTAAACAAGATGCACCATTATCCTTCATTCCTTTGCTTGGACATCTGTGATGGACCCCCTGGGAGGTGGGGTTAAGAAAGGTATATATGACAGAGGAATAGTAATGCAAGCAGAACCAGAATCGGCTACCAGTTCTTTACAAGGCCTGATATTATGTTACAGACCTGTGGCGAGAGGTTATCAGTGCAAACACAAACAACAGGCAAACTAAAAAAGTAGATATGGAAAAATTACAGTCTTGTAAAAATGAATATATTTATTCTTTTCGTCAGACTTTTAACTTTAACTGAACACCTATGAGCAGAAAAGAAACCCAAATATTTATACCAGTACAATTGAAACACTAATTGCAGCCCAGCCAGAACAGGCAATTTCATTCTTTTCAGATCGGCCACTTGCTTCTTTGCTGCTGCGGACAGAGTACAAGATCAAAGGTAGAATCTGAGAGAAGCTGTAAGTCAAAAGAGGATCACAAGTGTTTTTTCATCAGTAGATTATCAGGCCAGGCTATTTGCCATTCTAGGACCTGTAGTCCTGATTTCATGACAGAATAACCAAGACTGCACCGTCTCCAGTTTCCAAGATCTCTGTGTGTGAAGCACATACAGTCCTGTGTTTTTGCTTTGCATTCTGGGACTTGTCCGAATTATATATTGTGATTAACAGGAATATAGGCTCTAGAATGCAAAGCAAAAGCCTTTTGATTGATGAGCTACTCAAGCATGGGCCTATATGGGCTGAAAATTAATATCTCTATACTGATGACACAACTGTTGACAAACTATACCCAAAGAAATTACTATGGCCCAGATGTACTCATATTAGGAATACCGATTTCCCAGTTATGATTATCTCCAAATCACAATTAGGAAATCTGTATCCCTAATATATGAAACTCCTTTGAGTTCCATTAGCAATTCCTAGTGGGTTTCGAAAAGGAATGAGGAATTCCTATTAGGAATCACAGCCATCACAGTGATGGGCTCAGCAGACCACCATGTTTGTGATTGCTTTTTAGGTCGTGGTCGAGCGCACACGCGCTCTGACATGTTGTAATCTATCTGTGGGCTAATCCCTGCCCACTGCATGCCCATCACTATCACTCGTTCATGGGCTTTTGTCTTTCAAAAATCCTTTGTTATCATTGGTAAATGTTTTACATTTGTCCCTCTTTGGGGCAGTTTTGTTACCGCCTTGGCCGTCGACCCTGTTTCATGATAATTGCACGATTGCCGATACATTTGACTGCGAGCAAACTTTTTTCATTTGTGTCTCTCTTTTGCGCTCAAGCTCATGGCGGCTAAGGTGCTTTGAATTGGCTCACATATGTCAACTGTTTTACTATTCATTTTCAATTTATGTGGCGAGAAAAGTCCAGTTAGGAATATACAACGCTAATAGCTGTAACTCGAGCAAACACAAGACCCATTACAGTGCAAATGCTTGTTATCGAAGCAATCATTATTTTTAATGCAGTTGATTTTCCTTAAAGGGAAATGGGAGACATTTAAAAGGAAAAGATATGAAACTTTGCAGTTTCATTTTTTACTCTTAAAAATATTATTATTTACATTCTTAAAGGGAAAGGGGCACCTTGGCGACCCCTTCCCTTTTCCAAATGGGTTAGCATCAGTTTGAAACTGGTGTTAAAATATTACTGTTTTGCAACTGGAATTGCATACCATATCGATTCAGTATTTGGAAGGGATGCAAAAAGCAAACTGCGATTCAATAACAAGTTACCGAGTCACTTATAGCCTTTTGTACAAGGGAAAAAGCATTTTTCCGGTCACATGCTGTATGCGAACGGAAAAGTGCTTTGTACATCTGGTCCTAAATCTTTTATGAAAATCATCATTACTCCTACAAGTTCTACATGAGCCCCACTGCTAAGGAATTAGACCAGAACCTCACTGTCATTAAAATTGAGATGTGCATAAACTGGCTGTGAGCCAGAAGGCAATTTTTATGAAATCTGAGGGTGCTGAGTTGTGGGTGGTCTGGCCATGTGGGGCTAGGGCCACTGAGTGATGGGACTGCTGTGGGATTCAGATCTCCCACAAAATCATGGGAACCACCCCTTGTTAAACTATGTACCATCTCTAGTGTCCCATTTGTGTGTGCTAACAGTGGCTGCCTGGTCACTCTACTATCTAAAACCGAACCCAAGTGGACAGGCCAGCTGGCCAAGTCAGAGACCCAAAGATGTTGGGACCGGTGGGGGGGGCTAAATACCTCTAACAACTTCTGGGAGTTCATGCAGCAGAATCTTAAAGATGAGTAGATGTTGCCGTGTTGTGCCTGAGCTGGTATTAGTGTTGGCAGATCCAGCCCCCTTAGTAGTGAGATGTCGATTCTTTGTTGTTCACAGTAGAGTCGCCAGTGGTGGGTGGTGAATTTTCGAATAGGGGAGGCGTACACTTCTTACGGGAGTTGTAAAAGAGCCTACTGCAAGAGCTTCAGCGTCAATAATGGATTTAGTGGGGGATATTTGAATTGCAATAACACATCAGTGATATCGTTAGTCACCCCCAAAATATTTCACTAATGGGTCATCAATAACACAAATATAAACACACACACAAGCACACATAAAGATTAAACCGCACATGCACAAAGGATAAGGCAGCCAGCTGCATACTGCTAAACACAGCACACATAGAATTTACAGAAGGGTGAGTGCGCAAATATAAACACACACAAGCACACAAAAAAATGCAAAACACAGTATACACAGTGAAAGAATGAGGAAGCTATTTACAGACATAGATGCAGACACACAGAAGGGACAAGCAATATTATATAAGTTGTCAATACAGACACACCCACACAATCACTCAGAGACAGGAAAACAACAGGGTCATAAACAACAACATACATGCAAAACACGCACACAGGCACATTTTCATGTGCAAACACATAAAAAAAACTAGGCTGAGACACAGGTATACACATATAGATGGCATTTAGAGAAAGTAACACAAACATAAACAAGGGAATACCCCCACAAACACGACTGTGTGTACACACCTATAAAAACAGCTACACAGGCACATGTATGTAAAACACACACACATAGAGCAAGGCAGACATAGATGCAGGCAGTTACACAGAATGAAAACAGAGACCCTCCTCTCTTGCACAACACTCCGTTGCTAGAGTCACACGCCGTACATTCACGTACATGCACTACTGTTATTCACCAGTGTTGAGCAACATACAGATGTGGGAGTCTCCTACTTCAAAAGGCATTACAACCAGCAGATTGATGAGGACTACATTGCAGCTATGAAGCTGGTAGTGCTTGGGTAGAGTCAGTCAGATGGCAGCCCCTCTTCAACAGGAACAGCCCCTGAACTCTTCAGATTTTAGAGAAGTCAGCGTCATACATGACTTCACCTTTAGACTTTCAGTACTAGTCAGAGGTGTGCTTGAACGGCACTGACTGCTCAGCCAGTAACATTGGATTGTGAGCCTGGGATTTGAGTGAATATTTTAATTTTGAAAAATCCTCTTGGGGTGAGCCTAACATCTGACTCTCAACCAGCCCTAATGTCCTGTAATAGGTGAGTCTGAAATGAGTCACTGTGATTTAGGCGATTCTGGGCCAGTCTGCAGTCTCAGAAATTCCAGTCACCAGTGGTAGAGAGCGAGACCACAGAGAGAATAACTTCTGCAGCTTCTCTGTTTGAAAATGTCTGTTTAGAAAACTGAGTTCTAAGCCCCAAAGTCTGCCGCAGGCAAAACAAAAATAGTCTCACCATCCCAGATGGGTGTTTGAAGTACTCCAGCATGGACAATCAACTTGAGGAGGGACAGCTCTCTGCATCTCAGCACTTCACCCAAGCATTGTACTCCTCAAGTTGAAGATTCCCAGAAGAAGCTATTGGGCACCTCCTGTGACCCATACTTCCAACATCTAAATTATAAGGTGGGTGGGAAACACTCAGACTATGTCCATCTGGTTGCCACCCACCCACCCCAGTTTTAGCTGCTCTGGCCCATACTACCCTTTGCATTTTGATGCTGAGATTCTAACCCTGCCCTGGGCCACCGTGTTAAACTCTCCCAGACAAGCTTTTCCTTCGATACTAAAAAAAGCCTTGCCCACCAACCTGACGTCATATGGCTGGCTTATGCCCTGAGGGAAAGCAAGAGCTCATCCAGCACATGCTGACTTGAACACCAGGACTTAAAAAAACATAAGTCACAAGCCAGAGCACATAAATACCTAGCCTTGTGTGAAGCCGCTGCTGGGTGTTTACCTTTTCCTCCTGCTCCTCCACTATACTAGGTGAGCAACGCCCCTTTTGCCCATTAGTACCAGCTACCCATGGGAGTCGCTATGGTGTGATAAGTGTCCCTTGGCTTTGTACCCAGGTGCTCCCCTTTAACACTCAGACTATGTCCATCTGGTTGCCACCCACCCCAGTTTTAGCTGCTCTGGCCCATACTACCCTTTGCATTTTGATGCTGAGATTCTAACCCTGCCCTGGGCCACCGTGTTAAACTCTCCCAGACAAGCTTTTCCTTCGATACTAAAAAAAGCCTTGCCCACTAACCTGACGTCATATGGCTGGCTTATGCCCTGAGGGAAAGCAAGAGCTCATCCAGCACATGCTGACTTGAACACCAGGACTTAAAAAAACATAAGTCACAAGCCAGAGCACATAAATACCTAGCCTTGTGTGAAGCCGCTGCTGGGTGTTTACCTTTTCCTCCTGCTCCTCCACTATACTAGGTGAGCAACGCCCCTTTTGCCCATTAGTACCAGCTACCCATGGGAGTCGCTATGGTGTGATAAGTGTCCCTTGGCTTTGTACCCAGGTGCTCCCCTTTAAAGCAACGTACAGAGCACATAGAGCTGGTTGAGGTGTATCCATTGTAAGTTCCAGGAACCAGTCTAAGGCAGAGTTGTCCTGACATGCCTGCCATGACCCAATGTTTTCATATCCTCAGAAAGAGCAAGAATAAGTAAACATACACCTCACTCATCTAACATGTAAAGAACATTATTTAGGATTTTCATAGTGTCTTTTTCTGTGATGAACTTTGAAAGGAAGCCAGATTAGTAATCAACAATCAGATGTTCCTTGATAATGCATGTATTCAACTGATTTGCCATGCACTCCTCCACCATTTCCCTGAACCAGGATTTGCATCTGAGCACTAGTTGGATATTAGGCCCAGATAAAAAGTGAATGTTTTGAACATTTGTGAGATTTACCCAGTTTCTGATGTGTCTGAAAGGTTTCTTTGAGCAAGGAATACATTTTGTGATGTACATGAGGTGGATTCAAACCTGTAGAAGCTGCTGTTGTACATCTCGTTAGAGACACCTTTAGCTGTGTGACATAACTCATGCCATCAACACTAGAAAAAACACAGAGAGGGGAACTGGGTTAGCCCCGTTCAGCTATTGGTTTGCTTGAGTCAGCCTCCTCCAGTCATTGATTTAGGAAAGTGCCACTAATATTTGCTCTGAGGACTACTTCCATTTCACTGTCAAACTATATGCTTTTAGGTGTATTAGTCTGTCTATAGAGTACTCTCCATTGTAATGTATGGGTGTTTAATGGCGAGCACTGCAATAATGGTGTGTTCTTTTTGTTTATATTTGCCCTCAGCTCACCCCTTAACCAGCAGCTGACAAAGCCTCTCTTATGTCTTTTTACATCTGATTGTACTTTGGCCATCCCAAAGAAGGCATAAGCTACCACTAAACCTGAGATCAGCATTGCCCATGCACATCTATCTTGGTTCTGCTCCCCTCTGAGCTCAACCTGTTTTAACTAGGTAGGAGGAATGATGCCTATCATTCTGCTTGGACAACATGCTTGTTAGAGGAATGTTGTTGGTGAGTGATTGTGGGCTGTGGGTGAAAGCTGAGTTGGCAGGAAAAGCCTATTATGTATCTCTCAGGGTAATTTGGCATCCAATGATAAGTATGGGGCATTGTGATATAGCAGTGGCTGTCTACTATTTTCCAACATGGAATGACACTAGAGCCCTTTTTAACATTTACCCTAACCAGACTTAGTATTATATTCATGTATGATGGCTATCTTGATTGAATAAGGTTGCTAATGGGTGTTCATATACTGCAGAACATACAGCTTGTAATTTGTATTTCAGGTTGTGATGCATTTCACAATTGGATGCATTGTTTACATCTGGGCACTGTCTTCTGTCCTTTGTCTACACTGGCCTTTTCAATTGACATTTGCATTTTCTGCATGAGGGCTCATGGTATTTGGGTGACCATCACAATTGCTTGTTGATCTTGACTTCCGGTTGCATGTTGGATTACTGCTTTCAGTTTCTTGTCTAATTTCTTGTTTCAGTTCTGCCTGACTTTCAATTGCAGTGCCTCACTTCTTTCGTGAATATTACTGTTAAACCAGACAGAGCTCGTCCTGCCTCACCACACTACTGGAAAGGCTCACTGTGTTTCTCTCTTAGCTTCTCAAGGACAGGATCCAGTGGCACTGATTGGATCCCTCCTGCATCTGTGGAACCATCACACTAACTATAGATGAGCTGGTCTCTGAGCAGCAATATTTTCAGTAACAACCAAGTTCTTCTATCGGTAACATACTTTTCTTGGCAGGTAAAACCTGGCAAAGATTGTGCTGGCAAACCACCTGCCAACATATTCTTTGCAAGGTTTTTACCTCAGGAAAACTTGTGGGCAGATGTTTACATGGGTAAACATCACACTTGTAATTGCCAATTGGCAAATTCTGCACTACTTCGGTTGTTGTTTTAGGTGCAGGCTGGAGTTTGCCTGAATGGAATTAGCCCATTGAGTCAGTTAGGGCTGACTTTGACTTCTGCCCGTTTTTTTTTTAACTAAAGGCCATCAAGTTGATATTCAACAGAATGATATTGTTGTAATTCGAGACAATACATTTAATGGCAGAATAAAGTCTTGGATGATTTCAGATGGTGGCTCTTTCATACTATGATTCATTTTGTCATGGTGGGGGTCATTTTGAGCTTAAATAATCTGGATGCAAGAATGTACATATGTGGTATTTGTATAGTGTGAATATAGCCAAAAGGTTGTGGTCTCCCGTAGAAGGTCAAATATAGGCATAACGTCAGTGAGTGATAGGAAATGTAGCTGGCCTGTGGAATTTAGTTTTCTTTAATGAGTGCTGTCTTCAACTCAGCATCGCTGTGGTGGACATGATGGATACAGGGATGTTGTTCAGGACTCTGAGTGGCCTTGGTGGCATGCTACCTTGCTTTTTTCTTTTTTACACTTCTTAGTCTGCAGCCTAATAGTGTTGTGGCTGTGGTTGTGCAAAGAACCACTAGAACTGGTTAGCTTGTCTGCATGATAAGTGAGGGTTCCTGGCTTTGCAAATGGTGCAGACCATCAAAAGAAGCCAATGGACTTCCATCTGGCTGGTGGTAATGTGATCATATTTTTTAGGCCCTGGATGAGATATGCTGTGGCATGTCAGGTGCCCTTAACTGTATTGGTGCGTGTGTCGACCAATGGCAAACACACGCACACCCTGCCTGGTGCGGGCCACGACCATTGGCCGACCCCAGGGAGGATTTTTGTTAAATGTAAAAACCCTCAGGAGACACATTAGAGCTTCTGTGTCTTTCCCCAAACCCCCACCCGTCCATCTGTGATGGCACGCTGACGTCACAGTTGTTTTCCTCACCGGAGCAGGAAGCAGCAGGTAAGGCTGCTTTCTACTCCAGTGGGGAAAACTGGCCCAAAAAGGCCTCCCCGGCTTTAAGGGAGGTCCCTTTTGAAAGGGGAGACTCTCCCCTTTCAAACAAGGCCTTCCTGAAAGGGTTTCCTGGCCTTTGATCGCGGCCGAGCTGCGATCCACAGCCAGGAAACCCATGAGATGCCAGCTATTTACTCGGGGGGGGGGGTCAACCCTTGTGAAAAGGGGCTGAGACCCCGAAGTGCATTCAAAATAAAAAAAAGTTGATTTACTCTTGGGAGGGGCGTGATTTACCCCCCAGAGGTTAGAAATGTACAAAACAATTGACAGGGGGTCACCCGTGAGCAGGGCAAATTAGACACACACACACACACACATATATATATATATATATATATATAGAGAGAGAGAGAGAGAGAGAGAGCAAGACTATAGACTATATATATGTATATACTTTATATTCATATATGTGTGTGTGTGTGTATATATATATATAGTTATTTAAAGATTAAAAAAAAATTGGGACAACGTTTGTCAATGCATGTGTAGTTTCCCTAGGGGCTGCAAATACATAAGGAGAGTAAAACTCTCTCTCTCTCTCTCTCTCTCTCTATATATGTATATATATATATATATATATATATATATATATATATATATATATATATATATATATATATATATATATATAATTTGCCACCGGTTGTCTCACAGCGTGCTTCTTTGCCGGTGCCAGCGTCAGAGGTCAGCCATACCTCTGTAACATAGGATTTCTTTTGTCACCAATTTTATTAATTCTCAAAGCAACGCACACACTCCAACCAACGTGTTTTGACCCTAGCTGTTAGGCAGCAATAAAAATGTCAAGATAACTCTTGTGATTATGTTCCTGCTAGAGAAAGTTTCTTGTCTAGTGGCAGTTTTGATGCCATAAAGTAGTGCAGAATGTTTATATGCCTGCTGCAAAGTACAGACCTTTATTTTATGTGAATAGATAAGTAGATGAGTAAAGCCAGCCGTCATCTATGCTTTAAAACAAATTAAATGTATGTGCAAAGGGGCTTATGGAGAGATGAAGGGCACTTTTGTTGGGTGGTAGTGAGGGAATCCGAGGAGGTCATGGGAGTGGGAGCACCAAAAATTATTGTCAGACTGGGCGCCACCACTGCTAAAGGCTGTGATGATGGGTATGTGGCAAGGTGAAGTAAGTGTGTATTTTTGTTTTTTTCCAGAGAACCTGCTGATTGAGGGAAGAAGCGAAGGCAAGGTGACTGACATTTAATGTTGCATACGTCACAGACATGCCTACCAGCAATTTTGTTACCTTATCTGCCTTCTACGTAGGCTAGTGTTTTAGAGGGACGGTGTAGCCAGTAGCACGGATGGCGTCTCGTTGGGTGACTGCTGCTCAAGCCCTAACTTGGGTTATGGAGGACAGCTTTGAGGCAGAATCAGAGAGTGAGACAGCAACTGAGGGAGAGGACAATGGAGCAGACTGTGGTAGAGATTTTTCAGTCAGAGGAGTCCTGTCCAATGAGTCCTCTTCCACTGATTCTTAGGGAGACTTTGAGGACAGTCGTGCTATCCCTTCGCAAGCATAGTCTGTGCAGCGGGACATCAGTGGGTTAGCTGAACCCAGAAAGCCGGTGTGTGCGGCAGCAAGCACAGACAGAGTGCTCTCTTGGCAGCCCCCCAATTTAGTTCAGTCCGAAATTCCACCTTTTACTGGTGATGCTGGATGTAAAGTAGATATGGCCAACTTTTTGCCAATTGACTACGTCCATCTCTTTTTGGATGTTGACTTCCTTCAGCAAATTGTACAGCAAACACATTTGTGTGGCAAACAATTTCTGAGGGAGTGTGGCAGCACTGTAGGGCCCTGTTCTAGAGCACACCAGTGGACTCCCACTTTGCTGGCGGAGTTGAAGATATTTCGGGCTTTATGCTGAAAATCTGGGTTAGTGCAGAAACCTACCGTGCAGTCCTACTGGACGCCTTGCACGGTCTGGGTAACCCCCATCTTTCCATAGGGCCACGACAGAGAAGGGCCCAAATCGTATTGTGCAGACATCAAAATTATCTATCACAAAACAACCTGGTAACCCCCATCTTTGCATAGGGCCACGACAGGGAAGGGCCCAAATCGTATTGTGCAGACATCAGAATTATCTATCACAAAACAACCTGGTAACCCCCATCTTTGCATAGGGCCACGACAGGGAAGGGTCCAAATCGTATTGTGCAGACATCAGAATTATCTATCACAAAACAACCTGGTAACCCCCATCTTTGCATAGGGCCACGACAGGGAAGGGTCCAAATCGTATTGTGCAGACATCAAAATTATCTATCACAAAACAACCTGGTTTTGTAAGACGGGCACCTGCGTTTTTGGTCCTGGGCTCAGCAGCCATATAGGGAAACGTACCAAACCCAGACATTTCTAAAAACTAGACACCCAGGGAAGTTCAGAGGTGTGACTTGTATAGTTTCCTCAAAGTCTTCTTACCCAGAATTCCCTGCAAAGTTGAACCACTGGAAAAAAACCTCTATTTGTCCTTGCTGTTCTGTCACGGAAACTACAGGAATATGCAGGGATCCACAACATTCCTACCACTGAGCGTTTCCCCACTTGTCCTGATAAAAACGCTATCCCTGTGCCTAGTGCCTGCATCAGGAATGGATCACCCCAGGGTCAACAGTAGCCCTCAAGTAAGGACTACCATTGTGTGATCCATTCCTGTCATGGGCACTAATCCCAGGCACACTAGTGGGGTGGTGTTTTTATTGGGACAAGTTAGGGAACGCTGGGTGGTAAGCAGTTTGTGTATCCCTGCAAATCCCTGTAGTTTACATCACAGAAATGCAAGGAAAAATAGTTTTACCTTTGCAGGGCATTTTGGGGAAAATAATCTTTGGGGAATTCTTACAAGCCATACCTCCCTGAACTCCCCTTGATGTCTCCTTTTCAGAAATGTCTGGGTTTGATAGGTTTCCCTAAATGGTTCCCAATTCCAGGACTAATTAGTACACTCACCTTAGTTTTCATTATCGCCACAATACGTTTTCGGACATTCACTGTTGCGGGCACTTGGCCTACCCACACAAGTGAGGTAATATTTTTATCAGGGGACCCGGGAAAATGTGGGGTAGAAGAAAGTTTGTGGCTCCTCTTCGATTCCAGAACTTTCCTTCACTGAAATGTGCGGAAAAAGTGTTTAAGCCAAATTTTGAGGTTTGCAAAGGATTCTGGGTGACAGAACCAGGCGAGAGCCCCACAAGTCACCCCATTTTGGATTCCCCACGGTATCTAGTTTTAAACAATGTATAGGTTTGCTAGGTTTCCCTATGTGCCAGCTGAGCTAGAGGCCAAAATCCATGGCTAGGCACTTCACAAGAAACGAGTACATAAAAGGAAAAACCCACTTCCTATCAAGGTTCCAATCGTGGGATTCCATGATTGGAACCTTGATAGGAGGTGGGTTTTTCCTTTGTTGTACTTGTTTTTGTTCCTGTCCCGTTCCTTTATCAATTTCTTCAGGACTTCACAAGAAACAGCCATTTTCAGTGGAAAAATATAATGTGTGCATATTGTGTTTTGGGGCATTTCCTGTTGTGGGCACTAGGCCTACCCACACAAGTGAGGTACTGTGTTTATCCAGAGACTGGGGGGAATGCTGGGTGGAAGGAAGTTTGTGGCTCCCCTCAGATTTCAGAACTTTGCATCGCTGAAAAGTGAGGAAAATTTGTTTTTTTAAGACACAATTTGGGGGTTGCAAAGGTTCCGCAGTGACAGAACCTGGTGAGAGCCCCACACGTCACCCCATTCTGGATTCCCCCCGGTATCTAGTTTTAAAACACTTATAGGTTTGCTAGGTTTCCCTATGTGCTGGCTGAGCTAGAGGCCAAAATCTACAGCTAGGCACTTTGGGGAAAAAAGCGTCCATTTCCATTGGAAAGAAATTTGTGTGTCCAAATAGAGTTTTGGTGTGTTTCCTGTCATGAGCACTAGGCTTACCCACACAAGTGAGGTACTGTTTTTATCGGGGAGACTTGGGGGAATGCTGGGTGGAAGTTTGTGGCTCCCCTCAGATTTCAGAACTTTGCATTGCTGAAACGTGGGGAAAATATAGACAAACTTTGAGGACTGCAAAGGACTCTGGGTGTCAGAACCTGGTGAAAGCCCCACAAGTCACCCCATTCTGGAATCCCCTTGGTGTCTAGTTTTCAAAAATCTATAGGTTTGCTAGGTTTCCCTAGGTGCAGGCCAAAATTTACAGCTAGGCACTTTGCAAAAAACATGTCAGTTTTAATTGGAAAAATGTGATGTGTCCATGTTGTGTTTTGGGGCATTTCCTGTCGCGGGAACCAGGCCTACCCCACACAACTGAGGTACCATTTCTATCAGGAGACTTGGGGAAATTCTGGGTGGAAGGAAGATTGTGGCTTCCCTCAGGTTCCAGAATTTTACGTTGCTGAAATGTGAGGAAAATGTTTTTTAGACAAATTTCGAGGTTTGCAAAGGTTTCTGGGTAACAGAACCTGACGAGAGCCCCACAAGTCAGTGGACAAATGTAATGTGTTCACGTTGCGTTTTGGGACATTTCTTGTTGCAGGCACTAGGCCTACCCACACAAGTGTAGTACCATTTTTATCAGCATACTTGCAGGAACACATAATAGAAGAACAAGTTTTATTGCCAATTGTCTTTCCTTACATTTGTGCCTTCCAAATATAAGACAGTGTGTAAGAAATAAATCATTTTGAGAAATGCCCTCTAATTCACATGCTAGGATGGGTACCCCTGAATTCAGAGATGTGCAAATAACCACTGCTTTTAAACTGCATAACTTTTGCCAATTGCGGAAATGCATAGGTTTCCTTGATACCTATTTTTCACTCTTTGTATTTTACCAAATGAATTGCTGTATACCCAATATACAATAAAACCCATTGTAAGGTGCAATTCATTTATTGGCTCTGAGTACCTTGGGTTCTTCATAAACCTACAAGCCCTACATATCCTCACAACCAGAAGCATCCAGCAGACGTAACAGTATATTGCTTTTAAAAATCTATTGTAGTTGGAAAAAGTTACAGAAGAAAATGTAGGCAGAAGTGGCTGGTTTTTTTTTTTCAACTCAATTTCAATATTGTTTTATTTCAACTGTTACTTTCTATCTGAATACCTTGCAGGATCTACACAAATGACCCCTTGTTGAATTCAGAATTTTGTCTACTTTTCAGAAATGTTTAGCTGTCTGGGATCCACTATTGTCTGTCCATTTCTGTCACTAACTGGAAGGATGCTGAAAGCACAAAAAAATGCCAAAACTGTGATTGAAAAATGTGAGTTTTCTGATTCAAGTCTGCCTGTTCCTGAAAGCTGGGAAGATGGTGATTTTACCACTGCAAACCCTTCGCTGATCCCATTTGCAGGGAAAAACAGATGCTTACTTCTGCAGCTCTTTTCCCCCCATTTTCCTCAAAAAACACATTTTAGTTGTATTTTAGCTAATTTCTGGGTCTCCTATAGAGGAACCCACAAACTTCGGGTATCTTTAGAATCCACTGGATGTTGAGGGAAAAAAAGGATCCAAAATTGGATTTGATAGCTTATGTAGATGAAACTTTATGGGGCCCTAAGCACAAACTACCCCAAATAGCCAAAAAAGGGCTCAGCACGGGAGGAGGAGGAGGCCCAGTGGCTAAGGGATTAAGGGTGCCAGTGTGAAATATAAGAGGCCATGGAACAGGGAAAATCACCATCCAGATGAAGGAGTAAGAAGGCTTGAACATGTCACTATTCAGGATGTCAACAATGGAATCTGCATCAGCTACTCTAACATTAGAGGAAGCTGTACAGCAACAGGTCCTAGGTATTTTATATATCCCAGAGCTGGAGGCACCGGGATACTGAGTCTTTTAGTCATAATGCCACACCTGCATGAAACCAGGCCAGCGTCAGCAAACCACGTCATGCCACCAGGTGGCGTCAGGCCTCCCCCTCATGCCACCAGGTCAGTCTCAGCCTACCCGCTTCATGCCATTAGGTCAGTCGCAGCCCAATAATCCCAGCACTGTGTCACACTACTTTGATCAGGGCCTTGCCATATTAGGGGTTAAACTTTCAACTATCTTGGCCTCCTGAAAATATATCAGCCACCCAACCTTGCGTCAGGTACTAGTAACAATATCGAAAGAGTCACTGTTAATGACACAAATGTATTTGGACATCAGTATTGCCAGATTATAAATGTAGCATGTATTTGTTGTATCGGTTGAGCACTTCTGATTTACTGAGGGATTTGACGTAGTCTCACAAGATTTCGTCAAATATCAGTAGTCATCTTGGGTGCAGTCAGTATTTAAACTGTGCCCAAGCATACTCACGTCCTTTGCCCTTAGGACTTTGTAGCAGAAGGTTGTCCACACTGTCACTCACCTGAGGTGCCCCAGCTGTCACCCTGCTCTAGATCATGGACCCAGCTTCTTTACTTCCAGTCTCCGGTTCCCGACTTCACAATTACTCAACAGGAATCACCTACAAAAATGAAGAAAGACTGTAAGCATACTCACTTTCGGAAGAAGGGCCAAGTTCAAAGGACTGACTTTAATTGTTTATTAAGAATATTTATGCATCAAGAAAGACACTTGCAAAGATTGAATATATTACAGACACTTGAAAAATATGGAATATTTTACCCGAACTTGGGTTCTACAACCTAGAAAGATGCATAGAACAAGTGACTGGTGTAATTTCAAGACTATTCTTCAGAAAAACATTCTCCTGGAAAAGTCCAGGACTAAGAGACTATGGCCCTCATTACAACATTGGCGGTAAATGCCGCTTACCGTCGTGCAGAAGACCGCCAACACACCGATGCGGCCGCGGAATTCCGCCACAGCTATTATGACCCACAGCACGGAATCCGCTAAAATTCAGACACCCACACAAGTCCGCCACACCAAAGGTAAGTGATAAACTGGCGAAAACAAAACCTCCACCGTCACGCCAACAGAAATACGCCCACACTATCACGACACACGAATCCACGCAGCAGTCTTTCAACCGCAGTATTCTATTGGCGGTACACACTGCCGCGCTCAAAATACACACACATTTACAAAACACAACCACATTGGACAAATTGAAACACACACACCTGATACACATACACACATCAGTCCCACATACCCAATATAATATAAAACACACACCCACATCACCCACAAACCCCTACGACCACAAGTACAGAGAGAAGGCCAGAAAGAGACACTACAAACAACTACCAAGCATCCACAGGCACACAATACCATCACCCACATTACTTCCACGCACCTCACACAACACACCACTAAATAGCACCCCACTTATCACTACACACTCCACCCCACACATCACCCACACCACCCCATGGCACGGCAAGGACACCCCAGGTTCTCTGAGGAGGAGCTCAGGGTCATGGTGGAGGAAATCGTCCGGATCACAGGTGCAGCACACCTCCACTGCTAGGAAGATGGAGCTATGGCGAAGAATAGCGGACAGGGTCAACACAGTAGGACAGCACCCAAGAAATAGGGATGACATCAGGAAGAGGTGGAACGACCTACGGGGGAAGGTGCGTTCCGTGGTCTCAAGACAACACCTTGCGGTTCAGCGGACTGGCGGCAGACCCCACCTCCTCCCTCACAACTAACATGGGAGGAGCAGGTCTTGGCGATTCTGCATCCGGAGGCCCTCGCAGGAGTAGATGGAGGAATGGACTCTGGTAAGTCAAAGCTTTACTATTACATCCCCCACCCTAGCTGCATGCCATCACATACCCTCACCCCCATCACTCCTACTCCTCACAAATGTCCCACTATCACAACCCACCCATCCCAACACCTAGCCCTGCATGCAATAACAAAGCATGGACACCCATCACCAAAGCATGGGCACTGCACATACCCATACACCCCCCTAAACCACCATTACACAAGGTCCCACACAGGAATGCAAGCACTGGGGTACACGGACACCCACCTATTGCACACCATGGCACACACAGATGTAATAAACATCCTTTTATACCCCTGCAGGACCCCTTCTGTCACCAGACAGAAGGGTCCACACATGTCCACACCACCAACAGAAGAGGCCCACAGTGATGACAGCAGCTCTGTCCAACTGGATCTAGATGACCAGCCCAGCCCATCGGGGACCTCTGGACAGTCTGTTCCCCTCACACAGTCAGAGGCCACTACAGACCTTCCCCCCTCTGGAAACACCAGCGCAGCACCCACCCAGCGGTCCCATACCTCTGTCCCCAGGACACGTCAAGCAGCAGTGTGTCCACCACTACAGGGAACCCAGGCTAAACCACCACCCCAACAACAACAGGGACCTTGGGGCAGTTGTAGTGGGCACATGGTCCAGGGGACGGAGGCCCAGGAACACAGGGGGACTGGGAGGGCTGCTGTGCGACAGGGGGAGGACAGGCCCAGGGAACCCACTCTCCACGAGGCCCTCTCCTCCATCATGGGAGCCTACCACCACTCCCATGAGACGATGGCAACGGTACTGGCCAAGTTTCAGGAGACCCAGCGCCTGCAGGAGGAGCAGTATTTGGGCTTCAGGGAGGAACTCAGAGCCATCAATTCCACCCTGGGCACCATCGTACGGGTGCTGAAGGAAGTACTCAACACCAGGAGGGACACTGTGGCACAACAAGGGGACCCTGACACTAGCATGGACGATGAACTGCCCACCACCTCCGCCGGAGCTAGTGGACAGGAGGCACCGCCACAGGACCACCACACCAGCACCCCACCGCCTGCAGAGGGAGAACCACCCCGCAAATGGTCCCTGAGATCCAGAACAAAGACAGAGAACGATGCCAAGACCCCCGCCAAGAAATGAGACCACCCTGATTATCATCCTTCTGCCCCACCTTGTCACCCTGTCCATCCTCAAACTGCCCCAGCTCCACTTCCTTTGCCCATTTGGGCAATGCACCTGTGAGACTAATAGACTGGACTCTGCCATGTCACACAGCTCTAGTCCATGAGGAAACAAAGCAGATGTCACACTGTGGGACACACATCTGTGAAATCGTAAGGGAAAGTGACAACTCATTGACCATACACTTGGTGAAAACGACAGACAGTAGAGAGGTAGCAGTGTTAAAGTACATGTAGTAGGCAGGTTTGTATTTTTACCTGTGTCTCACTGGAAATATTGCAGGATCACCGAGTTCCTGTTGTCCATGTCCTCTTCTTCTGCTTCCTCGTCTTCACTGTCCACAGGCTCCACAGCTGCAACAACACCGCCATCTGGACCATCCTCCTGCAGAAAAGGCACCTGTCGTCGCAAAGCTAAGTTGTGAAGTGTACAGCAGGCCACGATGATCTGGCACACCTTCTTTGATGAGTAGAATAGGGATCCACCTATCATATGGAGGTACCTGAAACTCGCCTTCAGGAGGCCGAAGGTCCGCTCTATTATCCGCAGAGTTCGCCCATGGGCCTCATTGTAGCGTTCCTCTGCCCTTGTCATGGGATTCCTCACTGGCGTCAGTAGCCATGACAGGTTGGGGTAACCAGAGTCACCTGCAAATGGCGAGGGACAACTGTTAGACACACACTAACCTGTAGGGATATCCCCAGACCCAGACAACCATTCCCACTGACTTGCTTCCAGGTGCTCACCTAATAGCCACACACGGTGCCTCTGGAGTTGACCCATCACATAAGGGATGGTGCTATTCTGCAGGATGTAGGCGTCATGCACTGAGCCAGGGAACTTGGCATTCACATGGGAGATGTACTGGTCTGCCAAACACACCATCTGCACATTCATGGAATGATAACTCTTCCAGTTTCTGTATACCTGTTCACTCCTGCGGGGGGGGTACCAAAGCCACATGGGTCCCATCAGTGGCACCTATGATGTTGGGGATATGTCCCAGGGCATAGAAGTCTCCTTTCACTGTAGGCAAATCCTCCACCTGAGGGAAAACGATGTAGCTCCGCATCTGTTTCAGTAGGGCAGACAACACTCTGGAAAACATAGGCTGGGACATCCCTGATGCTATGGCCACTGTTGTTTGAAATGACCCACTTGCAAGGAAATGGAGTACTGACAGCACCTGCACTTGAGGGGGGATTCCTGTGGGATGGCGGATAGCTGACATCCGGTCTGGCTTCAGCTGGGCACACAGTTCCTGGATTGTGGCACGGTCAAGCCTGTAGGTGATGATCACATGTCTTTCCTCCATTGTCGACAGGTCCACCAGTGGTCTGTACACCGGAGGATGCCACCATCTCCTTACATGTCCCACCGGACGGTGCCTATGAAGGACAACAGCGAGCACAGAGTCAAACAACTCAGAGGTACGTACCCACAGCTTACACAGAACACAAATCCTAATCCGAAAATTGGCTTGTATGTGTGTTGAGGCTAGGCCTAGGTATGTGTGACCCAGTTGAAAATTAAGTCATGTTGACCCCTGAAATGGCGACTGCCTGACCTGTAAAGTGGGACACTGTCGCGGTAGGCGGTCGAAGACCGCGCGCAATGCTGCTTTGGTTAACATTGGACCCTATGGGTCCCAGGAGCCAATGACGATGTACGCCGGCGGTGACGGTACGCACCGCCGCGGACGTGACTGCCATTTTCTATCTGTTCAATCACACGATACCTGATCTTCGACAGGAGAGGACCTACACTGCAAGTGCTGCTGTGACCTCGGTCTGGAAGAGACAATGGCTTTTGCGTCTGGGGAAAGGGCCCATGCCTTCACATCAGAGGAGTTGGAGAAGCTTGTGGATGGGGTCCTCCCCCAGTACACGCTACTCTACGGTCCTCCAGACAAATAGGTAAATACACTTGGAGCATGCTGTATGGGGTATGCCTGTGTGGAGTGGGGTGAATGAAAGATGGGGGGGAGATTGAGGCGTGCATGAAACAATGGTGAGTGCATGTGCATCATGGCAAGGGTAGGGATGCGGGCCAATTACTGTGACAGTGCATTTGGTAATAACTTTTATTTTCCCCTGTACAATTCATGTAGGTCAGCGCCCACCAAAAGATATTTGGCGTGCCATCGCCAAGGACGTCCAGACCCTAGGGGTCTACCACAGACGGAGCACCCACTGCCGTAAGAGATGGGAGGACATTCGCCGCTGGAGCAAGAAGACGGCGGAGCCCCAGCTGGGGATGGCCTCCCAACGTGGGAGGGGTGCCCGTCGCACCATAATAATAATAATAATAATGACCTCCCTGATGTTCAGGATCCTGGCGGTGGCGTACCCGGAGTTGGATGGGCGCTTGGGGGCTTCACAGCAGCCACAAGGGGGTGAGTACACTCTCATTCTGCTGATTTTGCGCACAGTGGAGGTGTCTGGGTGGGGGAGGTGGGCTGTGGGTTTCCCTAGGCCAGGGCGAGTTTAGTAGTCAAGGTCCCCTTGTTCTGGCAGACCCTGTGGCACCCCACCCCACTTATGTACAGTGCCAAGTACAACTAGTCAGGCTCCGGTGTCAACCATGTGTACAGATGTCGTCCATAGCCTTGTAGACCATGTCCCAGGGATTGAACAGTGGAGCCCAAGTGCGCGGCGTAGTGCAGGGGGCTTCTGTGTCTGTCGTGTCCGTCAACGGTAGCGGTAATGCATGCACTTAACATGTCTTTCTTCTGTCGTCCCCCCTTTTTGTGGTCTCCCTGTTCTTGTGTGCATTAGCACCATCAGGCGCAGGAGCAGTGGCACCGGAGCAGGAGGGAGCTGCATCCCACATGGCCCTGGAGGGCGAGACAACTGACTCTGAGTTCACCAGTGGGACGGAGGGCGAGGGGAGCTCCACGGCGGGGACAGGAGCTGACACCAGTGACACGGACTCGTCCTCTGATGCGAGCTCCCTTGTGGTGGCAGCAACATCTGTGCCCCCTGCATCTACAGGTACAGCCGCCACCCACTCCTACCAGAACCGCCCTCCCAGCAGCCCCTCAGCCTTTGCCCCGTGCCCGCTCACCCAGGAGGGTGGGCATCACCTTCGCCCAAGTCACCTCAGGCCCTGCCCCAGTCACCCCTGCTGCCCTCACTGAGGAGGCCATTGACCTCCTCAGGTCCCTCACTGTTGGGCAGTCTACCATTTTGAATGCCATCTAGGGTGTAGAAAGGCAGTTGCAACAAACAAATGCATTCCTGGAGGGCATTCATTCTGGTGAGCTTTTCAGACTCTTGCCTCAGCACTGATGGCAGCCATTGTCCCTGTGTCTAGCCTCTCCCCTCCAACTTCCTCCACCCACACCCAATCCCCTCTACCTCAGCCTATCTCAAGCACACCTTCAGTCCAGCAAGGGAAGCTCAGGCAAACGTAAGCACCACACATCCCACAGGCACTCACGCAAGCATCACACACATGCAGACACACCAACATCCACTGCCTCCACTATGTCCCCCTCCTCCTCGTCTCCCTCCTCCCTCCCAGTCTCATCTACACTCACACCTGCATGCACTACATCTACAGCTGCTACTGCCATCACCAGCACACACACCACCACACCCCGCTCATGTGCAGTCACCACCCCCACTGCCATTCGCACGTCTCCTGTGTCCTCTCCCAGTGTGTCTGTGATGCCACCTCCCAAGATACACAAACGCAGGCACACACCCACCCAACAGCCATCCACCTCATGACAGCCTCCAGCGCATGCACCTTCACCCAAAGTCACCAAACGAACACCTCATACAACCACAACCTCTTCCTCCACTCCCAAACCCCCTCCAGCTACCCGTCCCAGTGTTTCCCCAAAACCTTTCCTGTCCAACCTTGACCTCTTTCCCACACCTCCCCCACCCCGTCCGTCTCCTAGGGCCCGACTCTCCAGGTCCCAACCTAGCACCTCAGCCACAACATCTGCGGGACCAGTGGTGCCTGTAGTCACCGGAATCTGGAGTGCACCGGCCACCAGGGCAGCCAGAGTGGCACGGAGCCACAGCACGGACAGTCCTCCACCTGTGAAGCATCAAAAGTTGCCCAGTGCCCGGCAGGAGAGGGGGAAGACTCCAGCCACCAAATCCGCTCCCAGGGGTACAGGTGGGAGTGTGGAGTCAGCTGCGACACCTTCCAAGGTGGGGAAGGGCCACAAGAAAGTCAGCAGGTCTGGGCTGAGCAGCACGGCGGAGAAGACCGCCATCCTCCCCGCTGTCCAGGAGGCCACCGCCATCCTCCCCGCTGCCCAGTAGGCCACCGCCATCCTCCCCGCTGCCCAGGAGGCCACCGCCATCCTCCCCACTGCCCAGGAGGCCACCGCCATCCTCCCCGCTGCCAAGGAGGCCACCGCCATCCTCCCCGCTGTCCAGGAGGCCACCGCCATCATCCCCGCTGTCCAGGAGGCCACCACCATCATCCCCGCTTCCCAGGAGGCCACCGCCATCATCCCCGCTTCCCAGGAGGCCACCGCCATCATCCCCGCTTCCCAGGAGTCACAGTTGGCATTGAAGAAAGAGCCATTGGACTTTCCCTCTTCCAATCCAGTGCTTAAGTCTGCTAGTTTTTAATCTCCTGTAGATGTTCCTGCCCCTAAAGACTCAATCCCTACAGAACCCACTCAAATTCAAGTAGTCACTCCTGTTCCCATTATCCAGGCTCCACCCAAATGTTTCCATGGGGATAGTAATATGTTTGGGATTTTTATGAACCAGTGCCAGGTGGAGTTTATGGCTAAACCTGTGACCTTTCAGGACCACGCTACTAAGGTAATTTTTGTTCTCATATTTTGGAGGGAATGCAGCACTCTCGTCCATCCCTCTTGTGGAGCAAGATGATTCATTACTGTACAATTTTACTAACTTTAAGGGAGTCATGGGGATCCATGGGGAAACGTATTGCCCAACATGCCTTTGTTCAAGCAGCAGATAAGGTGTTGAACCTCTCACAAGGGTCTTCATATCCTTTACATTACATATGCATGTTCAATAGATTAGTTGCAAAAGCAAACTGTCCAGAAGACAAAAGGGTGTCAATTTTCTACACAGGCCTTAAGGATAAGTTAAAGGACCTACCGTCATAAATCCCAGACCCTCCGTAGAATTGTATAAAATTGATCAATTTAGTGGCAAAACTAAATCATAAGTTGACCGAGGGAAAGTCAGAAAAGGGGAAAACTGTAGACTGTAAGAAAATCATGGTTCGGGATAAGGTTAGAACTGAGACCCCTTCCAAACAGCTAGATAACTCAGAACCCATGTGGATAGGAAGGAGAGGTTTTCTATCCAAGGAAGAAAAGCATAGGAGAAAAAACTAAATCAATGTCTTTACTAAGGAGAATCGGGTAATTTTGTTAAGGAATGTTCGACTCGACCAACCAAACCCAAGCTAGTCAAAGCAGATCCCTATGCAGTTCCAGAAGTCATTGCTGAAGGGGCAGATAAAAAGCTAACTTAATAGGAGGAGAGGTAGGCCTGATGGTTTTGTCTTGAATATTCCAGTGACCTAGCGTTCTGTTGCAGAATGCTCATGGAAAGTGGAGGCTTTAATTAATTCTGAGTCACCAGAAATGCAATCAATGCCAAATTTCTAAAAACCCTTGGCATAAACACCCTGCACAAAAACAAACCTGAAGTAGTAAGGGCTATGAATTGGAAAGAGTTAATCTCTGGGTTAATGTAATTTAACACTGAGATGTTAGTTATGAGTTATACTAACTCTCATAGAGAAGAGATATACTTTGATGTAATCGATTCTCCACAATTCCATGATTCTTGCACTTCACTGGCTCTCAAAACAGAATTCCCAGATAGACTGGTACAAAAGAGAGATGGTGGTAAAATCTGGGTTTTGTAAATATATCATTGCTACTCAAATGTTGCTACAAATAAGCCAATTCATGCTCAAAGGATTCCTAGATACACAAATAGTGTGTCAGTTAATGAAGTCATCCCTGAAGTCTATGGAGACCTAGCAGATACGTTTGACAAGGAAAAGGATAACACCTTTCTGCTACACCACACTTTCAATTGTAGGACTGATCTGCTTCTGGAGGGCAAAATTACTTTGTAGCAGAATAAATGCTCTCGCTGAAAAAGTGAATGAGCACCACTGGCTGTTCTTGGGCAAATACCTAACAAATAGGTTAATCCACTGGAAAATTTCCAGTGTATCCAACCTTGGTTTTTGTGCCCAAGAAGGAGATGACCTTTGTGCTTGCATAGACTACCACAACTTAAATGACATCACAGTAAATACTCGATATCCTTTACTGCTCATTCCAAGTCTGCTACAACAGGGAAAAGAAGAAGTAATCTATACTAAATTGGATTTCCAAAGGGCATACCATCTGGTCTGAGTCTCAAATGGTGACAAATGGAAAACAGCTTTCTGAACCAAGTCTGGTTTGATTGATTACCAAGTCATGCCTTTTGGGCTCTGAAACACCCCTGCTGCCTTCCAGTTCTTCGTAGACAAAGTACTATGAAAGTTTATCTATGATAATTTATTGGTGTCTGTTGGGTAGTTTATCTGACATAGTCCCGCTCTCTAGCTGAACACATACAACAGGTCCACACCATTCTTCAACAACTTCAATCTATTTGCCAAATCGGAAAAATACAATCCACTCTACCATGGTGGAAATTTTGGGCTACAGCCTCAGTCCTTAGCATGGATCCAAAAATGGTTGAAACTTTTAAATTGGCCTGCACCCACTAATATAAAAGAAATTCAGAGCTTCCTCGAATACGCTAACTTTTACCTGTTACTCATGGACAGTTTTTCCGGCACTATCACACCAATCACCCATTTGCTGTGAGGATGTTAAATTTAATTGAGACTGATGCAGATTTGGCCTTCCAAGAAATGACGATGTTTACCACAGCTCCAATGTTAGCTCATCGAGACCCCAAAGTTGAGGCAGATGCATCACAATTCACCCGTAGGAGGAATTGCATCAACTCCGACATCAATCATAGAATGCCTTTCTGAGATGAAAACACCACAATTTGTCTATGTGGGACAGAATCCAAATTTTCAAAATGAATATAGCACCTCAATACAATTAGGTAATGGGGATGCTTCTTGTAAGGATTAATTCTGCTACAATGAGCTGCATTGAAGCAGAATTCAAAGTAGTTATATGTGGTGAAGCCACACCCTGGTTAAGACCAGAGATATTGTGGGTCTAATCAACATTAGTTGGATTGACTCTTCATAGCATAAAGATATACTGCTTCACTACTATTCTCGCTCACACATTAGAGAGAAAGTAGCCTCGCCACACTCCACTACCTCTAAAGCTATCTTAAACCAATCATACAGTGGAGTTGGTTAAAGTTGCTGCCACTCACTTGTACTGTTCTTCAGTTCTCACTATGGGGTATTATTTTATGGATGGAAAGGCCTGCTTCATCGAGGCCAGTCCAACCCACCTAGCCAAGATGATACTGGCTTGGTGGTCTCAACCGTAGCCCCATAAGAGAACCAGCTCCTGTTGGGGCAGGGAGATCAGAATAAGTCTTATTCTGGTTGATTAGAACCAGAGTTGCAGAAAGATAAAAATTACCTTTGTGTCTGTCTAAAGATGCTACTTTATTGATGACAGCCGGGGGAAATTAAAAAACATACTCAATGGTGTAATAATGATCACAAAGATGCAGTACACCCTAATCACTTATCATATTTAATTGCCAACGTGTTTCGCCCACTTGTTTTTAAGTGGATCAATTGATATTGATTAGAGAATTTGGAGATGACTTTCAAGCCCTGAGAGATGAATACAAGAGGTGAATACAGCCTGGCAGATGCCAATATTTAGCACTAATGACAGCTGAGAAGTGGCATTTACCTCTAAAGCTATCTTAAACCTATCATACAGTGGAGTTGGTTAAAGATGCTGCCACTCACTTGTACTGTTCTTCAGTTCTCACTATGGGGTATTATTTTATGGATGGAAAGGCCTGCTTCATCGTAGGCCAGTCCAACCCACTTAGCCAAGATGATACTGGCTTGGTAGTCTCAACCGTAGCCCCATAAGAGAACCAGCTCCTGTTGGGGCAGGGAGATCAAAATAAGTCTTATTCTGGTTGATTAGAACCAGAGTTGCAGAAAGATAAAAATTACCTTTGTGCCTGTCTAAAGATGCTACTTTATTGATGACAGTCGGGAGAAATTTAAAAATATACTCAATGGTGTAATAATGATCACAAAGATGCAGTACACCCTAATCACTTATCATATTTAATTGCCAACGTGTTTCGCCCACTTACTTGTTTTTAAGTGGATCAATTGATATTGATTAGAGAATTTGGAGATGACTTTCAAGCCCTGAGAGATGAATACAAGAGATGAATACAGCCTGGCAGATGCCAATATTTAGCACTAATGACAGCTGAGAAGTGGCATTTGCAGTAGATTAGAGCATCCACCATATGAACTTTACTAACTCCCCTGTGTTGCACAACCTGAATGTGCTTGGGCATTTGAGGGGCCTGGTCTCTGGGTTGTACAGGCTCAGAATTAATACACTATACTCTAATCCATCTGAGTTGCATAAAAGATGCAGATGGCAAACCATTCTTAACAAGTATTACACAGAAGCAGAATTACTGGAAGGCCATGGCAGAGTGTTCCAAGAGTTGAAGCTTACATTTCTATTTCTTAAGATACTTCTCTCATGGTACTGGTTACTACAGTGGCTATATTAGGCTGGGCTACTGCCACACAGCACATGCTGGAGATGTTATACTGCTTACTGTGTACATTGTATTGCTGTCTTAATATTGGTAGATGATATGGAAAGAACTGTCCAGAATCAACTTCAAAAGAAGAGAGTGATCACCTCACACAGCAAAGGGGATAGGATTCTCAAAACCAGACAACAATATATTTTCACTCTGTAGATAGTTACTCTGTCGTTATGTTATCCTATTTGTCAGCTTCAGTAGCCCATGCACTGCATACCACGTAATACACCGCACAGTGCACAGAATCCTACAGTCAACAGAAACAAAATTAACAAAACAGGGGTGGTGAAATAAACCATTTTAGGGGAATACCATGCCAAGAATGTCAGGTCTATCATGTGTCCCCCAGCTGAAAGCAAAGAGAACTACCACCCTTACTAAGAGGGAAGAACCTGGAAAGACCATCAGCATTGGTGTTGTCAGTTCCCTCATTTGCATTAGCCATCTGAGGGATCTTCGGTCTGCCTGAACCCATAAGTTAGTCCCAAACAAGTATGGTCTCAACTTTTTCAATGCCCAGACCACTGCAAAGGATTCCCTTTCAGTTGCCCTCCACCTCTGTTCCTTGGTGTTAGAAATGGGGTCTTTGGTTGGCAGTCAGGTTACCCCCTATCCAAGCAAGGACACTCACTTTAGTCAGGGTAAGTCGCACACAATCCAAATAATCCTGTGCCCACCCTCTGGTAGCTTGGCACTGAGCAGTCAGGCTTAACTTAGAAGACAATGTGTAAAGTATTTGTGCAATAAATCATACAATTACACAATATAGCACCACAAAAATACACCACACAGTGTTTAGAAAAATGTATAATGTTTATCTGAATAAAGGCCGGTCAAAATGATTAAAGTTGAAATAAGCAAATATTGGGATATTACTGAAAGTGATATCAAGTGTCTTTAGAGTTCAAAGATTACTGTAAAAGTAATTGAAAGTGTCTTAAGTTCTCCTAGAAACAACAAGTGTCTCTTGCGGGGCAAAGTACCTGGTTCGCGCTGAAAAATCCTTGCAAGGGACCGCAGAGGAGGCGATGCGTGGAAAACGGTGAGTGTGCGTCGGTTTCGCCCCTTCGCACACGGACTTGCGTCGTTATTTTCCACGCGGGGAAGACCTTACATCGATTTCCGACATGCGGACTTGGATCCTCTTCGGGTTGCGGGGTTTTCAGATGCCCCAGGGACAATGCGTGGAATCCTGGGCTTGCGGAGCGAAGTACAAGCGGCTGCGTCGATTCCGGTAGGCGATGCGTGGAATTTTCTTCCGTACTGCAGGTGCTGCGTCAATTCTGTTGGGCGTTGTCGTTCTGAGTCGGCTTGCGTCGATCCAGTAGGGCTGTGTGTTGAAGTTACGGTTGCGTCGCTGGCACTGTGTTGATCTTATGTTGCGAAGTCGGGCTGCGTTGTTCCGGACTCGGTGTGCGGTGAAATTTTCACAGCGAGCAGGCTGTACGTCGTTCTTGGCAGGCGGTGTGTCGAATTTGCACTGCGCGGGGATTTCAGCTGCAGGAGAAAAGTCTTTTTGGTCCTGAGACTTCAGGGAACAGGAGGTAAGCTCTATCCAAGCCCTTGGAGAGCACTTCTGCAGCAAAGCAAGAGAGCAGCAAGACAGCAGTGCAACAGCAAGGCAGCAGTCCTCTTCAGAAAGCAGTCAGGTGAGTCCATTAGGCAGCCAGGCAGTTCTTCTTGTCAGGGTGCAGGTTCTGGTTCAGGTTTCTTCTCCAGGAAGTGTCTGTCTTGGTAGGGCAGGGGCCCTGTTTTTATACCCAACTGTGCCTTTGAAGTGGGGAAGACCTCAAAGAGTGGCTTAGAAGTGCACCAGGTCCCCTTTCAGTTCAATCCTGTCTGCCAGGGTCCCAGTAGGGGGTGTGGCAGTCCTTTGTGTGAGAGCAGGCCCTCCACCCTCACAGCCCAGGAAGACCCATTCAAAATGCAGATGTATGCAAGTGAGGCTGAGTATCCTGTGTTTGGGGTGTGTCTGAGTGAATGCACAAGGAGCTGTCAACTAAACCCAGCCAGACGTGGATTGTAAGGTACAGAAAGATTTAAGTGCAGAGAAATGCTCACTTTCTCAAAGTGGCATTTCTAAAATAGTAATATTAAATTCAACTTCACCAGTCAGCAGGATTTTGTATTACCATTCTGGCCATACTAAATATGACCTTCCTACTCCTTTCGGATCAGCAGCTACCACTCAAAACAATATATGAGGGCAGCCCCAATGTTAGCCTATGAAGTGAGCAGGCCTCACAGTAGTGTAAAAACAAATTGTAGGTGTTTTACACTACCAGGACATGTAAACTACACAGCTACATGTCCTGCCTTTTACCCACACAGCACCCTGCCCTAGGGGTTGTCTAGGGCACACCTTAGGGGTGACATATGTAGAAAAAGGGGAGTTTTTAGGCTTGGCAAGTACTTTTAAATGCCAAGTCGAATTGTCAGTGAAACTGCACACACAGGCCTTGCAATGGCAGGCCTGAGACAAGGTTAAGGGGCTACTTAAGTGGGTGGCACAACCAGTGCTGCAGACCCACTAGTAGCATTTAATCTACAGGCCCTGGGCACATATAGTGCACACTACCAGGGACTTATAAGTAAATTAAATAGTCCAATTGGGTATGATCCAGTGTTACCATGCTTAAAGGGAGAGAGCATATGCACTTTAGCACTGGTTAGCAGTGGTAAAGTGTGCAGAGTCTAAAAACCAGCAAAAACAGTGTCCAAAAGTGGAGGGAGGCAGGCAAAAAGTTAGGGGTGACCACCCTAAGGCTGTCAGGTCTAACACTTGGGAAGTAATAAGTTGGTTTAAGCCCTCATCATTCAGCCATGAGAGCACAGCCCTGTTGCCATGCTCAGATTTGTCTGTTTTGAGAAGTCAATTGTCTTGGCCACAGGTGCTATGCACATTGCCTTCTTTATGGTGTCAAAAGTGTCTTGCATGCCTCTGTCTAGATCATGTTTGGCAGCTTATAACCAGTCAATGAGCTCATCAGCTTGGGGGATGAGGTGAGCTTCAACCTTAGTGACTGAGCTGAGCATTCCACAGACCACACAGAACTGGAGTTCTGGTGTGGTACCTAGTGGGGTGGCCTTGGGTACAAGAACACATAGACTGGAAAAAGAGAACTGTTTGAGTGTTCAGTCACTGCTAACTCCAGTAGTTGGGATAACTCTTCCTCAGTGCTTTTTCAGACAGCATGTAAATTTTGTTTTTGATAGGCATGCTGTCCCGAGTGTCCTAGATACACCCAGTGGTGAGCCCTGGGGTAATTGAGAATAGGAAGAAACAGCAAAGGAGTAGCAGTACCACCAGCATAATGGTCTACTCATCCGATTGATGTTCACTCCTATGTCCGCTTACCTAATTCAGACGGGCCTACATACAGGTAAGTTTTCACTGGCCGTCACTGCCAAGAAAACTCTGGCAGCAAGGAGCAGGGAAAACTGTCTAATGCCCCTTCTCCATGGGAAAGATAACTTTCATGTTGTGATGACATTGTTTGTTTTTTCCGTAAAAGAATATCACACTTCGGGATTTTCTTTTTGAAAATAAAACAAATAAGTTTGACAAATGGCTACATCATGTTGACAGAGTTGTTGACAGAGTTGTCCGTCATGCTTAAAAAAAGCACTGACAGGAACTGCTGTGATGATGGCGATTCCTGCCAATGCTTCAGAAATGATTGCAGTCTTGGCGGTCATTTTTAAATTTGATAGGAGACTCCGTCAGGATGATGAAGAGGTTTACTCCATCGTCTTGACAGATTTACCTCCACCTGCCAGATTATAAATCATCCCTTATGTCTTCAATTTACAGCACTACACAACTAATAGAACATTTTGATTGCACTAACAAGAACCATAATTTTATGTGAAATGCATTAAATCTTATAGTTTGTCTGTACTTGTCCTAAGCGCAGCTGCCTGCCGGGAAGCACCTATCCTGCTTTAATCAAATTGTATTACTTTTTTTAAAATTGCAGAATGTTATTGCGAGCATAAGCCTGCCCGTTTAGGTAGTTCCTTATTTTATTTTTATTTTTGTTGCTTGCCCTTAACAATGAAAAAGTTGGACTAGCTAGCCAAGTCTGGACATATTGGCTTTGCCAATGCTTGGATGTTTTACAATTAGATTGCTTCCCTGCAGCCTTACTTCTGGAAGCAAATAACATTTGAGTTTACTTCAAACTAGATTTATATTTATTCCATTTTCAAGTGAATTTTGCTCTAGAGAATCTATCAGTCTTTCGAGTCCAATATTGGTTTTGCTTATTAGGATCTGATCATCAGCATAAAGCAGGTTCAGATAGCCGGTATGTACCCTGTACGGGAGAGTGGGAGTTTACCTTATTCAGTTGTGATGTTAAGCCTGCTAGGTAGAGTGTGAATGGTTTAGGTGCCAATACGCATCCCTTCCTCAAACCTGAGTGCATATCGATTTTCCTTGATAGGCCTGTTCCGGCTCTGATTTGGATCCTTACCCAGGTATTTGTAGGGAGCATTTGGATCGGTCTTTGTAGCTTGAGAGGTATTTTCCAGCTGGCTAGATTTGCCCACAGCTTCTCACATTGCAGGCAGTTGAATGCAGCCTTAAAGTCTACAAAATATAAATATAGTGTAATCTGTTTCCTTAGCTGGTTGGCCCATAATGAGAGACAGTGTTAAGATGTTTGCGGAAGTACCTTCGCCTTTGCTTAAGCCTGTTTGGTTTACTGGTATTTTCTCTTTTTCGTTTGCCCAAGTTGACAGATCTTGCAGCAGCCAAAGTATTTGGCCTCGTTATCCAACAAGGAAATCAATATTTAGCTATCACGGAGTGCCCTTTCTCCTCCTTTATATATTGGATTGATCACCAACCCTGTCTATGACTCCAGTATAAATGTGTTTGGTAGAACAAGGTCGTAAACTCATTCTAGTTGCTCTGCCTTGAACTCTGGCTTTGTCTTGCAAAAGGCACCTTTCTTATGTCCTCGTGCTCCATCAGTGCCGCCTTCGTTGATGATTTTGAAAATTTTGCTCTGCGGCCAGAAGTTTGTACTTGCTGCTCGACCATGCAATTTCTTGGGGTTTTGTAGCGTTGTGACGTCCTGGTCTTTGTGTAGTCCAAGTGCCTTTGCCCCTCTTGGCTGCCCTTTTCTCCAGTTGTTGTTGTGTTATTGAGTGCACAAGTGTATGCTGAAACGTTCTATTAGGAACTTTCCCCAGTGGTCTTCTGGGACGTTTGAGTTGCTTATGCTGTCTGGGCACCATCCTGTGGGGTTAACTGTCTTCCAGAATGTATTATTAGTTTGCGTTTCGACTGAGCTGAAGCAATTTTGCCTAGATGGATCGCCCTCTGTTTACTAATGGGGAACTTATTATGGGCATTGTACTCAATAAAGCTTTATTTAAAAACTGATTTTAATATCGCCAGGGGCGATCTTCACCCTGATTAAGGAGGGGAGGAAAGTCTGTGCAGAGGAATAAATTACAAACAAGCATTTGCAATGCAATGGGTCTCGCATTTACTGAAGTTAGAGCTATTAACGATGTAATCTCCTAACCAGACTTTTCTTGCCACATTAATTGAAAATGAAAAGTAAAAGAGTTTCACATAGGTGCGCCGATGGTCACCATGAGCATGAGTGTGAAGGAGAGACACAAAAGGAAAAAAGTTCACTCAGAGTCAAACATATCGGCAAAAGTGCAATTAGCCATGTAACTGGGTCGATGTCCCAGGAGGTAACCAAACCGCACTAAAGAGGGACAAATGTAAAGCATTTACCAATGATAACAAAGGAGTTTGAAGGGCAAGCCCATGAACGAGCGATAGTGATGGACGTGTTTAAAAGCCCAATTAGATAACAACACGTCAGAAAAGCAGCGCTTGCGCGCGGCTATGCTCAACCTAAGAATGAGACCAACCTGTTCATGTTATAGAACATACTGAAATATGTTATCTTTAAAGCACCACCCTTTTCAGGTAGCTCCGCAGACGAATGAGTGAAAGATGGAAGCACCTCAGAGTGCACCACCATTAGGCCTGGACGTAATGTTTAATTTTGCAGGCAGAATTGAAAGAATTTGTTAATTCTGCTGCTCCGCTGGCAGAATTAATCTGCAGTAGATTTTTTCTAAAGAGGGATGGAAGAGGGAGCAGTCCCTCTATGTTTAAAAATTAATGCAGGATACATTTTTAATCTGCAGTGTTTTTTTTAAATATAGAGGGACTGCTCCCTATTGCAGGCCTGGTTAAAAATCACTGTCCAGTACAGCAGTGCATACTCCTCGGTGCCCTTACATACTCTGCAGTAATCACTGCAGAGTATGTAAGGGTGCCGAGTGGTATTTGGCTGTGCTATTTTAATGCAAAATGCATCCTTGCATCTGTTTTTGGGCACAAGGGTGCGTTTTGGGGTAAAAAAAATAGTGTGAAATGCCCACTTGTGGAATTCGTGGAATCTCACAGAATTTTAATGTAATTCCACAGAATCAAGCTGTCCATTCCACCCACGCCTAATCACAATACCCAGAAGCACTATTTACCAATAGCATTGAAGCATGTGCGTTGTTCCTTCAAACAGTTGTGCTCCATATGCCAAACACTGGGGGAACAGCAGGTAGGTATACTTGTGCGACGGATTAAACAATGCACATCTGATAAAGTGTGTTTCATAGATGGAGTACACAATTATTCTGTTTTGGAATGTGAGATAGTGGACTTCCTATATGTAAAAATCTGTCTGTATTATCTAAAAATAAATTAGAGCTCTGAAGAGTAATAAGTAATTCAGATAGTAGTAACAACTTAGTGCTGTGGACTCAATAACAAAGTTATGACTTAGCTATCAAAAGGTAGAAAACAATCGAGCAATAAACAGAGATGTGCACTCACATCTCTCCTCCAACTCATATTATTGTATTGTAGTGTGTTTTAGCAGTGAGTTTTGCATATTTGCGATGCCTACAATTTCTTAGAGAACAATGATTCATCTGTAGCTCATTTTGGACAATAAAATAATTTTACAACAAAATGGCTATACACAATACATTTAGACGTATATAATCAAGCCATGCAGAAATAGAGATCAAGCATTTTTAATCTATGGATGTTTTAAACACACATTACATATAATTGTATTTTTGAGGAGAAAAAAGTGCATAGTGCCCCGAATGAGGAGAGAAACTGCAGAGAAGGAGAATTACGCACGCGGTGTAGGAACTTTGTGTTCATATAAAGCAGACAAGTCCAGTCCATGCGAAAGTACAGACACAGATAGGCCCAGGGCTTGATTACATCTTTTCAATCTTTCAGGTTTGTGTGCTATTGGTTGTTGATGGTGTTTTGACCTAAATATGAATGTTTCATCAGGACAGCAGGGAATAAAGAACACCTCTGTGGGAAATTATAATAGCTAACGTTAGCCACCAATAATGATGATTGACTGATGGGCTAGACAGGAATACTGGCATAAATGCCTCAGGATGTACATGCAGCCACTTGTTTACATCTGTGGCCCAGAAAGATAATCTATAAAATTTGAAACACACTAGTAAGTGGTATGCACAAGATGACAGTGCTCGCTAATGGTACAATGCCATAATTGCCAAGAGGCCTCACATATTGTTAGTGATACCCAAAGTGACACCAAGGTGGACAATTATATGTACTTACTCCAGGGGTCAATGCTGGTGACCCAATTTAGAAAGGATCAGATATATATTAATAAGTGTTTCAATGTTTGTATATTGCTAAAACATATTAATTGGCTATTTGCTTAGGAGTTGCAAAATGTAATAAGGAAAAATGGTGTTACACCCAGATGTGATCTGCTAGTAAGGATTGTTCCAATCGTGCTCAGAGTAAGCCAGCGCTGTCATATGTGGGAGCACATGGTAGCGCAGGGCCACAAACTGGGTGGCTTGTAAGGAGGACTTAAAAAAAAAAAAAAAAAAAAGTAGCCCTGATTTTTGGATAAGTGAACCATAAGAGCAGTGCTCCCGGCGCTTTCCCGAGTGGAAGGCATGGTAGAAAGCCACGAACGAAGTGGCATGTACGAGAACTATTTAAAAAGTTCCTGAGTTGTTTTATTCAAGCCGGGAGGTCAGTGACATTGTCACACTCTCTGTGCAGTGAATCCTCCTTGCAGCGGACGCAAGGCCAGCAATTAAAAATGGCTGATCACCGATTTGAGGCATTGATTGCTCCTACATTTTAGCTTCTGTATCCTCAAAACATTATTTTTTGTTTGTTAGAACATGATTCAATGAACAGTATGTTTAGTTATAAAATTAGAAAGTTTCTTAACATTAAGGAATGACAGTGAAGTCACAAAATCAGGACAATCGACACTGAAGAAGTGCAACATCAGCAATTAGTTTGCAACAGCTATTTATATATCAGTACAAATAAGTGTAAAGCAATAATAAAAATAAGACACTCTTGTATAAATATGTTATACTCATGACGTCAGTGTGATGGATACAACAATGACTCCTTTACACTCTTCCATCACAGTAAGTCTTCTTTTATATTGAGCTACATTTTTGGATCCATTTGCACTTCAGTCTTTGCACAATACCTGTCAAGTCACATCCTGTGCCCAGGAGGCATGCTGTGTGAAGACTGAGGACTAACCCAATTGCGTGTCATGCTTTCCTTCTTAGTCCATCAGTCCAACTGACATCCCTCTTGTCTCCTCACAGGATCAGAGATTCTCCAACTTTGAACAGTATTGCGTGGAGGAGGAAGATGGCAGAGTTCAACTATGACCCCTGGAGTGGAAGTCTGTATTAACTCAATGGCCCCTAATGGGGACGTTGTTACGAGGGCGAATGAGGAAGTGCTGCTGAAGATACTGAACTCAGAGATGGAGCAACCAAGAGACTCGTTGGGGAGGGGTGTGCAGTAACTGGAGGTGTCGGAAGATACTGGCAGTCCTCAGAGGGCATTGGGCTGAAGTCGAACACATAGGAGAAGAAAGCTGAGGAAACGGAAGATGGAGTCACACACAGAGCTGCCAGACATCCCAGCCACGTCGCTGGAGGAAAGTCGTTCAGCCAGGTGTGTAGTAAGGTTTTAATGTGGGGCCGTCGGGGAAGATAGTATACAGAGTGCCCTTTTATTTAGTGGGAATATTGAAACGTTTTTGTCTTTCTTTTCCTGCCAAGCACGTACTAATTTGAAGGACAGAGCGGCTATTTACCCCCAGGCATTTGCATGACCTTAAGTGATACCAACCTACAGTAACTGAAACTGAAGGTTACCGCTGGATAAAGTGGACAGAGACGCATTGTATTTTGTTTTTGTCTATTATTACAATTTTTTTGTTGTATACTCTAAAATTTCATGACCCTAACCACACATATCCCTGGGTGAAAATGGTGAGGGATACATTTATAAGTCAAAAGGATAGTGACTTACTGTTGGACTTTTGCTTATGCAGGGTCATCCCCAGTCTTTTTCGCCTCCTGCCTCCTATTTTTTTCTGACATGTTGCTGTTGGCTTTTCAACTCTGAGCACTTTACCACTGCTAACCAGTGCTAAAGTGCATATGCTCTCCTGTTTAAATTGTATGTAAGTGGTTTATCCATGATTGGCATATTTGATTTACTAGTAAGTCCCTAGTAAGGTGCACTAGAGGTGCCAGGGCCTGTAAATCAAATGCTACTAGTGGGCCTGCAGCACTGGTTGTGCCACCCACATAAGTAGCTCTGTAATCATGTCTCAGACCTGCCACTGCAGTGTCTGTGTGTGTATTCTTACACTGTAAATTCGACTTGGCAAGTGTACCCACTTGCCAGGCCTAAACCTTCCCTTTTCTGACATGTAAGGCACCCCTAAGGTAGGCCCTAGGTAGCCCCAAGGGCAGGGTGCAGTGTATGGATAAGGTAGGACATATAGTAATGTGGTTTATATGTCCTGACAGTGAAATACTGCCAATTTCGTTTTCACTGTTGCAAGGTCTGTCTCTCTCTCATAGGATAATATGGGGGCTACCTTTAAAGATGATTAAAGTGTAGATTCCCCTAGAGAGTAGATGGACATGTGGAGTTTGGGATCCCTGGACTCACAATTTAAAAATACATCTTTTAGTAAAGTTGATTTTAAGATTGTGCGTTTGGAAATGCCACTTTTAGAAAGTGAGCATTTTCTTGCTTAAACCATTCTGTGACTCTGCCTTGTTTGTGGATTCCCTGTCTGGGTCAGTTTGACAGTTGGGTTGTTTTTCACCTCACACCAGACAGTGACACAAAGGGAGCTGGGGTGTGATCTGCATTTCCTGATTAGCCATCTCTGCTAGGAGGGAGGGGTGGAGTGGTCACTCTCATCTGAAAGGACTGTGCCTGCCTCTGACAATGCTGTCTCCAGCCCCCTGGTGTGTGTCTGAGGCCTTGCCTGGGCAAGGCAGGATTTCACAAGAAGGTGTGAGTCCCCTTTGAAGGAAGGTGACTTCAAAGACTAAAATGGGTATAAGAAGGGCACCCAAACTTACAAACTTTAGAAACACTTCTGGAATCAAGGGGAACCTCTGCCTGGAGAAGAGCTGATCGCTGAGGAACAAGTGCTGCCCTGCCTGTGACTGTGCTTTGTGGAGCTTTCCTGCAGTGCTGCTTCTGCCTGAGTAAGAGGGCAAAGACTGGACTTTGTGTGCCTTCCATCTTGAAGAAGAAATCTCCAAGGGCTTGATGTAGAGCTTGCCTCCTGTTATTGAAGTCTCAGGGATAGCAAAGACTTCTTCCTGCCAGCACCTGGAGTCTCTGGAGAGACCCCTACTCTGCTCTGTGGTGCCCTTCCAGTTCCTGGGACCCTGAAAGGAGAGGCTGGCAGCCTAAGGACAAAAATACACGCACCGAGCGCCGTGCGGAGAAAAGATCGACGCGAATCCGATCGCGGCTGAGAAAACGACGCGACGCCGGTTCCGCAGCTGAGAAACGACGCCGCAGGAAACGCGACCGAAAAACCGACGCCCGGAGCAGGAGAAACGACGCGCAGCATCGCTGACGGAGGCTGAGAGATCGCGCCCTGCGCCGCGGGACTTTCGGATCGTCGTGTGGCTGGCTTTTTCAACACGCACCGCCGTGCCGAGTTGTTTTCGACGCACACAGCCGTGCAGGGTTACTTTCGACGCACACCGCCCGTGCGGGGTTATTTTTGACGCAAACCAGGTACATTTTCACGCTAGCAGCGCTAGTGTGGTGTTACAACTACCTAAAGACTCTTTTTATTTTAAACCTTTAAAAAATCATAACTTGACTTGTGTATGTTGGATTTTTGTCGTTTTGGTCTTGTTTTGTCTAGATAAATATTTCCTATTTTTCTAAACTGGTGTTGTGTCATTTTGTAGTGTTTTCATTAAGTTACTGTGTGTGTTGGTACAAATACTTTACACCTAGCACTCTGAGGTTAAGCCTACTGCTCTGCCAAGCTACCAAGGGGGTAAGCAGGGGTTAGCTGAGGGTGATTCTCTTTTATCCTAACTAGAGTGAGGGTCCTTGCTTGAACAGGGGGTAACCTGACTGTCAACCAAAGACCCCATTTCTAACATTGGTGGCAGCGGTGGGATTGGACTTGTATTTGTACTTGACATACAGTAATTAAGTGTACACTACTGTTTTGATCTCAGACCACTACGTGACCACATACTACTTGTCTTGTGATTCTGCTTTTTGTTCTCTGATGTCCTCCTGGAAGTATTGATAATATTTTTGGACTTTGTTTTTGGGTTGTGAAGCCTTTGCAGAATGGAAGTCAATTTCTGGCACCTATTTATGTATAAAAAGTGGCAGCTTAAAGCATTCTGCATGGAAAGGGGACTGGCTGTGAACAGGAAATCCAGAAGGGAGGATCTTGAGTCAGCCCTGTTTCAGTATGAATTGAAACGTTGTCAGGCAACACCACCAAATGAGTCTGAGGAGGATAACTACTCTGAGGAGGAGGATAACTACTCTGAGGAGGAGGAAACAGAAAGAGATGAGTGGCTCCTAGCTCGAATCCGGAGTCTGGAAGAGCTAGATGCAGAGCTTGAGAGGGCTGAGGAGGAGAGAGCCTTAGTCCTAGAAAAAGAAAGGATTGCAGCTCAAGAGCTGAGCTGTGAAGAGCTGAAGCTGGAGGCCATGAGGGCTGAGTCCAGTTCAGATGGTGGCAGCAAAAATCTTGTATCCAGTACTGCTGAAGCAGTGCACATGCCCAGAGATGTGGTGCCCTACTTGAAGGAGGGAGTTAACACACGCCAGGAGGTTCAGGGGTATGAGGTAGCTCCAGTGATGCACAGGGTCCCTGAGGTGGATTGGGGAACTGGCATGGGGAGTCATATTCCTACTGGTGGGAGGGACACTCTACTGACTCTAAGTGAGAGTGACAGGGAGAGGGGTTCCCCCCAGGTAGAAGTCCTGGTTATGGAGTGTGAAAACATCCCAGAAGAGTGTGGGTTGAGTGTCAGGGACAGTCAGGTACTGTCTCACCAGTCTCAGGAGGGTGATGTGGGGTGCTTTTTCAAAGCAGAGTCACTGGATGGTTGGGTGAAGGGTACTTTGGTTAATTCATGTGAGGGGCTGAGTGATGTAATTGCTGGAGAGCATATGTCTAGTCCTTATTTTCCAGAGCTATGCCAACACCAGGTGGAGTGTGAGTTCTCTGACCCCAGGGAGCTTACAATGGAGGCAGACTTCTGGGTGAGTACCAGAGAGTCTGAAGAGGCATTTGGGGGTGCTCCTGAGAGGAGTGGTCTAGGTAGTTCCCAACCAGGTGAGGTAGGGAAGGATTGTAGTGTCCCAGGTAGGTCCCAGTGTAGTGGGATGGGTGAGGGACCCCATGTCCAGTCTCAGAGGAGAGGGAATGGGGATGGGTTGAGGCCCAAGGTGCCCGAGATCCGGTCCCAGGTCCTGGAGGGTTCCCTGCGGGAACCCCAGGAGGGGAGCCTAGCCTGTACCATAGGGCCATCTGTTGAGGGAGACCCCACAGTGTCAGGAGAACTTGGGGGGGCGGCTGTAGCCAGCGTCCCACCAGTTCTGGTGTCTGGCAGTACCACTCCTAGTGAGGGGCTGCAGAAGTCCAGACAGAGGGTTGAGAGGGGGTTGCGGACCCCAGTGGAGAACCTGGAGGGTCAGGGGTCAGCTCTGAGAGCAGAGCCCCCCATGAATGACCTTGGTAAGACCATTTCTGGGTTGGGGGGAATCCAGACTCTGTCAGATGGGCAGAGGTCAGGAGACCTGCGCCAGCCAGACTCTTGTTTGGCCCTTCGGGACAGTGTGTCCCTTGAGGGGGGTACGTGTGCCCCCCTGGAAGTCCTGGTGTGCCAGGCAATGGTTCAACCGCAGGGTGGTGACTCTGGGTTGAATGATCAGGTTCAGGGGGTAAACTCTGACCTGATGGGGGGTAAGTGTGCTCCCAAGGAAGTCCTGGTGTGCCAGGCAGTGGTTCAACCGCAGGGTGGTGACCCTGGGTTGGATGACCAGGTTCAGAGGGTAAACTCTGACCTGGTAGGGGGTAGGTATGCCCCCCAGGAAGTCCTGGTTTGCCAGGCAGTGATCCAGTCTGTGGGTACAGACCCTGGATTGGGAGGCCAGGTTAAGGGTGTCCCCCCTGACCTGGAGGAAGGGGCTACTGCTAACAGTGCCCCTACCATGTTGTCTTCTGGGGGGGTCGCTCCTAGTTGGGTGGTTCAGGACCCCAGAAGAGAGGGCAGGGGGAGGGAAGCCTCACCCCTGGCCCTGGTCCAACCTGAAGGTACAGACCCCAGGTTGGAGGATCAGTTGCAGGTTAACATCCCTGCACTGATGGAAGAATTGTGCAGGACTGCTTCTACAAGCACCCTGACAGTTTTGGACTCTGGGGGTGCCGCTTCTGCAGGGAGGGTACAGAGCCCCAGAGGGGAGGACCAGGGTCAGGTTGTCATCCCTGACCTGGTGGAAGAGAGAGTGGTCAAAGGGTGCCAGGCACCCGGGGCTACCACCCCCCACTCTCCACAGTCACAGTGGTTAGAGAGGCCTGAGGTCGGGCTCTCATCCCTGACAGTTGTCTGGGGCCACTGTGGCTTGCTGTCCTGGTGGACAGAGTTGCCCCTGGGGGGGGGAGGACGAGAGTCACACCCCGGGGGTGGAGTGGGCAACACCACTGTGTTGGCCCTGGTGGTACTATCTGCCCATTGCAATACATCTGTGAGCAAAGTAAAGTTAGGTGTTGCACAGATGGTGTCTGTAGATGTGGAGAAGGGTTCCCCATGGGTTAGCTTAGTGGGCCCTGAGAGTATGGACAGAGGGATCCAACTGGAGTCAGGAAGGCGTAGAACTGGAACATGCCCCTGCTGTTGTGGGCCTGGGTCCCTGTTCTATCGCCCCAATCAGGGAAGTACATCAAGGTATTGATTGTTCTCCCCTGGCTTTAGGCTGGTAGGGGGTCGTGTTGGACTTTTGCTTATGCAGGGTCATCCCCAGTCTTTTTCGCCTCCTGCCTCCTATTTTTTTCTGACATGTTGCTGTTGGCTTTTCAACTCTGAGCACTTTACCACTGCTAACCAGTGCTAAAGTGCATATGCTCTCCTGTTTAAATTGTATGTAAGTGGTTTATCCATGATTGGCATATTTGATTTACTAGTAAGTCCCTAGTAAGGTGCACTAGAGGTGCCAGGGCCTGTAAATCAAATGCTACTAGTGGGCCTGCAGCACTGGTTGTGCCACCCACATAAGTAGCTCTGTAATCATGTCTCAGACCTGCCACTGCAGTGTCTGTGTGTGTATTCTTACACTGTAAATTCGACTTGGCAAGTGTACCCACTTGCCAGGCCTAAACCTTCCCTTTTCTGACATGTAAGGCACCCCTAAGGTAGGCCCTAGGTAGCCCCAAGGGCAGGGTGCAGTGTATGGATAAGGTAGGACATATAGTAATGTGGTTTATATGTCCTGACAGTGAAATACTGCCAATTTCGTTTTCACTGTTGCAAGGTCTGTCTCTCTCTCATAGGATAATATGGGGGCTACCTTTAAAGATGATTAAAGTGTAGATTCCCCTAGAGAGTAGATGGACATGTGGAGTTTGGGATCCCTGAACTCACAATTTAAAAATACATCTTTTAGTAAAGTTGATTTTAAGATTGTGCGTTTGGAAATGCCACTTTTAGAAAGTGAGCATTTTCTTGCTTAAACCATTCTGTGACTCTGCCTTGTTTGTGGATTCCCTGTCTGGGTCAGTTTGACAGTTGGGTTGTTTTTCACCTCACACCAGACAGTGACACAAAGGGAGCTGGGGTGTGATCTGCATTTCCTGATTAGCCATCTCTGCTAGGAGGGAGGGGTGGAGTGGTCACTCTCATCTGAAAGGACTGTGCCTGCCTCTGACAATGCTGTCTCCAGCCCCCTGGTGTGTGTCTGAGGCCTTGCCTGGGCAAGGCAGGATTTCACAAGAAGGTGTGAGTCCCCTTTGAAGGAAGGTGACTTCAAAGACTAAAATGGGTATAAGAAGGGCACCCAAACTTACAAACTTTAGAAACACTTCTGGAATCAAGGGGAACCTCTGCCTGGAGAAGAGCTGATCGCTGAGGAACAAGTGCTGCCCTGCCTGTGACTGTGCTTTGTGGAGCTTTCCTGCAGTGCTGCTTCTGCCTGAGTAAGAGGGCAAAGACTGGACTTTGTGTGCCTTCCATCTTGAAGAAGAAATCTCCAAGGGCTTGATGTAGAGCTTGCCTCCTGTTATTGAAGTCTCAGGGATAGCAAAGACTTCTTCCTGCCAGCACCTGGAGTCTCTGGAGAGACCCCTACTCTGCTCTGTGGTGCCCTTCCAGTTCCTGGGACCCTGAAAGGAGAGGCTGGCAGCCTAAGGACAAAAATACACGCACCGAGCGCCGTGCGGAGAAAAGATCGACGCGAATCCGATCGCGGCTGAGAAAACGACGCGACGCCGGTTCCGCAGCTGAGAAACGACGCCGCAGGAAACGCGACCGAAAAACCGACGCCCGGAGCAGGAGAAACGACGCGCAGCATCGCTGACGGAGGCTGAGAGATCGCGCCCTGCGCCGCGGGACTTTCGGATCGTCGTGTGGCTGGCTTTTTCAACACGCACCGCCGTGCCGAGTTGTTTTCGACGCACACAGCCGTGCAGGGTTACTTTCGACGCACACCGCCCGTGCGGGGTTATTTTTGACGCAAACCAGGTACATTTTCACGCTAGCAGCGCTAGTGTGGTGTTACAACTACCTAAAGACTCTTTTTATTTTAAACCTTTAAAAAATCATAACTTGACTTGTGTATGTTGGATTTTTGTCGTTTTGGTCTTGTTTTGTCTAGATAAATATTTCCTATTTTTCTAAACTGGTGTTGTGTCATTTTGTAGTGTTTTCATTAAGTTACTGTGTGTGTTGGTACAAATACTTTACACCTAGCACTCTGAGGTTAAGCCTACTGCTCTGCCAAGCTACCAAGGGGGTAAGCAGGGGTTAGCTGAGGGTGATTCTCTTTTATCCTAACTAGAGTGAGGGTCCTTGCTTGAACAGGGGGTAACCTGACTGTCAACCAAAGACCCCATTTCTAACACTTACCTACTCCTTTTTATCTCTTTCCAAGATCCTCAGCAGGACAACCTCCATCCAGTCTCTGAATCAGGAACCTGAAAAGAAGAGGAGAACTTCCATTAGTGTAGACTGTTTCTGTTAATATGAACTTAGACATCACTAATAAATATATCAAGCGACACCAATATGTTTGTGTTCCCTTTATTGACGACTCAGAGATGACACATGCCATTTCTATGACTTGCCATTTGATGTCTTCCGTGGAGTAATTTTGTTCCACAAAGTATGCAACTGATGGAGGATTCAGCACTCAACATTGTGAGCGTGCCTGGCCTTATTTGGTCTCTGGTAATTTTGAGGGGGTTGCGTTAGAGTTTCGATGGACCTTTTGACTCTGCTAAGAGTGTTCCACCATGGATATCACATTTTCTCATGATCCAGCTAACAGGAACACAACTTAGTATGACAAATACTTATCAGAAACTTTGAGTCAGTAAACTTTACACACCATGGTCCCTGTGACCATGAATAATCACACCTTTTAGTAAAAGTTAGGAAGTTCATTTCCCTAGATTAACAATGCTAATATCACGTAAAGCAATCTCAACACCATCTGATAAACATAGATGAACAACACAGGTTGACCAAAACGGTGGAAAAACCTCAAGCTAACCAACGCATTTAGCATTAAACATTCTAGAGTTACCTTACAAAATAATAATAATAACTGAACAGTAGAAATGGCATGGATGTAGACATTTACAGGTAAATAAAACCAATCCTTTGTAATAACCTTTGTTGAACATGGGTGTGCTTACTAACTTCTAATTCGAATGGGATGTTTGGCTTTCATGCAAAAGAAAATTAGACAAAAGTCAATTTGGAAAGCATCTGGCTATGACCCTAATAAAAATAATGGTTGGTACCAGATCAAAAATCTCTAGCAAGTACATTTTCATTTAGCTATACCTCTCCTGAATAGATCAGCAAGCAGAGACTTCTTCGTCAGTTGGACATCAGTCTGGTCAGCATTGGCGGGGGGAAGGGAAGGGGATTGGCTCTGCCATGATTGGGCTCTAAGTTAACTGAACCAACTTAGAAGGGGCATCAAACTAAGGAAACAGCATTAATAGTATTAACAATCAATAATAGCTACTCAATGAGACTAAAGCTAGGAAGAAAGGGCATCAGGAACTGGGCTGGAACTCTCCTGCTCCTTGAAAGTGTGTAGCCAAAATAAGTTAAATCCGTAAAGTAATTTCTTGAGTCGTCCTTCATCAGAATATTGAATGTTCATAGTAGAACCAATAAACATTATTTCTTAAATCTGTGATATAATTAGACAGTCTTTCACACATCAATGATTAGCTCCTCTTCTCCTGTTCTTGTCACCATTTTTCATCAGGTAACTTTTAGTTGTAATTCATAACTCCCGTCAGTGAAGCCATTGTCAGGTCCTGTGAACGTTAGCTTCTCACGCACAAAATATACAAATGTAACAGTAGCTAGTACATCGTATTACAGCAGACAGGTCTCACAAGAAAGTTTAAGACATCATCTAGTTTAACGTTGCAACGTTACTATAGTTGGTCAACACTGTGTGAACAAAGAACAAGCGATAATTCTTGCTTAAGACAAATCATTTACAAACATTTATTTATGCCATGAAGCTTAACATGAGGCTTTGTCAATTTGGCCCATAATTTCACAATTACTCTATGCCTAATAAATTTAAGCAAATACATTTCATTAACACGTTAGTATGGTCCGTTAATACATTTAATTCTATATGTGCATAGTATTTCAAATCAGTTAATATAATTTTTGTATTAATGTCGTACACGTCATGGTGGCCATATAGTTGGGCACATTGTCCAAACACTTGATTTCTCTTTATTAGCACAATTCATGGCAATTCTTAGCTACTAATCAATACAGATTTATTATTAATAAATTCAGCTTTCACAATCCCTCTTCTGATGACTAAATGTGTTCTCACGCCCTACATAACCCATATTTTTGTTAATCTAAAATTTTGATTCTTCATAACATCTGACATTTTGGGGGTTATTACAACTTTGGAGGAGGTGTTAATCCGTCCCAAAAGTGACGGTAAAGTGACGGATATACCACCAGCCGTATTACGAGTCCATTATATCCTATGGAACTCGTAATACGGCTGGTGGTATATCCGTCACTTTACCGTCACTTTTGGGACGGATTAACACCTCCTCCAAAGTTGTAATAACCCCCTTTCTCTCCTCTAATTTTCATCAAAAGATATGCTTCTCAACTTTTACAATTTAATCTGATCATTTTTCATTCTCTGTCTTTTGATTATAGTGTATAATTTGTAAGCTCCCATTAAGAAAATGATACAAATTACAATAATCAACATTGACTGTAATATTTTCCCAATTATACTTTTCCCTAGCCAATTTCGCACAGAAGAAAAACCTTTGCCAACCTTCTCCCAAACCCTTGGTTCTTTTAAAAAGTCAGAGTTAATGTTAGTCAGATAATTATTAAAGCTTTTAGTTTCTCTGCTGTTATCAGGTATATACGTGCAAAAATGTTGCGACTTCAGCATTTTACAGACTCCGCCCTCCTTTGCTAAAAGGATGTCTAACGCAGGGTGGTTCTGAAGAGTCATAGAACGTACCCACAGCCATTTCAGTATCCATTAAGACCATGGCTCCAAAAAAACTAGTCAACATGTTAGCCACAATAGTAGATAACTTCGAATTTTCAAGGAATTTAGGATAACTCCCACTGAGGGAATAATCACTCCAAATATGTCTCCAGATATGCAAGAGTAAGACTCTCTCTTTGGTCTAGCAAGGTGTAATTCATTTAGTTTCTCAAGCTGATAAATCTTTGGGAAAACAATTCCCAAATAACATGTGCCATACCATCCTCTTGGAAGATGGTAAAAGGCATTTTGTCCACAGATATAGTAAACCCCAGGAACCGCTGGGTCTTGTCCATTTATCATAAAATAACATTTACCCTGAAAAAGAAACACTTGTCTGCATTCACTCGTTGCCACAAATAACGTGTCAGTCTTGGATTGTGTTTTGTATATACAAAGCTTTCCTACATGTTGCACATCTAAAGCTAATTTACCTTGGGTTTTAGTTTCACTAAATGCATGGTCATTTCTAACTTTCCTTTTCACTAACCCTTTATCTATTATCTCTTTCAGTGCCTTTCTCCTGTCATCAGTTTATCTAGAAAACTCTTTTCTACTGGTATAAGCAAGCATGTGAGGTTATTCCTGTGCGTGTAAGCTCTGCCAAATTTTTGTGTGGGTTCAAAGAAACCTCTCACTAATTCTATATTCTCTTCTCTAGCTACACTACTCAAGTATTTGATATTAGGAATAAAAGAAAACACTAAATCATGATTTGAGTAGAAATACTGTATGTATTCTTGGTTATAAAGCCTTATTAATAAAAGACTGCAACTAATTCCATATGTTAGTGGCAAGCTGTGATAAGTTATTCCTTCTTCTACTGATAAAGGAATTTGCGTGCAAAAATAAGATTCTCTCACATTCATTGTCTCAACATATTCATACAGCAAGCGATAGAAAACATTGGAGGAAAGATCTCCTTGTGAGTTATTTAAGTATTTAACTGCAATTATCTGTCATCCTGCTTAAACGTATCTAATTATGTAAGTGTAGGACTTTCAACAGAAGGTGTGATTAGTTTCAGCTTTATTGCGAAAGCTCATGCTCACAATCAATAGCAAAAATACTATCATACATACAGTTGCTAAGCCAATACTTATATATCTACAGCACCTACTGTTCATAACCTGCTTGTTGCGATTATCCATCATCTGTAAAGAATCAGAAAGTAGAAGAGAAAAATGACAACTATGCAGCAGAAATCTTCAAAATCTTCTTCTTTGCAGTTTTTATAATTTTCAGTATCTTCTTCAGAGCTTTTGTCAACAATCAGTAACTATGGTCAAAAATCGGCTCAGCAGCTTGTCAAATCAGTTTATTTCAAAGTCTTTTCAGAATATCTTTAACGGCCCTTTCTTTTCTCAGTTTCACAGAATCTTGTCTCCGTGTTCAGTTCATGGACCAACTTCACATGCCAAAGTATTGACCTGGAACTTCACGATCAGAACAAAATGACAAAAATTCACTTTGCCACTCACTAGTTGTTGCATACGCCCATTCAGGTCCTGAATATCTTTGATTTGCAGCGTTCGATCTCCACTTAATTCTCCATCTGTCAAATCTTCTCTTCTTGTTGTGTCTACTTCTTCAATTGTTAATAATGTGACTGATTCTTTTTTCTTAGCATGTAATCTTGGCCACTTGTCTTCTTTCAGTGTTTCCTTTGTCAATGCTCTTTTCAGTGCTAGACTTGCAACTTCTCCTTGCTCTGCAGGATTTTGACTTGAAGTAACTGCAACTGATTCTGTAGGGTCTGATTCAACCCCTTCCACTGGGTCGGTGGGCTGCTCTGTCTGTCTTTTCAAATTGTCTGCTTCTGGGAGAGCCCTCTGATTAGACACTCCTGCTGCCTCAGTTGAGACTGGTTCAATGTCAATTTCCTGTAAGTCCTCTGTCTCATCTCTTACAGAGGTATCTGGATTCTCCTCTTTCTGCTCAGAGTTGGTTTCTGATTCTCCAGTTTCCTTCTCCACTTCTGGAGTTTGTCTGGATGTTGTTGGTACTCTCAACAACTCTTCTTCATTGTCAAAAGGACAGGGTACTTTCCAAGTATGACTGGCATGTACCAAGTTTGGAACTCCTGCACACTTCACAGCAGTGGTAGTAACTAGTACTACTTGGTGGGGACCCTTCCACAGAGGCTCCAAACAAGTCTTCCTCACGTGTTTCAGATCACAACCCAGTCTCCAGCTCTCAGGTTGTGACTCGCATCCTGGGATGGCAGCACAGTTCTGGCTTCTACCTGATGAGAAAAAGAACTAACCATATCAGCCAGACCCTTGCAGTAATCCAACACCATATCATCTGCTATGTTCACAAGAGCTTTGGCATGAACCGTTGGCAACCTCATTGCTCTGCCCATGATGATTTCATACAGCAACAGTCCAGTTTTCCTTTCGAGTGTATTTATCATGCTCATCAGGACTAACTGTAGTGCATCTGGCCATTTCAGATTCGTAGACGCACACATCTTTGCAAGTAGTGATTTCAAAGTACCATTCATTTGTTCTACGAGTCCTGAGGCTTCAGGATGATAGCTACAGTGCAGCTTCTGCTCAATCTTTAAGGCTGAACATAGTAGTTGAATTACTTCGTTGTTGAAGTGACTTCCTCTATCTGAGTCTAAAGAGACCTGGAAAACCAAAATGTGGTATCAGCTCCCTAAGCAACAATTTTGCTACGGTAATGTTGTCATTCCTACATGTGGGGTATGCTTCAGTCCAGTGACTAAAAATGTAAACAATCACCAACGTATCTCAGTCCTTCACACACAGGCATTTCAATGAAATTCATTTGCATTCTGCTGAATGGACCTCCAGCTCTTCCAATGTGACTCATGTTAACAACTGTTCTTTTACCCACATTCATCTGTTGACAGATGATACAGCGGTGGCAAACTGCTTTGGCAACCTGTCTAAACTTTGGATCAAACCATGACTGCTTGAATGTTCAAATCATTGCACCCCTCCAAACATGTGCTTGTCCATGATAATATCTAGCCATTTGTGTCAGCAAACAGTTCAGCAAGACTATTTGACCCTCCCTGGACACCCAAACATCATCTTCCCTTTAGATACGTTTAATTTTAACCCACATTTTCTTTTCTTCTTTGTCAACATTTTCTTGCAGGCTCTTTAAATCTTCCCAGGTATCAACAACAGCGAATGCATAACTCATACAAATCTCTTCTTCTGGCAACAGTTCCCATTTGTCTGTGAAGGATATACAATTCAATGCACAAAACCTTGCCACTTGATCTGCATATCCATTTCCCTTTGAAACAAAATCTTGCGATCTCTGGTGTGCACTGCATTTCACCACAGCAAACTGTTCAGGCATTTGTAAAGCTTGTAACAAATCATGAATTCTTTCACCATTTCTAACTGGCAAACCAGAAGAGGTCATGAAACCTCTCTGTGACTATAGCTGGCCAAAGTCATGCACAATTCCAAATCAATACTGGCTGTCTGTATAAATGGTAACTGTAAGCTGTGCAGAAATATGCCATGCTCTAGTAAGAGCCACTAACTTGGCTGCTTGTGCAGAATATACTCCCCAAAGCCAGGGAGCTTTGAGGATACCACAAATTGTGCACACTGTATATCCTGCTTTTAATGTTCCCATGTTATCTCTCAAACAGAAACCATCAACAAAAATAATTTGGTCATTTTCTTCCAATCGGGTATCTCAAATGTCCGGTCTAGGTTTAGTGCACTAATCAGTTACTTCCAGCCAGTCATGTTTGACATATTTCAATTTGTCAATTTAAACATTTTCTTTTGGAAGCAAAGTTGCTGGGTTAAGCACTGTAGATCTTTTTAGAGTAACATTTGGGGAACCTAAAATTACAGTTTCATATCTGGTAAATCTTGTATTTGTGAGACGCTGTGTTTTCATCCATGTAAGCAAAACTTCAATGGAGTGAGGGACCAAAACAGTTAAGGGATGTCCCATCCCATGTATTGATGCTCTCACTCTGAGTGAGACTCAATACAATCGCTGCCACAGTTTGCAAACAGCCAGGCAAAGCTGCTGCAACTGGGTCCAAAGTAGCTGACAAATATGGTACGGGGCAGTTTACAACACCATGTACCTGTGTCAAAACAGAAAGAGAACATGCATCACGTTCATGACAAAACAACATGAATGGCTTTGTGTAGTCAGGTATTCCCAAAGCCAGAGCTTTGCACAGACTTCCACTCAACTCAATAAAAGTTTCATACAAGCTTGGTGTAACTCTAGGGGGTCAGTAACTTCTTTATGGGTCAGCTTCTGCAATGGTTTGGAAATGACTGAAAAATTGGTTATCCACTGGCGACAATAGTTCACCATTCCCAAAAACATTCTGACATCCCATTGTGTAGCTAGGGGATTCATCTGCAGTATGGCAGTGACTCTCTCTAGAAATCTTTTTTACTCCCTTTTCAATCTGATATTCCAAGTATTTAACTTCTTTCTGACAGTACTGCAATTTTGATGGGTACACTTTATGTCCGTTCTTTCCCAAATGGTTTAGTGAGGCAATAGTATCTTGCCTGCGTGCTTCCTTCGTTATTGAAGCACCGGACAAATCATCAATGTACTGAACCAATGTCGGATGGAAATGCATTTCCAGTGTTTCCATATTCTTCTTCAATATCTGATTAAAAATGGACGGGACTCTGAAAAACCTTGAGGAATTCTGCACCAACAATATACTTGATCAAGAAATTTTAAACCGAAAAGAAACTGACTATCCTCATTAAGGGGTACAGAAAGGAATGCTTGTGATAGGTCCACTGCAGTAAACCATTCAGCATCACACAGGATCTGAAATAATATCACTGCTGGATTTGGCACCACTGGACAACATTTGATCACAATATCATTAATTTTCCTCAAATCCGGAACAATCTGAAATTTCCAAAAAGGGGTTTCAAAATCCCATGACACAAGAGTTACATGGGCTGCTCAATACTTCTTTTAGAACACCTTGTTTTCCAAATTCTGCAATTACAGGTGCAATCCCTTCACTAGTGTCTTGCATCATGTGGTATTGAGGAATCTGGGGGGAAACTGCATTTGGCTTGACTGGGACTTTAACTGGCTCAACTCCTCTGATTAGACCAATGTCTTTCCCTGAAAAATCCCACACTTTCATCTTAACTGTTCCCTATAAGTCAGAAGGAAGATCTTGTACTGAAAAGAAACTGATCAGTGGGTACTCTTCATTTACTGAGTTAGAATCAGTTATCTCAGGCTGATCCTCGTCATCATCACTATTTGTCTGAATGGCAATCCCATCATTTGAACAGGTAATTGAACATCCCATTTTGCATAGCAAATCCCTGCCTAGTAAGGAAACCGTCTCCACTCACAAACTACAAACTTGTGTAAGCCTTTGAAATTTCAAATTTTAACTGGAACTGGTTCTGTAGTCAGGTTCGTAAAAAACTGATCTACAACTCCTACGATTTGCACTGTTTTCGCTGAGAGTGGTACGTTAGGGACTTCTGCAGTTCTTGCAGTAGAAAGTGTAGCTTCTGTGTCTACTAAGAATGAGACTGCGTGACCCATTACCTTTCCCTTCACATATGGACCTTTTGATCTACTTCTAATTAAGCTGCCAATATGCAGTCTTCTTCATCTGAACTCTTACTCACCAACTTACCATTCGATTAATCCTCAGTGTGTAGTGGGTACTGGTGTATTGTGTTATTACTGGTGTTAACCGTCTGACCTGTGCTCTGCTGAGTAAGTATCATCTCCTTTTGTTCCATTGGGGGTTGAGGTATCTGAATTTGTTACCTATGTACCATTTGAACTTGGGGTTGCATTTACTGTGAATGTGGCATTTGCATCTGTTGCATGGGCTGAGGATCTTGCACTTGATTCACATTATTTTGGAAATTAAAATTTTGACCTCTCATTCTTGGAACTCTCACGTTTTCAAAAGGATTGCTTTCATTCGTCTGTGTGACACCTTCCTGTCCTTGCATTGGACACTCACACTTCCAATGTCCGATGCCAAGGTAATATTCTTTTTATTGACTGTATATCATTTTGAGTAACTACAATGCTCGAATTGACACAACGATTCCCATTCCCATTTCCAACATGACCTCTACCTTTCGCATGATTCTGAAACCACATGTTTCCCTGCTGATGCGTCCTTGCATTCCTGATTGTGCTGCATTAATCTGCATTCCGATTGCCTTCTCTTTCAACTTTTTCTGCTTCAATTCAATCTCATCACTACAGTACTTGGCATATTGCAATACTTCAATCGGCTTTGCTTGCCAACAAATCAAATGACTTATAATCAGCTGTCTAATTTCAGGTCTCAGTCCTTCAACAAATCTGAACACAAAATGAATTGTGTCTTTCGGCTCAATTATTGTTGTAATGTTTGAATGCTTGCAACAATCTCTCATAGTACCCATATATTGGATAATTCCCTTCTTGAGCTGTCCTGTCGTTTTTCTGCCAATCAATATTCTTGAGAGAAATCCTTGTTTTAAAAAATTCAATCACCTTGTAATAGTACTTCATTACATCAAGGAGATTGAGCACCTGCAGATGGATCTTGTGGAGGCTCTCTCATTGGCCAATCTACACTTCTTATGCATTCAACTCATAAATCAGCTGGAACCACTATTTCTAATAGTGTATTTGTTAGACTTGGCATCCTTGGCGTGGTCTCCCCTAACTTTTTGCCTCTGTTCCCCAGGTTGTTGATGTGTGTTGGACTCTGTTTTTGCTGTTTTTGTTACTCTGGGCACTTTACCACTCCTATGTAAAATACATGTGTAATTGGATTTCCATGATTTGATTTACTGGTAAGGCCCTAGTACAATGCACTAGAGGTGCCCAGGGCCTGTAAATCAAATCCTACTAATGGGCCTGCAGCACTGGTTGTGTCATCCACATTAGTAGCCCTGTAAACATGGCTCAGACCTGCCACTACAGTGTCTGTGTGCAGTTTTAAACTGCCAATTCGACTTGGCAAGTGTACCCACTTGCCAGGCCTAAACCCTCCCTTTTCTTACATGTAAGACACCCATAATGTAGGCCCCAGGTAACCCATGTTTCTGCTCATTATCCCATCTCACCTCAGCTAAAGTTTTCTCAGCTTTTCTCATTCTCCTTTCAAATTTCTGTTGCTGTACCTGTCTGGACACTAACTTCCAAATAGCTAATGCTTCAAATTGTGCAGGTATCGGAGGAGGTTCTGAATCATAGATTACTCTCCTCAAGTTCTCTAAGATTCTCAAATTAAAGGTTCCATGGGCCAAATGCTAAGTTCCCTTCTTTTTCTGTATCTTTGCACCATTGTAATCAGAGCAGACTGTGATGTTGTGAAAGCTGAATGTATTAATAATAACTCAGCATTGATTAGTAGCTAAGAATTTACATGATGTGCTAATATAGAGAAATTGAGATGGCCACCATAATGTGTACAACGTTAATAAAGAAATAATATTAACTGTTTTGAAATAATATGCACATATAGAATTAAATGTATTAGTGGACCATACTAATATGTTAATGAAATGTATTTGCTTAAATTTAGTAGGCATAGAGTAATTGTGAAACCATGGGCCTAATCGACAAAGTCTCATGTTAAGCTTCATGGCATAAATAAATGTTAATAAATGCTTTCTGTCTCGAGCAAGAATTTTCACTTGTTCTTTGTTCACACAAGGTTAACCAGATAGATTTGTAATGCTGCAACATTAAACTAGATGATGTCTTAACCTTTCTTGTGAGAATTGTCTGCTGTAATACAGTGTACTAGCTACTATTAAATGTGTACCTTTGGTGCGTGAGCAGCTTATGTTCCCAGGACCTGACAACGGCTTCACTCATGGGAGTTATGAATTGCAACTAAAAGTTACCTGATGAAATCTGGTGACAGGAACAGAAGAGGAGCCAATCATTGATGTGTGAAAGACTGTCTAATTATATCACAGATTTAAGAAATAATGTTTATTGGTTCTACTATGAGGATTTGACATTCTGACCAATGACGACTCGAGAAATTGCTTTATTGATTTAACTTATTCTGGTTACAGTTTCAAGGAGCAGGAGAGTTCCAGCCCAGTTCCGGAGCAGTTCCAGATGCCTTGGTATAGGGTGACCAGGTTTTGAGGAGCAAAAACTGGGATAGGTCAAACATAAAAGAAGGACTAAAGACATTACTCTCACTTTTATATCTGGCCTGTCTCTCTGCTGGGAGCAGGCAGGGGACTATGGCCGGGGCCGGGGTCGGCGGGAGCACCGCCAACAGGCTGGCGGTGCTCCGCAGGGCATTCTGACCGCGGCGGTATGGCCGCGGTCAGAACAGGAAAACCGGCGGTGTCCCGCCGGTTTTCCGCTGCCCTGAGGAATCCCCCATGGTGGCGCAGCTTGCTGGGCCGCCATGGGGGATTCCGACCCCCTCACCGCCATCCTGTTCCTGGCGGTTCCGACCGCCAGGAACAGGATGGCGGTGAGGGGTGTCGTGGGGCCCCTGGGGGCCCCTGCAGTGCCCATGCCAATGGCATGGGCACTGCAGGGGCCCCCGTAAGAGGGCCCCACTTTGAATTTCAGTGTCTGCTTAGCAGACACTGAAATTCGCGACGGGTGCTACTGCACCCGTCGCACCCTTCCCACTCCGCCGGCTCCATTCGGAGCCGGCTTCCTCGTGGGAAGGGGTTTCCCGCTGGGCTGGCGGGCGGCCTTCTGGCGGTCGCCCGCCAGCCCAGCGGGAAAGCCAGAATGGCCTCCGCGGTCTTTCGACCGCGGAGCGGCCATATGGCGGTTCCCGCCAGGCGGGCGGCGACCGCCGGCCTCAGAATGAGGCCCAAAATACTTTAATTATTTCATACTTTGTAGGCCTCTTTAACTTATGCTTCCCTAGATGATCTGACCTTTGTCACAAAACCTTGTACATTTATTGAATAATCTGACCTTTGTCCCAAAAACCGGGACATTTATTTAAAATTAAGAGAAGTGTCTGGACACCGGGACAGTCCTCTAAAAACCGGAACTGTCTGGGGAAATCCGGGACATCTGGTCACCCTACCTTTGTATTTCTGCAAAGTATTTCTCTGAGTTGGTTTCTGATACTGGAAAGTAGTCAGTTTTCCTTCATTATGCTTAATAATGAGGTCAAGGAAGGATATCTGATGTGTATCAGCATTGCTGATGAACTTCAAGTTCATCTGATAACTCATCAAGTTTTGATCAAATGATGAAGGTGTCATTAATATAGCGTTTCCAACATTTAGTTTCTGAAAGTACATGAGAATGTTGAAAGGAGATAGCGTACAAGGTCAATTGATGTGGAGCATAAATAGCTCCCCTGGAAGTAGCCTTTCGTTGTTGGAAATATTTGCTCAATGAGCACAAAATACTTCATTGTAAGGGCGATGGTTAATAGATAAAAAAAAGTCTGTTGGAACCAGCATTGGACAGGGTCGTGTGTTCAGTATTTTCTTAAGAACATTAACATTTTCGTCTATGATATATTAGTGTATAGCAACTCTATATCTAGGGTCGCTAGTTTTTCTCTATTAGGGTAAATGTCACTTTTCAATCAAGATAATCATGTAAGTACTATTCCTAACATAGGTCTCTATTTAAGGGACATACTCTGATGAACAAAATTATGTGTTCTTCCAGTGGTTCTAATATTGAACTGCAATCTGACAGTATATGTCTTTCTGGGGGTTTCTCAATGTTTTTGTAGACCTTGGGTAAGGTATATAGGTCAGGTGTCCTTTGGCGTTTCTTATTGAGGTCATTGAATTAATACTCAGAATTAATACTCAAGAATCCTTCCTTTTTTATCTGTGCTGTTAGTCTCAATACACTGTCTTTTATTTCTGGAAGGGGATTATGTGTAAATTTCACATAGTGATCTTAATTACTCAGTTATCTAGGTATTGTAACTATATAGAACAATTATCCCACTTTTGTTCAGCAGCTTTAATTTTATAGGGGGTACCAAAGGGGTGGAATGGTCTTGTGCTCCTAACACGGGAAAGACAACAGAGTACAAGATTTTCAAATGTAACTATCTCAGATGTTATTACTGTCATAGATGGACAATGTTGATGTGGTTTAAGATATATAGCTGAGCATGGAGGGGCAAAATCAAAATTAGAAAGTAGACCTTCAATTGTATTCTTCTAAAAAGTCATCAGTAAATCAGTCTGTAGTGTGAAAAAATATGTCCTTTCTGTCACTATAAATGAGAGGCCTTTACTAAGAATCTAAACATATGCTGGTGATAAAATGTGTTTCAATATGTTGAATATGGGTATTGTCCGATTGGTATGAGGAGGGAAGGATGGAAATAGTTCTAAGATCCTTCTGGTCCCAATTGGTAATGTTTCTGTCATGTCGGACTGTCCCTGGGGTTCCGGCTCTGATACCTGCCCATCCCTATTTTTCTCTCTCGTCTTTGACTAAAAAGGGTTGGTTTGAAACACCAGTACCTGAGCTTGCGTCTTTCTGTGAATCGGAGTCATCAGATCTTGCAGATGATTCTGAGAGTGTTACTGCTTTTTGGTTCTTATTTCGATCATGGGTTAGTTCTGGGTCTGAATATATTATTCCTCCAATAGGCAAGGGAGTATCTTCTCCTTAGTAAAGTTCCTTAAGTATTTAGACACCTTGTCAGCCTTACTTTTAAGCTCTATAGTATTGAACTCTACACTAGTTTTATTCACATTTCCTAATACTTTTTCCTTCAGTTGATGGGTCTGCCCCTCATGCAGTTTTGCAACTCTGCAACTTCTTTCAGCTCTTTTTTGCTGTGTTCCAGAGCTGTTTCTATGCCAAGTACAATCCAGTGTTTTGAACAAGTTGTGCCATTAGGGCTGAAACCTCTCCTGAACTGCTCGTCTTCTCTAAAAATGCCTGAAATATTGCATACTTGCAAGCCAAGTGCTATTATACTGGCTTTTAGATATTCAGTGGCATGGAAGTATGCAATTCTGTCTGCATATGTTTTTTTTTTTTTTTCTCATGTCTCTCTAATGTGTCCTGTTTTAGATCAGTAGTTATCTGTTATATTATACTTAATAGTGAAAGGCCACTTATGACTTAAGCTTTGTATTCATCAGTGTATGTAGGGTCTCCCTATCCATCATGTTTTGAAGAAAGGGACCTAGGGGGGAAAATATAGTTATTGTATACAAAGGGCTAGACTCAAGTGTAGTGTTTGTTCCAGAACTAAATTGTAGCTCTTGCTTTTTCCGTGCTATATATGTTATAAAAAACAAGAGGAACCCGCCTACCAGTGTGAACCAGGTTCCCACTGGTATATGGTTTGCTCGTTTACTATAACAATACATTTCCTGCAAGGCAGTTCTTTCCAGCATATTGTCACTATGTCCCTGGTCAGCCTGATTGTGAAATTGTCAGTTAACAGAGGGCAAAGATTCACATGGTGGCTGATAAAAAGATTGTGAGTGTTGCATTCAAAGTACCACATCCTGGCATTTTACAAGATATAAATGTAAATTGAAGTGCAAGAAATGTACACTTTTGTTTTCTTTTTCCCTGTCTCCCAGTCTGCTTCCTCTCCCTTTTGCAACCCTCACCTTTCTTCTATTCTTTCTCCATTTTTCCCTTTCTGCCTCACTTTCTGGCGCACCTCTGTCTTCGACCTGTTTTTTTCACTTCTTTCTTCTTCCCATTGCTGGCTTTTTTCTCTTCTCTTTCTCTGTTATTTCTTTACCTTTAGTCATTTTATCTTTCTAGTCCTTTTTTCATGTGTTTCTTTCTTTCTCACCCTTCCACTTAAATGTTTTCTTTAAATGTTTCCTGTTTTACTATAATTTCCCCCTCTCATTTTCCTCTACTCTTTCCTTTTTGCATTCCTTTCCTTTTCAGCCTCTTTCCCTTTCCATCCCTCCACTCTTAGTACTTTTATTCTTTTCCTTGCCATTCTCTTCATCTCTCTTTTCTTTCTCGTCCTTTGTCTCTCAACCTCCTTTTTTCTTAATCTTCAATGTTTCCCTAGTGATGCCAATGCTTTGTTGCGCTCTCAAGTAAGCACTGTTATGAACCCTGGAACGTGCACAATTCCTTCAGTGTTGTAACAAAACTTGACGCCCCCACTAAATACATGAAGGGGCGCCCGTGCAGGGCTGGCTTTAGGGCCTGGTGCATTAGTCTTTTTTGGACCACCCCATTACCGCCTTCTCCACTAATTCCCTCTATAACACTCTCCAACAGTGCCCTTCACCTCTTCATAGCCCCATATTTAGGTCGAGCATGCAGCACTTTTGACCTGTTGTAAGTATTGTGAGCTTTTAACCACACCCACCTTACATCCATCACTTTCTCTCGCTCATGGGCTTTCAAGAATCCCTTGATGTCATTGGTAATTGCTTTACGTTTGTCCCGCCTTGCGGCAGTTTTATTACTGCCTTGCAGACTGACCCTGTTACATGGATAATTGCATGATTGCTGATATACTTCAGCGTGGGTGAACTATTTTTTTCTTATGTCTCCCCCCTTGGTGCTCCATGGCAGCAATGATACTGCCAACAGCGCAAACTCTATCTCCGGTATTGGAGTGCTGGTCACATTGTTCACACTGTTATCTAATCATAGTCATTTCTTTTGGCTCTCCCCTTCACGGTCCATAGCTTTCCCAAAAACACTTTTTAATTGATAGATGCTTTACTAAAAAACACAGCGGGAGAGCCGACACTGCAATATTTCCTGCACTCAGTAAAAGTCGCCCCATAATGCTTTGCAAGCATTCTTTTTAAAAACATTTTTGCCCATAACTCAGCCTGTGGTGGTCGTAAGGCAAAACGTTCAGCATGACGCACTCTTTCTGTTTAAGTCATCTCTGGGTCCCCACACTAAGTTAATGGGACCCAAAAATAATAACCACTTCTACCATTCAGACCCTTTTTGTAAGCTCTCTTACGGCTTGAACTTTTGTTTTATAGCTTGGAGTAGTTTGTTCTCTAAGGGCCTTAGTATTGCAGTAGGTCTGTGTAGGAAGCTGCCCTGAAGTGTGATGGGTACCTAAGGTACTTGCACCTTATACCAAGTCCAGATATCCCCTATTAGTGTAGTGTAGGCAGTGTCTAGAAGACAGGCTCTCTAGAGGTAGCTGTGGAAGAGCAGCCAAGGCTTAGGTAGGAGACATGCAAAGCGCATGCAATACCACAGTAGTCACACAGCTCTTACATACATGAAAGAAAACAAACACTCAGTGCTGCAAAAATAAAGGTACTTTATTTTAGTGACACAATTACCAAAATGTACTAGAAATGCAACCCTCCAATAGGAGGTAAGTAACACACTAGATATGTACACTAGTAATCGGAAATAGGCATGAAAAAACAGTAGAAAACAGTGACAATAGTGACCCTAGAGGGAGCCCAAAACATATACTAAAAAAATTGAATGAGAATGTGTAAGTGGACTGTGTAGAGGGGAGCTGGGGTAACTAGGGAGATCCCAAAGGTAATGACCACAGTGCCCCCCTAGCAACCAGGAAGAAAGGAGTAAGTTACTGGATTTTCCCCAAACCACCCAAAAGGACTAAAAAGAAGATAATGCTTCACCCAGACAAGACTGCAAGAAAGCAGTGGTGAATTCCTGAGGAGGAAGACCTTTGGAAGAAGTGGATCAAGTCCAGAAGTTGCAGGATGTCTGGTGGTGGCAGGAGCCACTACTGACTCATCTGTGGTTGCAGGAGTTGGTCGATGGTAGGATGAAGATGGTCAACAATGCAGCCCTGGAGCTGGAGAAGAGTTTCTGGAGGATGCAGACGACGTCCCACGCCGGATGGAATATTGCAGTCAGTCAGTGGTGTGGAAAAGACACCAACAAGCCTTGGCAAAGGCAGAAGTCGCGGTGAAGCAAAGGTGGAGCTGCCGGGGACCAGCAGGGCGAGGAGGACTCAACCCATGTGGGGAGTCCTGGGGGGACCCTAAGCAAGGCAGAGTACACAGAAGAAAAGGCAGCCTCCACAGGAGACCAACTGGACGAGGAACCAGGAGTCATAGAGGAGTCCACCCAGCACAGCTGGAGAAGGGTCCTACGCTGCAGGAGAAACATGCAGAGGGCTGTGCGTTGCAGGAAGGAATGCTGGAGGCCGGGGCTACGTGGAGCCTGAAACTCCATTGGAGGAGATACCAACAACCCTTTGTAGCTCCAAGAGACACAGTACAAGGGGGTACTGTCCTGCATGGGAAAGCAATGGCTTACCTCCACCAAAGTTGGACAGCTGGCAAAGAGGACCAAGGGGACTACTCCAGACCACCACTGTGATGCAGGATCCATGCAGCTCAGGATGAGAGGAGATCCATGCAGCTGGTCGGCGTAGCATTTGGTGTCTGCAGATGCAGGGGAGTGACTCCTTCACACCAAGGTAGATTCCTTCTTCCTTCTCATGCAGACTGAAGACTTGCCGCCCTCAGAGGATGCACAGCCGGGGAAATGTTACAGAAGCTGCAAGAAGCCATGGAAACAATGTTGCAAACAGAGTCTTTGTTGTGGATGCAGATTCTCGGTTCCTGGAGGGTCCAGTCGCAATTCTAGTGGCTTGGAGTCGAAGTAGAGGTTGCAAAGGAGTCCTGCTGGAATCTTGCAAGCCGAATCTGAGGACCCTCCCAAGAGGGAGACCCTAAATAGCCCTGAAAGGGGGATTGGTCACCTAGCCAGGTGATCACCTATCAGGAGGGGGCACTGATGTCCCCTGCCTGACATAGACACTCAGATGATCCCAGAGGCCTCTGCCCACCTTGGATTAAAGATGGCAGAATCTGGAGGAGCTCTGAGCACCACCCCTGGGGTCGTGATGGACAGGGGAATGGTCACTCCCCTTTCCATTGTCCAATTTCAAGCCAGAGCAGGGACTGGGGTCCCTGAACTGCAGTAGACTGGTTTATGCATGAAGGGCACCAAATGTGCTCTTCAAAGCATACCAGTGGCTTGGGGAAGTTACCCCTCCCAAGCCATGTAACACCCATTTTCAAAGGGAGAGGGTGCAACCCCCACCCCTACCAAAGGAAATCTTTTGTTCTGCCTTCCTGGGCTTGAGATGATCAAGCAACAGGAGAGCAGAAACTTGTCTGAGGAGTGGCAGCAGCTTGGGCTGCCCAGAAAACAACAGAAGGCTGGTAGGAGCAATGCTGGGGGTCCTCAAAGGAGCCCCCAGAGTGCATGGAATCATAATACCAATAATGGCAATATTATTGGGGTATGATTCCGACATGTTTGATACCAAACATGCCTAGGTTCGAAGTTGCCATTTTATAGCTGGACATAGGTAGTAGTGACCTATGTCCAGTACACGCATAAAATGGCGTCCCCGCACTCACAAAGCCCAGGAAAATGGAACTTGAATTTGTGGAGGCAACTCTGCTAGCGCAGGGGTGCTCTCACACACAGGTACCTGCACCCTGCCGTCTGGGCTAGGAAGGCCTACCATAGGGGTGACCTACAATGACCTGGTGCAGTGACCTGTAGTGAAAATATGCATGCATCTTTTCCTGCAGGCTGCAATGGCAGGCCTGCAGTAACATTATACATGGGCTCCCCGTGGGTGGCATAATACATGCTGCAGCCCATGGGGATCCCCTGGTACCCCACTGCTGTGGGTACCATATACTAGGAACTTATGTGGGGGTACCAGTATGCCAAATGTGGGGTGTATGTGGTTCATTTAACCAGGTTTCAAGGGAGAGAGCACTATCACTGGGGTCCTGGTTAGCAGGATCCCAGTGAACACAGTCAAACATACTGACAACAGACAGAAAATGGGGGTAACCATGCCAAGAAAGACGGTACTTTCCTACAGTCTGCTAGCCCTGAAAATATGTAAGGCACTACACCCTCTAGAGGCTAAATATATGGTTGCACTATATTACTTTGTGCTGTTCTCTTTTCATGTGGTTATACTCTTCAGGGGCTAATTATATGATTACATGACCATGTTTCTTATAAATTATATTTTTATTGAGTTGTCCTCTAGGGGCTGTTCTGAGCATTCCAGTCAACATACTACAATATTTGCTGCACTCCGCCGTCCCATAATGCTTTGCATTGCAGTTTTTTACAAAACATTTTTGTTCATAACTTAACCTCTGGTGGTCCTAGGACTAGGTGAGTGGGGGATCCCAATAAAATTAACCACTCCTGCCATTCAGTGTCTTTTCAACCTTTCTCGTGGCTGGAACTTTTGTTTACAGCTGAGATTTATTTGTGTTTTAAGGCTCTTGTTTATAGTATTGCAATAGGCCTTCTAGCCCTGAAAATGTGTAATGCACTACGTTCTCTAAGGGCTAAATATATGGTTTCACTGCAATAAGTTCAGTCATTTTCTTTTCATGTGGTTACGCCCTCTAGGTACTAACTATATAGGTAACATGACTATTGTGGTGTCCTCTAAGCATTACAGTCTAATGCCAAACATTTATTTCTGATAAAGGTTTTTATTGGGTTTATATGATAACTGTATATGTTGTATATGTGCATTAGTCTCTCCTTATTACAATTATGACCATGATTCAGGCCAACTTAACATCCTTATTACACTATGACTGAACACTCTTGATATGTATGGGTGACCCTTCTAGTTTATTTCTCTTGTTACTCCTCCGTGGCTGTCTTGTTTTAGGAATTGTGTTAGCTAGCCAGCAACTCTGATGGTCGGGTGGTGAAAGTGGTATTCTATTGAAATTAGCATGGCAGATTTAAATTGCGATGCTAAATGGCAACATTTTCATTTTTGGCTGCAGATGAAGAAAGAAGGTAAATGGAAGTGATTTAGTTATATGCAGTGTCACTGGAATTATGTGGCAGGAAAAGACCAAATTATGAGGCAGGGTCCACAAATGTATGTGGCAAGAAAAGTCCAGTTATAAATTTACAACACCAATAGCTCTAACTCAAGCAAATGTGAGACTCATTGCATTGCAAATGCTTGTTTTTTTTTAAGCACTACTTAGAGTTCACTCACAGAGTTGTGATCTGCATGGAACACGTTCTTTGCACTTTATGATGAGTAAAAACTGACGCTGGACAAAATCTGTATCTCTCACCAGCACTAACATTAATCACCAGAGTTATAGTGACATTTTTATTGCTTCCTGAAAACTGCTGGATGCACAAGCAAGTGTATGTCCTTCTAACCCCATAATTTATTTTTTTAACACAGCGCCCGCACCCAAGTCAGTGTACCGCCCTAAAGCCGGCCCTGCCACGATGCTTGGACCCAGTCAGGAGCCCTCAGGCCAGGTCTCTGTGCACAGTGCATGGGGTGCCCCCTGAAGCTCACCCCCGACCGGTCCCCTCACTCCCCCCCACACAGCAGGGGCTGCAGGGGCTATCGTTAAGCCACTGCATTCCTTCAAATACAAAGACTATACACATTGTCTGCTGCTGGCATTCTCACCATAAAACGGTTTTCCTTATTTCATTATTTCATAAGGCTGCATATTCCAGTGGTTCAAAGTGAGGGCCTTTTATATCAGCTAGGACTGGCATTTCTATTAGGGTACTACATTGTCCATCCCATTCACTGAGCCTGTTTAATGTTTTCTCATGCGCTTTTCTGACATAATTTACAAATGCCTTGTAGAAAGCTGATCCTGCACCAATCATGCCCTGCTTTAGATTAGGTTGCAGGAGCGAATAAGAATTTTGTTCATTATTCAGGGTAATAGCCTAGATTCAAAGTATGAATCTAGGCTATGTATGTTTCAAAATACGACATCACTTTGAAACATGAGGCAAATACAAGAATTGTTTTTAGGGGGCAAAAAACAACATCTTTGCTGTCGTCAATCGTTTACTTTTTTATTTTGAATGTATAGTATCTGTAAAAAATGGCTTGCTTTTTCATAAAATCATGACCGTTCAGCACAAGCTGCTGTGATCATGGGAGCAATTTTCTTCTTCTCTAAAAACGTATTACGTATTTCCTTCTGTCATAAATCTTTGATGCGTTTGCAACTGTAAATGCTCCTTCAGATTACGCAAATGTTCTTAAATGCTAACCTCCTAAAAATTCGAAAGCATAAACTGCATATATCCCAGAGCTGCTATTAAGGTGGTTTGTGGTCACAGACAGACAGATAATGTGTTGATGGTTTGAGATCGTAGCATTGGCTCCCTGAGAAGGATGAGGTCTACTTTCAGGCAGCCTGTTTAAACTTTAGGTGATATGAAGGCTTGGTACCATCCTCTCAGGCCCACAAGAAACCAAGGTAGGGCCTAACATTGAGTAGTCTGGCTCCATTTTCTTCCCCAGAGTACATTGTGCCCCTTTGTATACTGGCCATGTCTTCCTCTTATTCTGGTGAGAGATCATGGTGACAATTACCTGGCATTGCAGGGACTCGAATGGGTTAATCCAGCCTGCTCAGATGTTGACTGTGGAGCGTGTGGGTTCCCTTCCCAACCAATAACCGTCATTGCATCATCTGCAGGCGTCACCCAAGATTGAGCCAGCTAATAAAAATGTGTGCAGCTCTAATCACTGCTCTTAAGTGACAATATAATTACAGGTCATGATAACACTACTGTGCACATACATGCCCATCACCGTGGGTAAATAGTATTAAAATAAATATGGTTTCATTTTTACCATGGAATCTGATGGAAGGTAAACACAAAATAGTAATATTGCATTTTCAATGTTTGTGCTAGAGATGCTCCTCCCCTTTACCTCAGGTGAGCAGTGTGGAATGAAGAACAGAGTCTGCTTAGTAGATTTGTGTAAAGTAATGCTTCTAAGGGCAGGTAGCACTAGGGCTGTGTCCAGTGCTTAATTTGAGCCGGTGGTTGCCAGTGGGAGACACCAGCACTTATTTTTGGGGAACAACACTTATTTTTCAGCAAAAGATATTCACCAAGAGCAATAGTGGGAAAAGCACGCACAGCAGAAACACAGAGGAAGAGAAAAACTGAAAAATCATCTGAAAGGTAGAAAGCAAGAACTTGGAAGAGTCAGATAAAGGGTTACTTGGGTGTCTACTAGTGGACAAAAGTGACATGTGACGAATTTAAGGTTACCAGCCTTGGTATTCGGCACACCAATTTTTAATTGCAAGACCTGTGGGCTTCTGAGCAGAGCTTCGGGCATCAGCACTCCCTTTTTTAAAAAACAAATTAGGCACTGGATCTGTCTAATATGGAACACCCACAACATGGGCACAATGAAGTGTGAGGTCCTGCATCTGGTTGTTATTCAGCCTTCCTGTAGAATTAATCAGACACACAAAAGGAAAGGCCTTGCCAAGAAACATCCTCACCCGAGCAACAAAAAATGTAGTCCCACTCTTCAAATTTCCTATTTGTCACACCAGGCAGTGCTCGGGAAAAGCAAGTAACTAGCAGCCCCTCCTTAAAGAGAGCCTCGTTCAATTTCCAAGGGGAGCCTTGTCTCAATACCTTCACACCCAAAAGCCACAGAAGCGCAGGCAAACGCAGGGGGATCAGTGGCCGGACATCAGGCCGCCCCCCATACAAAGCTCTAAACATGAAGAAACCTGCTGTCAGATGTCAGCTTCTCTGATTGAATGAATTGTGACTGAATTCTAATCATGTATTCCCACAGTACCTTGGTCCAGTCACTTCTCTTCTAAAATTGAGAGCATTTAGAACCAGGGTTAATGAGGGAGCACTGGATGTCTGCCAGCCGAACAGCTCCATTTCTGGAAAAGTTGCCCTCCCTAATCACAACCCAGGAGAGGCCTGGCGAGGACAGTGCTGGGACTCACTGCCAAACCTCAAGAGGACAGGCACCGCACAAGTGGTGCACAGAAATATCCAGAAGAAAACGAACCTCGTGCTACCTTGGCAGGTTTAGTAACGCAGAGCAGTGCACAAGTTTGAAGTCTGCTAGGGCCACGCCTCCCTTCACCTTAACTCCCCCAGTGCGTCTGTCTACCAATAGCAACACTGGAGAAGGGGTGTAAAGGAGACTTCTGTGCCTTGCACCAGGGAGATTTATTTATTTACTTTTTAGCTCAGGTCTCAGGAAGAGCTTCCTAAGCAGCCTGAGTCTTTTGTATTTCTGTAATGATGATCAGCATGCAGGGCACACTATTACTTATGCCTGGTAAAGTGAAAGAAAAATTAGCCAATAGGCTTGTTTCACTTTCACTGCATCAGTGCTCGGGGGGCCTATCTCAGTCCCCCAAGCACTGATGGAGGTGGGGGAAGCATCACTGGATGGGGAGACTCTCTCCTTTGCAATGGTATCTCTACCCAGTGGATTCCTACTTGGGGATTGCCATTCAGGACAAAACCACAAGCAGGGATCCACCCACCTGACACCAGGAAAATGGGGGAGCAGCCCCCTAAGCAAAGGCTTGAGCTCCCCACTACCCTTCCAAAAATGTAAGTCTCTCTGACACCTGAGGATGGATGGGGGTGATTAACCCCAAACTGCCCCTCTGGGTGTGAAGAAAGCCCACTAGATACCAGGGAAATTTAAGTAAAATATAATTTAGGGGTGGGGGCTGCCCGCCATGGCATGGCCATTCCCACACCCCAAAAAAGGGTGCAAGTCTTTCTGCCCCCTGGGGAGCAGATGGTGTGGTTACTCCTTCTCTGCCCCCAGAGGGGCAGCAAGCCCACTAGACAACAGGGACGTTGTCAAAACATACGCTAGGGGTGGGATCTGCCCACCATGGGCATGCCCCCACCCCACAAAGGGATGAAACAGTCCTTCTGTCTTCCAGGGGGGCAGATTGCAGGTTTGCCCCAATCAGCCATCCGCGGGGGCACAAAGCCCACTAGATAGAAGAGATTTTGCCTATGGGGCAAAAGAAAGAGGTGCCGGTATAGCACTGTGGTAATGGCCACACCTCCACCTCAAAAGGGACAACCAACCAGTCTTTTTGCTCCCTTCCCTCAACAGGAGTAGACAGGTTTGTACCTCCAATGTGCCTCTGGGGGGTAGAAAGCCCACTAGACACCAGGGAATCCAAAATTGCACAAAAACAACCAAAAGGAGAGGCCCGCCTACCCTGGCATAGAGTCAACCTCCTGCCCCAGAAGGGGCAATGGTGTCTTTCTGCCACACCCGGGGGAAGATTGGAGGTTTGTGACAACTGAGGAGGTATCCCCAAATCTGCCCACTAAAGGGATAGAAAGCCGACTAGACACCAGGGTTTTGCATTTGGGGCAAAAGAAAGGGGTGAAAACGTTGCACTCTGGCATTGGCCACACTCCCACGCTAAAAGGGAAAAACCAGTCTTTCTGCCCCCATAGGGGTTGATAGGGGTTTGCCGTCAATTTCCCCTGCAGGGACACAAAGCCCACTTTATGGCAATATATATATATTTTTTATAATACAACAGTGGGGTGGGGTCTGGCCCATCCTAACATCGGGCCCAATCCCTTATCCCTAAAACCTCAAAAATATTTGGTGGAAATCACTCTATATCACATCACACACCACAGACGAGGATCCGAGCACTCACCCCATTCCGAGGGTAATGTGGCATCTTCGAGCTGTGCAGTGAAGAGCTCCACTCCGAAGTGTATGTAGGGTCGGGTGCTTGGGCCACGTGGGCCAGCTTCATGCTGAGGGCACGACTGGGTGTTCGAGGTGGTCCCCCGCCCCGTAGGCTGATGATAACGCACCTGTCAGTGTACACCACCGACCCCCACACCTTATCAGGCAAATACTCCAGGGCAGAGTAAATATAGGTTGCGAAAGGGACTGATGAAGGTCACAAAGGGTGACGTTACGATGACGCGGCCGCGTGGCATTGTGACTTAATGCGCTTACACTAGATGACGACAGTGGCCAATGAAATGACTAAAGCTCAGGGAGGAAAACGTGATTTGCCTCGGATCTGACTCCCTGGAAGCGGGGATGGCGGGATTCAGATCCAGGTCTCCAGAGAAGACAGTCCAATATCCACTAATGCCGAGATACCATTACTCTCTCGGATGTTTCTATTTGATGGCAGTCGGTGGACTGCTTAAAGCTTTACCCCAATCATTCTTACAAGGTTACTCTCCCACCTTACAATGATTTGGCTGGCCACTTCCCCCATACCCCTTTCCCCCCCTTCAGGTGTGACACGATAGCTCTAGGTATCGTGATATTATAAGTTTGGAATATGAATGAAATCGACACCACCAGTAGACCACGTGGAAATGCTTGGCCACGGGTGACGAATTCTGAACACCGTCTGTGAAGGCTCATGGGGAGGCCTGTGACGTCCATCTTAGCTTACCATGAGAGCCTCTGAGCGCCAGTCAAGCGCCTAGAGGTAATGCAGTCCTCACTGGAAAATTTGAATGTAGGGGTGGAGTTCTGCCAGGTTCTGTTCTAACGATCTATACGCGTACCCACAGCCTCGAGAGCCCATGTTACCAATCTGTGTTTTGTGGATGTAGCAACCGCTTTCCTTTGTAAAACCTCCGCTGGCTTAAAATACTCGCTTTGATTACCTCGCGCTTTCAGCTCCATTATAAATGAAAAGGTGTTAAGAGTAGTCGGATTGACTTGTTCTGTCTTTATGGACATTAGAAGACAGACAGAAGGCGTTGCAGTTCAGGGGTCTGCGGTAGGTGCATGAACACCCCCCGCTAATCGCCTCACTTACGCTTCACCCGGTTCTCGCCATCCATCATCGATCCTAGCTGGAAAGACAACATTAGACAGATATTATGCTACGTTGAGGGCGTCTTCGTGGCTAGGCTGCAAAACACTGAGTTGTTGGGTGAAGAGAAATTACCCCCTAAAAATAAACGAACAAAAACGAGATTCTAACCATGTCTTGTTCTTGAAAGATGTTACCAGTGAAAGCAACCGACTGTAAACGCTTTGTTGAAATGTCAGCTTTATAACGGATGTACATGTGTTACAAAGGGCATTGTGTTTCCTTGACAAATGTATGATTCCACCCCTCCCCCCTCACGTCATCTCAAAGTGCTCAGAAGCACACACACCTCTCCTACATGGCACATGATACGTGACGCACATCTTCATCCGTGACGTAGTTCGCCTGCGAGCGGGCAAATAAGTCTTCCTAGTACAGCTGGCTGAAAACGCGCGCTTCGAAGACTAATTTGGTGGAATGGATCTGATCAGGCAGAGGGGAAGGGGATGCAAAGGCTTGATACATACTGGCTCCCACAGGACCCAACCCCTGAGGCATTACAGTTGCCAGTATCTGTGCTCCCTGGGTGTTAATAAGTAAATGACAAAGTTCTGACCTTGAATGGCAGAGGGTGATTAGTCGGTTCAGAAACATTCATTCAGACTTAGCTGCGTGGTATTCAGTGCCCCGGGCATGCTGGTACTGGCAGTGACTGTGAGGGCACATATGCCCCCCCCCCCCCCCCCCCGTCTTGCTGGAAGGCACGTTATTAACTGACTGCCAGCAAAATGTGAAATATCTCCATTAACAACTGCAGACAAAAATGATTCACGTGGCATCCGTAAGCTACTGGGCATAGCGGAAAGAAGCAAACAACGTGCAGCCCAGTGTGTCCATAAGATGAGCTCTCGTTGAAAGTCAAATTTTGGACATTTTGGTTTGAAGAGTATTCTGCAATAAACCCGAATCTCGAGTGTATCGCTTGAGCTCGTATTCTTTAAGGCCAAGGCCAGATTCTGGGAGAGGTGGTAGGCATCTTTTTGAGTACTGGGTCCTCTGCTCTCCCAGGTGAGACAACTAAACCCGTCGAGAGATGCCGGCGGAGATGAGTTTTATAGGTTACATTTCTGGCTTTCCAACCCAGGGACTTGTGATTTACTTTCGGTTTTAGCACTCGGTCAATGAAGTTTGTGACTCTGAGCACCCACATTTATCTTCATGTTCAAATTCTGAATATGTGTGTTGGAAAACAAATAGTACATAGCGTGTCTAAGAACTGTCCGAATGACATGTTCCAACTCTCCTTTCCAGTCGTGTCCTGGTTTCTGGTCTCATCTTGGCTGCAGATATAATACCTAATCGTAGAGATGCTTCTTTTTAAAATACAATATTCCTCGTGAAATGCTCAGCATCTGTCTGTGGCTAGTTACTTTTGCTATCAAATCCCTAGCGGTAGGCGTGGATATCATTAGAAGGAGGGGTTTGCAAGCCTCGTGAAGTCCTGTCTTAACCACCAAAGCGCCAAGTCACTGAAAGTGGCACTTGTTACTCTAACACCGTGATACCGGGCTATCATTATTGTGGGGCCCAGGGAAAGTCGCAGCCCTCCTTCCCCTTACATGTAGCTTTCTGATGAACAGTAGCAGTGTGCTGCTGTTTACCTGACTGGGCTCTAGCAACCACAAAATGTTAACCAAAAAGGCACACATTTATTTACACTTTAATTGAGGTAAAGAAGAAGACATACGCAAGGTGTCCTGTACCCGTGGACTTCATTTAGAGGTCGCCTGAGGTCGCAGCTTCGACCCCTGGCTTGCCCCTTGCGACCCCTGGACTCAGAGGTGGCAAAATCAGTGCCAAGAACACAGTGGTAGTTGGTAGATGGGGAACCACACTCTTACACTAATAAGGAATCATTTTACATTATTCACTATTAGTGTAATAAAACATGGAGTACAATTAGCTGGAATATGACCTTCCCTAGCAGCCGAGGTAGTTGAAAATAAGCTTTTAAATTTATATTGCGTGCCTGCTTGCTGGTGGATTGTGTTTATGTGGGAGAGAGTGTGTGTAAGTGTGAATGTGTGTGTATGTTTCAGCATGTGTGTGAGTAAAAGTGGAGGTCAAAGGGCATGTGTTGTCACTTTGCTACCCTTTGCATTTTGGTGAATTGACGTCCATGCCTGTTCCACTTATTTATAGGAACACCTTCTGGTTTAAAGATATCATGCAGCAAACGCAAAGTACGTCTCTGCGAAACTCCAAAAAGTGTATTTCTTTAACACTGCATTGAGAGGCATTTATTAAAAATGATTGTTTTTAAACATGAACTTAGGAACATTCATACCTCCCTCCGCCCTGACGACAATGAGGTTTGGGGGGCAGCCGACCACAGAGAGGTCCGCCCCCGGGATTTTTGGGGGGTGAAGCAGGACCAGCAATTGCCATTTTGTGCCATGGGATTTAACATAGCTCAGCTTTTACTCCATGGGATGCTCTGTTTTTGGGCTACCTATCACTATTTTAGTTACAGGTGTGTGACCTGGTGAGTGGTGGTAGGGAGTCCTTAAGTGTGATCTCTTTGCGGTGCTTTCTTGCAGTAGGTGTGATTAGGCTGTTGAAATGGCGTCTGTTGAGGCTGAAGTAGCCAAGGCAATGTGTTGTGGGAAGCAGGGCGCATGGACCCGATTGTCGACGGGGAGCTCGTATCAGTCGCGGCCTTCCTGGTGACCGCAGCAATAATTGCTTGCTCACCGCTTTGCAAATAGCAGGCAGCTGCTGGGGCGAGCAAGGTGAGCGTCGGGGCCCACCTAATCTCGAGGCGAGTGGCCCCACGTAGCACTGGCATGGGTGGCCTTATTGTTGGGTGAGCACCCTTCCCCAATGGAGGCACCAGTTGTCACTGGAGGTGGGGATGCAGAGTGAAGAGGGTGTTCTGGAGGACCAAGGGGCTTACAGCTAGGCGGCAGCATGCGTGGCCAAGGCCCCATCCGTAGCAGAGATGGTAGCGTCCAACTGCGTGAATTGCACATGTACCGGTTTGGTGCCAGGGGCATAAAAATGAACCGGGAGGGAAAGACAGTGCCTCCTGCAAGGGTTGTGAGGAGCGTCAGGAGCATTGGTGGGGCGGTTGTTAGACTTGTGTGATAAGCGGGAAGCCATTGCAGTGCCTCCAGCGAGGGATATGATGAGTGGTGGGAAAATTGGAGGTACGGAGGCACAACCAGGAGTTGTGGGGGACCACAGTGGGCAGGGCTCTCACAGGTGACGGTTGGGTTAGGGAAGGCAGGTGCCTTCACAGAGGTAGAGGGGGGGATATTGTCTGGGGCAATGGGATTGGCTCCAGAGGGCCCTGGAGGGGCTGCGGTCATTCTGGGAAGCGGGGGACTCTTTGGAGGAGATAAGCACGGGAGAGCACAAGCAGCAGGGTCTTGGGAAGCATCAGTCAGGGACAGATATTAGTGGGCAAGGATTTGAGGTGGCAGGGACCCAATTCCAGTCTGGGCTCTTCATCTGCTCTAACGGCTGCCATGCTGAAGTGGGAAGGAGGTCAAGGGGGAGACAGAGGAGCAAAGGGTGCCATGTGATGAGGTGAATCAAGGTGGCAGAACGGAGGTTGGTGGGGGATGGTATTCTGGAGGGGTAGGACTCAGCACAGAGTGAGGTGGCTGATCCTGGGTTACCAAAGTAGGGGGGTCCAGGCTAGGAAGGTGCAGAGCGCAAGTACACCAGTCCTCTCATCTTTGTTGCAGAGCGAGGAGCAATGCAGGTTTACGGACTTGGGAGAGCTGTGTGCGGCTCACTTGCACCAAGGTGAAGAGATGGCAGGGCCCGCGCAGTTCACCGGACATTTTTGGCTGACCCTGTTGCAGCTGGCAGAAGTAGGTCCGGTATGGCCTTGTCGGCTCCACCAGTGGAACAGTCACTGATGGTCTCCGACAGCTAAAGCTCACCGGATGGACCGGAGGTGTTGTTAGAGCTGTATGGTGGAGTTTTTACTGTCTCTCCGGATGCCGTGTGTCAGCCCATGCCCCAGGTGAATTCATTGGTAAGACAACAGAGAGTGAGTGCAGGCTGGAGATGGGCCAGAGAGAAGGACACTATTGGTTTTTCACTGGTGGCTTACCGGGAGGAAAGTCTTGAGGAAGGTGAGGTGTGGGATGGGGAAGAGCCCTTTGATGGATGGGTTGATGTTCTGCTAACGTGTCATTGTTTAATGTGTTATAGACAAGTGCAGCTCGGCAAAGTACATTGCTGGGGAACTAGAGTCCACTGGTGAGGCAGCAAGCAGCTGTACAGGCACCGACCTTTGAGCCAGGTAAGGGCCAGGATGCCGACGAGGGTCTGGGCAAGAGAGTAGCTGCATAAGTGCTGGTATCTAGCAGAAATAGGCATATGTACAATGGTTATTACAGATAGCGAGCAAGGTGCACAAGGAGTGGCGTCTGTAGGTGGTGGGCGTAGCAGTAGTGGGGAGCAGTGGAGAGAGTGCAGAAGGGAAAAGGGAGAAGAAAGAGGGGCTAGAGGGCAAGGAGCTCAGATTAAGTGGTTGCCCTAAGTGGGTGTTACAAAGCTCTTAGGGGCACATTTGATGTTGGTAACTAAGGAAAAAATATGGAATGTATAATATGTTGAAATGCTCAAGCTGTTACATAGGCAAGTGTGTGCAAAGGAGGGGGTAAAGGAAGAAAAATATGAGCTGATGAAGAGACCGAGGATGCCCCTGACTATAGAGAACTGGATTGCAGTGTTTTATTTTATGTCCGTGTATACAGTGAGAAGTATCTGTAGCTCTATGTAGGTTGTTCAAGTATATGGAAGTTATCCAGAAGGCTCAGATTACTGGGAGAGGTTTTGTCTGGGCACAATACAGTGAGAAATTCAGGGAAGGTTGGCATGGGCTCCAGAGGCGAAATGGGGGGAGTTGGACTCCGATCTTTGACAAAACACCATGAGAGCTGCAAAATCCGGGAAGACAATTTTCACAGCCAGTGGTTTGCTGATAGTATACCTGCTCTTTCAGGGGTACCCAACCCAGGGAGGGTGGGCCCTTCATCAAAGGGCAGAGCAGGGCAGGCAGTTCCTGTTGGGACTATAACTAAGGGTTATGTACTCAGGAGTATTTTAAGTTCCGACATGAGAGCTCCAAGTGCTCAGGCAGACATGCCCTCATACATTGGTTCAGGGCTGCAGGTGGTTATCAGGGACAGAATGCAGGGCAGTGGCAGTAGTCAAGGGACGCATACACAGCAAAAGTCATATGGTAACAGAAGGGGTAGGGGGTATGGGAATCTGGTGTAAAAGACTTGTACTCCAGTGAAAATGAACAAGTTGGAGTACTGGCTGGGATTTTATGATTGGTCAGAGGAGGCAAGGGTTCTGCGGGATGGTTTCAAATTGGGTTTTTGGTTGGGGTATGACGGTCTCAGGATTTTGAGATGGGCAGAGAATTGCTATCCGCAAGGAAACACAGACAGGCAACGTAAGACAAACTGGACAAGGAGGTTCTGGAAGGCAGGATAGCAGGCCGCTTTGATGACTGTCCAATGGAGGATTTGATTGTGTCACCAATTGTTGTTGTGCCCAGGAAAGAACAAGGGCAGTTTAGGTAGATACAACACTTATCTTGGCTAAAAGGGGATCGGTTAATGATCTCATCTTGGCGGACATGGCATCGGTGTCATATTCTTCCATAGACATGGCCATGTCACTTGTGGTGATGGCGGGCCTATAGGCAATGATGGCAAAGTGCTACATGAAGTCAGCTTTTTGGCTGTTTCCGGTACATCTGGACAATTTGCAACTATTGGGCATGCAACTCGAAAGGCGATGGTATGTGGACAAGGCATTGCCCATGGGCTGCTCAATATTGTGCGCACTGTTTGAATGTTTCAGTTAGTTTCTGCATTAGCTTTTCATGTGGCATACGGGCCACAAGTTGGTGACCCACTACTTGGATGACTTCTTTTTTGTCGGGGCACCTGGCATGATGGACTGCGAGAGGATGCTGGTAAGTTTCCAGGAGTTCATGGGTGAATTGGGTGTTCAGTTGGCACTCAAGGGAACTGTGCGCCCGAGTGCAGTCTTATCATTCCTGGGGATAGAAATTGATTCTCAGAAATTGGAAGCAAAATTACTGCAGGACAAGAAGGAGGGAGTGAAGGCTTTGCTGACGGAATGTTGGCAAGAGAGAAGGTGAAAGTAAGGGAGGTCCAAGTGTTTCTGGGGCACCTAAATTTCTCTTGCGGAGTGGTCAGGGTAGGGAGGACATTTTGCAGGAGGCTCAATCTGGCCCTGTTGGGTGTCTCGTTGCCACATTATCATGTGCGTTTGTCAGTGTGGATCAAGGAGATCTTAGGATGTGGAGTTACTTCCTGAATTCCTTTAATGGGATTCCATTGGCCAGGCAAGAAGATTTGGATTGGGATGTGCTGATATTCTGGGAGGCAGCAGGAGGTCCGGGTTTTGGATTATATTGACAGGGGCATTGATGCGCAGAAGAATGGCTGGAGCAGTGGAAGGCAGGGGTGCTAAAGCCTTGCATTTTTGGAACTCTTCCCTTTAGTGGTATCTGTCACATTGTAGGGAAAAGAGCTGACGCATCAAAGGGTGCTGTTCAGGGTAGACAATATGTCTGTCCAGGTTGTGAAAAGACACTGTGCCAGGGATGCGCAGGTATTGAAGTTGATGTGTGCTTTTGTGTTGGGATGCCTGTGGCATGATATCTCGTTAAGGGCATGGCATGTTCCAGGGAGTGGACATTGACATTGTGGATGCTTTGTCTCAATCACAGTGGGAGAGATTCCATGGGTTGGCCAAGGAAGTGGACAGCTGCAAAATGACCATTTCAGAGCAGTTGTGGTCGGTAGGAAGTACAGAATAGTACAACTGATGATAGTCTCTAGCCGAGCTAACAAGGCGAGCATATGGTCAGGCATGGGCAGAATTCCTGGCATCAGGGGTGCAGCACAGGGTGGCAGGATGGCATATGATGGACACCGTGGTCCAAGACGTATTAAGTTTGACAGACAGGGGTTTGTCATGGGTGACAATTGCAGGTGAACTGGTGGGCGTGGTGTTCGTGGGGAAGTTGTTATGGGGTTACAAACCGTCGGCTGGGGAACTAGGTCGGAGGATGCTTGAAGGTTGGGTGAGAGAACAGAGATGATCAGGGAGATTTAGGAGGCCATTGATTTGGCTGTTGTTCAAGGCAAGAAGTTCAAGGTTAAGGATAGTAGTTTGGTTCGTTAGTGGTTAATACTTGCAGTTATAGGCTGTAGGGCAAAGTTAAGGTTGCAAACTGTTGAAATCCACTACAATATGAATGAGATAGTTACGGTGTGGGGTGTCGGGCTGGGGTCGGGGAGGATACTGGATAGTTCAATTAATGTATAGTGAGGTTTTAGTTCTGTAAGGTGGATTGACCATGTAAAATTTGTGTGCACCTGTTTCAATAAAGCAGCCTTTTTCACACAACACAAGTGGTCAGTGGTCTGTGCTGTGCCCCCTCTCCCAATGACAGTTTAGGGGCAGTCGAGCACAGGGAAGTTTGCCCCTCTGGGTTTTTGGGAGAGTGGAGCAGTCCAGTGACTGCCATTTTGTGCCTTGGACTTTAACATAGCCCAACGTAGCCCAGGGTGTATATATAGGGGCTGGTCTTGGGTTCCTTGTCACCATTTTAGGTACAGGCGACATGTTGGCACGGAGTCATTAGTGCAATTTTTTTCTCCCACCCTCCCATCCCTAAATGGTTGGCTCTGTGGTGTGTGTGTGGGGGGGGGGGGGAGTATTTCTCTTGCGGCATTGTTGGGCCAGGAACACAATACTGGATCATTGTTACATGGTTGTCACTTGAGACAAGTGCATGGTGGATGCCTGGAAACATTTTAATGAGTTTACAGAAGTTTGATTGGTGTTGCCATTGGTGAATCACATGAAAGAATGGGTAGGCAAGAAGTTCAAGGTAAAAGATAGGAGTTTGGTTGTTTCGAGGTTAATACATGCAGTCATAGGCTGTACTATAATACGAATGAGATAGTTGTGGGGCGGGGTATGTGGGTAGAAACTTAGGCTGGAAGTAGGATAATGGATTGATTATAACTGATGTATAGCGAGGTTTTAGTTCTGTAAGGTGAATTGCTCAGGTAAAATATATGTGCACCTGTTTTAATAAAGTGGCCTTTTTCACACAAAACACAAGTGGTCACTGGTCTGTGCTGCACCCCACTTTCCCCAGTGTTATTTATGAACCAAGATGCAAGTAACTTGTCATGTGCACTTTCTGTGTTGCCTGGGTTGTTGTTATAGGTGGAGCTGCAGTAATGTCCATTAAATCAAACACAATAGAGGGTTTTGTACAGCATGTACTGAACCCATGTAGTTCAAGGTGCTGTCACATGTGATACTGATGAAAAAGGAGACAAAGTGAAATAAAGCAATTGCCTAGGGTTACACAATTTGTCCAAGCAGGGAAGCTGGGATTGATCCCAGGTATTCTGATTTCATAAAATGCAACTTGGTCACTAGGTGGTTATATCTTTCCTTCTCTCATTTTACATCAAAAGTTAATGCTTTGTCTTTAATTCTTTGAATTCTTGGTGTATGAAATTAGGGTCTGAGTGGCAGACAGAGGTCACATAAAGGTGTGGCTTGAAGATTTAAGAGCAGCGTGCGGTGAGCCAAGCACCTGATTCGAGTTTGGCTCAAGCCTATATTAGTTCACAGACCTCTATTACATTACTGCAAATAAAAGGACAGAGGAAGGTCCTGATTTGACCATCATCTAAAAAATTGGTGAAGCAGGAGCAGTAAATCATAGTGCAGGACTCTTTGTTTCAAGGTCAATGAGTTTCTCAGTACACCATACTGTAGTGGAGTACTTAAGACTTGGGGGTGCTCTCCCCTATGGTAAAATACCCTGATTGTTGGGTTATAGTCCTGTTTCTTATCACATAATTACTACCATTGTTTAGTTTGATTTAAGTTCTTCCTATTATTGTAAAATAAAAGAAGAGAAATATGTTCAAAACAAAAAGTGATTACCCAAGAGCACACAATTTGTCAGAAGGGAACGTTGTTTTTAATAAACGAAAAAACAACCCTTCTGCTTCCATAGTTTATAGCTTGCACTTTAAACAAGAACTGGGGTGTGAGTGGTTCACCAGTGAAACTCTGGGGCGACTTGTACCAAAGAAGTGCCACTGAGATATGGAACCTAACCAGACTTTAAATTTCACTACAAACATATTTTGGCACACTGGTAAAGCTAGGATTAAATGTCAAGTCTTCTAGTACCATGGCCAAACGGTTCCCACTGTACCATGTCTTGCAGTGGAGGATGGGTGTTTGTGTCTGCCCATCTCAGTGAATTGTACATCATGCTACTTTGTTTGTACGTTTAAGGTGAAAAAGTTAGTAACAGCAAGCAGAGAAGCCGTAGTCCAGGGTGTAGTGGAGGGACACAACTCAGGGCCTCATTTTCTCTTTTTGGAGAAGGGGGTTACTCAGTCACAAACGTGATAGATACCCCGTCCACCGTATTTCAATCCCTTTGCAGCCTATGGAGATCGTAATGCTGTGGGTGGGATATCCATCATGTTTGTGACGGAGTAAGTCGTCCACCAAACTCTAAATCAGACCCTCGGATATAACATAACACTGTTTTCAAACCTATGCCCCTTATAGAGGCTAGGGCTTTATTTTAGATATGGATTTAAACTCACAAAATAACTTCACGGCTCACAGTTCACAGTATTGCATTCTTCGTTGGCCATGCACCCGACTTACCGTCTCTCCCCACACACTTTGTGGCCTCTGAGAAAATGATTGTGAGCACCGATGCTAGCACGTGTGGTACTGAGCGCTATTCTCAGACCAGCACAATGAGCATTGCAGCGGCCGCATTCTAAGATTCTGTGCAACCCGCGCGTGCTCGTGTGACAAACTGACTGCATCCTGCACTAATGCTGCTTCTCTGAGGGAGACAGAAAGTCAGTTGGAGAGAGCGCGGGAAACAGTGGACGCGAGAGTGAGACAGAGGCAGGGGGTGGTGTCTCCAGTGCCCACCCTCTGACTCTGCCAACCCATAGCACACAGTCCGTTCAGCGGAGAGACAGAATTAAAGAAGCAAAAATAGGTATCGTTTTTCTACTACTCAACGAAAAACAAGACACTCTCCTCAGAGCTGTACGTATTTAATATCTTGTTTGCTTGTCACTAAGGATGAAAATATCAGATGACGGAGATTTGGAAGCTGGTGTCATATAATGGCGTCCGGTGATTGGCTGCTCTTGCCAGTTTCCGTCCTTGCTCATTCAGCTGTACTGTGTTTATCGGGGTGGGGGGGTCTGTTTAGAGTCCCCTATACTGAAGTCCCGTTTACAATCAACCTCACAGGCCCTCGTTACATTCAGGCCGTCTGGCTTTAAGGCCGGTTACGGTATTTACCTGGCGTTGTACTGAAGCAGCGTTTCCAGTTTCACACTTAGAAATGGTGTTTGCAAATATGAAAAATGTGAATGACATTTTAAAAAACATATGTTGTCTGACTGAATTGTAATTCTTAAATCGGCCTTTGAAGGGCAAAGGACCGAGTTTGCCTTGCTGTGCTTGAACGGTGAACTGCACAAGCTCACAAGTTAAACAAGCATTTACAATGCAACGGGTCTCGCGTTTGCTCATGTTAGAGCTGATCGCGTTGTAAACTCCTAACCCGACTTTTCACCTATCGGGCAAAAGTGCATTTACGTACATAACAGGAAAAGTGAAATTTACTATGTAAAGCGCTAGATTTCTGCCAAGCGAGATCGCGCTCATAAATTAGAGAAAAAGCAGTCCACCAGCCCAATGGAAAACAGCGAGCCTCGCATGTTTTCTGTACTTGATCGCTGTGCTCGAGGGGGGCTAGCCACCGGATAAGGAATGAGTTATGCCTGCCTTCAACTAATGAAAACAAGCAGATTTTATTAGGCAAGCCCACGAACCAATAAAAAACACTGACGTGAAGTTGACAGGGCTCCGAGCCCTTTTCTAAATACAAAAGAGTCTCGCTGCGATACGCATGCGCGAGCGCATGCAACGCAGGCTCGACCCTAAAAATAGAAAGCAGCCAGCCAAAACTGACACAAGATTTCCAAATTCTTCAAGGTTTTCAATTAGCCATGGGCCTAAAAAGCAAGTGCATTCTCGCCGAGTGCAGCAAGTGTTATTACAGCCATTTTTCTACTGACATAGGTAGCTCTGATGCAGAAAAGAGAACAGCGCCCTGCTGGGGCCTAGAGCGAGCCGTGATGAAGGCGGTACTGTTCACAGAAGCACTGGGTATTTACGGCTGACCTCGGACGGCCCCCTTGTCTGCATCTATCTATGTTATTACAAATAAACACACCATTTGCAATGCAAAGGGTCTCGCATTTTGTCGAGTTAGAGCTATTAGCGTTGTAAACTCATAACCAAACTTTTCTAGCCACCTTAAATGGCTGCGAAATAAAGAGAAAAAGTAGTCCCGAAACCATACTGAAAACATGGAGCCTTGTGTGTTTCCAGTAGTTGGTGGGTGCGCTCGAGGAGGGCTTAACACCCGAAAAGGCATGATGTATGCATGCCTTACAGTTACACTAATGAAGGCAAGCAGATTTTAAAAAGAAAGCCCACGAACCAATGTAAGGGACTGACGTGATATGGTCGTGGTTAAAAGACCAGGGGGTTTCCAGCTGCATAACCAAGTAACAAGTCCCCATTTCAGCAGTTGTCAGTTGATCATATTTAGTTTTAACCCTTACCTTATGAGAATACCAAGATCCCCTTAGAGGTATTATTTGGTTGCTGGTAACGCTTGCATGCGCGTGGCTACGCTTCGGGCAGCATAGAAAAGGCCGTTGCCCGTTTCCCATTTATTTGAATCTGATGTCCCTGACTTAGGGTGACCAGACATCCCGGATTTCTCCGGACAGTGACGGTTTTCAGAGGGCTGTCCCGGTGTCCCGATGCTATTGTTAATTTTCCATAAATGTCTCGTTTTTTGGGACAAAGGTCCGGTCATCCTGCGATTTAGAAGTGAAAGGTATGCTCTCCTTTCATATGTTTAGAGTCTTAAATACTGTCAGCCTACCTGACGACAAACCTTCTTCCTTCCTGTATGGATTACTTGGAGTCCACTGCACTGGACTTTGTTACATAGCAATCAGACTCTTGCGGTCAAGAAATCCTGGGGGTGAGAGGGGCAGGGAGCTAAAGAAGAGAAAAACACACCACGAGCATATGGGAAAGGGTATAGGAGAGAGACAGAAAGGGAAGATACAGTGATGTAATTAAACATGTCGTGAAAGCCCATGCTTGCCACCGTTTCAGAAGCCATTGGCTGGTTTTGTGAGAATCCATTTTGAGGGATGTGTTAATCTGCCGTTGACTCACATTAGCAACTTTGCTGTGCGTGTCAGGATGGTTAATTCAGTGCAAAAATAAGGGGACATCATCGACCATAGAGCAGGAGTGGGTGGATATATGGTTGATGAGTTTTGCTCTGTTCATAGTGATGAAGCAGAAAATGAAGGTTTTGATTTATTAACGCTTAAACGTAGTGCTGAAATAATCATGTGTGACATTAACCGAATTAATTAAGATTGTACGGGGACAAAATGTGCCCTCAGAGTAGTTTGCCATCATTTATATGCGTGCTTTATATAACGTGGTGAATTAGAATTGCACTAATCCGACATAATCATAAACGTGTGCTACGATTTGCTTGTTTGAAATGTTTTAGCTTAGCATTACTTTAGCGGAGGCTTTGGCCTAGTTGCCTGGTCTCACGGTTTAGATGCTCGTATTTTTCCACTGCGCTAATAAACGTGTATTCTTGCTTGAAGCTGTACTTTTCCACAGAAACTGTTCACATGCTTATCTTAAAGTTAGTGCCAGCCTGGCATATTTTCTCTTTAATTCAAGGTCGACTTGCAGGTGCGGACAGTGGAGGCTCTGAGAGTAAGCTAATTGGGAGACAATGTTGCGATTTGCGTACCTATCTCCAAGGATAATGTATGCTTAAGTAAAAGCTTGAGAACTGTCGTTTTTGATTGGTCAATTTGAAGCTAACCTATGAACCCTCCAATGGAGACCCTACAGGACTCGAACTGTTGTCTATAAAAATCAGGTGCACGAGAAGAAGGTAGCCATTTGCCCGCGATTACGAACATTCGGACATCGTAGCTATTATGGCCCACTTTGCTGCGACGCCATTTTGAAAGAGACTTTGATGCTTTCTCTAATCGAGAGAAAGAGACTTTAAATGATTCTTGCCCTAGAGACTGTAACTTTGATTGGATCCCTTTGCATGAAGTAATAGTTTTACCTTGCCGCCGTGAGGCAATTGCCCCGTTCGCCCCTGCCCCTTTGTCCCGTCCCATGCTGATCGAGGAACGGTACCCATGCTGACCGAAGAACGGTACCTGTGAGACGAAGACTTCCTTGTATGCTGATCGTAATTGGTAAATATGAAAGGAAATTGTAAAATTGCATTGTGTTTCTTTTAGGTAACCAACTGCTGATTTTTGGTAAGATCCCTAGTTAGGAGTTTTCTAAATTAATGTTGCTAAATTGTTTTTGCATGAAGTCCCACATGCCGATGCTAATTTGAGGTTAGACGAGGATTCCATGTGTCGCACGATGCAATTTGAGGTCTTGTTATGCTGACTAAATGTACGCAATTAGCTCATTACAGATTATCGTATTAGTGCTTTGCATTGCCATTATCGAATGCCTTGTGATTCAAATGCTTCATAGATTGCACTTGTTTCGACGTTATGGACAGCTATTAATGTTCATAGATGTTTATCATTTGGTGTTGAGAAACATTTATATTGTGCTAGCTTTGTTAATATAGGGAAATAAATTCACTAACTTCGCAATAAACTGGTGTGGTTCTTCCTGACTGAAAGGTCAGGGTTCGCCGAAATGTATTCTGGACTAATTGTCAAGTGTTATGTTGTTCAAGGTGTTGCTTATGTTCGTTATTGATTATTGATTTGATGCGACTGATCGATATAAGAGTACAGAGAGTTCCCACTAAGTCAAAAGATTCATCGGCCTAAAGAGCGTCCAAACGCAGGTAAAACTATTAGTACGGACCGCTCTATCAGTAGATGGTAGCAGAGGACGGTTACGTCTTTTGGGACCCTGTACTATTAAATTACATGGTGTAGAATTAACGGTTACGCATTTTGAGACTCCATTCGAGAGGTTGAGTTAGATTTTCTTGGGTAGAACGGATTGACAAGATGATGATGGGCTAGGTCCACCGCGACTTTCCCGGGATCTCGGAGCTTGCGAATGGAGAGAACGGAGGTGTGGAATCAGCGCTGGCGGTACTAGTGATGGTATGAGTGAAGTTAGGGTTTTGCGCTTGCACAGCTTATTGCCGCAGGGTGTGTGGAAAGGTTGCGAGGATTTTCTTTTTAAGGATAGCGGAGGTGCGACTCCGAGTGTAGAAGTAGAGAAGTCGTCGAACTTCATGGAGATAGCGGAGGTGCGGCTCCGAGTGCGAGAGTAGGGAAGTCGTCGAACTTCATATGCGTCTGGCGCTTTGTGCATAAAAAGGTCCACGTGGTTGTTGTTGTTGAGACGGGCCCTGCGAGGTCAAGAGACTCCGGAGTATGTTGATCCATGTTGTGGTCTGGGCGGTTTAATAGGTTGATCGGGCGTGGTCAACGAGTCGGTACGTGTGTTAGGGAGTGAAAGAAACTTCGACTTCGGGCTTTGACAAAGATTCTAAGTGCACTAGAACAGATCATTGACAAGTTGAGAGTAGGTCTGCGGGTCAGATTTGCTTGCGAATGTGGGGATTGAGAAAGACGGAATAGCGGCCAGAGGCTAGTGAAAGAGTCCCGAGGCTAGTGAAAGGTCCCTAAGGTCCTGAAGCGATTGTGTTACCCTTCCTGTAGTAAACCGACAGATCTGTTTTATTTTTTGGTAGCTCGCAATATATGCAAGAAGTTGTTACGGAAAGAGGTGAGTGAAGGAGGATTAGCCGCGAGGCTTTGTCAGCCGCAGTGTGTGTGAGTGTGACGTCACTAAGAGCCGCGCTGGGATAGGTTGGTTGAAGAGAAGGGTCGCGCACGGATTGGACGCAGTCCGTGGCACTCGATTGGAAGGGGAGAGGCAGGTGAAGAGTATTCCGGGAATTAAAGTCACCTATTGATTACGAACTTTGTGAAATAAAAGTGACCTATTGATTATAAACTTGGTTAAATAAAAGACGAGAAAGATGAAATTCCTTAAAGCATTCAGGAGTGCGATGAAGGGGGAGTCTTACATTAAAGCGAGCGTAGGAGAGGAGACGCCGCCCGAGGGTACACCAGCTTACATTGTAATGGAAGAGAAGGGGGTAGCTCCGTGCCTTTGGCTAAAGCAATGGCACAAGTGGACAGAGAAACATGGGAGCGTAGCGTTCCCGATACATGGGACATTCAATATAAGGATTTTAGAGAATTTGAGATTCACGATGTACGACATGAAGGTGCCTCCAAGGCCAGCACAGTTTGAGGCTCTAGCAATTTGGGAACTAATGGCCAGACAGCAACAGCAAAAGAAGTTCGAGACCAGAATGAGGAAGGTAGAAAAGACACTAGCGGATGCTAGGTGGGATAATGCACAGAAGGTGTGGAGGTCAGATGTATTGCAGGGGATAAAATTGTTCCCAGCAATTACTAAGGAAGGAGAAGAGACAGGTAAGAAAGCTACCTGTAAGACGGACAGAAAGTGTTCCAAGGATAGAGAGGACGAGGAAAAGTTGAGAAGAGAAGAGGAGTTAGAGGATGAGGAGTTGATAATGCAATTGCTGAACGACCGTCCACCGCCTTATGCAGAGAATGGGCGAGGTCCAAGTACCAGTTCTGCCCCTCCGGCACCGGTACAGAACAATGAAACTCAGAGTCCAGGAGCGTCATCGGGATCTAAGGACCCGAGTCTGCTGTTCACCCCGCAGATACCGCAAGTTAGGAGAATATATCCAGATGTGCCTGTGTTGAAACCAGCAGAAAGTTATCAGTCGCAGATGCCAGGGTACTACAGTAGTGATAACGGTGCAGGAATGAATCTAGATCCAACAGTAAGGGGAGTACAGAATGGTTACAGCCCAACAATGGCACAAGCTGAATCAACTCAGTTTTTGATGCCTCAAAAGCAGATGCAGGGAGGAAATGCACATGCTCAAATGACGGGGAGCCAGATGGGCATGCCGACAATGATGACCCATGGTGTGGGAATGAACATGCCTCAGAACATGGGGAATGGACAGAACCCAGACGCGATATCCTTACCCATTACTGTAGGTCCAGCGGTACCTCTGTATAGTCAGCCTAACTTGGGTCTGAACAGTCAGGGATCAATGCTGCAGAATGGGACAGAAAGAAGGTGCATAGAAAACACTCCAGGGATAACTCCGATAGCGGCTCAGCCAACTGGGTCTGGGTCCTTGATGGAGTTTAGTCCCACATGTGCTCAGTCAACACTGGTGAGGTCGAGCCCCCCACTGATAATACCTCTCACATCGAACACTGAAAAGTTGCCGCAGCCATCGATGGCAGTCGATGTGAACGCTACCCTGATGGGGGTGAATGCGCAACAGCTGACACAGTGGTTCAACAGTCTGAATTCCACACAAAATTCAGCTAGTGGGAAAGGAGAAGACTATATGAATAGGGTCAGGTTGAACATGGAAGCACAAGAATTGGTGGAAGGGACTATGGGTGTGAACAGGTTAGAGTCCTACACGGAAGAGGAGCTGAGGTATCTATGTCCAAAGATCACGAAAGAAGTGAACAAGGTACATAAAAGTCTGCAGGAAGTAGCGGACAGAAACGGGATTGACATAGGCAAGACGAAACACTTGAGCAGGAGCTACAGGTTAGATTTTGGGACCACAGATTTTGAACACATGAGGTCAGCAGGCATGAAGACACACCTTAGAGAATTGCTGCAGAGTGCACAAGTGTGGAGGTGTTTAGATAAGTGGGAAAGCAGATGGGTAAAGAGGAAGGATAAGAGGAGGGACAGTGCTACAGAGCACAATGAGAAAAGACCGCAGAGTAGTGATACAGTAACAATGCTACCAATGAGGGAGACAGCAGGAGGAAAATTAGTACACGTACCATGGCACCGAAGTGACATTCAGTCCTTCACGGACGATTTTCCCAAACTAAGAGAGAAGCCGATTGAATGGTATCAGCAGACTGATAGGTTTGTGAAGCTTGCAAAATGTCTCTGGGAAGACCTGAATACTCTCTTTGAGATTGTGGTTCCGGCAGATTTGTGGGAGGATTGCAAAAGAGCCGTAGGTTGGCCGACAAGTGAACCAGAGAGGAACAGGGAGACAGGTGCACCATCGCCTTTGGTGATGAGCTTGTACTACAAGGTGATTGAGCATTTGAAAACGAAGGTACCCGCGAAAAACGTGGATTGGCAGAAGATTGACCGAACTGCCCAAGAGACTAAAGAATCGATTCATAGTTACTATGAGAGGTTGTTGAAGGCGTTCAAGAATTACAGTGGCACGGAAACCATAGAGGCGAAGGACATGCTCCATTTTGTCTTCAGATTTGTGGAAGGGCTGAGGCCAGAGATAAGTCAAATGATAAAGTCGCATTTGATTTGTTGGCAGTCTAAACCGATTGACGAAGTCTTGACTTATGCGAAATACTGTAGCGACGAAATTGAAGTGAAACAGAAAAAGTTGAAAGAGAAGGTGATGATGATGCAGCTTAAGGCAGCTCAAACAGGTTTGCAAGGTCTGCAAGGTCTGCAAGGCTTGCAAGGGATGCAAGGGTTCCAACAGCAGGTACCACAACCGCAGTTGCAGTTGCAGGGAAACATGGCGTTTCAGCCACAGGCCAGAGGCAGAGGCAGAGGAGGTTTTGTGAATAATGGTCCGGATTTGAACACTGTTGTGACGGGTGTGCAGGCAATGAAGAAGGTGATGCCGTGTCACGTGTGCGGAATCGTAGGTCATTGGAAACGCGAGTGCCCAATGGTGGTGCAGGAAGGTGCAGATGTAGGTGCAGGTGTAGGTGCAGGTGTAGGTGCAGGTGTTGGTCAGCAAAACAATGATGTCAATGCATTTCAGACAATGAGGGGACCGAAAATGAGAGGTCCAAACCCAAATTTTCAGACCATAAATCAATTGCAGGGATTGCAACCTATGCAGCCGCAGCAGATGCAGATGCCTCGTATGCAGATGACGCAAATGCAGCCGATGCAACAGCAGTTACCTATGGTACCTAATCAGCAAATGCAAATACCCTTGGCACCAATGAGTCAGCAGCAAGTGATGGTTCCTCCGCAGGTAACAGGTCAGGTAATGAGTACAAATGGCACCGTACAACAGTTCCCATTACACAGTGAGAGTGGAATAAACAACGTATGGGAGAGTGAAAGTTCAGGAGAAGAAGGAGATTGTGTGCTTGCGGCATCCTTGGAAGTTGATCAAAAGGGTCCGTACGTAGAGGGAAGAGTAATGGGTCATCGTGTTTCATTCTTGGTGGACACGGGAGCCACACGTTCAACTGTTAAGAGTAGTGAAGTACCAAATTTGCCACTCTCAGGGAGGACAGTTCAAGTGGTGGGAGTAGCAAACAGACATTTGACGAACCCAATTACAGACCCGGTTCCAGTCAGCATTGGTAACTATCAAGGGGTACATCAGTTTGTGGTATGCGACTCAAGCCCGATAGCACTGTTAGGGAGAGACCTATTGTGCAAATTGGGTTGTTCGATCATGTGTTCGAACGAAGGAATAACAATACAGACGAGCAGTGATGGAGAAGAAGAGGACAGTGTAGAGGGGGACGAGATGGAAACTGTCGATGAAGAGTATCCTCTGATTTGTCTCTTCCCGATAATAACTGAAGAAGATATCCCAGCCGAACTACGGGAGACAGTCGGAAAGGAAGTGTGGGACATGACAGGGAAAGAGGTGGGATTGATGAAAGGAGTGGAACCAGTGAAAGTGATGGTAAAGCCCAATGCAATCTTTCCCCAGACCCCACAATACCACATGCCACAAGATACCCTCATGAAAGTTGCTCAACTCATTGACGAATTTGTAAAGCAGGGGGTACTGAAAGAAGTGTTGAGCAGTCCATGTAATTCACAAATAATGGGACTAATAAAGCCGAGTGGAAAGGTCCGACTCGTGCAGGATTTGAGGAAAATAAATGACATCATAGTCAAGTGCTGCCCTGTCGTACCGAATCCAGCTGTGATAATGTTTCAAGTTCCTTGCGATGCTGAATGGTTTTCAGTCATCGATTTGTCACAGGCATTCTTTTCTGTGCCTCTTCATGAGGACAGCCAATTCCTCTTTTGTTTCAAATTCCTAGACAGAGTGTACAGTTGGTGTCGAATCCCTCAAGGGTTTTCTGAGTCACCGTCAATATTCAATCAAGTTCTAAAGAAAGATCTGGAAGAACTAGAATTGCCATTCGAGTCAACTCTAGTACAGTACATTGATGACTTACTGGTTGCATCAAAGACAGAAAGTGGCTGCACAGCCGATACCATTGCTCTGTTGAACCATTTGGGAAGGAATGGACATAAGGTGTCTCCTTCCAAATTGCAGTTCTGTCAGAAGAAAGTGAAATACTTGGGTCACTAAATAGAGAGAGGGTCACGGAGAATAATGAAGGAAAGAATTACAAGTATATTCCAAATGAGCCCACCAAAGACAAGGAAGGAGGTGAGGAAGTTTTTGGGAATGGTGGGATATTGTCGCCAGTGGATTCCCAACTTCTCGTCTCTAGCGAAGCCTTTACTGAAACTGACCCAGAAGGATGCCTTGGATGAAATTGAGCTGAAGGGAGATGAAATGGATGCTTTTGTTGAACTAAAGGAATGCATGTGCAGGGCTCCAGCTTTAGGTATGCCTGATTACACGAAGCCTTTCACATTGTTTTGTCATGAACGTGATGCATGTTCTTTGTCTGTCTTGACCCAAGCCCATGGTGGCGTGAACAGACCAGTGGCGTATTTTTCAGCTACTTTGGATCCGGTTGCAGCAGCACTCCCAGGGTGTTTGCGCGCCGTAGCAGCAGTTGGTATCAGCCTCACTCAGAGTGAAGGAATAGTGATGGGACACCCAGTAACAGTCATGGTCCCTCACTCAGTCGAGATACTTTTGACCCGCTCCCGAACGCAGCACATGACAGGAGCAAGACTCACAAGGTATGAAACGATAATTCTGGGCTCACCGAATGTGCAGCTGAAAAGGTGCACTACGTTGAATCCAGCAACCTTGCTTCCTGGAGAAAATGCCGAAATTGAGAACGCTGAAGACGTCGAGCATGACTGCCTTCAGGTGACTGAATTTTGCACAAAACCCCGACCGGACATCAAGGATACCAAGCTTGATGTAAATGACCAAATTCTTTTTGTTGATGGTTCATGTCTAAGAGATGGGATGGGGATTTTGAAAGCAGGATATGCTGTATGTACTGTAACAGGGGTCTTGGAAGCGGGATGGCTTCAAGGAGTCTATTCTGCACAAGTAGCAGAACTTGTAGCCCTTACCAGAGCATGTCAACTATCTGCATTGATGAAAGTCACCATTTACACTGATAGTCAATACGGGTTTGGGATTGTGCATGACTTTGGACAACTATGGTCACAGAGAGGGTTCCTGACTTCTTCAGGATCCCCAGTGAAGAACGGGGAGAGAATAAGGGAATTGTTACATGCCATTCAAGTGCCAGCTGAAGTTGCAGTGGTAAAGTGCAGTGCTCATACGAAAGGACAGGACTATGTGTCTCTGGGAAATGCATATGCGGATCAAGTCGCAAGATTCTGTGCCTTGAACTGTATATTACTGAGAGATGATTGGAACACGATAAATGAGCCAGAACTCGAACCGGCTGAAGCATTTGCCTTGAAGGTTGTAGATACAATAGAAGAACTAAAAGCATTACAGAATAATGTCAGGGAGGATGAAAGAGATTCCTGGATCAAATCACAATGTATAAAGAGACAAGACGAGTTATGGGTTTCACATGAGGGGAAATATGTTTTGCCAAATAGTCTCTTATCACAGCTTGCGCGGTTCTATCATGGGCAAGCTCACCTAGGGAGAGATGCCATGATAAGATTGTTCAAAACTGATTGGTTTAACCCCAGATTTCGTCAAGCTGCAGAAGCAGTTTGCCATCGATGTGTTACTTGCCAGCAGATGAACCCAGGGAAGGGAACAGTTGTGAGCGCGAGTCACATTGGTAGGGCAAGCGGACCTTTTAGTCGAATGCAGATGGACTTCATTGAGATGCCTGTGCATGGGGGTCTGAAATATGTGCTGGTGATTGTGTGCATTTTTAGTCACTGGATTGAGGCATACCCCACACGTAGGAACGACAGCCTTACAGTTGCCAAGCTATTGCTGAGGGAATTAATACCACGTTTCGGATTCCCGATCTCTTTAGAATCAGATAGGGGAAGTCACTTCAATAACGAGGTGATAAAGTTACTTTGCGAAGCGCTGAACATTGAGCAAAAGCTGCACTGTAGCTATCGCCCTGAAGCATCAGGACTGGTGGAGCAGATGAATAGTACGCTGAAATCGAGAATGGCAAAAATATGTGCATCGACAAATTTGAAATGGCCTGACGCATTGCCCTTAGTGCTAATGTCAATGAGAAACACTCCTGATAGAAAGACTGGATTGTCTCCGCATGAAATTCTCATGGGCAGGGCTATGAGACTTCCTGCAGTTCCCGCAAACATGCTTTTGAATATTACAGATGATATGGTGTTAGACTACTGCAAAGGACTGGCTGACGTGGTTCGCTCTTTCTCTCACCAGGTGGAAGCGACCACCTTGCCACCGATCCAAGGTCCAGGACACGCACTGAAAGCAGGTGACTGGGTCGTGATAAAGAAGCACGTGAGAAAATCGTGTCTGGAACCCCGTTGGAAAGGCCCTTTTCAAGTAATCCTGACGACAACTACCGCTGTGAAGTGTGCGGGGGTTCCCAACTGGATTCACGCCAGTCACACAAAGAAGGTGTTGTGTCCCACAGATGAGGAAGTTGAAGCGCTGAAACTACCAGTGCCTGATAAAGCAGTGCCGAGTGCTGAGACAGAACAAAAGCGAACTGAAAGCGAACAGGCAGAAGCAGGAGAGAAAGAGATATTGTTGGAAGGTGAAGAGTCCGACTCACTTGGGGAAGACCCAGGAGAAAGTTCAGACAGCGACGAAGAAGCTGCAGGTGACAAAGAACCTGAAGCAGCTGAGGGTAGCAAAAAGCCTGAAGCAGCTGAAGGTGACAAAGAACCTGAAGCAGCTGAAAGTGATAAAGAGCCTGAAGAAAGTAACGGTGACGAAGGGCTCGAGAAAGGTGAAGAGGCAGGAGAGCCTGATCAGAGGAGGGCTTTCCCAGAAGCAGACGATACAGAGAAAGAAAAAGAGAACGTGATCGATTCCCCGGAAGAAGGGGATAAGGCAGAACAGAACGAAAAGGTTCAAGCTTCCACAGAAAAGATCGCAGGTCCATCAAATGGACACGGTGCAAAGAGAAGACTAAGTATCTCACCAATAAAAGAAAAGGGAAAAGAAGGTTTGAACGAAGGAGGGAGACCGAAAGTGAAAGAGAAAAGAAAGGAAGTGACTGTCGTGGAACAATCGTCAAGTGAGGAAAAAGACTTGACAAAAGAGGAAAGTACCAGCGAAGCAGAGTCGAAAAGAGAAGCAAAATTGAAAAGGAAAAGGATACCAAACAGGAGGTATTCCGGTCCTGAATGGGCATATGCAGTCAATGATGATTGGACAGACGAGTTTGTATCTCTAAGCATCGAGAACGAAGAAGAAGAAGAGATACCAATAGAAAAGAAAAGTTTAATAGACTCTGTTGATTGAAAGAGTAGTAAATGATATTGCTTGCTACAATATAACGTGAAAGAAACAACAAGCTGAGACATTGTTAAACCGGATGAGACATTTGCTAAACTGATAAAGACTGAGTTATTGCCGAATTGAGACAAATGCTGCTAACCGATAAGTGGCTGGCCTTTTGAAGAAGACGGTGTGAACATTGCGCTCGTTCAGCTTTGTAACTGAATTGCTGAATAGTTTCATTTATAAGTGCTTCTAGCTCTCTGATTCTATACAGATCATGACGCAAAACAATAGAAAGAAATATTGTAAATACGTGTGTATAGGCTTGGTATTAACATGTGTAATAATAATAATGGCAATTGTGTTTGGAATGCATGGGAAGGGTGAGAATGAGACTATTGCTGCTTCTACTATTGCTCCTGTTACTGTCACTGAACTAACACCATTGAAAAGACTAGCAATGGATGAGAGGCTCTTGCACGATAAGAAAGAGCTTTCGTATAATGTTTTCTATCGCTTACTAACAGAGTATGTTGAGACTATGGATGCGAAGGATTGTTATGTGTGTACCCAGATACCGACATTGGTCAAGGAAGGGGTAACTTATCACCACATGCCTCTTACATACGGGATTACATGTAGTATAGTAATGTCTAGGTTTTATGATCAAACTAACATACAGTATTTTTACTCGAATTATGATGTTACCTTTGCTTATGTTCCTATAATAGCGCAGCTAAGCCAGACCGCAAAATATTGGGATTATAAAATTATGGGGGAATTTTTCGAGCCAATGCAACCTTTTGAAACGGCTCATGCTCATAGGGAAAACCTTACTTGCTCAGTCTCTGCTGTAGAAATAAGCTTTTTAGATCGCACAGATGATAGAAGGGCTCAAATGAAAGCGAAATTAGAAAAGGAGCTACATAAGAGGACTTCAGTAGATAATTATGATTTTGCTGCTATAAAGACACAAGGGAAAATAGCTTTAGATGCTTGGCATGTAGGAAAGTTTTGTATATATCGAGGAGAATCTTATTATGACAATATTTTTGTAGGAGCGAGTGAATGCAAACATACGTTTATTTTTAAGGCCAAATGGACATTCATGATGGACGGACTCGACCCTGTCATTCCAGGTGTATATTACATTTGTGGGCATAATGCCTATTATCGTCTTCCAAAGGGATGGTGGGGGAGATGTTATTTGGGTATAGTGTTCCCAAAGGTTTATCAACTGGATGACGTATCGATGATTCAAAAGACATCTGGATCTCATAGTATCCAGAAAAGAGAGACCGCAGCTGCTGTGGTAGGTGATATATTTGGAGCCATGATTCCTTCATTGGGAGTTGTGCTGAATTCCATCAAGATACGAAAGTTGTCTACTATAGTGGATAACATGTTGACAAAGTTTTCAGGTGCTATAATCCTGATAGATGCTGAGCTTGCAGCGGAAAGAGCTATGACTCTTCAAAATAGGCTTGCTTTAGACATTCTTTTAGCAAAGGATGGAGGCGTTTGCAAAATGATTGGTGCACGTCACTGTTGCACCTATATACCGGATAATAGTGTGAAGATTAAAACTATGCTTGCTAATCTAACAAAAGAAAGTGCAGATTTGAAAGAACTGAAAGAACCAGGAGTGTGGGAGAAGGTTGGAAAGGGAATAGCTTCAGTGGGACATTGGATTGGGGGAATTTGGAATGGAATATTATTGAAAATAATAGAAGGAATATTAATAGTAATAATTTGTGTATTTGGAATTTGGGGAATAAAAAGGGGAATAATAATGATTATGGAAAGAATTAAAAGAAGAAAGGAGGAGAAAATTATGAAAAGAATGGCAGAAGAATACAAAGCGCAAACTAGGGGAACTAAAAGAAAAAGGGAACTGACAGAATTTTAATGGAATAAAATTTGTGGGCGTGGTTTGGTGTGATGACAAGTAGTCATCAGAGGAGGGATTGATGAAGCAGAAAATGAAGGTTTTGATTTATTAACGCTTAAACGTAGTGCTGAAATAATCATGTGTGACATTAACCGAATTAATTAAGATTGTACGGGGACAAAATGTGCCCTCAGAGTAGTTTGCCATCATTTATATGCGTGCTTTATATAACGTGGTGAATTAGAATTGCACTAATCCGACATAATCATAAACGTGTGCTACGATTTGCTTGTTTGAAATGTTTTAGCTTAGCATTACTTTAGCGGAGGCTTTGGCCTAGTTGCCTGGTCTCACGGTTTAGATGCTCGTATTTTTCCACTGCGCTAATAAACGTGTATTCTTGCTTGAAGCTGTACTTTTCCACAGAAACTGTTCACATGCTTATCTTAAAGTTAGTGCCAGCCTGGCATATTTTCTCTTTAATTCAAGGTCGACTTGCAGGTGCGGACAATGGAGGCTCTGAGAGTAAGCTAATTGGGAGACAATGTTGCGATTTGCGTACCCATCTCCAAGGATAATGTATGCTTAAGTAAAAGCTTGAGAACTGTCGTTTTTGATTGGTCAATTTGAAGCTAACCTATGAACCCTCCAATGGAGACCCTACAGGACTCGAACTGTTGTCTATAAAAATCAGGTGCACGAGAAGAAGGTAGCCATTTGCCCGCGATTACGAACATTCGGACATCGTAGCTATTATGGCCCACTTTGCTGCGACGCCATTTTGAAAGAGACTTTGATGCTTTCTCTAATCGAGAGAAAGAGACTTTAAATGATTCTTGCCCTAGAGACTGTAACTTTGATTGGATCCCTTTGCATGAAGTAATAGTTTTACCTTGCCGCCGTGAGGCAATTGCCCCGTTCGCCCCTGCCCCTTTGTCCCGTCCCATGCTGATCGAGGAACGGTACCCATGCTGACCGAAGAACGGTACCTGTGAGACGAAGACTTCCTTGTATGCTGATCGTAATTGGTAAATATGAAAGGAAATTGTAAAATTGCATTGTGTTTCTTTTAGGTAACCAACTGCTGATTTTTGGTAAGATCCCTAGTTAGGAGTTTTCTAAATTAATGTTGCTAAATTGTTTTTGCATGAAGTCCCACATGCCGATGCTAATTTGAGGTTAGACGAGGATTCCATGTGTCGCACGATGCAATTTGAGGTCTTGTTATGCTGACTAAATGTACGCAATTAGCTCATTACAGATTATCGTATTAGTGCTTTGCATTGCCATTATCGAATGCCTTGTGATTCAAATGCTTCATAGATTGCACATGTTTCGACGTTATGGACAGCTATTAATGTTCATATATGTTTATCATTTGGTGTTGAGAAACATTTATATTGTGCTAGCTTTGTTAATATAGGGAAATAAATTCACTAACTTCGCAATAAACTGGTGTGGTTCTTCCTGACTGAAAGGTCAGGGTTCGCCGAAATGTATTCTGGACTAATTGTCAAGTGTTATGTTGTTCAAGGTGTTGCTTATGTTCGTTATTGATTATTGGTTTGATGCCACTGATCGATATAAGAGTACAGAGAGTTCCCACTAAGTCAAAAGATTCATCGGCCTAAAGAGCGTCCAAACGCAGGTAAAACTATTAGTACGGACCGCTCTATCAACCATAGAGCAGGAGTGGGTGGATATATGGTTGATGAGTTTTGCTCTGTTCATAGTCTGCATTTAACTTTCGAAAGTCCACCCATCACCTAAACGGTGATTTAAAATCTATTGTGCGTTTCATTTCGTGGAAAAAAAACAATCCTAGCCACGACTTGTTTCTGCAGTTCCTTGAACACTGTTTTCAAAGAAAAATATTTTTTATTGCGCTTCATTAAATATAGCTTTGAATCATCTTTGGCCCAAGGCCCAGACCTTGTTTATGGGCCTGAAGCATACATCAAAATATTCTCACGCGTGCCTTGGCGTGTACTCAGGCTTATATTTAGTAGGGAACTACATTCCTCACGAGGCTGCCGGAAATGCCAGGCTGCCGGAAATGACCTGCATAAATGTTACCTTTTAGTGGAACCCTTTTGGTTAAATGAGAGATGTATTCTCGTCAATAAAACCAATGAATAGTAAGAACATGTGTTGTTTATAATATTTTTCGTTGTTTATATTTTTCAGGGGCGCATCTATCATTAGTGCAGCGGGTGCTGTGGCACCATGGACCAAAGCTGGGAGTGCAACGCTTTCTCTACATAAACACGGTGCTGGGGCTCGTTTTCCTTAATAGCGCTTTTGACCCCAGGCGTCAATTTACCAAAATTCCGGGGGTAGCGGAAGTGACATCGCATGCCATTTGTCCTTTACATTCACACGCACGCGCTTACACTTATATACACACTCACTAATACAAACACTCTTTTGTACATAAGCTCACTCTCACTTGCAAGCACGCACGCAACATGCATGTAAAAGCAGTGTTTACCTACTTTATCTGCCAGATAGGGTCATATTCCAGCTAACTGTACTCAGTAGTAAGTAATATGGTATTATTCACCATTAGTGTAATAAAACAAACTGCATGAAAAAAGGAAAGCGGAGCCCCAACCGACCTCTGTAAGGACAAGCTGCACCTGTGTTCCTGGCACTGATTTGGCTATCTCTGAGGTCAGGGGCCGCAAAGGCAGAGCCTGGGGTCGGAAGGTGAAGACACCTAAGCGACTCCAAGCTTTTGGCACATGGCACACTTTTAAGCCACTGACATTGTTTCTTAGTTTAACCTCTAGCACTGCATGCCTTGTTTGCCATGCCACTCCCCGCGGTGTGCCAAGGGCGGAGAGGAAAGTTGTTCCTAGTTTCTCTGTTCCACGTGTAAACAAAGGAAAGACAGCGTTCACCTTCCTACGGCGCTAATGTGTACAAAAAGGTGCAGTGACACACTCCCGACAGCGGGAGGTTTCATGAAACTGCATGTAAGCACATAAGGCTGTTCAGGTGCAGGGCTAGTGTCGTTGCCTGGGCAGGAAGGAATTATACGACTGTAGACAGGTTTTTGAGTGATAAAAATGATATATTATAGCTGAGCGAAAACTTTCCCCGCCTACGGTTTGCCAAGCACTACCCACAATGCAGATGTATGAATTGGCTAATAACATGCACAAAACGGGTGTAATAGCCATTTGCATGCGGCATTTTCCCTTAATGTGGCACAACTTTTAAATTATTACATCAAGAACTCCACGCAAATATTATTTGTGCTACGTTGATTTTTTTGAGCCCAGTGCTTTACCCTGTGGATCAAGGTCAGAAGTGTAGTTTCAAGGCCTGCGGCTGTTATCAGCATTGTTGCCGTTTCAGGTTCACTTTGTTACCATATCTGGGAAGACAACATTTCTGCAGACTAATGTAGTCTGATACTTTAGTCAAAATGGCTGAAACTTTATAACTTTGTTAGATCTAAAAAATAACTAGAAACATGGTGTCCCCAAAGTATTTATTCAGCAAAAAATGCATTCAGGTGGGACTCACAGTTTTTCTCGAGTCTGCTCTGGGCCTGCCGGATGCCAGAATTCTGAATAGCAAATGCTGTCTGGTCTTGAGACCCCTGCGTCTTCCACAACTCTATACTTTCTGTCTCTTAAACTCAGTAGTGCTGGTTCTTTATCACAATTGCGTTTCTCCTTTTGTTAATGTTTTGTTATGTTTCTCATTCTCTTTCTCCTTATTTATCTACTTTTCTAGTAGTAACCAAAAATCTTAAGTGCATCCAAATTGAATTTCATTGCAGAAGAGGCACCAAAACAGCCATGTTGTTTGAGATGTAGGAGGTTTGTCATACTGTAGACAAGGGCAACATAATAGGAGTGGTCCTTCTGGGCATCCACGCAAACTTGGACACAGCGACAGAAAATCATATGGTTTGATTTCATTTTAAGTAGGCCACAATTCAATTTTCTGTATTTCTGCAAAATCATCACCATCTACCTTTGACACCTTTGTCTGCCCTTATCTTTCCAAGGACTGTGAAACTGTCAAGTCATTTAGATATGGACAACAAACACCTGATGTGACATCAGTGTGGAACAAATGCCTTGTTATCTCAATTTCAAGGTCAAACAAAGAACAATAATCAAAAAGTGTAGTCTGAATTGTTGTACTTTTACCTTACATGTTTAAAGGAATGCGTCTTAAACTAGCATCTTGATGTCTATAGGTTATAGAAGTGGTTCCCAATCTTTTGACTTCTGTGTCCCCTCCCCCTTTATCATTAGAGGAACCCAGACGCCCCCACTGAATCATTATTAAAATCTGGGGACCCCCCACTGAGTCATTACTGAAAGCTGGGAACTTAATCTGCTAATATTATTTCATTTTCTAGGTACCCGGGGACCCCCTGAGGGGGCTTTGCGGACCCCCAGGTATCCCTGGACCACAGGTTCGGAACCACTGGGTTATAGCAAACATTTGTAATGTGACATTGAAAACTCCATCTTAGGTAAGGTGCAATATAAAAGGGCTGCCACTTGACCACTTGTCAGGAGATGTCCTTTGCCCCAGATTACCGTGAGCGAGATACTGCCAGACCGGAAGACAATCCTGCCTGTCAGAGATGCTGCTGCTGTGTCACACTTTCTACTAAAGCTGACACCGAGCCTAGGAGGAGTTGATGCTGATGCTGCACGTGTTTGCTTTTTGCAGGGAACCAGCCTGTATGACTACTGATAATCATAGCATTCTGCTGTAAACAAGGTATGCAGTGAGCCCATTATCCCTAAGAAAATCCAGTTGCAAGTTATTCTACTTTCCAAGCTCTCCTAGTATAGTACATAGCAGTTGGATTTAGGGTGTTAGGTTTTTAGGTGACATTTCAACATCTTAGAAATGTTTATTTTATTTTCATTGTTCACAATGTGCATTTGTGCTGTTTTAATCCTACTCTTTGTGGTTATTTTAGATGTTTTGAGCAGCAGGATGCACCTTTTGAAATAAACATGCTTTTTAGTTAAAGTATCTTTTTCTTAATGCATCTTGTGTGTATGCTATTGAATGGAAGAAAAATGGTTTGTTTGTGACACAACGGTGTTCCTGGATCCCTGTTTAGGGATTGTTAGTAACCCAAAAACATTGCTGTAATGTCAAGTATGTATTAGATGGTGTTTTGCAGGGCTACAAAAAAAGTCAAATCACATTCAAGCATGTTACATTGAACTAAATTAGCTCATGTCACTTATGGGTGTGAAATTAAACTTTGTAGAGTTGAGCCAGAAGCTCAGTTTGCACATCAATGTTTGACCATACTATAATACTCGATGATTTGAAGGTTGTAGGAACAGAAAGCAGGATCCTAAGTGTCTTTAACTCATTTCTTGAAAAACTGATGCAGTCTGTTGAACTGGAAAATGTTATGCCAGCAAATGTGGAGTTTCCCCAGGGTAGTTGGAAGTTCCAGCCTCTGCTCCTTAATGGATAAGAACACAAGCTGTCAGCCTGGCACCTTACTCTTTGAAAACCTGCAACCTCATTTGTTAAGTGCCTCAAGATTGATCACTCAGCCCCAGCCTACTCAATGCATACGTGATTCCTCTGGCCAGTGCCATCCGCCCTTACAAGATAAATGTCCTCTCCTACGCCAGTGACATTCAACTCAAACTTTCCCTCTGTGTCAAGACCCCCAGCAGAAGAAACAAGTTTACCTCCTTCATGGCCAACGTTGTTAACTAGAGAAAGAAAACTGTCTAAAGCTCAACACAGACAAGACAGAAATAGTGATCTTTGGCAAGAACACTTCACCATGGAACTTCACCTAGTGGGCAGATGAACTCAGACCCACACCCAGCACCCACGCTAGGAACTTTGGAAAAATCATCGATAGCAAGCTGGACATGACAGTGCAAGTAAACACTGTCACTGCATCCTGATTTTAGACTTTGAAGATGCTGAGGAAGATCTTCATAAGGCTCCCAAGTAACGCTATAAAACTGTCACTCATGCCGTAGCTACCAGCAGTTTGGACTATGGGAACACCCTCTATGCTGGGATCACTAAGTAACTCACTAGAAGACTACAAATCATATGTAACTCGGCAGCCAGACTCATCCTTAACCTTCTGCACAGAACTTTCTTCACACCACGCTTCCGTAGCTTTACTGGCCCCAAAACACAAATGTGGAAATGATAAAGTACTCACACACACACACATTCAAGGCACTACACAGCTTTGACACCACCTCCCTGAACAGGAGCATCTCTTTTCACCAACCACCCTGACACCTTTGCTCTGCAGACTCCTACTCACGCACATCTCATGCATAAGCAGAAAAAGATCAGGAGGACAAATATTCTCTTACATTGTTCCTAAAGTATGGAAGGGACTCCCATTCCACACCAGAGCCTCCTCCTCTCTTCTTGAATTCCGCAAGAAGCTGAAGACCTGGCTTTTCAATTACCAACTACCTTAGGCAGGGCTAGGCAATCACATCTGCTCCAGGATAGCCTTGCGGGCGATAGTGTGCTTTACAGATACACATAACATGGCAGTGCCTCTGCTCAGGGCCTTTGTGGAAAATAGTGTACTGCAATAGGACTTAAAACAGCTTTTACTAGTGCTCTGGTGTTCCTTCCAGCGGAAGATTTGAAAAATTGGTGCAAATGTTAAGCACATTGCTACAGTTATTGTTCTGTTTGCAATGCATTTACAAGCACAGATTACAATTACATGCTTTTTAGGATTGGATAGCAGTAAATGAGAACAATTTCAAAGGTATCAAACACTCCAACACACAAAATACTTCTTTGTTTCAAACAGTGTAAAATATCTTGTTGGTTCCCATTTTTTCCATTTAGTCCACAAACCCAAATTCCACAGCAAGTACGCTGTGACAAATCCACTAAAAAAGTTAAATTCAACTAATATTTTAATACAATGTGATCAGTGTATCAAGTCCCATACTTAAATACATAATGTATCACGAATCTCCCCAAATCATCTTTCGACAGAAGAGTTACATTTCCTGTTAAAGTTATTTTTAGAGTTGTTTTTAAAGTCCGTACACTAAAGAGTGCAATAAACGCACTTTGGACTGATGGAGAACGAGACAGGTGCTGTGAGTGAATTATCACTCTCTTATACGGGAACTCTTTGGATGGGAGACCGTAGACGACACTCACAAATCACTGCCGTTGATTTCTGTGCGCCATTGAAAAACTATTAACCAATAGGCACAAGCACGCACCTCCTCTTTCATGTAGTCAACTTTGTTCATAGCTGCAGTGTTTCGAAAGGAGCTGCGGTTTATCCTGGCGTGGACTCCCACTTAGATGTCTAGTCTACAGCAAAGAGTGAGATATTTGGGCTTGAAGATAATGTCCTGGGAGGCAGACATAGATTCTGGTACTCGATGGGCTAACCACTGGGGATGGAGGGGGGCACCCTCATTTTTACCTGCCTCACTCCCCCTCCAAATACACCTGGTAGCACGGAAGGTTGGCAGGTGAAGAGACTGCATGCAAAACCAAAGCGTAGCTCATTTTAAACCTCTGAATACATTTAGCACACACATTAACATTTAAGACGTACTTGTGTAACAAAGAAACTATTTTTTTAATTTAGAAAGATCGGCGAAACTACTCCTGCGTGTTCATTTACAAAAATGAGCATAATGTGATGGATAATAGTAATACTGCATGAGAAGCAGTAATTTTTGACTAAGCAAAGTGTATGACTTATGAACTCTCCCTTTGTTTGACGTTAGGGGAATGGGAGTAAGGCAGCAGATTCAGTTAGTAGAGGGAGTGAGCTTTCTAAGCACAGCCTTGTCCTTTGTCATCCCCTTAAAGGACAATCCAGGAATGACATATAGGCATAGCGTTTCACACTTATTGTGCTCATGTTATGCCTACTCCTATTTGGAGCCAGCCTCATCACTACCTGCTGGGAGAGTCATCATCTTACACAATGACTACATCAGAACTGCAGCCAGAAACGTAAATATGAAAAAAAGACACAGCAAACTATTCTCTTGACTTTAGACAGTGGATTAACACCCCATGTCTGAAAATTGTGTATGAAAGCAGGACTCAAACTTTCGCACTTGGCTCCAATCTCAAGCTTCCCTACTGACCAAAGACAGGGGTACTCCACAAAGTACTTGGAAAGCTTCTATGACTCATGCCTGATATTCCTGATAACCATTCTTCTAGAGCTGAAGGTACATCATCTCAGGTGTGTTCATCATACTGGAGAGCTCTGGGTCTGCCTGAGATAGGGAGACTGCTTGCCTGCTGAGAGAGAAGAGGGAGCACCTTGCCCCACTGGTGTGGTCTGCCTGAGGAGGAGAAGCCCAGCTACTGCCTCTGGATAGAAGAGTGACAAAGAATAAGTGAACTGCTGTGGGACCCGAGTGTGCCAAAGAGTCTTCTGTCCTCTCTATGTGCCTAAGATAACCAATGTGAAACTGCAACTCCCCATCTTGCCGACTCCTGTGACCGCCACAAGATGAAGTCCAGAAGACCCGTGCTCACTATGTCTGTGCTGCACCTTGAGGACAGTGGCTCTGCATCACGAATCAGAGGACTGTAAATCCAACAGCAAGTCCCAGACCATCCTGATCAGCAGTGCTTAATTTTGTAAATGAAAGAGTGCTGGTGCCCGAACCTCTTCTTAGAAGTCCGGAGCAAGTGCAGTTAAACATCGGCATGGTGAATACCAAGGCTGTTAGTCTTAAATCCACCTCATGCCTCTTTAATCCACTATCTGAAACCGCCTGCCCCTTTATTTCACTTTTGCAGCTTCCTGCTTTCTCCATTTTTGATGTTTTGCCATCTTTCTCTTCTTCCGTCTTTCCGATGTGTGTGTGTGTTTTTCCCTCTTTTGTGCTTGGTAAATATCTGATGCGGAAAACTAAGCGCTAGTCACCAAATATAAATGTTGGTGCTCCCAACCGACATCCACTGGCTCAGATTAATCCCTGCTGATCAAATTGCCTTCAACTCTACCGCTGCACCTTCGGTCAGCCCAATGTGGGGATCAGGCTGAGCAGCTTATGTAAGTCTGCGACCATAAGTGCAATTGCTCACATCATGTGGTTGAAGACTGCACCACTACACTTGGAGATCCTATGTGCCTTTCACCTCAGGTAATGTTAATTCTTTAACAAAACATTAATTGAGAATCTGAATAACAGATTTTACTGGGACTTTCTTGAGATTACTGCAAATCTCTTAAAACAGTTGTCTAGCCAAATCATACACAGTGACCTATGGGTCACAGAAGTTAGGAATTATGCTCCATTTCACCATATTGAGCCTGCAATTGTCCTTAAATCTAAACCTTCTGTTTGTCTTTGTAATGACTCCTGTTACATCTATGGATGTCTTTGTGTAGAGCCACACATTGTCTTTGTATTGTATTTAGTTGTATGATTAAAGTACTTATCTTTCTCTTAAAAGAAAATCACTTGGCTGGACATTCATTTATTATGTCTATTGTTTGAGTAATTGAGTTCTGAATCTCTACCATCCACAGTACCTTACTAAGATGCTTTTGATGACCCGCCCTTGCTGCCCTGGATGTCAAGGCTGGTGGGGGTATATTTGCCAAGCTTGCTGTTCCAAAGTAAGGCGGACCCCAGGACAACAAAGGCAAAATCCCCCAGGCCCAATGGTTGTGGCCCAGAAGCCCTTGCCTGCGCTGTACCCCCCATCCCATACCAGATCTGACACTAACAAATATGTTACTTCACAACTCTTTCTCAAGTTATCCTTCCTAAAACTCACATCAGCCCCGGGTTAATTTTTAGACACTCATATCTCTTGTCAATCTGTATTTATAAACCTCAGCACTAGAAGCAAACAATGACATCATAAGGGGCACTAAGGTCAGTACAGTGACACAGGGGGACCAACCCTGACATTAGGAAACGGATCTATGGGCACAAACAACTGGGTCTCAGCCCTGTTACAGGCACATTAGCACAGGAGCACCAACACTAATATGGGGACATTGACATGGTTACTATTACAGGTATACCGCCAAAACTTCGGAAGCACAACCTATTCAGTTGCAAGTTGGGCTGTGCCCAGCTCAGCCCGACCCCTATCCTGCTAATTGATGGCCCATACAGGCACACCTAATCCCTCTGTGGCTGTCTGGTAGGAAATAAACAAATTTGACCTAGGACTCAATGTAGCTGCCAACTAGGAAAGTAAATGTCAACTTTCTAAAAGTGGCATTTTCAAAATTGCAACTTAAAATCCGACTTTAAAATTAAAGAAGATTTTTAATTACAATTTCTCAGACACCAAACATGACATGCTCACTTATTCACAATCAAAAGTTAGCACTTAGTAAATGTAATAAGGCAATCCAGTGTTACCCTATGGGAGATGTATGCCTTGTAGTAGTGAAAAATGAATTCAGGAGTTTTTCACTACCAGGATATGTAAAACTTAAAAGTACATGTAAACGTTTTAACTACAATGCACCCTGTCCTCTGGGCTACCTGGGGCCTATTTTAGGTGTGACCTATATGAAATAATAGGAGAGTTTAGGGGTTGGCAAGGGTGTGATATTGCCAAGTCAAATTGGCAGTTTAATACTACCTTTGGGCTGCAGTGGAAGGCCTGGGACATGTTTTAAGGGCTACTTAAGTGGTTGGCATAATGAGTGCTGCAGGCCCACTGGTACCATTTAATTTACAGGCCCTGGGAATGTGGGATATCACTCTACAAGGGACTCATAAGTAAACTGAATATGCAAATCAGGTGTAAGCCAATATTACCATGTTGGAATCCTAGGGCCAGCAAAAATGAATTCTGCAAAAATATGAGGGGTGAAGGCAAAGAGTTTGGGGGCTCACCCCGAAGAGAGGGCCAGGTTCAACGTCTACCTTTTCCTGTAAGGGCAACTGCCCATGGAAAGCTGAGGAAAGGAGCCTTGAGTAAGTTGTGTGCGAACCACTTGTACACATGTAAGTTCATTGAGGATGATTGGTTTCTTACTCAGCCTGTCATCTGTGCATAGGTAGCTTTGTTTCAGATGAGACCCATTCTAAATTGTATATGGCCTGCCACATAATGATACTAAGGCTTTACAATCCATATGAGTACCAAAAGGGAATGTATACTTCTTTTTGGTAAAGTCTATCATCTGTGGTGGTTGCACACTGTGTATTCCATATGTAAAATGTGTTAAATTATAAATTTTGTTTGATAGATGGTAGAATAGCAGAGTCTGTCCTTGTATACAATGTTCAGTTTTACTCTTAATTGATGTTCTGATACACTTATGCATGATGCATGCTTTTCTGAGTCTCCCATTGGTGAAATTTACATGAGCTGTTTTGCTGGGTGGAGATAAATGCCATGCTCTCTAGTTAGCAGATTAAAGTCCATTTACAACAGTAAGCACATTGCAGGGAAGATTAGCTTATCCTGCTGCGGAAAGGTGATGGGTTGTGAAAGTGAAACACAGAATCTGTTGGCAGCAGCTCTTTGTTAATTAGAGTAAGGAATGCTCAGTCTTACATGCTCATCAGAAGGCCCTTTGAAACTTTGAGATAGTTGTGGTAGACAAGCGCAGGAAACTGATGTGACCATATATTGGAAAGATTTGCAATTTTAATTCTTTACGGGTATGCTCTGTAGGAGTGGAAAACAGAGAGGGCTAGGAAGAGGGGTCAGTGAGTCATGAAGTGGAAGCAGTGAATGAGGGAACAAGGAAGAGGCAAAGGTAAATTGGCTTGCGTGACAGTGATTAGTGTTTAGTATTTGTCAAACCAGCGGACCTTACTTTAATTATGTAATGCTTGGTGCATGAGGGGATCGGGGGGGGGGGTCATAGCTGAGGTTTCTAATCATGTAAGGTGTAGGAAAACGTCTCTTTTTGCTTTTGCATGATCACTCCCATTTTTGTTTGGACTAATGCTGCTGTTTTTTTCACTCTAAAACTCTGCTAGCCAGGCCCCAGTGCAGGCGCTCTGACCCCTAAAACAGGTAAAATCTCCTATTAGCACATTTAACGTACCTATTAATCCCTAGCAAATGGCACTTTGTGTACTCAGGGCCTGTAGGGTAAATGTCTATAGTGGACTACAGCACTCAATATGCCACTACTAAAGTGATAAGATAAAACATATCTCCAGGCCCGCCATTGAAGCCTGGTGGTGCAGTTTTTAAATTGTCACTTTAACCTGTGAAAATAAACATTTAATAGGCCTAGATCCCTGAGCGACTGTTTATCAGCAGCATTGGGGCCACTTTTGTCTGACACGAAAACAATCATTCCATCCAAAAACTAATCCATGTGTGTACCTTAGTTTCAATGTTTTTGTTTAAATGTCAGTAACACTAAGCATGCAAGGAGCGTTTACCTCTGTTGACCACCCATTTTGTAGTCCACAGCAGTGGTGCCTCTTGCTGAGATCCACTAAACTGCAGGTTCGTCCATGCCTCTAATTATATGTGCTGGGTTCCTTCCACTTCTATAACCAATCCGATTCCATTACGTTACGGGTAGTGTGTGGTTAGCAAATGTCAGTAACCCCGCCCACCCTATAACGAGCTGAGAAAGGAGGTGTTTCTCTATAATTTAGGCCTCTCCTTACAGAGATTGTACTTTTGCTTTCATTAGAAATCAATGCAAGTGCTGTGTGTGTAACTGAGAAAGGAAAGTTGATTCTAGGTCAGGACCGGAGGCTTCGCATTATGCTATCCTTCTTTGCTGTTTATTATATGTAAAAAACACAGCAACCAATCAAATAAACTTTTTTATAAACTATATTTTCCATAAACATGATGTCATGTCCACTGCGCCAATGATGGGCCTTGCCCTATAAATGCTTAGACCAGCGCCATATTCCTCCTTTTTCTTTGCTGCTCCGTGAGGAAAAGATAACTACATTCTGAACATATTGAACCTTTATTGTTTAAGATATTTACACATTATTTTGCATCCGGCAGAGCGTTCCGCTCGCCGAGTCGCTGCGGCACCCGACGTGGGCACCTGGGGGCAGGAGACAGCGTGAGGACGACCAGTCCTATTTTTATCTTGCCCTGCATGTTCTCCTCACGGCAGGCGGTCCCTTGGGCATAGCAGGACGCAAGCTATACGCTGAGGCTCAGCAAGTGAGAGCCATCTGCTAGCACCATAAATAGATTAAATCTTGGCAGCCTAGAAATGTCTCCCATACGCCCTACGCCAGGGCAAGTGCAGGCAATTACAGGTTGATGCTGAGGGGCATATAGCCAATAAGCCTGCAATTTTTTGCAGCTAGGATTGTGTTTTTGATCCACTTGCTTATTGCTCCCATAGCGAAACACACATATATTTAAGCGGGCAGCCCCCCCCCTTAACTTTCTGATAGGGTATCTGCCTGTCATCATGGCCCAAAAAGACCTGACAGACAATCTACCCCAAACCAATGAAGACCTACTCCTTGCAGGTGACAATGTCCATGCCCTAAATGCCTCTGTCACACAATCCGTAAATAGAGCCTTGGTGGTCGCTCTTCAACCCATAGCGCGCCAATTAAAAAGATATGCTCTTTCAGTGCCTCCTTATGATGCTAACCCAATCGTTCCCCCTACCCACCCCAGGGGGACGAAGCTCCCCACCCCTTCAACTGGCCTCACGACAAGACCATGGCGTGTATTTCCCAGGCCTTTGCCTCAGACCACGCTTATTCCACCCCTAAAGCATCCACCAGCACCCCCTGACGATCTCCAACCAGACAGTGACACAGAAGCCTCATACTCCTACAATTCAGACTCAGGCGCTGCTGACTTTTACAAAGCCACCAAACGTCGCAAACAAGACCCACAAGGTCACACTCCATCACCCTCAAACTCCCCTTATCCACAAGGGTCCTCTCTTGACTTCGACCCAGACAATATTGTCAACCCACGCCCTTCCAACTGGTCTCCTCTTCCACCTGTTGCTGAATACGCCCATGACAGAATTCATAAGGCTTTTGACAAAGAATTCCGCAACAGGCTTAAATCTGAATGTCCCCGTCCCAACATCCCACACAAGTTCGCAGAGACCCCTGAGTTCAACGCAAACCTGGTCACCTTTCTTAAACGTTCCTTTAAAGACCACAAGAAGGGGATTGACAGATCCTGGAAGGCCTGCCAGAATAAGGTATTAGATATCCCTGGCCCATTATGTAAAATTCTGGACATGGCTGTGGCAGCCAAACAATCTGACATGCCTTTCGACCCTGACACACTAGCAGGCTGGGCTAAACGCGCTCTCTGTCTTTTAGGCAACGCAAACTACGCATTATCTGTGGAGCGCAGAAGATCAGTGCTCATGCCCATACATCCCAAACTGATAGAGTTGGCTCACTCAACCCGGACCCCTTGCCAATGGGTTTCTCTTTGGTGACAAATTTGTAAAAGATCTAGGAAAGTTTGTTCACACCTTTGCAACCCTAGACAAGGCTCATAGCTCTATAGAGAAGGTGTTGAACCAGCGCCTTTTTGCGAAGGGCGGTCATTACAGAGGGCGATCGCCTGGCCGCTTCGCCAACCGTAGTCCCCACCCTTCCACCTCCTCTGGAGGTCGTGGCTACTACAACCAGGGTAAAGATGCATTCCACCCAGCCAGAAACAGTTGGGGGTCGCCCGTTATACAGGGGCTCCTATCAAACTCACGCTGGACACAATTCTGGAACAAATACCCAAGGTAAGCCTATTTCCGCCAACATCTGTAATCTTGGGGGGCAGAAAATGTTTTTTCCTGAACAACTGGTCTCTTCTGACCTCAGACCCGTGGGTATTGGAGACAATCAAGGGTTTCAGACTAGGGGCCAGATGTAGGTACTTCGCAAATTGCAACTCGCAATTTGCAATGCAGAACGGTGTCTCAGACACCGTCTGCGAGTCGCTATGGGGTCGCAAAGACCCACCTCATTAATATTAATGAGGTGGGTCGCAAATTGCGGCCCCATAGCGACTATGGGCACTCACTGACATGGAGGCCTGCTGTAGTCAGCAGACCTCCATGTCCGTGACTGCTTGTTAATAAAGCAGTTTTTTTTTTTCAAGTGTAGCCCGTTTTCCTTAAAGGAAAACGAGCTGCACTTAAAAAAAAAATCCGAAACCTTTTGTTTCGGAATTTTTTCAGGGCAGGTAGTGGTCCCTTGGACCACTACCTGCCCTGAAAAAATATTTTGGGGTCCATTCACAAAGGGGGAGGGGTCCCATGGGGACCCCTTCCAATTTGCGAGTGGGTTACCATCCACTTCAAGTGGATGGTAACTGCGACTCCATTTGCGACCGCGTACAATGGAATTGCATACCACTGCGAGTCGCAAATAGGAAGGGAACACCCCTTCCTATTTGCGAGTCGGAAATGCATTTTGCGAGTCGGTCCTGACTCGCAAAATGCATTTCTGCATAGCAAACTCCGGTTTGCGAGTCACAAACGGCAATTTTTGCCGTTTGCGAGTCGCAAACTGGTTGCTACATCTGGCCCTAGAATTTTACAGAGCTCCTCAACAAACACTCTATTCTCCCCTCACCCCATTTTTCCCACACAGATCAGATCTTTATTCAACAGGAAATAGAGCAGCTCTTGTTAAAAGATGGGATATGCCACTGCCTCCCGGAAACGTCTGGCTTCTGCAGCAATATTTTCATAGTGACGAAAAAAGGAGGAGGTTCCCGTCTTGTCATAAACCTGAAAGATTTCAATGGTTGGCATCTCTACCGCCATTTCAAAATGGAGGGAATCCATCTTCTGAGGGATATCCTTCGAGAAGGCGATTGGATGGTCCGATTGGATCTGAAGGACACATATCTCTTGTTTCCAATTTGGCATCCTCTCCGGAAATTTCTTAAATTTCAGTGGAAGGGCCAGTGCTTCCATTTCAAAGTTCTACTTTTTGGTCTATCATCTGCACCTTGGTGTTTCACCAAAGTAATGCAACCAGTGGTAGAGTTTCTTCGTTCCAGAGGCTGTTGTCTCATAATTTATTTAGACAACTTCCTCATAATGGCCCAACAGTTTCACATTCTTATGGTCCACCTGAGTTGAACAGTTCAGCTATCCTTTTTCCCTCCTGTTGCACAGAGTTTCTAGGCTTCCAGATCAATTCTGAGTCCTCTCTCCTCTCTCTCCCCCTCAAAAACTGAAAACTGTTCGGAAAGAAATAAAGTCTGTGCTCCGCAAAGACCAAATCTCCATCAGATCCCTAGCCAGGGTTGTGGGTCTCCTGGCATCCTTAAACCAGGTGATCTTCCCTGCGCCTCTGCATTACAGGGCACTTCAACAACTGAAGATCAGGCACCTCCAGAAGGGAGTAGGGTATTCAGATCTCATATCTCTCAACTCAGAGACAAGAGCCGAACTTAAGTGGTGGCTAGAACACATGTCGGCATAAAATGGCAGGGCCATCTTCAGCTCTCAACCAGATGTAGTTCTGGATTCAGACGCCAGTCGGTGGGGTTGGGGTGACATCCCCACTGGGGGTTGATGGTCTCAAGAGGAATCCCAACTGCACATCATCTGCTCATAGCTCTTGACCGGTTCCTTCGCAGTCCAGACACTGGCTCCTCTCTCCAAATGCTGCATTCTGCTGTGGATGGACAATATCTCAGCGGTCCGCTATTTCAACAAACTGGGGGGAACTCACTTCCATATTCTGACGGAGATAGCAAAGAGCTTTGGCAGTTCTGTCTTCAGCATCACATTTCAGTAACTGCAGACTACCTTCCAGGTCAGTGCAATGTGTGGCAAACTGGAACTCGAGATACCTCAGAGACTCCAGCAAATGGAAGATACTGCCTTCAGTCTTTCAAGCCTTCCAGAATTGATGGGGTCCGTGCCCCACAGACCTATTTGCATCTCGCCTGTCACATCATCTGCCCCGGTTCTTCTCCTGGAGCCCGGATCCTCTAGCCAATGCCACGGATGCCTTTCTTCAACATTGGGGGGGGGGGGGGTCATCTGCTGTACACCTTTCCCCCATTTCTCATGATCCCGAGGGTGCCAGCTCAAGCCCTCCGTCAACACGCCAAACTGATCCTGATCACTCTGCTCTGGAGAGCTCAACCCTAGTTCCCTATTCTTTTGGAGATGTCTCTAGATTGCCCTGTGCTGATCTCCTCGTTACCGGATCTTTTGACACATCGGATGGGCAACAGACACCCTCTTCTTCAACAGGGCAACCGATAACTCATGGATTGGCGCATTTCCAGGCAAGATGGTTTGTGCCGAACCTTTGGGAACAGGCTATTAACTTCATCTCCACATCTTGGTCTGAGTCCACGCACAAGAGATATGCCTCAGCATGGCGAAGGTGGATGAGTTGGTGCGACTCACAGAATGCTGATGCCATGGGGGCTCACATTACCTTTGTCAACAACTTCCTAGCCGAAATGTCCTCCAGAGGTCTGAGTTATTGTTCAGTCAACAATTACCGATCTGCCATTTCTGCTGGACATACCTCTCTGAATGGTAAAACTATCGGGGAACATCCCCTGGTAAGTAGAGTCATGCGAGGTATTCACCTAGGTAATCCTCCCCTTCCCAAATATTCAGTTCTCTCGGCCGTCAACATTGTTCTAAAATTCCTGCAACATTGGCATGTAACGCTGACCTGTCTAGGAAACAGCTTTCAGCCAAATTAGTACTCCTAATATGCTTAGTGTCATGCAGAAGAGTGTCTGACGTCAACGCTCTGGACCTCTCAGGTCGTGTATTTTCTCTGGATGAAGTCTTGTTTTTCATTCTCTAGGCAGATGTCTTATCCCAGTTTTCATGAAAACCAGAAACTTTGTGTTGTACATTGTCTAAGAGAGTACGAAGACCGCACACAAGAGTTTCGGCAGTCCAACAGTGGTCAACTCCTGATTGCCCTCTAAAAACCCTTTCATCCCGTGTCTTTTACCACGTTAGCTCGCTGGGTGAAATGGATTTTGTAGGAAGCAGGAATAGACACGAGTGCAAGGAGCCATGGCTTCTAAGTCTTACTCCTTAGGTTCGCAGCTGCAAGACATCATGAGAGCAGCAGATTGGTCTACTGATTCAACATTTAAAACATTTTATTATAAACCTATGCTAGATGTTACTTCTTTAGTTTTACAACAGCTTTAAACAAGCATAATATGAAACCTCCCGTCCTGACATAGAAAAACAAAATTCGAGCTATTGCATCAAGAATTTTAGATTTTTTAAGGACACAGAGGCGAATATTATCCCTCCCATGTATTTATATTTTAACATTATACAATTAAATTGTGATGATACAATAATGTTAAATAATCTGATAAATGTTTTCCCTCCTAAATTGTGTAGTTTGATATGATGACTGATGTATCAGAGGTTGGGTATTACCAGGTCCTCTTTTATTCCGTTACAGATTCGGAACAAAAGAATGGATGAAGGAATGTGCTTTTTATTCTGTTACGGGATTTCCGGACCCTGTTGGTCTTCAGTTACATTATGGCTGCTCAGATTCTTCTGATTGAACTTGATCACAGCTATGTCAGAAGCTCATTGTGCATTACAAGTTCCAGTTACGCTATGACGCCGGTCTAAGCATTTATAGGGCAAGGACTGTCATTGGCGCAGTGGACATGACGTCATGATTATGGGAAATATACTTTATAAAAAGTTTATTTGATTGGCTGCTGTGTTTTTTATGTTTAATAAACAGCAAAGAAGGAAAGCATAATACTGGCCTTATGTCCTTAATAGAATCTAAAATTCTTGACGTGATAGCTAGAAAGTCTCTTCCCTCTTTCATTTAGTGTTCTTTTCTCCCGCACATGGAGTTCAGTGGCTGTCTGCAGTCTTCACTGACACCAGTGAGCAGAGAGGCACTCTGATTTGACTTAGCTTAGTGGTGATTGCTAGGAGTGGAGAGAGGATGCATTTTCATTTTTTGGTTGTAGTAAAAATCCTCCTTCTGTGTGAAAAATGTCTTTGTTTATGATGAAGAATTGCAGTCACCTGGTTAGGAATTAAATGAACGAAACCTGCAATGCAAAACTGTTTATTATTGTGAGAACAGTTTACTTTGGTAAACATAAGCACCTAAATGTGACTAATACGTGCAAAAAAAAAACACGTTGCTGACGTGTCTTGCATTTTGAAGTACTTAATTTTGAGGTGTTTCATGGCTAATGCTTTAAAAACTGCATTGAAGCTTTTTTGTGATCTTGCTATCATCATCATAACTGCTAATCGAGGCTTTATTTATTTACTACCTCTGTAACCGGAGAGAATACTGTTTGTAGGAAGTTGGCTCTGTATATACTATTTCAAAGTAAGAAATAGTGTGCACAGAGTCCAAGGGTTCCCCTTAGAGGTAAGATAGTGGCAAAAGTAGATCATTCTAATGCTCTATTTTGTGGTAGTGTGGTCGAGCAGTAGGCTTATCAGAGGGTAGTGATAAGCATTCTTTTTACACACACAGGCAATAAATGAGGAACACACACTCAAAGACTTACTCCAGGCCAATAGGTTTTTATATTGAAAAATATATTTTCTTAGTTTATTTTAAGAACCACAGGTTCATGATTTACAGTTAATACTTTAAATGTAAGGTACTTCACTTAGATACTTTACGAACTTTGAATGAAAACAATATCATGTACAGTCTTTGTAAACATGACAATAAGGTATTTTCAAAGTGGACACAGTGCAAAAATCAACAGTTCCTGGGGGAGGTAAGTAAAGGTTAGATTAGGAGGTAAGTAAAACACAAGTCTCAGTCCTGGGGCATAGGCAGCCCACCGTTGGGGGTTCAAGGCAACCCCAAAGTTACCGCACCAGCAGCTCAGGGCCGGTCAGGTACAGAGTTCAAAGAGGTGCCCAAAACACATAGGCGCCTATGGAGAACAGGGGTGCTCTGGTTCCCGTCTGCCAGCAGGTAAGTACCTGCGTCCTCGGGGGGCAGACCAGGGGGGTTTTGTAGAGCACTGGGGAGGGCACAAGTAGGCACACAAAACACACCCTCAGCGGCACAGGGGCGGCCAGGTTCAGTGTGCAAAGCAGGCGTCGGGTTTTGTATAGGTTTCAATGGAGGGACCGGGGGTTCACTCTAGTGGTGCAGGCAGGCACAGGTGAGGGCTTCTCGGGACAGCCACCACCTGGGAAAGACAGAGGGTCGCCTGGGGGTCACTCCTACGTCAAAGTTTAGTTCCTTCAGGTCCTGGGGGCTGCAGGTGCAGTGTTGGATCCAGGCGTCGTGTCCCTTGTTACAGGCAGTCAGGGTCACTGTAGGCGTCGCTGTGGGGGCTCAGGGGGGTTGTCTCTGGTTACTCACGGGCTCGCAGTTGCCGGGGAGTCCTCCCTGAGGTGTTGGTTTTCTGCAGGTCGAGCCGGGGTGTCGGGTACAGAGTGTAGAGTCTCACGCTTCAGGCGGGAAAAGTGAAGTCCTTGGAAGTTGCTTCTTTGTTTCAAAGAAGTAGCTTGTTTTGAACAGGGCCGTTGTTCACATGAGTTTCTTGGTCCTGTAGTCCAGGGCAGTCCTCGGAGGCTTCAGATGTCGCTGGTCCATGTCGGATGCGTCGCTGGAGCAGGTTTTCGAAGTTGGAGTCAGGCCGGTATGGCTGGAGCCAAATCAGTTGTCGTCTTCCTCCTTCTCTGCAGGCTTCTAGGTCAGCAGTCCTTCTTCTTTCTTCAGGTTGCAGGAATCTGATTTCCTGGGATATGGGGAGCCCCTAAATACTGATTTTAGAGGTGTGTTTAGGTCTGGGAGGGCAGTAGCCAATGGCTACTGTCCTTAAGGGTGGCTACACCCTCTTTGTGCCTCCTCAATGTGGGGAGGGGAGCACATCCCTAATCCTATTGAAGGAGTCCTCCAAACTCAAGATGGAGGATTTCTCAAGGCAGGGGTCACCTCAGCTCCGGACACCTTAGGGGCTGTCCTGACTGGGGGGGTGACTCTTCCTTGTTTTTCTCATGATCTCCTCCAGCCTTGCCGCCAAAAGTGGGGGCAGTGGCCGGAGGGGCGAGCATCTCCACTAGCTGGGATGCCCTGGGGTGCTGTAACAAATGGGGTCAGCCTTTGAGGCTCACCACCAGGTGTTACAGTTCCTGCAGGGGGAGGTGAGAAGCACCTCCACCCAGTAAAGGCTTTGTTCCTGGCCACAGAGTGACAAAGGCACTCTCCCCATGTGGCCAGCAACATGCCTGGTGTTTGGCAGGAACTGGTCAGCCTAGACTAGAAGTCGGGTAGGTATTCAGGGGGCATCTCTAAGATGCCCTCTGGGTGTATGTTACAATAAATTGCACACTGGCGTCAGTGTGCATTTATTGTGCTGAGAAGTTTGATACCAAACTTCCCAGTTTTCAGTGTAGCCATTATGGAACTGTGGAGTTCGTGTTTGACAAACTCCCAGACCATATACTCGTATGGCTACCCTGCACTTACAATGTCTAAGGTTTTGCTTAGACACTGTAGGGGCATAGTGCTCATGCACATATGCCCTCACCTGTGTTATAGTGCACCCTGCCTTACGGCTGTAAGGCCTGCTAGAAGGGTGAGTTACCTATGCCACAGGCAGTGTGAGGTTGGCATGGCACTCTGAGGGGAGTGTCATGCCGACTTAGTCATTTTCTCCCCACCAGCACACACAAGCTGTGAGGCAGTGTGCATGTGCTGAATGAGGGGTCCCCAGGGTGGCATAAGACATGCTGCCACCCTTAGAGACCTTCCCTGGCATCAGGGCCCTTGGTACCAGGGGTACCAGTTACAAGGGACTTACCTGAGTGCCAGGGTTGTGCCGATTGAGGAGACAAAGGTACAGTTTAGGCAAAGAACACTGGTGCTGGGGCCTGGTTAGCAGGGTCCCAGCACACGTTCAAATCATAACTTAGCATCAGCAAAGGCAAAAAGTTAGGGGTAACCATGCCAAGGAGGCATTTCCTCACACTATTGAATTGAAATTGTATAATTTATATAGCGCTTACTACCCCAGATGATGCATTGACTCTTTTTAACTATTCCCTCACAGTGTGACGTATTTCTAACATAGAGGTAGGTCTGCTCTACAAGGCCTGAGATTGTGATATCATTTTAGTGTTCCATCCTGCACCTTCCAAGAAAATTATCTCGTTATATGACAGCATAAATGTGGAAAGTACAGGAAGGGAGGTGCTTTAAACGTTTTGAAATATGACTGCAGGCCCTGTCAATTTGAATCCCCAAATTATATGTACTATCTGTGGCTTTTCAGCCTTTGTTTTGGGGAAGTGTGCTATAATATTATTGTTTGGCTCACTTTTTCAAAAGTCGTTCAGGAAAAGGGTCTGAAAGCATCACAAATACTCCAGGGTGAGACAAGCTTTATTGCTATGTTGTGATTTGAATGGTCTGTGAGTGACCTTTTAGAATTGCATGGAAAATCTATGGCTTGTTCATCAGTCTGAAAACTGTGCAGCATATTGTATCATTTTGACACATTTACATTTTGTCAAGTGTATAACTTCTTCCACCTCTCTTAAAGAATGGGGGCCCGCTAGGTACAGTTTGATGCAGTTACATACACCCCCCCCCACTGTCAATGTTCACCAGCCACCACAACCTATACCTTACTTTTTAATACTTATACGTCACAAGTAAGGTAGGCTTAAATGCCCATAGGGAAGGGTGCATTGTATTTAAAAGTAGGACATGAATGTTTAATGTTTTACATTCCGCTAGTAGTGAAATTCCTCCAAAGTTGTTTTTCACTACAATATGGTTGGTTCTGTCAACACCAGGACAGTGCGTGCTCTACGGGCATCTAGAATGCAAAAACCCAACACTCGCAAGATAATGTAATTTATGCATTGTGATGATATGTTATTGTTTAACCTTTTGCATTGCAGAATTCCATCCAAAAGATTCATTTTTAAGGTGCTTATAAATAATGTACATTTGCAATGTATTGCTGCAGACATTCAGAGTGAGTTAGGGTGTGGCAGGGTGTGGTCCCTTTCCAGGGCCTTTCAGAGACTTTCCCTGCAACATGCCTGGGCATGGTTCTAGGCGGGGCCAAGACTCTATAAAAGAGAGTCAGCCCAAATCCCAGTGCTCACTATTCAGAGGTCCCAGTGCAGAGCAGCAGCTTCTTCCTGAGCTCCTGTCCCGGCGGCCTATTTGGATTTTCCAGTCTTCTGCACTCATCTCTCATTGGTGATCACTGTTTCCAGGCGGTAAGACGGTGTTTGGACATTTCCCAACACCGTAATTGAGAATGTTCGTATTCTTGATTTTAATTCTTAAATGAATAACGGATTACTTGTGCGCTGCCATTTTTTAACATTTGTATGGTGGTTTGCAAATAGGGAGGACGCGCAATTTATTCCATAAAGATTTGACTTCGTTATTACATGGTTGTTCATTGCACGCTGATATTTCTTGACATTTACATGATGTTTTATGAGTTGGCAAGACGTACAACTCGTTTCATGAGCATTTAACTTTGTTGTTCATTGCGCGCTACCTTTCCTTGACATTTACATGGTGACATTCGAATCTGCGAAACGCGCGATTCACTTCTCGTGTGTAATTCATGCTGTTCATTGTGCGCTACCATTTTCTGGCATTTACATGGTGGCATTCGAATCAGCAACACGCGCGATTCTTTCCTTGAGTGTTTTTTCATGTTATTCATTGTGCGCTACCATTTCTTGGCATTTGCATGGTGGCATTTGAATCGACAAGACGCGCGATTCTTTCCCTGAGTGCTTTTCATGTTGTTCATTGTGCGCTACCATTTCTTGATATTTGTATGGTGGCATTTGAATCGGCAAGACGCGCAATTCTTTCCTCGTGTATAAATAATGTAAATTACTGTGCGCTATTCTAAGACATTTTCTTGATAGCATTTCAAGTTGACACGTTGCGTGATTTATTCCTTGAATCTACGTTGTGTGATTTCATGGTGCACAATCCTTTATGGTGTTTAATACTCATATAAAAATCTGCAATGTGCGCAATTCACTTCCCAATGTTTTTTCTGAGATGAACACAACAATACCAGAATTCTATATGTAATACTGTGTGTTCCTGATATGTATTCTTAAAAGGAGATTCATATGGTTGTTTAGAAATTGCTCAGAGTGTTTCCTGATTCTCATGCTAAAGAAAGTACTTGAATCTGAAAGTCCTATTTAACTTTTCCCTGTTTCCTCCTCAGGTATTCGGCCATCTAAAGCCTAGTCAGTTTTAGGACTATTCTAGGGTTGTTCATGTTTTTTGGAAAAGACGAAGCTTAGAGTTGTAGCATGGTACTGAATTCATGAGATGTAATTTTGATGTTGTGTTTTAACCTTTTGCTTCCTACAGGTCTCCTTCCCAGCTGTTCCCGTCCTAATCCCCTTTTCCCCACTTGGACTCTCTTAGACTCTGTGATAAATCTAATAAGAGTATTGGAGCTGTCTTGTGGTGGAAGTGTTGGGAACGTGCACAGACCCCGAGGATCTGGTGACTCTGACAGGTTCTCCCAGAAGCTAACACTGACTTATACTATAACTTTTATTACGTGCTAAGTTCAGTTTGGGAATAATTACAAGAGATGGTTTAAGGACTTTGTAATAGTAATTTAAAATCCAAGTTCATGGTAAAGTTGGATTTTATATTACTATGAAGGAAAATACACTTTTAGAAAATGATCTGTTTTGTGGCCAAACTAAAAGGCTTTCCTGCCAGTGTCCAGTTGTCACCTCACCCCTAATGGCTCCCCTGGAGTGAGATGCAGATTACTCCCAGACAGTGAACAAAGGCTTTGGGTGTGGAAATGTGTATTTCGTCCTTGAGCAGGATGGCTTTGGGCTGTACCAAGCTTCAAAGGATGCCTGCCCTGTCACTGGCAGATGTAACTCACACCTCAGCCTGTCTCCTTTTGTCCTTCTAGTCAGGCTGGTTCCAAATCTAGTGAGAGGGGAGGAGCTGCACAGAACTAGTTTAGAGGTGTTTAAAGGATTGCCCTCAGGATTGACCACAGCTGGAACTGGGAATAGCAGTGGTGCCCCTGCATATCTTCTTCAGAACACTACTAGACCTGTAGAATACAGAAGAAGGACTGCACCTGCTGCTGAGACCTGTTAAGAGAATCCTAAGGATTAAACCTGCTCCTACTGGAACCAAGGACAAAGAGATGGACTCCAACTTCTGTTCACTGACATACCGTTAAGCTACAGGGGTACAAAATCTGCAAGAAGCTCAACTTCCTGGAGGATCCCAGCTGGCCAGTATCTACTAGGCCTGCCTTGAACCCTGCTGATGGCATCTATTGAGTGAGTCTTGACCCCAAGTGCTGTTTCTTAGGTTCTGGAACCATTGGCTAGTATCAGATTGTACTCACCTACCCTAAAAGTGGGACCTTAAAACGTTTTGGCAAATATGTAGGGCTAGGATCTACCTGCTTGCTGATCTGTGGCATTAGACTTTTCGCAGCTCCAGCTATATTAGTCACCAGGACCAATGTCAAGGCCACATCCCATGATACTGAACTCTTCTTTGGCTTCAGCCCACTGCCGTCCCCTGTTGTATAGCTATTATAGCCATGTTTTAGATGCACTATTTTAGCAAACTAGGCCTGCCGTTTGCGGTGTTGTTCTATTTTCTTGAGCTAGTTGTTCTTTCGCCTAGTAACGCATCACGTTCTTAACACTGCATTCATTTCAATTTGTGCTCTCCACAAGACTGCAGTTAGATAGGGTTGCCGGCAAAAGTGGTACGCTGTGTCTCCAAAATTCACAGAAACATACATATCCTTAAACACTTTTTTCTCCCATACACGTTAGAGGGAGATTCTAGCCAAATGACCACAACTGCATGCTGATTGGTGAATGTCTTCACTACAGCTGCTTGCTTAGACTGCCATATCCCTGGCCTACATGGGGACAGTGTCTCTTTAGACTTAGACAACAGGATTCCTTGCTCAGGTATGGGGGATGTCTTCCCAGGGGGGGGAACCTGAAGGGCAGATTAGGGCTTATGGTGCTAGGCTCAAACATGACTTTAGTAGGAAAGATATATATATATCCTAATGACAGTATGGTGGGACTGTTTTTGTGTTTCACACTCCTGGTCACAACTTTGCTTTTAGTGTGTTTTATCATCCTAATTATTGCAATACATGCCATTTTATCTAAGATGCATTTAATTCAATAAACCTTATTGAACTATTCTCTGGTTCTGTTTATCTTTACCTGTGTGAGACTAATGTAATTGAGAGAAGGGGGTGAGATCTGATTGACCACAATTCCCCTGAGGAGTCCTCTTTGGCATGCACCTGGTTGCCACAATCATCCCCACTCTCGGGTGGAGATGGGGCACTGCTAGTTAGCCCGAAAACCCGGATTAGGTCGACAGGCATCACATGGTGTGAAATTATACTTAGTACCCACAATTCAGGTGATTCTGCCACCCACATCCAGTAGTATCATTAGGATAATGAGAACCTACGTGACACCCCCACTGTGGAAATCCTCAGCTTCAGAGAAGCACCGAAGACCAACTGCCGCCGACTTCACCAGAACCGACACTGACCAATAACTGATCGACGTTGAGGCAGTTTTTGGTGCAAATCATGAAATTCTCCAGTTCAGAGTCTTCCCGCCTTCAATGACGACCACATCAGGGTCCTCCTACAATCCATCACCATGGAGCCCTTCTTCAGCTACAGTCTGCTACTTTGAATGCCAATAAATCCAGCGATGACCTGTCAACGTCTAAGAACAGTTTCTACGGAAAGAAGGTAACTTTTTGACCAGGACAAACATAGTCCCTGCATCCAACTGGATATCAAGTTGTGACTTTGTACTGGTCTGGTGGGACCAGTTGCCAGAGGTTGACACTTTGGGCTTTTGAAACTATATTAAATTAAAATGTAAACACTCATATCTCCCGTCTCCCCTATTGGATGTTTGTCGTTTTGGTGTAATTTTGCTCATTAAAAGCTTCTCTATTGTTATAAATGGGTGTGGTATTTTCACTTGTACTGTGTTCTTGAATTTGTATTGTTTTTGTACTTCTAAATGCTTTACACATTTCCTTAAGTTAAGCCTGTCAGCTCTGTGCCTAGCTACCAAGGATTGAGCTCAGGTTTAAATGACAGAAATCTTTAATGGACCTAACAAGCATAGTGCCATTATCACTTGTGGCAGGCTACTATCCACCCAAACTAATAATCTACTTTTAGACACAACATATTATTGAGTGGCACAGACAACAAATATTAGCCCAGAGGGATGGGAGGAAGTGCTGGTGGTAATCACTTGTCTTTTAAGCTATTCCAGTGGAGAAACGATGTGGGTAATGGTGGGTCTGAAAAAGCCAGGCTGGTTTCACTGGTGGATGTTGTGTACTTTCGTAGAGCAATGTAGGGAAAGGAAGAAGGGATAGGTCCCTGATTGTTTGTAAATAGGGAGGAAAGGTGCTTAACCAATTGCAGCTCATATATGTGGCTGCAATCCAGAAGGTCTTGTAGGCTCAGAGATGCATGAGAGTTATAGCTGTTCTGATTAAATGGATTTTGTGATCACGGGGGCAATCCCACCTCATGTGCAGGCTGGTATGATAGAGGTCACTTTGATGATGCAGCAGGGGTAGGCAGCATTTTGCCCATGATAGAATTTCTCTTTTTGGCACTACAATGTGGGCACATATGCTGCAATAGGTGCTGGCAGGCAGTGTTAAAAGAAGCAACTTTAGGGAAACAGTGGTCTGCGCCACCACCTTCCTACTTTGTACACTTTAAGGAGGAGACACAGTACCTAGATTGCTATTTTGTTCTGTGTTGATGGGGACTGCTTTGTTGAATATCTTTCCAACAACAGTAGGTGTGTGAGAGGTTTTGTAAGATTTCAGCCTAGTTCAAATAAAGTTTATTGGTTTCATGTATTTACAGTATTTCTATAGCACAGACCTATCTATAAGGACAGTGGAGAGCAAGAGTATAACAAATAATGTACATTGTTAGGATGGGGTGGAAGAGTTCACAGAAATACAGATCATTAAGCAGGTACGTTCTGTTTTTAGATCCTTTTGGAAAGGTAGGAAATTCACAATGTTCAGGGATAGATTCCCATAGCCTGGAAAAGAGGCAGGAGAAAGCCTATTTAGATAGTTGGGCTCTTTTGGTTTTCAGAATTTCCAAGTTTAGTTGGCTTTGGTTGATAATGTTCCTATTGCCATCAGTGAGTTGAATTTTGTTTTTCAAGTATGATAGTTGGCTCTTATATTTCCCTTTATGAGTTCTGCATACAATCTTGAAGTAACTCCTCACCTCCAGGGGAAGCTAATGGAGGTGTCTTAGAACGGAAGCAACATAGTCTGATTTTCTGGTTTCTGTAACTAGGCATGCACCAGCATCTAGGATAGTGGTGCCAGTGAGGATTTGCATAAGCATGCCAAGATTGCATTTATTCCATCATGATGGCTTAGAACTAGGGCCTGAACAGTGAATTCGAAGTCCAAGTGAGGGACATATCTATAAGAAAATGCCTCTTTTTTTTGGTCACCCCCAATTTGTTTGGACTAATGTTGCTGTTTTTGCACTCTTTATGCTGGCTCTCAGCTAACCAGGCCCCAGTGCTTGTGCTCTGGTTCCTAAAACATGTAAAAATTGGCTATACACCTAATTGGCATGTTTAACTTTCCTATAAGCCTCTAATATATGGTACAACGTGTACTGTAGGGTAAATGTCACTAGTAGACTGTAGCACACAATATGCCACCAATAGAGTGACAGTGCAAAACATGACTACAGGCTTACCACTATAGCCTGTCTGTGCAGTTCTAGAGCTGCACATTCGACCTGCCAAAATAAACCCTTTTGACAGGCCAAATACTCCTTTTAATATATGTCACCCTTAGTAAACATTAATGCCCAATAAGGTAGAGTACATGGTATGACAAGTTCAATATAAAACAAAAGCAATTTTCACTGTAGCAGGGTTAGCTGTTCCCTAGGGAAGCATTGGGAAATAATACTACTAAAACTAAATACTGGTATATCCACCTAGGAAACAGCTACACAGTTCATTCTTCAACTTTGTAAAGTATTTATTAAAATCCTAATTCATCTGTAAAGTCTGATTTGTACTAAATATTTTTCAAAAGATACTTTTAAAAGGTCACATTTTCCCTGCCTAAGCTTCTAGAGCCCATTTGCTTTTATTTTCAACTTTCACCCAGGAGCTTAATAGCCGCTTTGATGATGTATGAAACCAAAGGCCTTCGGTATGGGGATGTTCTGTTCCTTCAGTTCCTTCAGACAGGATGACCATTTGAACAGAGCACAGGAACTTAATTAACTTCAAAGGGACCTACCCTGTCAGAGGCAGATGTAGCTAACACCTGGGCCTGCCTCCTTCTTGGTCCCCTAGCCAGCCAGGCACCATTCACAGTGAGAAAGAAGCTGCCCCAAGAACCTATTTTGAGTGACTATGGAAGAGAGGCTGCTCATTTCCCTGACCACACCTGCAATGTTGGTTATAGGTAGAGAGGGGCTAGAGGCTGATGCCACACATACATGTGACAACCCTTCAGAAAACTACTGGACCTGTGGAAGACATAAGAAGAACTGCGCCTGATGTTGAAACGTATGAGGAGATTCGATAGGCTGAACATGCTCCCAATTGTACCCAGGACATAGAAGTAGAATATTGCCCACCAAGTGCTGTTCCTGCAGCCCTGGGATCCCTAGCCGTGTCAAAGTGTGCTCCATCTAACAACCTGAAAAACCTGGTATTAGACCTGGCAGCCTTAAGTGGGCTTCCCCCAACTTTTTGCCTGCCTCCTTCCATTTTTCTGATCTCGTTTTTGCTGGTTCAGGGACTTTTTATTCACTTTACCACTGCTGACCATTACTAAAGTGCTTGTGGTCTCTCTCTTAAACATGGTAACATTGGCTCCTACCCAATTAACATCTTTAATTTACTTGTAAGTCCCTAGTAAAGTGCACTAGATGTGCCTGGGGACTGTAAGTTAAATGCTGCTAGTGGGCCTGCAGCACTGATTGTACCACCCACATAAGTAGCCCCTTAATCATGTCTCAGGCCTGCCATTGCAAGGCCTGTTTGTGCAGTTTACTGCCACTTCAACTTTAAAAGCACTTGTCAAGCCTTAAACTCCCCTTTTTCTACACGTCACCCCTACGGTGGGACCTGGGTAACACATAAGGCAGGATGCACTGTTATTAAAAGGCAAGACATGTACCTTTACGTTTTACATGTCCTGCTAGTGGTAAAGTCCCAAAGTCATTTTTCACTTATGTGAGGTATACTTCTCTCATAGGCTATCAATGGGAATTGGTAATATAGTTTTAAGATGTAATTCCTGATCAGAAAGGAGTAGCTACATCATGTGTCCTATCTTTGGAATGGTAATGATAAATCCTCTTTACTGGTAAAGTCAGATTTAACATTACTATTTTAGAAATGCCACTTTAAGAAAGTAGGCATTTTTCTGCTCTTACTGCTCTGTGAGCCTTACAACCTGTCTCCAATAAATGCCTGGAATGTGGTGGGTGATATCTCCCTTTGTTCATTCCATTCAGACAGCCACAAGCATAGGACACACAACTGCATCTGCATTCATCTGCATACTAATGTGTCCTCCTGGGCAGGAAGGGTGGTGAAGCTCACACTTCAAAGGGTAGTGGCCTGACCCACACACAAAGGACTGAAACACCCCCACAGATAGTCTGGCAGACAGGACTGGGCTGAACGGGAACTAGCACACTTCAAAGCTACTTTTTGAAGTCTCCCCTACTTCAAAGGTACTTTTGGGCATAAGTACTGTGTCTCTGACCCCCTAAAATCAGACACTTATGGACCCAGAGCTGAACCTCAGAAGAACCGTTGTGCTGCTCAAAGGACTCAACTGGGCTGCTTTTCTGGAAGGACTGCTTTACTGCTTGTAGCCCTGCTGCTCTCTGCCCCTATTGGAAGGACTCTGCCTTGCCCCCTGTTCTCCTGCAGTCTCAGGAACATCAAAGATTGCCTACAACTCTCCAGGTGCTGCTGGACCCTGCTCTCTGTGAGTCTCACCCTTGCCAGAGGCACCTCTTCCAAGTTCTGGGTCTCAGAAGTGTGTTTGGCAGCTGCTTTCTGCAGAAGGTGATGTCTCCAGTGCGGAAGTCAAATTGGTGCATCACCACCTGACGACACAGCAGTGGCTGCCCGACTACAGCGGACTCACAGCCTGTGCAGCTCACCAGCGATGCTCCGCGCAGCCTGGAGATGATGCACCACATTCCCTTCAACGGAACCCAATGACGACGCAGTGACCAGACTACGTAGAAAACAGTGATGCATCATGCCCTCAGCATCGCTGCATCGCTCCACCGAAGGTACTATTTCTGTAGATCCTATGAGGGTTCTGTAGCCGGCCTACCCTCCATTGCGGTCGGCCTAGATTTTGGATCTACACCGGTACCTCGTGACCTCAAGTAACCGTTTGAGCGGTAGTGACTTCTAAGCACCGGTTTCACATATAGGGGGTGATTCTAACCCTGGCGGTCGGTGTTAAAGCGGCGGCCAACCCGCCAACAGGCTGGCGGTCCAAAAAATGGAATTCTGACCCTGGCGGGAACCGCCAACACAGCCCGCCAACTTAACACTCCGACCGCCGCGGCGGTACAGACAAACAGCGCGGCGGTCACCGCCAACAGGCAGGCGGCAGACAATGTACCGCCCACACTATCATAACTCACCAATCCGCCACCTTTTCCGGGGCGGGAGCACCGCCGATAAAAACACGGCGGAAACAGACTACGAACGGGAAAACGCTCACCAAAACACACTGCACGAGTACGGAGGACAGCATGGAACCCGAATTAAACATCCTACCTGCTCTCGTCTACCTTCTCATCTACCACGAGTACGAAGTCCGGCGCAGACGACAACGGTGAGTACTGCACCTACGACACACGGGAGGGGGAGGACGAAAGGTTACGGGCACACACATATGCAACCCCCCCCCCCCCAATCATGTACTCACCAATGCAGAGCACCAAGTCACAATGACACCACCCAAACACCCCTGAAAAATGCTAGGACATAATCATATTTGGAATAAATATTTATGTACCAAAAAGCTCCAGAAAATTAGCGTACAACCATGAAAGATATCCACAACAAAACAAATGACATACACATCAGTGTATAACTGAAGTACCAAGTCCTGCACATCCTACGAATTCAGCATGTCCGTGGGCCAAAGTCTTGAGAAACAAGGGCAAAGCCCACACAGGAGACCTGAGTCCTTTGGAGAGAACACTACAGGGGCATCAGATGTAAAAACTACAGGCACCTCAGGGGGAAGGGAAGGGGGGGGCACCACAGCCACATGAGTCCACGACGCCAGATCCACGAGGAGCCACCATGCCCACGGGACCATCCTGGGGAGTGCAAAGCCACAGTCTCTCAATGTCCCTACAGTGGGTGGGCTGCCCACTGGACCATCCTGGGGAGTGCAAAGCCACAGTCTCTCAATGTCTCTACAGTGGGTGGGCTGCCCACTGGGCCATCCTGGGGAGTGCAAAGCCACAGTCTCTCAAGTCTCTGCAGTGGGTGGATTGCCCACTGGACCATCCTGGGGAGTGCAAAGCCACAGTCTCTCAATGTCTCTACAGTGGGAGGGCTGCCCACTGGACCATCCTGGGGAGTGCAAAGCCACAGTCTCTCAATGTCTCTACAGTGGGTGGGCTGCCCACTGGGCCATCCTGGGGAGTGCAAAGCCACAGTCTCTCAAGTCTCTGCAGTGGGTGGATTGCCCACTGGACCATCCTGGGGAGTGCAAAGCCACAGTCTCTCAATGTCTCTACAGTAGGTGGGCTGCCCACTGGACCATCCTGGGGAGTGCAAAGCCACAGTCCATCAGGTGGATGACAGTCTCCACTGGTCAAGGAGGAGGCATGGTGGGCACAGTGAACCATCAACGGTGCTTGAGACGGCGGTGCCCTGTTCAGCGGTGCTTGAGACGGCGGGGCCCAGCGGAGCGGTGCTTGAGAAGAAGGGCCCAGCGGAGCGGTGCTTGAGAGGAAGGGCCCAGCGGAGCGGTGCTTGAGACTGCGGGGCCCAGCGGAGCGGTGCTTGAGAGGAAGGGCCCAGCGGAGCGGTGCTTGAGAAGAAGGGCCCAGCGGAGCGGTGCTTGACAGGAAGGGCCCAGCGGAGCGGTGCTTGAGACGGCGGGGCCCAGCGGAGCGGTGCTTGACAGGAAGGGCCCAGCGGAGCGGTGCTTGAGACGGCGGGGCCCAGCGGAGCGGTGCTTGAGAGGAAGGGCCCAGCGGAGCGGTGCTTGAGACGGCGGGGCCCAGCGGAGCGGTGCTTGACAGGAAGGGCCCAGCGGAGCGGTGCTTGAGACGGCGGGGCCCAGCGGAGCGGTGCTTGAGAGGAAGGGCCCAGCGGAGCGGTGCTTGAGACGGCGGGGCCCAGCGGAGCGGTGCTTGAGAGGAAGGGCCCAGCGGAGCGGTGCTTGAGAAGAAGGGCCCAGCGGAGCGGTGCTTGAGAGGAAGGGCCCAGCGGAGCGGTGCTTGAGACGGCGGGGCCCAGCGGAGCGGTGCTTGAGAGGAAGGGCCCAGCGGAGCGGTGCTTGAGAAGAAGGGCCCAGCGGAGCGGTGCTTGAGAAGAAGGGCCCAGCGGAGCGGTGCTTGACAGGAAGGGCCCAGCGGAGCGGTGCTTGAGACGGCGGGGCCCAGCGGAGCGGTGCTTGAGAGGAAGGGCCCAGCGGAGCGGTGCTTGAGAGGAAGGGCCCAGCGGAGCGGTGCTTGAAATGAAGGGCCCAGCGGAGCGGTGCGTGAGAGGAAGGGCCCAGCGGAGCGGTGCTTGACAGGAAGGGCCCAGCGGAGCGGTGCTTGACAGGAAGGGCCCAGCGGAGCGGTGCTTGAGACGGCGGGGCCCAGCGGAGCGGTGCTTGAGAGGAAGGGCCCAGCGGAGCGGTGCTTGAGACGGCGGGGCCCAGCGGAGCGGTGCTTGAGAGGAAGGGCCCAGCGGAGCGGTGCTTGAGACGGCGGGGCCCAGCGGAGCGGTGCTTGAGAGGAAGGGCCCAGCGGAGCGGTGCTTGACAGGAAGGGCCCAGCGGAGCGGTGCTTGAGACGGCGGGGCCCTGTTCAGCGGTGCCTATCTCCACGGCGGGGCCCTGTTCAGCGGTGCTCTTCTGCACCGCGGGCCCTGTTCAGCGGTGCCTATCTCCACGGCGGGGCCCTGTTCAGCGGTACTCTTCTGCACCGCGGGCCCTGTTCAGCGGTGCCTACCTCCACGGCGGGGCCCTGTTCAGCGGTACTCTTCTGCACCGCGGGCCCTGTTCAGCGGTGCCTATCTCCACGGCGGGGCCCTGTTCAGCGGTGCTCTTCTGCACCGCGGGCCCTGTTCAGCGGTGCCTATCTCCACGGCGGGGCCCTGTTCAGCGGTGCTCTTCTGCACCGCGGGCCCTGTTCAGCGGTGCCTATCTCCACGGCGGGGCCCTGTTCAGCGGTACTCTTCTGCACCGCAGGCCCTGTTCAGCGGTGCCTATCTCCACGGCGGGGCCCTGTTCAGCGGTACTCTTCTGCACCGCGGGCCCTGTTCAGCAGTGCCTATCTCCACGGCGGGGCCCTGTTCAGCGGTGCTCATCCAGCAGGTCAAGGGAGCCAGACCTGGCCTGGACTCCCTGTTCAGTCGCCCTCGGACCGTGACGTTTCTGGACCCTTCGGGGACGGACTCCTGGCCTCGTTAGTGTCCTCCTTCCCAGCTGGGATGTGGCATGTGGGGTCCACCTTCTCCGCGCTCCTGCTGCCCTTCCGCTCCTTTGATGGGGCTCTCAGGCCCTTGCCTCCCCCAGATGGTGTGGGTGGTGAAGTGGCCGCACATTGCTCCTTGGGGGCAGCCCTGTCGGTCCTCGCACGGCGGTCCTTGGTTTTGCGGGTCCTCTTGCCGTGGGGGGGGCTGGACGTGTCCTTGCTGCTGATCGATGTGTCACTGCTGGCAAAGGGTGGGCTCCAGAACCCAGGCACAACAGTGACACCCGAAGCTGGGCTGGTGGTGGCTGCGGTGCTCTTGGGACTCTTTGAAGATGGATGGGGGAGGTCATCGGGGGGAAAGAGGTTAAGGTTAGCCAGGAAAAGTTTTTAGGGCCAAGGTAAAGGGTAGGAGAAGTGGAGATGGAAGTGGAGGTAGAGGAGGTGGTTGTAGGAGAGTCAGGTGTGCTGTCATTGGGTGAAGGTGCTGGTGCTGTAGGCTGTCGTGAGGTGGATGGCTGTTGGGTGGGTGGCTGCCTGCGTTTGTGTGTCTTGGAAGAGGGGGTGACAGACACAGTGGGAGAGGACACAGGGGACGTGTACATGGCAGTGGGGGTGGTGACTGCACGAGTGTGGACTGTACTGGAGGGTGAGGTGGTGATGGAAGCACTGGCTGATGTTGGGGTGCATGCAGGTGTGAGTGTAGACGTCACAGGGAGGGAGGAGGGAGACGAGGAGGAGGGGGACACAGGGGTGGCAGTGGCTGTTGGCATGTCTGCATCTGGGTGTTGCTCGGGTGAGTGTTTGCGGGATCTGTGGTGCTTGTGTTTGGATGAGCTGCTCTTGGGTGTTGAGGTGTGTGCAGGCTGGTCTGATGGTGTGGATGGGATAGGCTGAGGAACAGGAGACAGAGACAGGCTGGAGGCAGTCAGAAGAGGGAGGCTGGAAACAGGGACAATGGCTGCCGTCAGTGCTGAGGCCAGAGCAGTGAACGCTCGTTGATGGGCAGCCTGACCCGAATGAATGCCCTCCAGGTACGCATTGCTCTGTTGCACCTCCCTTTGCACACCCTGGATGGCATTCAGAAGGGTCGTCTGCCCAACAATGAGCGTCCTTACCAGGTCAATGAGCTCCGCACTGAGGGCAGCAGGGGCAACAGGGGCAGGGGCTGAGGTGCCTGGGGCGAAGGAGACGCGCGCCTTCCTGGGCGAAGCGGCATGGAGCGAAGACTGAGGGGCTGCTGGGAGGGCGGGGCTGGTGCGCTGGGTGGCGGCTGTACCTGTAGAGGCGGGGGGCCCGGATGTTGCCGCCACCCCTAGGGAGCTCCCATCCGAGGACGTGTCGCTTTCGCTGCTCTCACCAGCGGTCCCCGTCGTGGTGCTTCCCTCGCCCTCCGGATCACTGGTGCCCTCGGTGTCTGTTCCTGGGCCCACCGGGGCCTTGTGTCCTGCAGCTCCCTCGTGCTCCGATGCCATATCTCCTCCACCTGATGATGCTAATGCACACATGCACAAGAAGATGAAGAGAAAGGGTGGGGGGACAAAAAAGAAGACCAGGTTGAGTGCATGCAATGTCAACACCGTTGGAGGAGAGGACAGACACAGGTGCCTAATGCACTAAGCCGCGCATTCGGGGTACACTACTCAGTACTACTGACTAAGACAACAGGCCAAGAGACGTCAAACGCGCACATGGGAGATGCTGGACCTTCAATGGCTGTACTTGTCACCCTACAGAGGTGGGGGCCGGGGGCACAGGGCCATGCCTAAGGGAGAGGACTACACTACAGAAAGCGCCCTGGCCTAATGTCACCCACAGCCCTCCTCCCCCACCCAGACGCCTCCACTGCGCAGAAAGATAGGAGAATGTGCTGATACTCACCCCCTTGTGTCTGCTGTGATGTCTTAAAGCGCCCATCCAAATCAGGGTAGGCCACCGCCAGGATCCGGGACATCAGGGGGGTCATGGTGCGACTGGCACCCCTCCTAGGTTGGGAGGCCATCCCCAGCAGTGTTTCTGCGGTCTTCCTTGTTCCGCGGCGGATGTCCTCCCACCTCTTGCGGCAGTGGGTGCCCCGTCTGTTGTGGACCCCCAAGGTCCGGACTTCCTTGGCGATGGCACGCCAAATATCGATCTTCTGATGGGCGCTGACCTATTAGACATGTACAGGGTGGAAAGGAGGAAATCATCAATGGCCTGCATGTTAGATGTAATTGGCCCCCCCCCACCCACTTTGCCATATGGCACATGCTCTCATCTGTCGGGCATTGCACTCCTCATTCGCCCCCCACCCCACCAACTTACATCCACACCAATCCACACAGGCATAGCCCATTCCATTAGCACCCGGGGTACTCACTTGTTGGTCTGGAGGACCGTAGAGTAGCGCATACTGGGGGAGGACCCCATCCACGAGCTTGTCCAATTCTTCAGACGTGAAGGCAGGGGCCCTTTCCCCAGTCGCAGCAGCCATTGTATCTTCCAGACCGAGGTCACAGCAGCACTTGCAGTATAGGTCCTCTCCTGTGGATGATCAGGTCTCGAGTGATTAAGCAGATAGAAAATGACGGTCACGTCCGCGGCGGTGCGTACCGCGGCGGTGCGTACCGCGGCGGTGCGTACCGCGACCGCCGGCGCACTTCGTTATTGGCTCCTGAAACCCATAGGCTTCAATGTTAACCAATGCGGCTTTGCGCCGCGGTCTTCGACCGCCTACCGCCACGGTGTGCCCCGCCAGCGCAGTGACCTCACATCCCATTGTCCCACTTCACAGGTCAGGCAGCCGCCATTTCAAGGGCCCACATGGCTTAATTTTGACTGCGACACACAGGCCTAGGCCTTGCATTGCCACACATACACGCCTTTCAACCCATTGCCATTCTTTAACTGTGCAAGCTGTCTGTACGTACCTGTGGTTTGGCTGACTCTGTGCTCCATGTTGTCCTTCCTAGGCACCGTCCGCTGGGACTTGGGATGAGAAGGAGGAATCCTCGCGTGTACCGACCGCTGGTGGACCTGTCGACAATGGAAGAACGCCATATAATCCTTCGATACCGACTTGACCGTGCCACTATCCATGAACTGTGTGCCCAGCTGGAGCCAGCCCTGATGTCCCCCATCCGCCAACCCACAGGGATTCCCCCTCTGGTGCAGGTTTTGTCAGTCCTCCATTTTTTGGCCAGTGGGTCATTCCAGACCACAGTGGCCATGTCATCTGGAATGTCTCAGCCTATGTTTTCTAAGATTTTGAGCAGAGTGTTGTCTGCCCTGATGAAACTCATGCGGAGCTACATCATTTTCCCCGAGGAGGGTGACTTGCCCACAGTGAAGGGTGATTTCTATGCCCTTGGACATATCCCCAACATCATTGGTGCCATTGATGGGACCCATGTGGCTTTGGTACCCCCAAAAGACGATGAGCAGGTGTACCGAAACAGAAAGAATTATCATTCGATGAATGTCCAGGTGGTCTGTTTGGCTGACCAGTACATCTCCCATGTAAATGCCAAGTTCCCAGGGTCAGTGCATGACGCGTATGTGATGCGAAATAGCAGCATCCCCTATGTGATGGAGCAGCTACAGAGACAACGTGTGTGGCTAATAGGTGACTCTGGTTACCCCAACCTGCCGTGGCTACTGACCCCAGTAAGGAATCCCCGGACAAGGGCAGAGGAACGCTACAATGAGGCCCATGGGCGTACAAGGAGGGTGATTGAGCGAACCTTTGGCCTCCTGAAGGCCAGGTTTAGGTGCCTGCATATGACTGGTGGATCCCTAATGTACTCACCAAAGAAGGTGTGCCATATCATCGTGGCGTGCTGTATGCTTCACAACCTGGCTTTGCGACGCCAGGTGCCTTTCCTGCAGGAGGATGGTCCAGATGGTGGTGTTGTAGAAGCCGTGGAGCCTGTGGAGAGTGAAGAGGAGGAAGACTCTGAGGACGACACAGACAATAGGGACAGAGTGATACAACAGTATTTCCAGTAACACCCAGGTAAGAATCACCCACGCCATTTCACAATTGCTTCTAGCCTCCTGCATCTATACTTTCTGTAGTTCCCCACAGATGTTTTTTATTAATTTATGCCTTTCCCTTCCCTTCTCAGTGCTGTCTGACTCAGTACCTGACTTCTGCTTGGTTCGCCCATGAAATACAGCGTATTGACATTGGTATGTTGTCATGACTAATTGACAGAACAGAAATTGAACAGTAATATGTTATCCCTTTGTTAATAATACAGCATGACTCAAAACAGGTTTGTGTGCAAAATGTGATTTATTTACAGTGCTAGATACCGGTACATGTGATTCTAAGGGTGATGGGTGGGGGTGGAGGAATATCCATGGCAGAGTCCAGTTCTCAGTCTCACAGGTGCATTGTTCTTTTGCCTGTGGAACGATGGAGCATAGGCAGTTCATGGTTGGACAGGGTGGCAATGTGGGACAGTGGGAAGACTTGAGGGGGTATGTCCTGCTGGCGGGGGTCTTGACATCCTACTCTGTCTTTTTCTTTGGTCTCAGGCTCCTCTTACGGGGTGGTTGTTCTTCAGCAGGAGGTGGGGTTCGGGGGGGCTGTCGAGGTGTTGGGACCTCCTGTCCACTAGCGCCGGCGGAGGTGGTAGGCTGTTCCTGGTCCGGCCTAGTGACAGGGGCCCTGTGTGGTGCACCATGGTCCCGCAACGCGTCCTCTATCCTGTGGAGGGCCAGGACGATGGTCCCCATTGCGGTCCCGATGATTCTCAGCTCCTCCCTGAACCCCATGTAGCGTTCTTCCTGCTGTGCCTGGATCTCAGTGAACCTGGCCAGTACCGTCGCCATCGTTTCTTGGGAGTGGTGGTATGCCCCCATGATGGTGGTGAGGGCCTCTTGGAGAGTGGGTTCCCTGGGCCTCTCCTCCCCCCCCTGTCGCACAGCAGCCCTCCGAGCTGCCCGGTTTCCCCCGGCCTCTGTCCCCTGGCCGGTGTGCCCGCTCCCACTGCCCCCAGGTCCCTGTTGTTGTTGGGGTGTCGGGTTAGCCTGGGTGCCCTGTAGTGGCAGACACACCGCTGATTGAGCTGTCCTAGAGACAGAGGCATGGGCCCGCTGGGTGGGAGCTGTGCTGGTGTCGGCAGAGGGGGTCGGGTCTGGTGTGGCCTGTGTCTGGGTGAGGGGAACCGACTGCCCAGAGGTCCCCGATGGTCCGGGCTGGTCATCAGGTTCACTGTCGACAGAGCTGCTATCCTCAGTGTGGGCCTGTTCCGGTGGTGGGATGGACACTTCTGGACCCTCCTGGCTGGTGTGTTGTCGTTCGGGTCCTGCATGGGGTAAGAGAGTTTGGTTATTGTTTCTGTGTGTGCAATAGCATGCGTGTTGTGGGTGCCCTTGTCCCCCAGTGCAGGCATTCCCTGGAGGGAGGTGTTGTGAGGGTATTTAGTGGGGGGGAGGGGTTAGTGCAGTGGTCATGCTTAGGTGATGGGTGCCCATGGTTTGTGTTGGCATGCAGGAGTTGGTGTTGGGATGGGTGGGTTGTGCTGGTGAGACATTGTCAGGAAGGATGTGTGCTGGGGGGTTGGGGGTGAGGGTGGGGGTGTGGGTTGGCATGCTGGTGGGGTGTGGGGGATATAGTAGTTGAGATGGGACTTACCAGAGTCCATTCCTCCGGCTACTCCTGCGAGGCCCTGAGGATGCAGGATGGTCAAGACCTCTTGCTCCCACGATGTAAATTCGGGAGGGGTGGGTGGGGGTCCGCCGCCAGTCTTCTGGACCGCGATGTTGTGCCTGGAGACCATCGATCGGACCTTCCTCCGTAGGTCGTTCCATCTTTTGCGGATGTCCTCCCTATTCCTGGGATGCTGTCCCACCGCGTTGACCCTGTCCACGATCCGCTGCCATAGCTCCGCCTTCCTGGCTATACTGGTGTGCTGCACCTGCGAGCCGAAGAGCTGGGGTTCCACTCTTAGGATTTCCTCCACCATGACCCGGAGTTCTTGGTCCGAAAATCGTGGATGCCTTTGGGGTGCCATGGGGTGGTGTGGGTGAGGTGTGGGGTGGTGTATGTGATGAGGAGTGTGTTGGTGAGTGGTGCTTTGTGCTACTATGTGGTGTGTGTGATGGTGTAGTGTGCCTCAGTGTGTCTTGCTTTGGATTGTCTGCTGTGTCTCTCTCTCCTTCTCTCAGTAATTGGGGTCGCAGGGGTTTGTGGGTGATGTGGGTGTGTGTTTTATAGTTGGTTGATTGTGTGGGAGTGGTGTGTGTATGTGTATCAGGTATGTGTTTTTCAAATTGTCCAATGTGGCTGTGTTTTGGTGCTGTGTGTGTATTCTGACCGCAGCGGTGTGTAGCGCCAATGGAATACCGCGTTTGAATGACCGCCGTGTGGATTCGTGGGTCGTAATGGCATGGGCGTATTTCTGTTGGCGTGACGGTGGAGGTTTGGTCATCTCCAGTTTATCGCTGCCCGCCGATGTGGCGGGCTGCAGTGGAGGACGGATTTTTGGAGGTTTGGCCGTTGTGGGTCAGAATGACCGTGGCGGTTAACCGCGGCCGCGGCGGTGTTATGGCAGTCTTCTGACCGGCGGTAAGGGCATTTTACCGCCGAGGTCAGAATCACCCCCATAATCTTTACAAATTCATGCCTCGACTTCCAGTGGAGGGACTTTTCTCATTTTGGTCTTGTTTTATCAGATAAATATTCTCTGTTTGTCTAACCTGGTGTGGAGTCTTTTTGTGGTGTTTTCACTGTCCTACTGTATGAGTTATTGCACAAATACTTTACACATTACCTTCTAAGTTAAGCCTGCCTGCTATGTGCCAAGCTATCAGAGGGTGAGCACAGGATAATTTAGGTTGCGTTGTGACTTAACCTGAATAGGACTGTGGTCCCTACTTGGACAGGTTGCATACCTCTGCCAACTAGACACCCACTTTCTAACACCTGAGACTTAGAAGTCTTTTGGCTCCAAAGACCTTCTGGGACTGAGACAAACCTGACAAGTCAATTTGAAAAGGTCTGTTGCCGCTAGGCTAAAGATTTAGGTTGCCTTTGGTCTAGTTGGTTTAGTTTATGTAGCAACAAATCCATTTCAGTAGAATGTTGCAGAGATGCTGTCTAGCCTTGTGGAGCCCTGTTCAGCTACAGTTTTCCACCTTGCCCAGTTGGAGGAATCCAAGCTCCAAAAAGTGACTTAGGGGCTAATTTAGATCTAAGCGGTATTGCCGCCACGCCGCATCGACAGCAGACCCAAGAAGACTGTCAAGTCAACTGTGTTCCTCCCACCATATTTAGATGATACAGCTCTGCAAGTGGAGGACAGGCAACGGATTTCTGACGGAGGGAGACAGCGGTTTGACCCAATGGACCTCGTACAATGGCAGGGGCTATGGAATAGAGGTAAGTCATACACACACACACACCCACACTGTACATTGTACCTTAGGCGTATGTGTCCCTCTGCACAACACACTATACAACACATCACCATTACAATTCCAACACAGCACAACCTGTACATGTTGAAAATACACAGTGACATACTTCCATGAAACAACACACACATCATTAACACTGCACCTACACACAACACAACCACAACCAACACAACTACACACTCAGCTACACAAACATACTCATGCACAACACACATCATGACAACGTCCACCACACAACACTCACCTGAATGTGCCACACAGCAACACAGCATACACAACAACTTCGGTCTCACATGCAAGTGACACACATGCAGACACAACCACATCACACACTCCAGCTCCCTCCACCACAATCAGCCAATGCACACACACAGACACAAACAAACACACATGTACTGGCTCACATACACAACAGATAGCACAAACCTACCCGTACAGGTCCACTTGCAATGCACACACATGGACACTGTTGTCTAGTGTGAATGTACAGTAATTGTGGTGCCAGCATTTATTTTGCAATGAATGGTGACACCACAATGACATTTGTGTACGATATGCGTGTTATGCCAGAGTGTCCTCAGCCATGTGTGACACAATTGTGTACCCCTCATATGCATGTCACAGTAATTGTAAAAAATGATTGTGACATGTATATGCCTGCAGTCGTCCCGACCTCCCATGCACTGCCCACCAAATGTACCCTCAGGATGTGGGATACCTAACTTCGGGTCAGGCGATGGGCGGGGTCATGTTTACTCTGTGGGTCATTGGCAGCAGTGATGGCAGGTGTTGCCCAGTCATGTCCAGTCAAGGACTGAGGTGGAATTGAGAGAAAGGGTGCATTTTCACCCCTTTTCCCAGCAATCCCTCAACTTAGACATGGATGTCAGACCGCCCATTTTTCTTGGCAGTAAGGCACATCCAAATCTACATGGTGGGAAGGGTGGATGGGGCCCCACCGGCAACCACTTTTCCCTCTCCCAATGTTGACGCGAGTTGTGTTTCTTGGCAAAGAGAGTGGTTTGAATGCAGACTTTCGTCTATGGGACCAACAACATCTAAACACGGCAGGCGGACCGTCACGGCGGCAGAAGGGTTTTCAGTCGAAAAGTCGACGGCAGATCCATTACCACCAAAGCTCTAATTCCGACCCTAAATCTGAAGATAGAAATCTACACCAGGTGAAGGCACCAAAAGTATCCAGCCGGTGCGCGACCTTCCTTGTATGCAAATTATGAATTTCTCCTACTCGGAATTCCTGCCAAAAGTCATCTGCTTAGCTGGGTCCAACAGCTGTCTGAGTGGCGCCCTTCTCGGCCACAGTCTTTTACCTTGCCTATCTGTGAATTCTTTATCTTTATTTCAGAGAATGCATTTCCGACATGTGCTACATCACAGTCGTTCTTAAATCATACCTAGCTAGGTACTGATTAAGTGCATCCAGATATCCACGGTTGGTGCTTAAGGCTTAACAGTTTTTGGTGCTACTTGTATTTAAAACTTTATAAATTCATATCTTTTTTTTTTGTTTTTTTGTTATGGTGTCATTTTGTTTATTACATTATTCTATAGTTTTATATATTTTTGGCACTTCTAAAAGCTTTACGAACTTTCTGAAGTTAAGCCTATCTGCTCTGTGCCATAGCTACCACAGATGGAGCTCAGGTTTAAACTACTGAACCTTTTATTGGACCTATAAAGAATATTTATTTTATTACTTGTGGTGGACTACCATTCACCATAACTAATAATCTTCTTTCTCATATTGATGTTCAGGAGTGGGATCCAGTGTTTAGCAGTACCACTCAGCTATCAAGTTGGAAAATAAAAATTCTTAACATTGAACTGAGAGCACAAACTGTTTTTTGATTTTTAATTGGCATCAAGTCTTTGACTGGGTTGTTTTTGATTTTTCAAATTATTTTTTATTCCCTGTTTTCACCTTTTAAACGTCTGAGGGAACATGGAGTTGGCTCTGGCTACCCTAGTGGTGGAGATGAAGGCCTTTTGCAGAGAAAGGGAATTAAAGTTGGGCCAGAATACCAGGAAGGCAGAATATGAAAGGGTCTTCGAGACCTGGGAATAATTCCACCAAGCATATATTCCTACTGATAAAGAAATGCATGCAGCCCTAAAGGATTAAGGGGCAGGGGACCACCTGTCCCAAAAGCTTATATCTTATGTACCTTCCAGGGCTGGGAGTGAAGTAGGCTCTACCAGCATAAGCCCTTCTGTACTGGCCATCTACCAGCAGGATATCAGCAACAATCATGCAACAAAGGAGCTGCAGGCCAAACTGGTAACCATAGCACTGGAGAGGAAATGTGCACTAAAGGAAATGAAACAGGCTTTGGCGACCGGCTTAGAACTCCTAAGGTCTGAAGAAGATAGTGGCAGCAATGGTATGATATCTACAGGGGCAGAGCAACACATCCCTCACCGGCCCAAGGATACTGAGCCTAGCTTTTGCGGTGGAGTGGGACATTGACAAATGATTTGCCTCTTATCAAAGGGTATCAAGAATGTGCAGGATGAAGGGGAGCCTTACTGTGGGAGTTAGTACCACAAATGGGTAGAGATACACTCCTGACTCTAGAAGAGGGGGTAATTGACTCCTAAACTCTCATGAAGGATGGCCTTATGCAGAAGTTTGGCCTCACAACTGAGAAGTACCAGAAACAGTTGTGGGACACAGACAAAGACACACAACAATCTTGGATTGACTTTGTAACTGTCTCAATAAAAGCACTAGAGGGCTGGGTAAAAGTAAATACAGTCACTATTTATCAAGGGCTATAGAATCTGATCATGAAGGAGCACATCTTAAGTAAATGTCACTCAGAGTTGCACCCACATCCGGTAGATGCCAAGTTGTCTGTCTCCACGCCCAGCTTGGTAAGGAAGCTGACAGTGGGTGCACACTAGAGTGTCTAAGAGGCTTCAGGTGGTGATCCCAAGAAAGGGGGTTCACACCCCCAAGAGAAAAGAGGTGAGCAACAAGAATGAAAAAAGGAGATCTCACAAGGGCCCCGAAAGTCTACTCAAGAGGCAGTTCCAGGCCATTTCCAAACCTGAGTGGGAAGCGTGCAGCGCAAAGGAACCTTTTGACCCCACAATGGCTGGGGTGTGCCTAGACTGTCGCAAACCAGAATATAAACATTTGACTCTGCCGGTTCCAAGAAGTCCCCACCCCATGGAGGTGGACAGTCCCATGGGATTCCAAGTGTAGAAATTGGGGTGAATGTTAGTCTCCTTGGGTGAGGCTGTTGTTGAAGCACTGGTTACTTTACCTCCCAATATGGTGAAACACAGGCAATGGGCAACCATCAAAGGCTCTGAGGGATACAGGAGCCAGCGTGACCACAGTGGTGGATCGGCTGGTTTCCCCGGAAAAGATTAACCCGGATGTCTTCTATAGAGTAGTCAATGCTGACAATGAGGTGAAATTTCATCCTATAACAATGATTACCTTTGAGTGGAAAGAATTCTACCAAGCACAGAGGGAGCTCCCAACCTTAGAAGGCCTTTAATTTCAGGCTTGAGTTCAGGTGCATTGGGATACCAGTGCAACCTACAGAATTTACCGGAAAGAGGTTGCTTTATACAGCGAGAATAGAGACCCAAAACCTAAAGCAGCCAGGAAATTGATGGCCCCCAGCAGTGCATGGCATTCCTCTTAAACGTAGCCCTTGATATCCCCTAGATTGTGCCTTTCAGGAAGACCTAAACCTGAGACAAGTTGTACAACTACTGCTCTGGCCCCAGATGTCTGAGAAGGTAAAGGCATTTGTGGCCCATGCGCCACCTGTCAAGCCAGTTGCAAGAAAGCAGGCCAGCCAAAGATTCATCTGACCCCTCTATCTGTGGTTGGTATGACACTTGAGAGGCTGGGAATTGACATGTTTGGGCCCACACTCTAAAAGCGCTTCAGAGAACTAGTTCATCTTGGAGGTGGAGAACCATACGGCTAGGTACCCGAAAGCCATATGTCTGAGGACAGTAACTATGCCTGTTGTGGCCCAGTCTCTGCTTGGTATCTTTACCAGGAGAGCGTTCCCCAAAGAGGTAATTTCAGGGGCAGAAACTTAATATCTGTGTACCTGAAGGCCATGTGAGATGAGTGTGGTGTGACTTACAAGTTCACCAGCCCTTATCACCCTCAAGCCAATGGGCATCTCAGAGGTCCCTTAGTCTTTTTTGAGAAGGGTGAGAGAAACTTCTCAAGGGAGCCAAACAGGACATTGTGTACTATGTGCTGGGCCTGCTTTCTCTCACGGCTGAGTACATGAAGAATGCTATTGACAGCTTGGAGGCCAGCCAAGAGATTATTAAGCACAAGCATAACAAAAAATCAACCTTGGTTTAACACCGGCCCTTTGAGAAAGTGTGGGCTTGTGTGGATCTTTCAGATCCCAGTGTCTCCTAGGACAAATGGGCTTGGCCATACACATACTGGAAAAGATGGCTGAGGTCACCTACCTGATGAACCTTGGTACCCCCACATACCCCTTAGGGTGATCCATGTATTGTCTGAATCTCCACTATGACATGATGGACACGACCATGGTCACTGATGGAGGGAAGTAAGAAGAGAGCCTCTCCCAGATCTCCTCTCCACAATGCCAAGGGTGGATCAGTGGTTGGAGTAGTGGTCTCCCCTGCACTGACAGAGCAGTAGCAGAGACCATCACCAATTGTAAGGAGAGTTTGCTGGACTGTTCTCCGTGACACTTGAACTGACCCAGTGGTATGTTGATGACATTGACACTAGCACTATCTTACCTGTCAAAAACAAGGGTTTGTGTGGACTACAGAGGCCTGAATGCCATGCCCAAGACTGTTGCACACTCATTTACCAGAGCTGACAAACTCATTGACCGGTTGGAGGCTGCAGGAGAGATCAACATTCTTCACTCATTAGGGCTACTTCCAGTTTAAGGTAATGATGCCCTTTGGATTGAAGAATGGTCCTGGCACCTTCCAGAGGTTGGTGAACATGGTGCTACCTCGGATAGAGATCTTTAGTGTCACATATCTAGATGGTATTGTTGTCTTTAGCTCCACCTCCCAAGTGCTCCTGACCCATCTTTGAAAAATGCTTCAGGCCCTGCAATAGGTAGGACTGACAATCAAGGCCCACAAGTGTCAGATAGGATAGAGGTCTGACGGGGTGTATACCTGGGACATCAAGTTGGAGAAAATTTCAGGCAGTCATGGTTTGTCATGTGGTATGGCACCATTGTATGCCCCACTGACAGAGCTGCCTTCAAAGAAGCAGGGCATATGGACTGAGGAGTGTGAGACGGCTTTTGACTCCCTGAAGGAGGTGCTGTGTACTGCACCTGTACTCAAGACACCTAATTGCAGCAAGGTGTTTGTAGTCTAAAGATGTTTCATAACATTTAGGGCAGGATTATCACAGCTAAATGATTAGAGTAAGGATCAACCGGTTGCCTTTATCAGCAGGCGACTATTCCCAGAGAGCAGAATTTGAATGCCATTTGAATGTCTTTGCTATTATATTTACACTGAAGAAGCTGAGATCCTACTTGTTTGGGCCTCATGTCAGGGTTGAAATTGACTACACGTCTCTCAGATGGCTCATGCAGATGAGTGAGGTAAACTCCAAGCTGCTGAGAGTATAGACTTTAAAGTGGAGCACAGACCTGGGACTGACCATGCTAATGCAGATTGCCTTTCCAGATCCTTCTGCTTAGATGATGAGAATTGCCAAAGGAATGGATGAGCTGCTCCTTACCTTTTATCTGGAGGGTGGCCATGTAGGAAAATGCTTCTTTGTGCACGATCACCCCATCACTCCAACTTTGTTGGACTGATGCTGATATTTTAATTCTGGTCATTGGGGCTCTGCTAAGCAGGCTCCATGGCATGTGCTCTCTTCTCTAAAACATGTTGAAGTTGGCTATTCCCTTAATCGGCATACTCAATTTAACAATAAGCTCCTAGTATGTGGTAAGAAATATGACCTAGGCCTGTAAGTTAAATGTCATTAGTGGACTGCAGCACAAATTGTGCCAAAACATGTCCACAGACCTCCCACTGTAACCTGCTGATCCAGTTTTAAAAATGCAAATTCAACCTGCCAGAAATACACCTTTTAAGAGGCCTAAACCCTCCTTTTAAATAGTAATAAGTCATCCCTAAGTAGAACGTAATGCCCAATAAGGCAGGCTGCATGGTATTTAAAAGTAAGACAGGTAAACATTCAATGTAAAACATGTCCTTACAGTGACAGTGCCCCAAAAGCTATTTAAATTGTAGCAGGGTTAGCTGTTCCATATTAAAGCATGGGGATATAATATTACATTTAAATATTGTCATTTCTGCTCAGCTACAAAGTTCAATCTTATTACAGGCCCAATTAATTGGTAAATTCAGATTTATATTAAATATTTAACAGACTGTACTTTTAAAAAGTCACCTTTTGCCTGCCTAAAAAATCTAGAAGCCCATTTACAGAGGCTTCCCACTGTCACCCAGGAGCAGAATCGTCCCTTTGATGAGGTGTGATCTTGCTCCCAGAGCTGAAACAAAGACCTTGAGTGTGGGGTGTTGTTCTGTTACTCTGACAGGATGACCACCTGTGCTTTGCACAGGAACCTAATTAACTTCAAAGGGGCCTACAACTTTCACAGGCAGATTTAGCTAACACCAGGGCCTGCCCCCTGTTCTTTGTTCCTCTAGTCTACAAGGCACCAATTCCAGTGGGAGAGGAACTGTCCCATCACTGGTTATGGGTGACCACAAATGAGGGGTTGCTCATTTTCCTGGCCATACATCTAGGGTATGCACAGGGGTGCTGCATAGGGAAACAAATGATCTGCAATGTTGGATAGGTATAGAAGGGCACTTCTATCTGTTTCAGCAGGAAGTCGGGCTGAGGCTATCCAGCCTTGTGGAGCCCAATTGGCTATAGCTTTCAGCCTTTCCCTTGCTGGAGGAACCTGAACTCCAAAAAAGTGACTAAGAGCTTGATTAAATTCTTGACGGATGGCTCACCATTTCGCCTAGTGAGTGTCAGAGTCACCAGATCCTCGGGGTCTGTGCACGTTCCTAACACGTCCACCACAAGACAGCTCCAATACTCTGATTAGAATGTCACAGAGTCTAAGAGAGTCCAAGTGGGGAAAAGGGGATTACGTAGGGAACAGCTGGGAAGGAGACCTGTAGGAAGCAAAAAGGTTAAAACACAAAATATCAAGATTATATCATATTAATCATTACTAAGCTATGACTCTAAGCATTGTCATACTGGAAACATGGATAATTTAAGCATGGACTTAAATAACTAGGCCTCAAGATGTCTGAATACCTGTGAGGGAATCAAGAAAGATTAATACAACTTTCCAATGAACCACTCAATGAAATGTTACACATGGATTAGAAATATCAGAACCTTCTAGAATTACGCTTTCAAATTCAAGCATAGTCTTTTGCATGAGGACCAGGAAATAATCTGAATGATTTCTATAACACCATATGAATTGTACTTGAGGGACTTATTATGCACATACAATATAACATCTAGAATTCTACCACTTTAGTTTTCTTAAAATGCAGGAACATGAATTGCGCACATTGCAGATTTCCACAAAGGTTTGTAAATGCCACAAAATGATTCTGCACAATGAATAACATGAGTTAGACACGAGAAATGAATCGCTTGGCTTGCCGATTCGAAGGCCACCAAGTAAATGCCATGAAGTGGTAGCGCACAATGAACATCGTGATTTAAGCACAAGAAATGAATTGCGCGTCTTGCTGATTCGAATCCCACCAAGTGAATGCTATAAAAATGGTAGGGTACGATGAGTAACATGAGTTTAGCACAAGAATTGAATTGCGCGGTCTACCGATTCGAATGTCACCACGTAAATGCCATGAAATGGTAACACACAATGAATATCATTACTTAAACACAAGGAATGAATCACGCGTCTTGCCGATTCGAAGGCCACCATGTGAGTGCCAAGGAATGGTAGTGCACACTGAATATCATGAACTAAGCACAAGAAATGAATCACACGTCTTGCTGATTCGAATTCCACCATATGAATGCCAAGAAATGGTAGCGCACACTGAATATCATGAATTTAGCACAAGAAATGAATTGCGCGTCTTGCCGATTCAAATGCTACCTTGTAAATGCCATAAAACCTCAAGCGCACATTCACACGCACAAGAGCAAAATTGTTTTATCATGCTAATTAGGTCCAAGAACTCGAAAACCTTCGAGAACGGGATCGGGGGCCCAGCCCGACCTCTGTCTTACCGCCCTGATCAAGAATCACCAACAAAGTGAAAGGGCAAGGTCTGGAAGATCAAAGTAGGCCTCCGGAACAGGAGCTCAGGAAGTTGCTGCTGCTCTGCACTGGGACCTCTGAATAGTGAGCACGTGGAGCTGGGCTGACTCCCTTATAAAGAGTCTTGGCCCAGCCCACAAACCACACCCAGGCATGCTGCAGGGAAAGCTTCTAGAAGGCACTGGAAAGGGACAACACCCTGACACACTCTGAAAGCCTGCAGCAGTACATTGCAAATGAACAGTATTTATAAGCACCTTGAACATAAGTCTTCAGGATTAAATTCTGCAATGCAAAAGGTTAAACAACAGCATATTAGCACAATGCATAAATTACGTTATCTTGAAAGTGCTGGGTTTTTGCATTCTAGTCGCTCGTAGAGCACGCAGTGCCCTGATGTTGACAGTGAGGGACCACCCATCAAAAGCAGGTGTTCACTTATAAGAATTTGACAGAAACCACAGTTACTATCAATGCAGATCACTGTTTGATGCAGGACTCCATCAACATGATGCACCCTGCACCAAACAGTTTTCTTTTTATTTTCCCCCAAAAAATCCTGAAGCGAGAGGGAATCATATTCCATGGTAGGGGGAGCGTTATTTGCTTTTTACTGTCCCTCATAGCCACGATTTGCCTGACTGTGGTGGACAGTGAAAACATGGCTACATGTCTACCCATCCTGAATGGGTGGGTGGACAGGTAGCCACTTCTCTGACAGCCCTTACTCCGTTAGGCTACCGGAGAGGATTGGCTATGCCAGTGACGCAGTAGTTACTGCCTTAAGCAAATGTAAGTCCTGTCCGCAATTAAATGTGGTGGGCAGACCATTATGTTGGCTCTGTGTATGAGACTAAGTATAAATACTGCCAACATATAAATCAGGTCCTAAGTCAGAAGGTAGAAATCTTCACTGGGCAGAGGGACAAAATTATTAAGCCGGTGAGGGACATTCCTTGGGTGCAAATTTTGAACTTCTCTCTTTCTGCGTGTTCCTGTAAAAAATCAACATCTTTACCGGGACTTTATCTGATGTATATGCAGCCTCCTGAAGCCCTTCTTGGGCACAGCCTGTTGCCTTGCCTGGCTGAGGATTTTGTTCTTCCATTTCAGAGACTGTGAGCCTGATTTAAGATTTAGTTGTCAGCACATCCTCCACTACAGCAACAAAGTAATTTACTCTCTAGCCCTAACAATGGTGCTGACGACCAGATTTTGAAATGTTCATCAGCCCGGCGGACCTTTCAAGCATGGGCAGGAACTTTTGTTTAGGCTGTTCCTATCAATGCCTTGTAACTTTGACAGGTGGCTCCATCAAACATGACAGAACAATATGGCAAAGTAACGATTGTTTTTTTCCAAAAAGAAAATCACAAAGCCGGATTAAATTTTTGAAAATAAAAAAAAACAATGTTCCCCTTACGGGCATTAAAAAACTAAATTAGGTGGTGTAGGAAAGTACCATCTTGCCTGGCATGTTACCCCCATATTTCACTGTATATATGCTGTTTTAGTCTATGTGTCACTGGGACCCTGCCAGGCAGGGCCCCAGTGCTCATAAGTGTGCCCTGTATTTGTTCCCTGTGTGATGACTAACTGTCTCACTGAGGCTCTGCTAACCAGAACCTCAGTGGTTATGCTCTCTCTGCTTTCTAAATTGTCACTAACAGGCTAGTGACCAATTTCACCAATTCACATTGGCATACTGGAACACCCTTATAATTCCCTAGTATATGGTACTGAGGTACCCAGGGTATTGGGGGTTCCAGGAGATCCCTATGGGCTGCAGCATTTCTTTTGCCACCCATAGGGAGATCTGACAATTCTTACACAGGCCTGCCACTGCAGCCTGAGTGAAATAACGTCCACGTTATTTTACAGCCATTTACCACTGCACTTAAGTAACTTATAAGTCACCTATATGTCTAACCTTCACCTGGTGAAGGTTGGGTGCAAAGTTACTTAGTGTGAGGGCACCCTGGCACTAGCCAAGGTGCCCCCACATCGTTCAGGGCAAATTCCCCAGACTTTGTGAGTGCGGGGACACCATTACACGCGTGCACTGTACATAGGTCTCTACCTATGTACAGCGTCACAATGGTAACTCCGAACATGGCCATGTAATTTGTCTAGGATCATGGAATTCTGGCATTGGGGAGACAATTCCATGATTCCCCGGGTCTCTAGCATAGAACCCGGGTACTGCCAAACTGCCTTTCCCGGGGTTTCACTGCAGCTGCTGCTGCTGAAAACCCCTCAGACAGGTTTCTGCCCTCCTGGGGTCCAGCCAGGCCTGGCCTAGGAAGGCAGAACAATGGACTTCCTCTGAGAGAGGGTGTTAAACCCTCTCCCTTTGGAAATAGGTGTCAGGGCTGGGGAGGAGTAGCCTCCCCCAGCCTCTGGAAATGCTTTGATGGGTACAGATGGTGCCCATCTCTGCATAAGCCAGTCTACACCGGTTCAGGGATCCCCCAGCCCTGCTCTGGCGCGAAACTGGACAAAGGAAAGGGAGTGACCACTCCCCTGACCTTCACCTCCCAGGGGAGGTGCCCAGAGCTCCTCCAGTGTGCCCCAGACCTCTGCCATCTTGGATTCAGAGGTGTGCTGGCACACTGGACTGCTCTGAGTGGCCAGGGCCAGCAGGTTACGTCAGAGACTCCTTCTGATAGGCTCTTACCTTTCTTACTAGCCTATCCTCCTTCCTAGGTAGCCAAACCTCCTTTTCTGGCTATTTAGGGTCTCTGCTTTGGGGAATTCTTCAGATACCGAATGCAAGAGCTCACCAGAGTTCCTCTGCATCTCCCTCTTCACCTTCTGCCAAAGGATCGACCGCTGACTGCTCAGGACGCCTCCAAAACCGCAACAAAGTAGCAAAGACGACTACTGCAACCTTGTATCGCTTCATCCTGCCGGCTTTCTCGCCTTTTTCCTGGTGGTGCATGCTCTGGGGGTAGCCTGCCTCCTTCTTGCACCAGGAGCTCTGAAGAAATCTCCAGTGGGTCGACGGAATCTTCCCCCTGCAATCGCAGGCAACAAAAGACTGCATCACCGGTCCTCTGGGTCCCCTCTCAGCACGACAAGCGTGGTCCCTGGAACTCAGCAACTCTGTCCAAGTGACTCCCACAGTCCAGTGACTCTTCAGTCCAAGTTTGGTGGAGGTAAGTCCTTGCCTCCCCACACTAGACTGCATTGCTGGGTACCGCGTGATTTGCAGCTGCTCCGGCTCCTGTGCACTCTTCCAGGATTTCCTTCATGCACAGCCAAGCCTGGGTCCCCGACACTCTAACCTGCAGTGCACAACCTTCTGAGTTGTCCTCCGGCGTCGGGGGACTCCCTTTTCTGACTTCGGGTGGACTCTGGTTCACTCCTCTTCTGAGTGCCTGTTCCGGTACTTCTGCGGGTGCTGCCTGCTTCTGTGAGTGATCCCTGACTTGCTGGGTGCCCCCTTTGTCTCCTCATCCAAGTGGCGACATCCTGGTCCCTCCTGGGCCACAGCAGCTTCCAAAAACCCTAACAGCGACCCTTGCAGCTAGCAAGGCTTGTTTGCGGTCTTTGTGTGTGGAAACACCTCTGCAAGCTTCTTCACGACGTGGGACATCCATCCTCCAAAGGGGAAGTTCCTAGTGCTCTTCGTTCTTGCAGAACACAAAGCTTCTTCCATCCGGTGGCAGCTTCTTTGCACCCTCAGCTGGCATTTCCTGGGCATCTGCCCACTCTCGACACTGTCGCGACTCTTGGACTTGGTCCCCTTGTATTACAGGTACTCAGGTCTGGAAATCCACTGTTGTTGCATTGCTGGTGTTGGTCTTCCTTGCAGAATCCCCCTATCACGACTTCTGTGCTCTTTGGGGGTTGTAGGTGCACTTTACACCTACCTTACAGGGTCTTGGGGTGGGCTATTTTTCTAACCCTCACTGTTTTCTTACAGTCCCAGCGACCCTCTACAAGCTCACGTAGGTTTGAGGTCCATTCGTGGTTCGCATTCCACTTTTGGAGTATATGGTTTGTGTTGCCTCTATACCTATGTGCTCCTATTGCAATCTACTATAACTTTACACTGCTTGCATTACTTCCTTTTGCTATTACTGCATATTTTTGGTATTGTGTACATATATCTTGTGTATATTTGGCATCCTCATACTGAGGGTACTCACTGAGATACTTTTGGCATATTGCCACAAAAATAAAGTACCTTTAATTTTAGTATATCTGTGTATGGTGTTTTCTTATGATATTGTGCATATGACACCAGTGGTATAGGAGGAACTTTGCATGTCTCCTAGTTCAGCCTAAGCTGCTCTGCTTTAGCTACCTTCTATCAGCCTAAGCTGCTAGAAACACCTCTTCTACACTAATAAGGGATAACTGGACCTGGTACAGAGTGTAAGTACCCCTTGCTACCTACTACAAGCCAGGCCAGCCTCCTACAGGTGGATGTATATATAACCAAATCACTGGTGGCCCCTTACTCCATGGTGCCGTTGGACAAGTTTGACCACCCGTTGTCAAGCTATGATCTGCCCAAATCAAAATCAGGCGGGTGGACCATAATGTTGGTGGAAAGGGAACTCTGTCTCTGCCAACATTTAAATGAGGCCGTAAGTCAGAAGTAAAATGTCTGACCGGGGTGAGCCTATTTTTTGGATCTGACCCATGCTCCATCATGGTCAGCCATAAAGTGCACTTAGGTATTGATCCAGTGCAACCAGATGACCATGGTTGGCGCCTAATCCTTTTTGTACTACTTTTATTTAAACCTTTATTAATTCATATTTCTGTTTCCCCTTATTGAATGTTTTGCCATTTTGTACATTAAATTATTTTCTGTTTTTATAAAATGGCGGTGGGTCAGTTTTGCTGTGTTTTCAACTATTTAACTGCTTTGGTACTTTTAAGTGCTTTACATATTTTCTTAAGTTAAGCCTATCTGCTCTGTGCCAAAGCTACCAGGAGTTGAGCGCAGGTTTAAATTACTGAGCCTTTTACTGGACCTAACAAGAATATTGACATTATTACTTGTGGTGGACTACCAAACGCGCTGTTAGACTTGGCATCCTTGGCGTGGACTCCTCTAAACTTTTGCCTCTGTTTCTCAGTTTGTTGATGTGTGCTGGACTCTCTTTTTGCTGTTTAAAACATATGTGTAATTGGCGTATCCATGAATGGCATATTTGATTTACTAGTATGTGCCTAGTAGAGTACACTAGAGGTGCCCACGGCCTGTAAATCTAATGCTACTATTGGGCCTGCAACACTAGTTGTCCCCCCCCACATTAGTAACCCTGTAAACATGTCTCAGACCTGCCACTGCAGTGTCTGTGTGTGCAGCTTTAAACTGCCAATTCAACTTGGCAAGTGTACCCACTTGCCAGGCCTAAACCTTCCCTTTTTCTACTTGTAAGGCATCCTTATGGTAGGCCCTAGGTAGCCCCATGGCCAGGGTGCAGTGTATGTTTAAGGTAGGACATATTCTGGTGTGTTTTATATGACCCAACAGTAAAATACTGCCAAATTCGATTTTCACTGTTACAAGGCCTATCTCTTTCATAGGATAATATGGGGGCTGCCTTTAAATATTGCATATTGCATAGTCCCTTTGGGAGCAGATAGGAATAAGGAGTTTAGGGTCTCTGAGCCTCACCTCCACCGCTCCGCAACAAGGACTCAACGCCTCTTTGTGATGCCTCCGCTCCTTCGCTCTGCAGCACCAGAACCGACACCAGCTCGGATCCAGCGACACCGCCATTCCCGACTCCGTGCACAAGCTTGTTTTCGCATTTCACTGAGGTACTGTACCTGGGTGTCTGCGTGACTCCGTGACCGGCACCATTGGCGTCAGATTGTTGGGAATGACTCTGTCATGATGCTGTGATATCCCCTCATCAAAGCATTTATGTTTCTAAGCGCTTTTTTTTTGTTTAATCTTTCAAAATTCTTAGCTGGACTTGTGTATGTCAGATTTTTGCTGTTTTGGTCTTGTTTTGTTCAGATAAATATTGGCTACATGTTCCTAACATGGTGTTGAGTCATTTTGTAGTGTTTTCACTGTAATACTGTGTGTGTTGGTACAAATATGTGTGTGTTGGTAAAAATACTTTACACATTATCTATGAAGTTAAGCCTACCTGCATGTGCCAAGCTACCAAGGAGGTGAGCGGGGGTTAACTGAGTGTGATTCTCCTTTACCCTGACTAGAGTGAGGGTCCTTGCTTGGACAGGGGGTAGCCTGACTGCCAACAAAATACCCCATTTCTGACAATGCTGATCAGCAGTGAGGATTTGAACTTGTATTTGTACTTGACATACAGTGATTAAGTGTACACTACTGTTTCCAGTGCAGACCATTACGTGACCATATGCAACTTGTTTTGTTTTGGATTTTTCCCTACTTCCACATTTTTGGTAATCTCTTGTAATCTTTGAACTCTCTTTGGGAATTCTTTTTCTGCCTTGGAACTTTGCACTTTTTTTGATTCATCATCATGTACCAAAATGGAAATGCGCCAGCTGGAGCTGTTTTTGAATTAGGGAAACTGGAGAGTTACAGTTGCTCAACTGAAACAGTTCTGTAAGGGTCTTGCCTGCCCCATTAGGAGCACCACCAGGAATGAGGAGCTGCAAAAGGCACTGAGGGCCTGGGTGACAGCCAAGGAAGCTGGAGGACACACAGAGGACGAGGATGGGGGTGAGGAGTAGGAGGCGCAGAGTATTCACAATGGTATGGTGGGTGGACCTGTTATGCTTGGGGGGAGGGTCTCCTGGGCAGGTGGCAGTGTGTCATTCAAGGGTCGGACTCCTGAAGAGTTGCAGGACAGACAGCAGAGGGCTCACCAGTTGGAGTTGGAAAAGATAAGGATGGCCACAGAAGCGAAAAAGTTACTGCTGGCTCATGAGCTCAGCTTGAGGGAGCCGGATCAGAGGAGCCAGTCCAGAAGGGATGGTGGCAGCAGTACGACAGTGCACTCTGAGGGGGGGTGCACATTCCTAAAGACCTAGTAAAGGACTACAAGAGGGAGGATGACATATTCTTGTGGTTTAAGGGGTATGAGTCTGCTCTCCCCATGAATCTGGTCCCTGAAGAACATTGGGGGGCGGGTCTGTGGAAGCAGTTTGAGGTAGAGGGGAGGGATACTCTGACATCCTTAGGGGATCCTCAGGGGCTCACTTACTCCTTCATGAAGGACTCCCTACTCAGAAGGTATGGTCTCACCTCCAAGGAGTACAAGTACAAGTTTAGGTCTTATAAGAGGAAGGAATCCCAAACATAGTTGAAATGTGTTGATTCTTTTTGCAGGTCAATGGATGGTTGGGTGAAGGGCAGTAAGGTAACAACGTTTGAAGGGATGTACAATTTGATTGCTTGGGAGCATTTGTATAGTCTTTGTTTTCCAGAGCTGCACCAGCACCTAATTGACAGCAAGCTGACTGACCCCAGGAAGCTTGCGCAGGAAGCGGACCGTTGGGAGAGCACCAGGGTCCAGAAGAGGTATGGGGGAGACCACGCCAAGGGTAGGCTGGGTCCCGCTCAGAAGAAAGGGGGGGTAAGGGTAAACAGGGGGAGTTCTCTAAAGGGCCCCAGTCAAGTTCCCAGGGTAAGAATTCGCAACCCCCCAGTAAGAGGAAACCATGGTTCTCCAAAGGGAAACCTGTGGAGGGGGCTCCCCGCAAGTGTTATGCATGTGACCAGGTGGGTCATGTGAGAGGGGATCCCAAATGTCCCAAGGGTACACGGGCACCCACTGGTGCTCAGTCACAGGGTTTGGCCAGTGTAGCATTCGGGGAGGAGTTGGTTCCAGGTGGGTGAGAGCCAGCTCAAATGACCTTTGTCTCACTAGGGGACAGTGAGATGGTCCAGAGAACCCTAGTGTCTAAGAAGTGCTGGCAGTGGGTGACCATCAATGGACAGAGGGTGGAGGCTCTGAGAGACACAGGAGCCAGTGTGACAACAGTGAGGAGTCACCTGGTTTCTGAAGAGCAGATAGTTCTCTGTGTACTTCACCAAGTAATTGCAGTGGACAACCCAGAGTGCCTGTGTAGAGTGTTGCAGGTTCCCTTTGAATAGGGGGGGTCTCAGGTTCCTTGAAAGTAGCTGCAAGTCCAACCATGCCTGTGGATTCTTTCCTTGGTTATGACCTGGAGGATTCCCCTAGGAAGGAGGTGGAACACAGGTCACACGTGGAGATGTTGGGTTTGCGTATCTACGTGGTCGATGGCAGCCCGTCAGGGTGGTCAGAAGCCCCTGCAGCCTGCAATAGTGGCCCAGGGGTCTGCCAAAAGGAGGAAGGGCAAAGGGTGCAGGAAAATGGCCCCAGAAGTTCCCATTAGCTGGGAGGAGGCAGAGCCTGAGGGTGATGCCCCGGGCCTACAGGGGAACAGGTGGCTGAGCTGGGGGAGGTCCCTGAGCTGTCACAGTGGCAGCAGGAAGGGGGACCCACCATGGAGACGTTCTGTGAGGCACAGAGAGTATGCCCTACTCTGGAGGGTTTGGGGCAGCAGGCTGAAGACCAGGAGGCTGACAAGGAATCAGGATCTCACCTGATTTATTGGGAGGACGGCCTCCTGTATAGTGAGCCTAAGGTTGCTGAGCCTGGATCGGCCTGTGTGCTGGTGGTACTCCAGTGCTCCAGAGCCTTTCTACTGGGTCTGGCTCATGATGTGCCTTTAGCTGGACATTTTGGGCAAGACAAGACCTTTGACAGGCTTTTGACCCACTTTTACTGGACCCTAATCGCAGGCACACACATGCTCATTGTAGGTCTTGCCAAACTTGTCAGGCAAGTGGCAAGAGTGGGGGGAAATGCAAGGCTCCTCTCCAACCTTTTCCAGTGGTTAGTATCCCCTTTGAAAGCGTTGGTATTGACATTATGGGGCCTCTGGAGCCCAAGACAGCCATGGGCAACAGATTTATCCTGATGGTGGTGGACCATGCCATCGGTACCCAGAAGCCATTCCTCTGAGGTAAATCACCTCCCCTGTAGTGGGTTGTGCACCTGATAGGGGTTTTTGCCTGCATGGGGTTCCCCAAGGAAGTGGTATCTCATTGGGGTACAAACTTCATATTTACTTATATTAAGTCTCTGTGGCAGGAGTGTGGGGTAACATATAAGTTCACCACTCCTTACCACCCCCAAAGCAATGGGCTGGTTGAAAGGTTCAACCACACCTTGAATGGCATGATTATGGGCTTGCCAGAGCCCTTGAGGCATAAGTGGGACATCCTCTTACCGTGCCTTCTGTTCGTCTACAGGGAGGTGCCTCAAAAATGGCTTTGCTTTAGTTGTTTTGAGTTACTGTATGGCCACCCTGACAGGGGACCTTTGAGTCTGGTGAAGGAGGGCTTAGAGAAAGTCCCCAGTAAACCTTCCCAGGATGTATTCAGTTACATGATGGCCCTTAGAAACCAGACTGCCTGCTTCAGAGCTCTCGCACAAGAGAACTTAGAAGCAAGGCAAGAAGACATGAAACAGTGGAATAACCAGAATGCCACTCTAGTCGAGTTTCAACCTGAATAGAAAGTGTGGTTGATGGTGCAAGTGGAGCCTAGGGCACTCTAGGACAAGTGGACGGGTTCATTTGAGGTAGTGGAGCGCAAAAGCGAGGTCACCTACCTAGTGAACTTGCGCAATCCCAGGAACCCCTTGACGGTACTGCATGTAAACCGCCTCAAGCTGCACTTTGAGTGGACTGAATTGTCTATGCTCCTAGCAACAGATGATGGGGTGGAGGAAGAGAGTGAGCCTCTTCCTGACCTCCTGTCTACTGGAGAGACGGATGGGTCTGTGGAGGGAGTGAACATCTCCCCCTGCTTGACCTCAGAACAACGCCAGGTGTTGGGTCAGTTCTCCTTGATTCCAGGGGTCACACACTTGTGTACACATGATGTGGACACTGGGGACAGTACACCTGTTAAACAGAAGGTTTACAGGGTGACTGATACGGCAAGGGCTAGCATCAAAGATTAAGTATCAAAGATGTTAACCCTAGGGGTAATTGAGTTTTCTAGTAGTCCTTGGGCCAGCCCTGTGGTCTTGGTCCTGAAGGCTGCTGCAGCTGGTGCCACACCAGAACTCCGGTTCTGTATGGATTACCGGGATCTCAATGTGGTCACTATAACTGACACGCACCTCATCCCCTGAGCTGATTAGCTCGTTGATCGGTTAGGAGATGCCAAGTACCTTAGTACCTTTGATTTGACGTCTGGGTTTTGGCAGATTGCCTTAACTGAGGGGTCCAAGGAGAGGTTAGCATTTTCTCCCACAGATGGGAACCACCAGTTTAAAGTAATGCCAATTGGGATGAAAAATGCCCCTGCACCTTTCAGAGGTTAGTCAACCAGGTGTTGGCTGGACTGGATGATTTCAGTGTAGAGTGTTGAAGGCCCTGCAACAGGCAGGCCTCACTATTAAGGCAAGCAAGTGCCAAATAGGGTAGGGTTCAGTGGTGTATTTGGGACACCAGGTAGGGAGTGGCCAGGTGGCACTCCTACAGCCACAAATTGACACCATTCTGGCATGGGAGCCTCCCAAGACCTAGACTGAGGTGAGGGCCTTTTTGGGTCTCACTGGCTATTACAGACAGGTTGTCAAGTGGTATGGCACCATTGTTGCCCCTTTGAATGAGTTGACTTCTAAGAAGCAACCAAGGAAGGTGATCTGGATAGAGTCTTGCCAGACCACTTTTGATGCCCTGAAGGCTGCCATGTGCACAGCACCTGTGCTGAAGGCACCTGATTTCTCCAAGGAGTTTGTTGTGCAGACTGACGCCTCAGAGCATGGTGCATATTCCCTTTGAGAACAGACAGGAATATGGAGTTTAGGGTCTCTGTGCTCACAATTTAAACATAAATATTTTAGTGAAGGTTGTTTTTAGATTGTGTATTTGAAAATGCCACTTTTAGAAAGTAGGCATTTTCTTCATTAAACCATTCTGTGACTCTGCCTGTTTGTGGATTCCCTGTCTGGGTCAGTTTGACAGTTGGGCTGTTTGCACCTCTCCTTTAGACAGTGACACAAAAGGGAGCTGGGGTGTAACCTGCATATCCTGATGAGCCATCTGGGCTGGAAGGGAGGAGTGGTCACTTACACCTCAATGGGCTGTGCCTGCCCTCGCACGATGCAGTCTCCGACCCCCCTGGTGTGTGTCTATGGCCTTGCCTGGGCAAGGCAGGATCTTACAGACAAGAGAAACTTTTCTTTGAAGTTTGCCTCCTTCAAAGGCAGAAAAGGGTATAAGTATTGGACCCAAAACCCCTGAAAATTAGATCACTACTGGATTCAAGATGAACCTCAGCCAAGGACAAGAGATGAAGAGCGGAGGAGTAGTGCTGTCCCTGTCTGTGACTGTGCTTTGTTGGGCTATCCTGCAGTTGCTGCTTCTGCCTGTGAAAGGGGACAAAGACTGGACTTTGTGGTATATTCCTGCTTGTGAAGAATCTCCAAGGGCTTGGACTGAGCTTGTCCCCTGTTCTGAAGTCTCAGGGCCATCAAAGTCTTTCTCTGCCAGCACCTAGACTCTCTGCTGAGACTCCTGCCCTGCCAAGTGGTGCCTAATCCAGTCCCTGGGCCCTTGAAAGGAGAAGCTGCTGAAAAACCAAGACAATTCAAGAAAACCAACTTCAGACGATTCCGGACCAACGCCGCTGACAAATTATGTGACGCTGCCTACAACCAAAGCTGTGTTCTTCACTGGAGTGCGACGACCCCGCAGGCCCGACACCGCTGCAACCCTGCCGAAGTCCATGACTCCGTAGAAGTCACTGTACCACGCCATGACTGCCGGATATCGACTCTGTCTGAAGTGCGCTGATTCATTGTTTCGCACTGATGCTGTCTCACCTCCACCGCTTCGCAGCAAGAACCCAACGCCTCTTCGTGACTCCTCCAACTTAGATCCAGTGACGCTGTGATCTCTGACTCCGTGCACCAGCTTGTTTTCACATTTCACTAAGGTACTGTACCTGGGGGTCTGCGTGACCCCGTGACCGGCGCCATTGGCGTACATTGTTGTGAACGACTCCATCACAACGTCGTGATATCACCTCATCGAATCGTTTATCTGTCTAAGCGCTATTTTTGCATTTTAACTTCAAAAATTCATAACTGGACTTGTGTATGTTGGAGGTTTGTCATTTTGGTCTTGTTTTGTTCAGATAAATATTGCCTATTATTCCTAACCTGTTGTTGAGTCATTTTGTAGTGTTTTCACTGTATTACTCTGTGTGTTGGTACAGATACTTTACAAATTGTCTGTGGAGTTTAGCCTATGTGCACGTGTCAAGCTACCAAGGGGGTGAGCAGGGGTTAACTGAGTGTGATTCTCCTTTACCCTGACTAATGTGATGGTCCTTGCTTGGACAGGGTGTAACCTTACTGCCAACCAAAGACCCCATTTCTAACACACGCCAACTAATAATCCACATTCTTTATATATGGTTTCGTTTTCTGAGCTGGTGCAGTTGACCGGAGGAAGAGCTTGTCAGTTTAGTGATGTGAACTTTTAGATTTAGATTAAGGTCTATAGTAAAACCAAGAGCTTTGGCATGATGCACCAGAGAGGGAACATTCCTAGTGGGTGTACAGATTCTATCCATCTATGTACTAAAGGTGAGGAGTCACTGAATATGAAGTAGCATGGCCAGCTGTAAAGCTATCTTCTTGGGTATGCTTAGACACTCACCAGAGAACTATAATTGGTCTAGAGTCAGACACATATCAATATTTTTTTAAAGACTGTCTTAGGGTGCACCCTAGCAATAGGCTAGACATCAGAATCCTCTGTGTGGATCACTGAGCCTAAAGAAAATCTGTCTACCAGCTCCACAGTCTAGCATACCTCTATATAAACCAGCCAGAGAGCTGCATTTCATCAACAGCACACTTGATCAGCTTGACCATATAGAGGCAAGAATATGGTGGAATTTGCTATGGTTACCAGGTGCAGTGGAATTCAATGCCCAGCACCAAATCATCCTTTATGAATTAGGGAGGTGCTTCCATAGAGGCTGGCCAATCCATTGCGGCCACTCTACAATACTGGAGTGAATGGTACCTCAAATAAGCAGCACTGCATTGTGTGAAACTGTAGATATGCATACAGGTATTAATTATGGGTTAATTTGTGTGGTACTTGCTAGAAGGGTGGCTTGGTGAGCTCAAAATTTGACAGATGCAGTGTTCTGGAAGTCACGTGTTTCAGTATTGGCAGGGCAGACTCGGCCGGTCGTCCTTCTAAGAGGGTTAAATTGAGTATCAGAAACTGGACAATAGCAACGCATGTTAATTTACAGTGTTTAGAAATAGTAAGAAGGTATTTTACACTGTAGAAAAACAAATTAATATGAAATGAGCAAATTGCAAGAAGCTTTTTTGTGACCATGGACTGTATCACATAAAGGGGCATATTTACAAAGAACTGGTGCAGTGCGGAGCCAAAATTGGCAGCGCCACTCTGCGTCAGTTCTGAAATGCAGGAATGCACTGCATTTACAAAAAATACGGCACATCCCTGTGTTTCCTCCTGCGCCGGTGCTAAATTAGCTGCTGAGCACCAACTCAGTCACCCTTGCGCCATGGGGCAAGGATGGCTGCATTGCGGGAGAGATTTTTTTGTGCAGAAAGGGACACCTTCCTGCACAAAAACAATCTTCAATGGCAATTTGCTGTTTCTATGTGTTGATTAATGCATTTCTCCTTGTTGCGCCTTCCGTACTGCCACAGATTTACAATTTCTTGTAAATCTGGGGCAGTGTCAAAATGCAATGGGTGTTGCTGTGGAACGCCTACAGCAACACACATTGCACGCCCCTTCCATGCAAAGTGCTGCCTGTGAAGGGGCCATATTTACAAGGTGGCGTTAAGCCACAAAAAGTGGCTTGATGCCAACTTGTAAACACAGCACAGTGCACAGCACCATCGGAGAGTCACAAAAAGTGATGCTACGGTGGCGCTAGGGGCTTGTAAATATGCCCCAAAGAGAGCAACTGAAGTGCTAGATGAAACCAGGTCTCTGCTTACTGGTGTATAGAATAGTTGAAAAGCTTGAGCAGTTGTAGCTTCCCACCTAGTGGTGAATGGTTGTCTAACACTGGAATTGTAAAGACATTAGATGCTTTTCAGCGGAAATGTAGCAGCATTTGTGGACATCTCTAAACTAAACAACAAAACCCAGCACAATGACACAGCATAAAGCAAAATAACAAAACGCCTAACATAACAGAGCACAGCATAACAAAACGGTCAAAACAGAATGCAACATATCACAGCGCAAAGCAATGAAATAATGAAGCACAAAAACACAGTAGCAGAACATAGAATACAACTCGTAACGAACTCAACAAAATACAACACAATGAACACGCACAAACATTCTAGCCACACATTAGCACTTCCAGAAATCTGCTTTTGTAGAATGGTTGTAAAGATGGTTGTAAAGATGTTAGAATCAAGAAGTCAGTGAACGCGTGATTGAGTCAGCCTTCCCAGACACCAAGGCTGGATCGAGCCTGTGACTGCAGGCTTGACTGGTGATGTATTTGTCGATATATTTTCCATAGTTTCAGTGTGTCGCAGGCTGAAAACACAACAGTGATTCACGGGCGAAACTCAAGACTGCTTCAGTGACATTCCACACGAATGAGCTAATTTCAGGAACCCCCAGGCCCGAATATAGCTGCATAAAATAACATAAAACATATGTGCGCGTCTATTAGCCGCCTTTTGAAGTTGAGTGCGCTTCTGTATTTGTATATCGTCAAACAAATGCATCCCTTTTTAACTCTGTCAGATGGGACAGATATGTATTTTCGTCGGTTTGTTTAAGTGACTATTTCCTCCTCCCAGGGATCGTATCGCTTTACCTTCCACGATTGTAATCTCCCTCTGTTTGGCAGATGCAGCACAGGTGCTGTTTTCGGTCGTCCAGGTACACCTTGCCACTCATTTCAATACAGTGTGTTTGCACAACAAAAGCCTGTGTATACGTAAGCCCTTCCGAGTAGAGGCCCCGAAGAGGAGACGTATTTTTTCTAGTGTGAACAAGCACTCAGAGCTTCTCCACACTGGTCCGAATAGGAACTTTGAACAATGTTGGACTGAACAACGTGAAGCAAAAATGAACTTGCTTCAGCCATTACAGATGTGATTCTGTCATCACATGGTCAACTTTGCCCATATGATATGGTGTTACTTTTCCTGACATACTTGCCAACACTCTCGATTTAATTAAAAGGTTCAACATTTCAAGCCACAAATTGCTTTATTTTTAGCTTCCAAATTCCTTCACTTCAATGCAAATTATTTATTTTTTCCCTAAGGCCCTGAATCTGTTTCCAAATGATGGCATGCTCATCAAATACGGGCACACAAATTCCTGTGGTGGCGATTCTGGGCACTACCAGGGTGTTGGACATGTACGGTCATCTCCAAACGTTTTGCCTTCACCCTTCCTGTTTTCTGAACCCATTTCAGTTGGCTTTTAGGAATCTGGGCACTTTTAGCACTGCTAACCAGTGCTAACATGCTTGTGCTCACTCCTAAAAATATGGTACAATTAGCCTACCATGATTGCCACATTTAATTTATCTATACGTCCCTAGTAAAGTCATACAAACTATACCCAGGACCTGTAAATTAAAATACTACTGGGCCTGCAGCACTTACGGTTCAACCCACTTAACTAGCCCTTTAAAAATGCTCAGCCTGCCATTGCAGCCTGCATGCAGTTTGAAACTGCTGATTCATCCTGACAAAATAGACCTTTGCCCGGCCTGAAACTCCCTTTTTAATACATATGTCACCCCTTAGGTAGGTCATAAACAGCCCATACAACAGGGTGCAGTGTGAACAAGTTGGATATGTGCTTTAAAGTTTTACATGTCCTGGTAGTGAAAATCTCCTCAATTCGACTGTGAGGACTACATTTCCCATTGGTTAACATTGGGTTACCTTATTACATTTAATAAGTAATAACTTTTGTTTGGGAACAGGGAAAAATGTCATGTTTGGTCTATAAAGAATTATAATTTAAAATCCTCTTTCATGGTAAAGTCAGATTTTAAGTCAGACTTCTGAAAATGACACTTTTAGAGAGTTGGGACTTTGTTGTCCTAACCATTTTGTGCCTACAGCTTGTGTCCTGGATCACCTGACCGTGACTAGTGTGACACTTGGCCTTTGTGTATTCATCCCAGACAGTGAGACGAAGTGGAGCTAGCTGTTGACACAATGGACCATCATGCCAGGATGGAAGGTGTGGAGCTGTTCTTTACCCCACATACATTTCAAAGGAGCTGCCTCAGGACACCCAGTAAGAACTTCACACTAGTCATTTGTCACCCCAGACCACTTGGATCTGGACGCCAGGAAGGAAATTCCAAAACCATCTGTGCGAAGGGGAGGGGAACTCCAGACGTTTCTTCCACTTCAAAGCTGGCACCAAGTATACAAATAGGACCCTGAGACCCACTTATCAGGTTATTCCTGCACATGCAGAGAACACTGAAAATGCCTGTCTAGGACTTCAGAGGACTGCCCTGCTGCTTGAGGCCTGCTTTCCACTTCAAAGGACTGTCCTACTGCTACCAGAGGACTGCCCTTTTCATGAAGCCTACCTTGAACACCCAGAGGACTTCCCTGCTGATGGAGGATTGCCTTGCTGCTTGAACCCAGGACCACCAGACAGAGCAACTCCAAAGACTAGTTGACTGACCTCATGTTTTGAGCTACAGGGACAAAAAGATCCAACTTGAACCCTGCACTTGGACCCTGCCTTAAGTTAGCCCTGCTCTCCAAGTGGTACCCATCCATTCCTGGATGGGCACAACTCACAACTCCATTTCTACTGATTAGATTTTTATCATTTTGATGTCAAATAATTTATTAAAGTTTACTCTATTTTTCTAAATGGGTGTGGGATTTTCTTGTGTGATATTTCCACCTCAATACTGTTTAGGTGCTGCAAAAATACTTTACATATTGCTTCTAAGTGAAGCCTGGCTGCTTTTGTGCCAAACTACGTGTGGATTAAGCACATGTTAATTTAGAGACTTTTGTGGTTCACCGTAACAGGGATTGTGGTTGTTGCTTGAAAAGGGTTCCCACCTCTCAACCAAAAACCTGATTCCTAACACAGGGGTAGCAAAATTGACATCCCATGCCATTTGGCTGCAGTGATATGACTGATTTGAACCTTTGTTGTCCCACTTATCTCAGCAAGAGGACATAAACAGGGTTTTAAGGAACCTGTGTATTTTCTCTTCCTGCTGCTATTTTCTTGACACCTAAGGTCAACGAAGGTACCAAAGCTCGACCAGGGGTACTAATACTCTACCCAATACCCGTACCTAACCTTAATAAACATCCATGTGCAAGTTACAGCAAGCTTGTTTTGGCTGAAAAAAACAGTACTCATGGAATGTCACCTCAATGACATGGATACTTTACCAGATAAAAATTGCCCTTGTTTTCGAGAGTGGAGTATTTGAAAATGTTCATAACGAGGCACAAATAAATATTTTACACCATGTTTAAGTTCATTTTAACCATCTTTTAGAATATATACATAATTCAACTTTCCAATATTAAATAATTATCTGCATAGCAGGACTGTCTTCAGTAAGATCCAGAACTCTCATTTATTGAGATAAAATATAATCTGCCAATAAAAAAAAACACCAGATTATGAAAAACTTTGTTTATCTCTCCCTTACTCGACTGCTTCCTGAGCCAGGACCCTATGTTGCAGAGGACAGAACAGAAAGGGTTGGGCAGGATCAATTGGTTTATTGCTCAAAGTGTGTGTAGGAGCTGATTGTAGTAAACTAAGTGTTAGAAATGGAGTCTCTGGTTGGCAGTCAGTTTGCACTCTATCCAAGCAGGGACCCTCACTCTATCCAGGGTAAGGGAGTTACACTTCTAAGACAACCCCTGCTCACCCCCTTGGTAGCTTGGCACAAGCAGTCAGGCTTATCTCAAAGGCAGTGTGTAAAGTATTTGTACCAACACACACAGAAATACAGTAAAAGCACTACATAAAGGACACCACACCAGTGTAGAAAAATAGGCAACAAGTTATGAATTTTTAAATTAAAAAATAGTCTTACTCCATAGAAAACAAGGGAAATGTTGTTGTTACACAAAGTACCTGGTATGTGCCCAAAATAAAGCCACACGGATGAACGTGGATCAGAAAAGTCAGCGATGCGTCGATTCCTTACTCGCAAGTGAGGCCGTGCGTCCTTTCTTCTCCGGTCGGGTAGGTATTGGATCCACGTCAGTTTACGATGATTTTGAAGCTCAGCGATGATGCATGAGAAATCCGGCTGCATGGTGATGGCAAACCGGGCTGCTTGGGGTTTGCATCATTTTCAGCAGCTGCAAGCGGGTGTTCCGTCGTTTCTCCAGCCGCGATGCAGGTGATGTATTGATTTCTCAGCCGCAATGCAAGTTGTGCATCGATTTCAGGTGGGTGGCGTGTCATTTCTACAGCCACGTTGCAGATGGTACATTGAAATTTTCCTCTCACAACTTCCTGTGCGTGGATTTCAGTTCTTGTTCTACCAGCTTCACCTTTCAGGGGCCCAGGGACTGGATAGGGCACCACTTTGCAGGGCAGGAGTCTCACTACAGTCCAGATGCTGGCAAAGGAAGTATTTGATGGCCTTGAGACTTCAAAACAGGAGGCAAGCTCAACCCAAGCCCTTGGAGACAATTCACAAGCAGGAATATACCACAAATTCCAGTCTTCGTCCTCTTTCAGCCAGAAGCAGCAACTTCAGGCCAACCTAGCAAAGCACAGTCACAGGAAAAGGGACAGTACTCCTCCTCCAGCTCTTCAGCTCTTCTCCTTGGCAGAGGTTCCTCTTGGTTTCAGAAGGAATCTAAAAATATAGGGTTTTGGGTCCACTACTTATACCTCTTTCTGCCTTTGAAGTAGGCAAACTTCAAAGGAAAGTCTCTTTTGTTCACAAGATCCTGCCTTGCCCAGGCCTGGCTCCAGACACACACCAGGGGGTTGGAGACTGCAATGTGTGAGGGCAGGCATAGCCCATTCAGGTGTAAGTGACAACTCCTCCCTCCACCCTAGCTCAGATGGCTCATTAGGATATGCTGGCTATACCCCAGCTCCCTTTGTGTCACTGTCTATTGGAGATTCACAAACAGCCCAACTGTCAGTCTGACCCGGACAGGGAATACACAAGCAGGCAGTGTCACAGAGTAGCTTAAACAAGAAACTGCCCACTTTCTAAAAGTGGCATTTTCAAAGAGGCAATTTAAAAACCAGCTTTACCAAAATGTGTATTTTTAAATTGTGAGTTCAGGGACTCCAAGGTCCATACATGGATAAAAAGGGAAGATTTGGCCTTGGTAAGTGGGTACACTTGCAGGTTGAATTGGCAGTTTAAAACTGCACACACATGCACTGCAGTGGCAGGCCTGAGCCATGTTTACAGGGCTACTCACGTGGGTGGCACAATCAGAGCTGCAGGCCCGCTAGTAGCATTTGCTTCACAGTCCCTGGGCACCTCTAGTGCAAATCCAGATTTACGTCAAATTTTAACGCCTGGGTCAGGCAGGCGTTAAAATGAGGCAAACACATCACTACTTAAGAAGAAACACATTCAAGAAACATCATAGCCCAAAAGGATAACATGGAGGTGCTACTGATGCAGCTTGCTAGAGGACGCAGAGCACAGGACCAACAGCAGCAGCTGCCACCACCCCAACGTGGCCCCCAAAGGCAACGCAGAAGGCAGGAGAGGGTCTTCAGGGACAGGATAACCCTCCATGGCCTCAGGGAACAGGACATTATCCAGAGGTACAGACTCAACTGGGAAGACATACAGCAGCTGCTGTGCCAAATTGAGCCACAAATAACAGCCAGCCTGCAGACACCACACATTATACCACAGGTGACCAAGCTGCTAGCTGTCCTGCATATGTTGGCAAGTGGCTCCTTCCAAACAACGGGTGCCCTGGTCACTGGGGTATCACAGCTCTCATTCTCCACCTTCCTGACCAAGGTCTTAGATACCATCATCTCCCCTACACTCCGCCACATCAGCTTCCCCAACACCCAGCAGAAGCAGCAGGAGATCAAACAGTGGTTTTATCAAATCCATGGCTTCCCGCATGTGCCTTGTGCAATTGACTGCAACTATGTCTGGATCCTACCACATGCAGCAACAGAGCATCTATTCTGGAACAGAAAGCACACCCACTCCATCAATGTGCAGGCCATAGTTGACCACTAGGGATTGTTTACCAACATCTTGGCCAAGTATCCTGGGAGTGTACATGATTCCTTCATATTCTGCCACAGCACGATAAATCAGCACTTCCAGGATGGACAATATGACACACAATACACACACCACTACATTGACACGTGGGCAGGAAGACACTGAGTTGTGACACAGGTAGTTACGTTGTACACCCTGATACAATGGGATACACACCTTTGGACAAATGACGGCTGCTACAAACATTAGCTGCCACTCTAGAGCTACAAGGTAACAGTGACAATGACATTGCCTGCACTGGAAGTACAACTTGGAAGATGAACCATTTACAGTTACATTAGGCCACATGGTCAATCCGAAAACCTCCCGAGCAATATGTAACGGTGAAGGGGTGTGCAATGTGTGTTGCTGCATATCTAACACCATGAGACACATAGTATGATGATGCTGACTCACATGTAGGTCACATGGAAATACTGAGGCAGTCCCAACATCATACATCACTCCTGGGGTGCCGTTACCAGGTAGCAATAAGGAAGTGGACTGTGCTATGAACACATATTGATGTGCCATTAATGCAAACTGTACAGTGCTGCACACACTGAAAGAGCCAATTGTCCATCAAAATAACATATGTACAGGGATCTGGCCCTTCCTGCACAGATACATCCACCCCCACAAGGCAGTTAGCCAGGTTTTCCCGAGCAAGTTTGGTAGTGCAGGTGCACGGTTGCACATGAGCCACTGGTAGAGGAAACAACAAAGGGTTGTGCCTTGTCAATACTGAACACCTCAGTGCTGCTAACTTATGGAGATGTGTTGTGCATTGTCACCAAGGCAAATCAAAGGGCCTCACTGTTGCATTTCATCTGCAATGACATATGTCTAATTGGATGGGATGTCCAGGCCATGTAGTGCAACCATGTTACCACCACATTGGAATCTATTGTGCGTGTGTAAGTATCATGTCCCCTCCAGTGAAAGCACACTAAAACATGTTGGACACTGCACAACGCATGGTACATACATACTGACCAGACGTTTGGAAACAAAATCATAGATCCCAGGTCAATGACCCAAACACAAGTTGTCAAGTCAAACAACGCACTGCAAAAAAAAAAGACACAGAAGTCCAGGATCTCACACAATACCACAAACACATATGAATCACAGACGACACAAGATATCAACTGCCATGCTACATGACATTCCTGTTGCAAGCACTAACAAAATACTCACTCCTATTATCTTTTGCAGCGGATCAGGGTTGTGGGATCCAGCCATGGATCATGACCCCTTTCCCCAATCCAAGCACAGCAATAGAGTGTGCCTATAATGAGGCACATCGGAGGACACGCACCCTTGTAGGAAGTCCAGATTCAGGTGCCTGGACATCACAGGAGGCAGCCTCCTATATGCCCCACACATTATTTGCAAAATCATACTTACATGTGCTATCCTGCACAACATTTGTGTGAGGAGAACGTCACACTATATGAGCCCGAGCAAGAACTGCCTGAGGAGGAGGAGGATGGTGCCAGGGTAAATGAGGGGGAACATCAAAACACAGCTGCAGGAATGCGCCACAAATTGCTCAAAATGTTTTCAACCAATAGTCACTCTACACACCTTGTTAGTATATGTAATTAAACACCTTACTTGATCACACAATCCTGCTCTGGTTTCTTCTTTCTCCATCACATGTACTTTAGGAATATGAGTATTAGTTCAGGGAGCATGTTACAAAGACAAATCTGACTACTTCTGATGCAACGTAACATGTGATGTGTATGAATGTACAGCAAACATCACACACACATATAAAAAATGCTCATCTTTTGAATTTCACATATGAAGGACAAAATCAATGGACCACAGCATAACACACATCCACATTGCCAACATGGTCTACTGTAGCACATGACACACAACTATGACATCTCCAATCATAAGGTAAATTAGCACCCCATACATGAGGCAGTGGATGTGAAATATCAGTGGAAACAGGAATGTATGAACAGACCCCTGACATTAGTAAGTGTGACATTTGCAATCTCTGCAAGAAGTTTGTGTGACAAGAGGGGCATCAATTCTGAAAATGGATAGCATGAGTGTCCCAGGTAAGACAAGCAATGTTCACAACACATTCCCTGCGCAGTCCATCCCTGGAAATAAGTCCTACCACTGCCATGTGTTAAGTCTCTGCCCTCCCATCCGTAGAGGGTGCTGTAAACGGACTATCTGTACCCTAGGAATCATCATTAACACTCACACAGAGTCCCTTTCTGACTTCTGTTTGCTTCCCTTTTGCATATGGCATGCTATAGAAGTAGTACATTAACTTCCATGGACTTCAGGTCCCGTAATGCACTGCCTGATAGTCGGTACTACCTGTAATCTTCTGTCCATTGCTTCCTATGGGAAAAGTCTGGTTTGTCCCTTTATATGGATTCTCTCCTCCAGGACTTGTGAGAGACTGAAGCTGCACACGCCTGTGACCTCTCTTGTGCAGCCTAGCCATGTGACTCTGCCCTGGGCTTGCTGCCTCCTGGATGCTTAGAAGCTGCCATTCCCTGAACCTCCTCGTCGTGCATTGGAGTACAATTAATTTATGTTCCAGACCCCTTGTTGGATTGTGTTACAGTCCTGATTATGCCTGAACCTGCTCTCTGTTTACCCAGTCCTTTTCCTGTTTGTTACAGTCAGAGTCTGCTCTCTGTTTCTCAGTCTTGTTCATGTTTGTTTCTACCAAAGCCTGCTTTCTGTTACGCAGACCTGTTCCAGCCTTTGTGTCAACCTGAGTCTGTTACCTGTGAATGGCTTTGCCTCCTAGTTGGTTCCCTCACTTTCTGTTTCCTCTTGAGTTATTGTGTCTGATAAGTGTCCTATCAGTCCTCACCTGTCTAGAAGTGTTTTCCTTTGTATTTGGCCTGGCACCTGGTTTCCAGGAGGCAAATCCAACCCCCATCCTGTGTCTAGTGTTAGTCATTAGTGCCTAACAGTGACAGTGTGCTATGGCTGTATTCCAGGAATTGCCACTGTGTCTCGAGCTGGACCAACAAGGGCTGGTTTTGTGTATGTAAGTGCAATCCTTGTTTGTGCCCTAAGGATCCAGACACAGACTCACTTCTGCTGCCTCCTTTCTATGTGGCTTGCGTGGTGACTAGCTGTAATGTTAATCTGCTCAGAGGCACTAACGTTCCCTGTTGCTGTGGGAAGTTCTGAGCCCTACCCTGTGTTCAGTCTTAGTGATATGCCCTGCATGTTTGTCCATTACTGACCCGTTCCATATTTGTTCACACTAAGGTTGCTCTGCCTTCACTTTGCTGTTTTCTCCGACTTACCATAGATGGCCTTCCACTTGTATGCCTTTAGCTGCTCTTCTGCTTTGGTACACTACTCCCTTGCGAGATACTCTTTGAACTCTAGGGGTGTCTCTAACAGACTCCTGACTAGACCTGCACAAAAACGTAACACCGTGGAGCCCAATCCTGACACAGGGTACACATGCCCACACACTTGAACTGGACACTTCTGTGGAATGCACATCTGAAAATATGTGAACACATGCAGTCAGGGCAGCAGGTCCACCACAGCAACATAAGTAACATAGGTAATTCTTATGAGTCAAACTGACGTGTATACAACATTGTATGGGTGGAATTAAGGCCCTGTGTCTCAAACACTGTACATACCAAACATGTACACATGGCCGACATATGGGTAGTTCACACACAAGTCACCATGAAGTTGTAACCAACAATTAATGACATGTGAGGGGTAACATATCCAACATAGCACTCATTAGCCATCCTCAATCATCCCTGAGTTTTGTTTGTCATAATGCAATGTCCCCAAAGTCAAACAACTACACACATCCAATGAGTCAACACATATTACAAACACATATCATCACTGCTGTACATCACTGATTGCCATCTGATGTAGATACTCATTTGTAACACATTCATACATGAGCATTATGTCCAATGTATTGCATGCCGTTCCTTCAGAAGCACACATATTGCTGTACAGATCATTCACACACGAAACACACAGTTGCATGCTCTACCACATGTGGCCAACCACTAGACCACCCACTGCATGCCATAACATCCTATCTTCATCTTGATACAGGGTGCATGCATGTCAAATAATTGAAAATCACGCAAACACAGTTTGAGTCAAAAATTGTGACGTGAATACGTAAATAAATCATGCAAATGCTAACTAAATATACATCACCCTTAACGTTAATTCCACTAGCCCACCGCACGCATGTGGATATCCACTGAAATAGAAGTTTACAGGTAAAGCGTGTTTTTTTGTCACACATGTAGATTATATGTTGGAAATATTCACGCAAACCTCGTATGCATCAAAAAAATACACACATGATGGAAAATGGGCCGCAAAGGGGACAGGAAGTGATGTAAAAGGAAATCCTGTTTACAGGCATGGTTCAGTGGGTATACTTTCACTTTCACTTTACAGTCTGTGCTTTTTCTTGACTGCGTGGCTGTGTCTCGGTGTTGCTGGTGTCTGGATTGTGTTTCTTGTATTTTGTGGTGTCTCTCTTGTGTCTTTTGTGTATTCTATTTGCTTATTGTACCTGTTTATGTGCTTTTGTGTAGTTTAGTGTCTTTTGGGTTGTATTTGTACTGCCGGCGTCTGTTTGGGGGTTAAATTAGTTGCGTTAGTTGGGGTTTTCAGGTTTGGGCTGTAAGATTCCTTTTTTTACATTTATTTTCCTTCCTTTTTACACTTTTTCTGTTTTGCTGTGTTGTGCAAGGACATGTCGGGAAGGGCAAGGCTGACCCGGATGGGGAGGAGGAGCTGGTATGCCACTTTCTGCCATTGATGCTTGAGATTAGTGGGCGTGGTATACAGGGGTATCACACAGAAGCAAGGCGGCTGCGTTGGGGCAAGGTGCTCTACCACCTCAAACACGCATTCCACATGAGCAGGAATGAGCAACAGCTGAAGCGTCGCTAGGCTGCCCTGGTGGCCACAGAACAGGATCTGCTGGACCACCTGGGTGTGCTGATCGGTGGCCCTGTTGGTGAGTATCACATTGACAAATGTGTATAGTAGAATGTTCCTGAGAGACAGTAGCAGATGTCTTGACGTGCTGCATGCAATGTTTGTGCCCATGTTGAATGCAAGAAGTGCAAACTGTTAGTGTCCCAGTACTGAGATGTAGTCTACATGTCTATACATGTTAAGAATACAGTCCTGAGGTTTGTTAAGTCATGTCCGACTATTACTGAGGGCCACATGTACCAAGCTATTTTTAGTTGTCACAGATGGCCTAGTTTTCAGATTTTATGTGTTTATGTCACGAAAAAAATGTTTATTCCAATGCACATCCCCAATTTGGCCATTCTGCTATCACATTGTCCAATCCCAAAACAGGGTTTGAAAGTGGTTTTTAGGAAGGGGCGTTCCTTTCCTATTAGCGAGTCGCAGTCTGCTGATTGATTGTTTGGTGACCCCGAATGCTGGCACTAAACAATTGCAGTTACCACCAGTTTAAAGTTGGTGCTAACCCATTTGCAAAAGGGGAGGGCTTCCCATGGGATCCCTTCCCCTTTGTGAATGCATGTCAAAAAATTGTTTCAGAGCAGGAAGTGGTCCCATGGGCCACTGGCTGCTTAAAAAAATTATTAAAGTCATATTATTGCTTTTTTAAATGCTTTCTGTTTACCCTTGATGAAATAAGGCTCCATTAAAAAAAGGTCATTTGCTACCCCAATTGTGATTTGCAAACAGTGTCATTGACAGAGTTGTACCTCAGATCATCCTACTTGCAAATTGTGAGTTGCTAAGTCTTGCAATGTGTGACTCACAAAACATGATCTTGGTACATGTGGCCCTTAGTCACACATTTCAGGTGCAATGCCAACACTGTGGCCATGCATTCTGTCAATGATGATCAGGTAAGACACTGTCAGCATACTCCATTTCACTGTATCAGGACAGCAAAGTGGCCAATCCATGTTTAGCGCTACATTGTCATCATTACACACACATGATCCCTGCCATTATGTAGGCAAAGGGGGCATACACGGCTTAGGGGACACTGCCAATGGGGCATTTGTTACCTACATACAACTGTGCCACATCTGTTATGGACTACTGAATGCATGATAATTGCAGACTGAAAATTGAGCCACATGTCCATCACACAGTAACTCAGTGTCCTTTGATGCACAAGCCACAATACCTGAATCACGTGTATTGCAGTGCATCAGGGAAGTGCCATTGAAATTGTCATCCAAATGCAAACCATGACATGGAGTACCATCTGTATGTTGTACATCTGTGAGTACAAATGTTTGTTGTCCGGTTTAGCACCACATGATTGTGTGCATGTGTGCAGATGTGTGTCTATCACTCACTGGAGTGTCAGTGTCAATGTGAGTTTGCGGTGGTATGTCTGTTGGAGTGTCTACATGCAGGATCACCAGCTCACTCATATAAAATGTTACACACTGTGAAATGTTGTCCACACATTTGTACAGTGATCTGACATTTAGCATATATTTCCTTTTCCTGTCTTACAGGTGGACCTGCCCCCATACCATCGGGGAAGTTGGTCGATTTCAGAACCCAGGCGTGTCCAGTAAGTGTGATAATGTCTGTCCTGTGTAGTGATTGCAGCTGTTGTGTGAGTGACTTTTGTGTGTTGCACTCATTGCAAGATATGATGACCTGGCACATGATCTGATTTATTACTTGACTGGATGTTAACATAGTGTTTTGTGCCAGGGTTAGACATTCACAGGCAGATAGTCATATCTTGGGAGTATTGTGCTGCGCAATAGGCAGCAGCATGTGAACAAGGTGATTAATAGCCACATGTAGGCTCACATATGACTTGGAGGTGCTTCAGTGTCAGAATATTGTCACTGAGCCATACCCTCATTCTCACAAGACAGTGATGCATCAGTTTTCCACACATAATTGTGCATCCCTGTATAGTAATGTACATGTAGAACTGTATGTCCCCCAGCATCTAGCCCCATAAGTTTACTCCATTTACGTGACCCTTATGTGGTATGTAATGGACGTGCATGCAGATCAAGGCCAGACGTGTGCTGTCATCAATGTGGGTGTTTTGGGAATTGTGTTGGCAGATCAGGTGTTGATGGTTGTCCACAACTGAACACATGAATGTAGATGTGACTGACCTATGGATACCTCATTCCTAGGTAGCAGCCCTCCTCACATGTGTTCCACTCACTAAATCCATGTACAAGTGGACATGGCTTTGTGGTTGTCCCCGACAGTTGTGATGATGTATTGCATGCCCATCCCCCCTGAGGCACAGGGGTAGGGGAACAACATATATGTAGGTAGATGTGATGGTCACAATGTAGATGACAGTCATCTCATTCAAGCATGCATGTGTCCCAAACACTTACCCCTTATGATTAGCAACTGCATACCATCCTGCCAATTACATCTACAAATCACTGGTCTTGCGTGCCTTGAAGTTGACTCAGATTATAAAAATTAGTCGGCCTGGCCCATGTGAAGTAGTTGCTGCCTTTGCATTGTGACACATTGCACTACATCAATGCACAGATCACTTTATTTGGTCCAACTCTTGTTGTGCTTTGCTGTGGTGTAAAAGATATGATGGGTAGGCAGCGTTGCCATTTCATTTATCAGGGACATTATAGAATCAGGACTGTGATTTGGACTGCATGTGCAAATTGAGGCAGCGTGTTAGATTATCATCTGTACATGCATCACACAATGATGACACTGATGGTTGCCTATCTAATTTTTACAGCTTCCAACATGGATGTAGCGGAGATCAGGGCTTTCCGGAAGCAGGCAGTGAGATACAGACACATATTGGATGTTGAGTCTGGGTACCGTAGGATGGCAAGACGGTATCAGAGAGAGCAAGCCACAGGAGAATGGCAGGCTTTCAGCCAAGGGCGACCAGCATTGGCCACAAAGGTTGGAGCCACCACCACAACTGCAGCCACTACCACAGTGGCCACCGTCACATCAGCCTCACCTGCTGCACCATCAACCTCGGCACCACCAACCACCACACCTGCTGCATCTTCAACGTCTGCCCTACTGACCACCACACCTGCTGGACCATCAACCTCGGCAACACAGACCACCACATCTGTTGCTATGGACATGGCCGCCATAGCTGAGCTCCAGAGGGACATGAGGAAAGTGTTGAAAGAGCGTGACACAATACAGAGGGATGTGGACAAAAATACCCAGAGGCTCAAGGCAATAACAAAGACATTGAGGAGGGAAAATCTGTGAACTCTTGCCTCCCCTCACCCTTAATTCAGTCCCCTCCTTCCTCATCCTGTTTTTTAGTGGGTTTAGAGGGTTTAGTGATCGGTTAGAGTAGGGTAGTAGTTCAGATAGGATACGTAGGGTGGGGGTTTCTTATGATTACATGTTAGTTTGTGGTGGGTGGGTGGATGGGTGTTAATGTTGGGGGTTTTGCGTATTTAAAAAAATATATATATTTGTTTAGTATTAGTTAGTATATGTTTAGGTTAGTATATGTTGTCCTATATGTGTCTCAACATATAAGAGGGGATGGGGGCAAATGTTTAGAGTGTGTTGTTAAATGTTGAAAGTAAGCCTAGCATAGGGTAGTTAGGGCCAATTTTGGGTAATGTATAGTTAGGATAGATGACGTTAGTATAGGTGTGTTACATAGTTTTAAGTTCTGTTTCGTACATAGTTATTAAAGATTTAGGTATTCCCTTACTGCATGTGTCATATGTTTGGGGCCTAGGGTCTTTGCATGAGTGTACAGTGCCAATTGTCTTTTGGCCTGTGTATTCCGTACTGCATCCACATCCCTCTCTTGACATGTTAATTCACAGTTCCAACTGAGCTGTCACATTGGCAGCTACAACAAATCTAAATCTCAATGCATCTGCCATTCATTGTACCCACCACTCAACGTGACTATAGTTCCCATGTATTGGACAGGTAAGTGTGCTTTTTAAGCTGTAATAGTTTAGATCCTGTGTCGTGATGTTGGGCACTGCGGGACGTTTGCCTGCAGCCTGAAGTTCATGTCATCACTGGTAAACTGAGTAGTGCCAATTTCAGATGAGGTCAAGTGTACAAATTTCACGCCTATGTGATTTACTTGTACTCCCAGCTGACGTTATTGGCCAACCACTCTTACACAGCCATTCCTGCTGTATGTTGTGGGTGAGGCATGTATGTTTTAAAGCAAATGTCACATACACAATGACTTGCTTGTAGGGGATGTGGCCAACCTTGACTTTCATCTTGTAGATCCCTTAGCCCTGAATTATACTATTTTTGCACTGCATTTACCTCATTTTTTGACGCAAAAGCACCGCAAACTTACAAAATACAATGATATTTTGTAAGTTAGCGCGGCTTTTGCTTAAAAAAAGATGCAAACTCAGCACAGAAAAGTAAAAATCTGGGCCCTTTTTCGTAGATATCTGCCCACATTATTTCTGCACTCTGGTATTGGCACTCTGTTACCATAGACATGTTACATGCATCACAAATCTCCAGCAAAGTAGATGTGTCACATTACACAGGGACAAAATGGGTGTGTAGATGCTGTTTATTTTAAAGTGCTGTAGTGCAATATTTACATAGTCAAGGTCTGTGACCCTATTAGTGTAAAGCATTCTATTGTGACGCAACACAAGTGCAAGGTTGAGGGACATGTCATTTGACATGCTGAGATGAAGTGTCATTCAGTGCAGAGGAACATGAATTGCCAATTGAATAGTGAGAGAAAATTGCAGTACATAGTGGAAAGGTTAAAAGTGTGTTGGTGAAGAGTGCATGTCACCAACTGTAGTAACACTGACATGTTGTCAAGCACAGAACAAAGGGAAATCATAGCCATGTGGCATGGGCTGGTGCTACAGGGTACTCCTATGGGTGAAGACAATCTGTTCCACATCTTCATCTTTTGATGTGTGTGTCGTCTCCTCTGTCCTTGATGGTGGTGGGTTTGAGGGGGCAACACACACTTCAGTGGTTGGAGAAGTGGACACCAAATTCCAGGCAGATGCCATCTATGGAAGTACATATGGCATAACTGCAGCAAAGAGGAACTGCTTACTATTGAGTAAGGCAGCAACATCCCTGTGGTAGGCAGCCATGTCTGTCCTGAGGGAGGCCAGTTCCCGGTGCATGGAGTCCAGCTTGTTGTCATGCATGCAGCAGCAAGATTGGGAGGGCAGGTGTTGTGGCAACTCCTTCACAGCAGTGGTGAGGTCCCTCACATACTGTTGAACTCCTTGCAGTAGGTATTGTGTGACTTGTATGGCTGCTGTCTGTTCTGCGGACGTCATCATGCACACGTGCATCCCCTCAAAACTGGCTGCCATAGTTGCATCCCCACCCACAACCCCTTGGCCAGCTCCCGCTGTACTCCTACTACTGTCCTCTCAAAGGTGGTCCATGTGTCATCAGAGTCGTTTGAGCTGGCAGGTCGTACTATTGGGATGGTGGGTGGCTCCTCTGTGATGGCTGCTACATGTATGCTCCTCCTTGTGACTGGAGGGTTCCCAGGACATCTTGGAGGGCTTCATGGCTGATGGTTGTCAGCTGGTCATCAAGCTCATCAGGCTAGTCCAGGACAGACAGATCCACAGGAGAGCCATCGTCCTCTGCAATGAGATATTGTAAAATTAGTGTGTCTGTGTTGTGCCAGTTGTAATGTGGCATCACAGACTTCCTATTGGTGGTACATTGTTATCTTGGTTCCCCAGAATTTTTGCCTGTCGTTAATGTTTGCAGTCTCTCAGCCTTATGCCCCACCTGCATGTCACATGTAGTGTGGGCAGTTTGGGCAATTGTCTGCTTCACATCTTCTAGGTGTGGGTTCTGTCCAAATTGTGGCTTGCCACCTTCTTGTCCTCATCAACCCTCCCTCTGCTTCCATTAGCATGGTGAGGCCTTGCAATGATTGTTGGTGTGCTGATGCCACAGCACCACACATAACAATATGGCCCTGTCCCTGTTTATCATTTTTCACATACACCTATGCGGTGCTGTGACCTAGCACCATACCATGTATGGCATTTCCATGAGACAATACAGGTGTTACCATTGGTAGTTTCTCATGTTAATGTTTGCATTTGTGTGCTACATTGCATTACACTGATGGACCTGGCAGAGTTCCATTTCCTCTTGTGACTGTGCAGGTGTGCTTGCCTTCCTACACACATATGTCCCCCCCCTCAATGTAGTTGTCTTAGCACTATGACACCTGAGATGTTGCATGGTGGCATTGCAGCTATTGTGACACAGGCACAGGGGTAAACCCAGGAATAGGCAGCATGGGTATGAGATTACTGCTGTGTACATCATTATGTATGTGACAGTGCCTGATGGTTATTGAGTCTATGGACATGAGCAGTTGACAGGAGTTGCACTTGGATCAGGATTAATGGGGATTGATCACGTAGTCATACTGAACCCTCATTTTGAGTGTGTTTCTGCCATGGGCACCTAACTGCCATTTCCCAATTGACCAGCACACACAGCACAGGTAGTAGTGGCAACTGTTGTCAATGGTAAATGCTGCCTGAGCCAATGGCCTGAGACTGGGAATTGTCCTCTAGTTTACATACTGACAATACCAGTTGTCCTGTGACAGCAGACGGCTGAAACCATCTCCTCCATCTCGTCCAAGTCCTCTTGCGGTGCTGGACTCCCACCTCTGGTCTGCAGTGCTGCCTTCCTGATCCTTGCCATTTTTTCCTTTGTCCTGTGCTTGCAGTCATGCCAGCATTTCTTGCACTCAGTGACAGTTCTCCTGACCTCTGCCACACTGTTAATCTTGTCCACACTCGTTTGCCAAATTGCCTCTCTCCTTCCAATTGGCAATTTAGAGATGAGGAAGAGTTGATCCTGGTGCTCCGTAACCTCTCTCACCTGAATTTCATGCTCTTCTGCGCTGAAGCGGTACTTCCTGTTCTTCTTGTCTCTCCCCTGGGTCTTGTCTGTGTCCCCCTGGCTGGTTCCTGGTTATCTGGGGTCTCTCCTGGCTTCTGGGATCCATTTTGGGGCTCATTAGCACTGTTTGCTCCATTTGCCTTGCTTTTTGTCGCGATTGCGTGGAAAAATGGCGCATATCCGTTTTGCAACGTTTTTCCATGTCGCAAACTGGATTAGAGTAATTTTTCCTGTGTTAACGCCATTTTGCCTTACGACAAGGCGCAATGGTTAGCATCAGGAAAAATGACTCTAACCTATTCTTAGCGCCACCCACCGTCAAAGTATAAATTTGACGCACAGATGGTGTTAGGAAATGACGCTAGCCAGCGCTAACATTTTTGACCCAAAACTGCATTATCGCATATATAAGTGTGCTATAGAAGCTCATTACCACCTCTGAATTCACAGTTGCCGTGGCCCTAACCACCTGAGAGCCAGTCCTCACCTGCAAGACATTCACATTCTGCTTCTGCCCACCACAGCATACTGCATAGGGCAATGGGTCAGCCCACCTTTCCCATTAGCTCACTTCACTTTGAGAGACTGCACAAAGTCTGTGCACGTTTGTGTAAAAATCGTTTTTTCTCTTTAATATCAATGGTGGCTCAAAATGTGCTTTTGTATTTTATTTGTATATTAGTTTTTAATTTCCAGCTATTTATGTTGCCTTCAATTTGGGTAGCCATTTAGGTTGGGATTTTTTTCCATCTTTTTTTTTTAAGTAGTTGTTATAAATTCATTAAGCTGCCTGATGTTTGACTCATTGGTTAGGTGGTAATTTATTCTTGTCTCCTTCACAAACAGTAATAATAGCCCAACTGAAAGACTTTGAGTAATTTGTTTTACGCTAAGGCGGCGCTAAAGTCACATTTTCCCCACACCATATTTACAAAGTGGCGCAATGCATGCATTGCGCCACTTTGTAAACCCTTGTGCCACATTATGCCTGCACCACGCATAATGTATGCAAGGGGGGCATTCCCCTTTTAGGGGGGGGCAAAAAACTGGTGCAAGGAAAACTAAGAGATTTCCTTGCGCCATTTTTCTAGCACTTTTAACACCTGCTCAGAGCAGGTGTTAAAAGGGGGCATACTATTGTTTATGATGGGCCCCTAAGTACTCTGCAGGAGTAGCGCAAACATTTGGGCGCTACTCCTGCAGAGTACATCAATAGCGTAAAAAAAATGACTCTATTGCCCCCTACCTTGCACTATAGTGTGCCATATTTTAAATATGGCACACACATGGTGGCGGTATGGGGCCCTAAGGGGCACAAGGAAAGTGGCGTTGCACCGAATGCAGCATCACTTTCCTTAAATCTGCCCCTTCCTATTTAAAACACATTGTCAGTAAAACAGCTGCATTACTGATTTTCTTTTTTTGTTTAACGTGTTTAAATTGCAAGCACATGGCAACCATGGTTAGGAGGTGACACGTTTCCTTTTTTAAAAAAATTGTGTCACACACTTGCAATACAAATCATTAAAAACAAATAACTGTTGCACCTACCTGCAAAGGCCAGACTTATTGACTTTGCCAAAACATTTAAATGGCTGTGTTGTGTTCTGAGAAATGCTCTTGGATGTTCCTATGTAATCTGGCTCTCCATTAAATTGACTTACATCCATAGTTAATAAATCTTGCATGTGCACTAAATATATACAAAACAACACAAAATAACAAAGCACATGCAGAGTTTATGCAGATTCAAAAAATTATCACAGAATGGGCAGCTACTGAAAAATAATCTCAGTTGCACTTACATAAGGGAGTGAGTTAGGAGTATCTATGGACGCTTCCCAGATGACTCTAGTTAGTACAATTATCTAATGACCAGAATTGTACCATTGGTGGACAGCATTATGCCACAGATGCCCACAGTGTACCAAGATTACCACCTTTATGCCCGGGTCAGCATCACACCAAAGTTAAGCATGCTAATGCCAAGGCCACCCATGATATGCTAAGAATTACCTCCATCATACTAGGATAAGCATTGTATTAGACGCGAGTACCATCATTCCATGGATGTCCACAATTACCACCATTATATCATGGTCAGGTTGAATCCATCAAGACATGGATGGTGACAATATGCCAAGAATTATTACAATTATTTGATAACAAGGTGGACTCAATCATAAAATGGATGCTGACAGTATGCCAAGAATTTTCACCATTATGTCGGGACCAGTGGTGGAAATTCTTAGAACAGGTATGGAAAAACACACACACATCATATGTTTTGCGATGCAGGTGTTCAATTCTCATGGCCAACCTCTGTTATCCCATTGGCTGCCAGGCTTTTTCCCCCTCAGGTGCCAGGCCTTTTTTTGGCTGTTTGAGGCAGTTCGCCTTAGGCCCTTATAACTTTTTGTCCACATAAGCTACCCATGCCAAATTTGTGTCCTTTTTTCCAACATCCTAGGAATACCAGAGGTATCCAGAGTTTGTGGGTTTCCCTGGAGGAGACCAAGAAATTAGCCAAAATAATGCGAAAGGTTTTTTTTTTTTTTTAATGGGAAAAAAGGGCTGCAGAAGAAGGCTTGTGTTTTTTTCCCCCTGAAAATTGCATCAACAAAGGGTTTGGGGTACTAAAATCACCATCTTCCCAGCTTTCAGGAACAGGCAGACTTGACTCAGAAAATTACATTTTTCAACACAATTTTGGCATTTTACTGGGACATACCCCATTTTTACTATTTTTTATGCTTTTAGATTCCTTCCAGTTATTAACAGAAATGGGTGTGAAACCAATGCTGGATCCTGGACAGCTAAACATTTCTGAAAAGTACACAAAATTCTCCAAACAGCAAGGGGTCATTTCTAAAGATCCTACAAGGTTTTCCTCCAGAAAATAACAGCTGAAATAAAAATAAATATTGAAATTGAGGTAAAAAAAACAGCAATTTTTCTTCACGTTTTACTCTGTAACTTTTTTCTGCAATGTCAGATTTTCGAAAGCAATATACTGTTACATCTGCTGGACTCTTCTGGTTGCTGGGATATATAGGGCTTGTAGGTTCATCAAGAAACCAAGGTACCCAGAGCCAATAAATAAGCTGCACCTTGCAATGGGTTTTCATTGTATACCAGATATACAGCAATTCATTTGGTGAAATACAAAGCGTGAAAATTAGGTATCAAGGAAACCTTTGTAGTTCTAAAATGGGCACAAGATAAGGTATTGAGAAGCAGTGGTTATTTGCACATCTCTGAATCCTGGGGTCCCCATACTAGCATGTGAATTACAGGGCATTTCTCAAATAGACGTGCTTTTTACACACTATCTTACATTTGGAAGGAAAACATGTAGAGAAAGACAAGGGGCAATAACACTTGTTCTACTATTCTGTTTTCCCCCAAGTCTCCTGATAAAGATGGTACCTCACTTGTGTAGGTAGGCCTAGTGCCCGCAACAGAAAGCGCAACAAGGGCACATCACATCTTTACATTGAATCTTACGTGTTTTTTGCACAGTGCTTAGCTGTGCATTTTGACTTCTAGCTCAGCTGGCACCTAGGGAAACCTACCAAACCTGTGCATTTTTTAAAACTAGACACCTAGGGAAATCCAGGATGGGGTGACTTGTGGGGCTCTCACCAGGTTCTGTTACCCAGAATCCTTTTCAAAACTCAAAATTTGGCAAAAAACACTTTTTCCTCAAATTTCGGTGATAGAAAGATCTGAAATCTGAAGGGAGACACAAATGTTCTTCCACCCAGCATCCCCCCACATCTCACGATAAAAATGGTACCTCACTTCTGTGGGTAGGCCTAGTGGCTGCGGCAAGAAATACCCCAAAATACAACATGGACATATCACATTTTCCCAAAGAAAACAGACCTGTTTTTTGCAAAGTGCCTAGCTGTGGATTTTGGCCTCTAGATCAACCGGCATCTAGGAAAACCTACCAAACCTGTGCATTTCTGAAAACTAGACACCTCGGGGAATCCAGGATGGGGTGACTTGTGGCACTCTCACCAGGTTCTGGTACCCAGAATCCTTTGCAAACCTCAAAATTTGGCAAAAAACACCACTTTTTCCTCACGTTTCGGTGATAGAAAGTTTTGGAATCTAAGAGGAGCCACAAATTTCCTTCCACCGACCATTCCCCCAAGTCTTCCGATAAAAGTGGTACCTCACTTCTGTGGGTAGGCCTAGTGCCCGCGGCAAGAAATGCCCCAAAATACAACATGGACACATCACATTTTCCCAAACAAAACAGACCTGTTTTTTGCAAAGTGCCTAGCTGTGGATTTTGGCCTCTAGCTCAGTCGGAACCTAGGGAAACCTACGAAACCTGTGCATTTTTTCAGAAAACTAGACACCTAGGGGAATCTTAGTTGGGGTAACTTGTGGGGCTCTCACCAGGTTCTGTTACTCAGAATCCCTTGCAAACCTCAAAATTTGGCAAAAGAGGAGCCACAAATTTCCTTCCACCCAGCATTTCCCCAAGTCTCCCGATAAAAATGGTACCTCACTTCTATGGGTAGGCCTAGTGCCCGTGGCACAAATGCCCCAAAACAAGACATGGACAAATCCCATTTTCCTAAAGGAAACTGACCTGTTTTTTTGTAAAGTGCCTAGCTGTGTATTTTGGCCTATAGCTCAGCTGGCACCTAGGAAAACCTAGCAACCCTTGACATTTCTGAAACTAGACACCTAGGGGAACGTAGGATGGGGTACCTTGTGGTGCTCTCACCAGGTTCTGTTACCCAGGATTTGTAGCAAACCTCAAAATTTGGCAAAAAAACACTTTTCCCTCACATTTTGGTGCTGCAAAGTTCTGGAATCTGTGGGGAGCCACAAACGTCCGTCCACCCAGTGTGCCCCCAGGTCTCCCGATAAAAATGGTACCTCTCTTGTGTGGGTAGGCGTAGTGCCCGTGACAGGAAATGCCCCAAAACAGTATGTGGACACATCAAAATTATCAAATACAAAACTACCTGTTTTAGCGGGGGCACCTGCGTTTTTGCTCCATCTAGGGAAACCTACCAAACCCAAACATTTCTGAAAAGTAGACTCCTGAGGGAGTCCAGGGAGGTGTGACTTGCATGGCTCCCCCAGTGTTTTCTTACCCAGAATCCTCAGCAAACCTCAAATTTAGCTAAAAGAATCAAATTTATTCCACATTGTTGTGTGGGATCACCTCACCGGGACAAATTTCCTACCACCCAATGTTCCCCTCAGTCTCCTGGTAAAAATGATACCTCACTTGTGTATGTGGGTCAAGTGCCTGTGAGAGGGAAGAGCCAAAAACATGTGAAAAATGAGGGGAAACCAAAGAGGGTGCAAAAGGGCAGTTTGTAAAAAAATGTTTTTAGGCTGACAAGTGGGGTAGAAGGTTTATCGGTATAGATGCGACAATGCTGGGTGGTAGGAATTTTGTGGATTCCTGCAGATTCCGGAAGGTTCCATCACACAAATGTGGGAAAAATGTGTGGTTTCAAGCAAAGTTGGAGGTTTGCAGGGCATTGTGTGTAAGAAAATGGTGCAGGGTACATGTGAAGCACATCACCCTGGACTCACCCAGATGTTTAGTTTTCAGATGTGCCTAGGTCTTGTGGATTTTTCTACATGGCAGCGTCCCAAAGTCCAAAAAGTGCAGCCCTCACCATTCCAAGTGGGACGATTTTGAGACTTAGACAAGCTCTCATGGCCCAAATGTAAAACCAAAACCCAAAATAATCCAATGTTCTCTTGCTTGCCATGGAATAAAATGTTTTAGTGTGCGGGGGAAGAGATGAAAGAGTGTTTCCCGCTTCAGTTGGGGGGGGCATAACCCCATACTGGTTGTTAGCCACCACCCCACAATTTTTTTTTTTAGTTCCCTGGCATCTAGTAGGCTTTCTGACCCCCCGGGGATTGGGTCGGTGGTAATTGCCCCATCTGCCCACCGGTGGTCAGAACAACTTTGTCCCCATATATTTGGGGTGGGAGTATAGCCATACCCCCACTATCTTTTTAAAAAAAAAATCTTCCCTGGTCTCTGGTGGGCTTTCAGATGGGCCTTACAAAAATAGGCCGATCTGACCCCAAGGGGGCAGAAATGGCCAACAATAATGCACTCCCATGGGGAGCGACCCTTGCCCAAGGGGGCTGCCCCCCAAAAGAAAACACACATACACACACACACATCAATCCCTGGTGCCTAAGTGGTTTCGGCCTCCCCGGGGGCTAGATGGGCCTCATAGAAATAGGACGATCTGTCCCCAGGGGGGGTCAGAGATGGCCTAAAACCAATTTGACCCCCAGGGGAGCGACCCTTGCCTAAGGGGTCACTACCAATCTGTAAAAAATAAAAAAATAAAAATATATCCCTGGTGCTTAGTAGTTTCCTAAAATGTATTTGACCCCCAGGGGACCGACCCTTGCCTAAGGGGGTGCTCCCATTGTGTGAAACTGGTGTAAAAAATCCCTGGTTTCTAGTGGTTTCTTCCCCCTAAGGTGGGCAGAAATGGCCTAAAATAAGTCCCCCCAGGGGAGCAACCCTTGCTAAGGGGTTCACCCCCCTTCCGTGAAACTGACTAAAAAAAAATATATAATCCCTGGTGACTAGAGGTTTCTGCCCCTGCCGGTGACAGATTGGCCTAAAAAAATAGGCCGATCTGCCCGGGGCAGAGATGGCCAAAAAATAATTTGCCCCCAGGGGAGAGATTCTTGCCCAAGGGGTCGCTCCCCACATAAAAAAAAAAAAAAAAAAAAAGATCCCTGGTGTCTTGTGGGTTCTGGCCTCCCTGGGGGAAGATCGGCCTAATTAAAATAGGCCAATCTGCCCCCAAGGGGAGCAGAAAAGGCCTAATAATTAATTCCCCCCCTCGGGAGCGGCCCTTGCCAAAGGGGCCTCTCCCCTTATGTATGAACACGCATCAACAAAAAAGAAATCCCTGGTGCCTAGTGGGCATTTCTGCAGCCTGATCACTTCACTATCTGGCTGCAGAAATGCTTACAGAGACATGAAAGGAAAGGAAAGGCCTTTCCTTTCATGCCTCCGCCTGCCCCCACCTCCCAGTCCGAAGAGAAATGCTTTGCATTTCTCTTCCGAACCCCAGCGTGAGGAGAGGTGACCTCTGATGAGGTCAGTGCGGGATTTGCGTGCTGACGTCATCAGACCTCACTGGAGGTGGGGGGGTCGGGGTGAAAGGGGAAACGATTCCCCTTCTATCCCTGATGGGGGTGTGGGTGGGCTGGGTGCAGGACGAGCTGGTCTCGTCCTCGGCTCCTGGGAACTGTGGCCAAGGACGAGACCAGCTTGTACCAGACACCCTGGGGGTTAAAGAACACCATTGTATCAAACTTTAAAGTGTCATAAACTGTTCATGTGTGATAGGAAGGGTATGGACTGTGACCCCATCAGAGGTGCACTTTGTTTATGTTTGCACTCTGAGAGTGATAAGTGATACAGCAGCACATACAGTAGCATCTATGAAACATCAATGCATGACTCCAGCCCATTGCAAGGAAGGGGAAAAAGTAGGGGGCACTGCCAAAGTGTCCACATTGATCAGAAGATGCTTTTTGCACCATAGGTGTTGGGTTGTGAATTTGGTCTCATGCTTCTTTGCCTATCACACACTTTCCTAATACTGTGATTGGATTTACTTGTCTTCTGTGTTGCTTTTAACCAAATGCACACTAAAATCCCATTTGCTCCCCACCACATACAATGCTTTTGACATTTATGCTCCTGAGAGAGCATAACTTGGTTGTGCTATTATGTTTTAGAATGTAAACTAAAGGAGAAATCAACTAATTATATAACGTGTAAATGGTTTTCACATAAATGTAGTGCACTGAAATGCATACTAGAAAAGTGCTCGTATGAGTATAATGTTTCATGTGAGCTGCATTTATTCATCATTTTGCGAGTATAATTACGCAATAGCGTTTAGAAATGTTATTTTCTATGACCATTTTATATTCATTGTACGAAACGTGTGGAAAGTAATTTAAATCAAATCTGTATTCATGTCTTCATTAGCTTGGCTAGAATGGAGGCCTGAGTTTCTTTGTGTGTTTTTAACTTTCAACATGAACCTTGTTTTATTGCATATTTTCATACTCAACAGATGCGTTGGTACGAGTCTCTGGTCAATAAGGAGGCCTATTGTCCAAACAAGATAACGTGGCCTGAGAAGATATGTCACCATGGACCAAAGGAATATACTGGGTTGGCATCTGAACTCCCCTCTGAAATTCCTGAGCATGGGAGTGACCCAAGGTTGAATGAAAGCAAGTCGAAATAATTTATTGTTCAATTAGAGGTGCAATTTATAACTTCATTATTTCAAAGAAGATGATGTCAGCCCCTGGAAAAATGAAGATTTAAGTGATGTTTAGTCAGTTACAGACACAGATTCGTTTTGCCTCTTGACTGAAGTGGACCCATGAGAGATACAGTCCCCACCCTCTATTTTTCCAAGTGACTTTACACTGCTCACATCTCTCAACAGAATCTTTAATATTTAGAGCAGTTAGGAATCTAGATTCAATGGTTAAGCAGGAGAACTTGAGCTTTGATTTAAAGTATTGTACACTTTTCCTTATTTTCTGTATTGTCTCTACTGAAATATTGATTCAGCACATGTTGGCAAAATTTAATTTTGTGTGAGGCATTATTTCTTCTTTGGTGATTTTTTTATATTTATACCATGGTTTTGAAACTTTTTTATGTAAGCTTAACTTTGAGTCTGTAATAAAGCCCTTTAAACTTAAGTTGGTCTCTGGGATTGGATGTGTGGCTCATTGGGTTACACTGCAATCAAAGTCCAATAACTTGATGTATGCTCCTCACCCTGGGGAAAAAAAGATTTATCAGACCTTAGAATTAGGAGTAATGTTAACCACCGGATCACTCCCTTTAGATAAAAACATTTGGCCTTAAATATAGCTTTGAGCTCACAGTAATTCATAATATTAGTATTTTGCTTTTTAGCTCCCCCAGACATTTTTTTTTTACCTTTAAATTAATTTGCTGGGCTTGCTGTAACGTTTAATAATCTATTTCGCAATTCATCCCTTGGTGTCTGATGAGAGCTGGTGGATAAGTGGAGCATATAAATGCAGAAACCCCACAAAAAATCACTATGTAAAGAGAGATGCTGAACTCCCTACTTCTGAAACAAAGTCAACTGCTTCACCCTCTACTTTACCACGTCACTAACCCACATAAATCTCAAGATGTTTGTGACGGAATTTGATATCCGCGGATCTAATGGCAGGGGCGTGACACGCGGACTGTGGAATGAGTGCTCGACGTGAACTGGAATTGCTGTCCGGGTTAGTCACCTCAGCGTGTTGGACTGCGGCACGCGGCCTGCAGGCGCTACCTCAGCGGCAGCAGTAGGTGTGTGTGAGTAGTGCAATGGCACACATTACATACAGTCATCAATCGAAAATAGAAAGCAAACCCTTTGCTAGCATCCAACAGGTTCGACAGAAAAATGATGTAGCCACACCATTTAAAACCTATTTACTACTCAGAAATATAAGAAGCTTTTTATACAAAAATAGGACAAAAGACAAAGCGCTATAGTGATTACATTTATTAATAGATATATTAAATATGACAGAATACTTCAAACAAACACATCGTAGTTGTTTCCACCTGTGATCTGGATGCGTGCACCGCTTTACCTCATAAACAGGTTCTGCTGCCAATTGGATTAAAGAACACTAGAACAGCCTCACAGGTGACGACCATATTCAAAGCATGATTTAAGTGAGTATACAATGCACTGACATTTTGGCAGTCATTGTTGTGCAAGAGCCTGGAGCAAGAAACGTCACTTTCTTTGTCTTGCAGCCTAATAAACATACACCGCTTGCCATTCATTTCAGAACTTGGTATGCGTTTTTCCTCAATTGGGTTACGCAGCCTTTGTTTAAGGTAGGGAATGGAATGTTTCTTCGTTCTATTTTATAGGCCAGGAAGAATGCCTGGAGCATTTATATTGTGTTACTGACTTTTAAACTTAATTTTTCAGCTTCGGAAACAGAAGTAATTTAATGCTAATCGTGTCATAGGAAAAAAATCAAAGCATTGCAAACACGCTTCAAGTAAAGAAAAGAATAGTTGACCGAGCTACAGAAAAACAGAAAAACAGTTGTTACCACGCCACACATCAGGTGGTTTCTTGGAGACTTCTAGTTTGCCTGTAATCCATGCAGTAGTGTAAAAACTGGGACAATTGGTGTTTGAGTGGGTCCGTTTTTAGGTTTCATCTACAGACAGCGCTAACTGTGTGGCCAGAGCTATTGCCACCACTCAGCACACACTACTCAACACACAACATACACAAACATATACAGATATATATATAGAGAAAGGGATGAAGAACCCCCCTCCAGCCTTTGGTTACTGTGGCTCAGCTGGCTTCCTGAACTCTGTGCTGCTCTTTATTACTGCTTGCTGTTTGTAAAATTGCTGCTTCTCCCGCAGGGTGGCTGTACACACAAGGGGGCATATTTACAAGCTGCTTGCACCGCTGATGTCTCACGTTTTGTGGCATACTGGCGGTGCACGCTGCAGACCAATATCTACAAGGCCATGCAAAGCCACTTTGCATGGCTTTTAGTGACCTCGTAGATATGTGTTAGAAATGGGGTCTTTGGTTAGCAGTCAGGTTACCCCCTGTCCAAGCAAGGACCCTCACTCTAGTCACGGTAAATCACACACAATCCAAATAATCCTGTGCCCGCCCTCTGGTAGCTTGGCACTGAGCAGTCAGGCATAACTTAGAAGGCAATGTGTAAAGTATTTGTGCAATAAATCATACAATAACACCATATAGCCCCACAAAAATACACCACACAGTGTTTAGAAAAATATATAATATTTATCTGGATAAATGCAGGTCAAAACGATTAAAATGCAATAAGTATATGTTGAGATATCCCTGAAAAGTGATATAAAGTGTCTTAAGTCTTTTTAAAAGCAAACAAAGTCTCTTTCAAGCACAAAGTACCTGGTTCACGTGAAAAATCTCCGCAAAGAACCGCAGAGAAGGAGATGCGTGGAAACAAAGGGGTGTGTGTCGAGTTCTCGGGCCGCACACAGCGATGCGTCATTTAGTTTTCACGCAGGGACGGCTGTACGTCGAATTCTGGTGCTCAGTCGTGGATCTTCTTCAGGTTGCGGGGTTTTCAGACGCCCTGGGGACAGTGCGTGAATTTCCTACACTGCCAGGATGAAGTCACAGGAGCTGCGTTGATCCAGTGGGAGTTGCATTGAATTTTCCACACCTCGGCATGCGCTGCGTCGATTCCTCTCTGGAAGTCGGACTGCGTCGTTCTGGGTCAGCTGTGCGTCGATCCAGCGGGCCATGCGGCGAATTTCCGGTTGCTACGCTGGTGCTGCGTCGATCTTCTCGTTGCAAAGTCGGCGTGAGGTGAAATTTTCACTGCAGTGCAGGCTGTGCGTCATTTCTGGCAGGCTGTGCATCGAATTTCGCCGCACAAGGAGTCCTTCTTGAAGAGATGAAGTCTTTTTGGCCCTGAGACTTCAGGGAACAGGAGGCAACCTCTATCCAAGCCCTTGGAGAGCACTTCTTCCCTACAGCCAGAGCGCAGCAAGGCAGCAGGGCAACAGTAAGGCAGCAGTCCTTCACAGAAAGCAGTCAGGTGAGTACTTTGGGCAGCAAGGCAGTTCTTCTTGGCAGGATGCAGGTTCTGGTTATAAGTGTCTTCTCCAGGAAGTGTCTGAGTTGGTAGGGGCAGAGGCCCTGTTTATATCCCCAAATGTGCCTTTAAAGATTTAAGTGCAGAGAAATGCTCACTTTCTAAAAGTGGCATTTCTAAAATAGTAATATTAAATCCAACTTCACCAGTCAGCAGGATTTTATATCACCATTCTGGCCATACTAAATATGACCTTCCTACTCTTTTCAGATCAGCAGCTACCACTCAAACAATGTATGAGGACAGCCCCAATGCTAGCCTATGAAGGGAGCAGGCCTCACAGCAGTGTAAAAACGAATTTAGGAGTTTTACACTACCAGGACATATAAACTACATAAGAACATGTCCTGCCTTTTGCCTACACAGCACCCTGCCCTACGGGTTACCTAGAACATACCTTAGGGGTGTCTTATATGTAGAAAAAGGGGAGATTTAGGCTTGGCAAGTACTTTTAAATGCCAAGTCGAATTGGCAGTGAAACTGCACAGACAGGCCTTGCAATGGCAGGCCTGAGACAAGGTTAAGGGGCTACTTGAGTGGGTGGCACAATCAGTGCTGCAGGCTCACTAGTAGCATTTAATCTACAGGCCCTGGGCACATATAGTGCACTCTACTAGGGACTTATAAGTAAATTAAACAGTCCAATTGGGTATGATCCAATGTTACCATGTTTAAAGGGAGAGAGCATATGCACTTTAGCACTGGCTAGCAGTCTTAAAACCAGAAAAAACTGTATCTAAAAAGTGGAGGGAGACAGGCAAAAAGTTAGGGATGACCACCCTAAGGCTGTCAGGTCTAACAATATGGAGTAAGGCAATGCAGCTCAAGTTGCTGTGTTGCCTTACTCTGCTTCAAAGATGCGTCCATAGGCGTTGCGGTGGGTGCAACACCGGTGGATTGTGACGGGTTTTATAAACTTGGGAAAGCATCAAAATCTCACGCCTCCCCCGGGGAGGCGTAACAAGGAGCAATAACTATTTCTCCTCATTTTTTCCATCTTTCTATATGTGGTGCATTCTGCATTGATGAATTTCCAGATTACAGTGAAAGGTCCTGAATTTTTTTTTAAACTAAAGAAGGGGCTTCCATTTACTCTGGTTAAACATCACATAGTTAACTTTGTGGCTTTTATGAATTGCAGGCTGGATGATGCCAACACTACCTATGTTGGCATCAGAGGTACTCATATACTGAACCAGCAGACATTTCTGGACTGGGTATCAAACCCAGGCCTCCAAAAAATGTTTAGATCATCTCCAGTGGAGCGTTAAGAGCGAGATGACCCATTCCAGTGAGTTTAGGAGCAATCCACTTGAAAGATTTTTTTTATTTAAAAGTAATCTAATTGCATTATTTTGCAAACCACATAGAAGGAAAATGCCTCCATTGATTGTTTTTGTGCAGGAAGGTTCCTCTTCCTGCACAAAAACAATGATTTCTACAATGTGTTGGTGCATGGCAGCCAATTTTGCACCAGCGCAGTGGAAGAGGATAAGAATGCACCTTATCTCATATATATGGCGCATTACTGCCTTTTTCTTTTGACTGACGGCACCGCATCAAGAAGCCTTGCGGCACAGCTCTGTGCCAAATGAGCCACTGGATGTGTGCCATTCCTGGTAGCCAGCCTTGAATGCATTTGTAATGTTTTAAGAATTCATTAAAAAAAGTCTGATGTGGATCTGTGAGAATTTTCTGCAGCTATTTTACCAAAGCATAGGTAATGCTACTATGTTTCAATACAGAGACCTGTTGGCCTTGCCAAGACTTGTTAATTTTATGAACCTCAATCTCCCTGTGTTGTTAAATAGAGCATCAGATAAACTGATATTACCTAAGTGACTTGAACACATACTGCACAGAACTGTGCAATTTAGAGATTAAAGTTAAATAGCTCATGTCAATACGTGTCAGCCCCTGGGTTTAGTTTGTAAATTGCTGGTCAACTATAAGAAAGATAAATTGACTGGTCAGTGCAAATGTTGCAGAGAAGTTTGTTTAGTCTGCAAATTTCAGGGTTCCAGTCTCGATGAGTTAGACATCAGGCTAATACAATGGCAACAGCTGTCTGTAGTTTGCAGATCAGACTTTCCATTGTCAGTAAGGCAGTGAAGGTGGTTATGTGAATCCTGCAAAAAATAGGGTGTGAACTGTTGGTGGCAGGTTCTAATGCCAGTAAGCTACGTTTGGGGCACATTTTCCTTCCGCAGTGATGCTTGTAACCTGCAAGGGATATGTTACCATGAGAGTAAGACTGTTAAAATTCTTAATCTGCAAACTGCCAGATCTGCTTTGCCTGCTGGTGACCGCTTCTAATCTATTGATGGCTTAGCCCATCCTATGTAGGGACTGTATTACAAACAGTGCCCCATGGCAAAACAGGCATGTGCGAGTTATCTGCATCCCCTAGGGCACTGTAGTATTACAGACGAGGTCGCAGATGTTTTGTACAGCCCCTTCTGTAATATAGATAGCACAGGCACACAGACAGTGCTGGTGCTCCTGTATGAGGGTGTTCCCCCATTTGCATGGGGACCCAGCCACATGGAAATTAGGAAAACACTTTGCCTCTGCGCTTCTGCGCTGTATAACGTGTATGGGCACAGAGCTAAAAAGAGGCCATCAAGAGGCACACTAGCTGTTTGCCACAAAAACGTGGCGTGCAGCCAGTGAAGCCCCTGAAGATGCCTGTTTGGAGGGAGAAAAGGGGTAGACATCCCATTGCAGGCAGGTACAGCCGCTCACTGCACCCGCCTGCAACGGGATCTCTGTTCACCTTTGAAGTGAAGACAGTGCTCCCTACACAGTAAAGACACTACTCCTTTTGACATGCATTTGTCCCAAGATCCCCATCCCTGTCTGTATTCTGCCTATAGGATTTGTATATGAGAGACATGACCACTTGTTTATCTCTTGAACAAAATTTGTTGACTAAGAAGCTGTATCTAACTCTACCTCAACTTTTCAAATTTCTTTTCCATATCAAGAGGCCAATATTGAAAGCGGAACACAGGTTGGAATCTTGACAATCAAGCAATACAAATAACTGAATTTGGAGACTTGTCACTGGCTGGTATAAAACTGTTCACGTGTATGTGGACCATGCAGGTCAGGATGGCTGGAAACCTTGAGGTCGATACTTTTCCATGAATAGTGCAACCGATGTTGAGCATCAACACTGGTCTGTAAGAGGCTCTATCCACAGGATCCTGGTCAGGATTGGGCTTAGCGACCATTGTCACTTCCTTCAGGGAAAACCTTTCACTAGGGTGACCGTCTGAGTTCATCTGTAAAGTTTTGGCATCATAAAACTCCTCTGAGAGACTCGTGAAAAACAAGGTGTTGCATGTCCCCAGTGAGTAAATGGCTGCATTAATTTCCTATGTCATTTTCCACACATTTATTGAGTATTTTTGGTTAGCCTCTCCATGTAGGTGATGGGCCTTCACCAAGAACTTATAAGTCTGGCATTGGAGTAGAACAGGAGTTGTGAGAATAGGATATCATAGTAACTAGACAAAAATCCACTAATTTCTTCCTTTGGGATAACTAGGCAGGTGTATGTGGCTCACAAAGCAGTCATGTATTTCTATCAGCCTCTTTCTGAAGCAACCAAACAAGCAGTGTACTTGCTTTATTCCCCTCATGGTACCTTAATACGAGTCAGGTGGATATGTGTGCCAAAACCAGTTGGCCAGAATTTCAATTTCTGGACAGAATCTTCACACATATAATAGCCTACAGTGAGTTACATCTAAAAGAATAGGAAATAACCATGTGGATTTGGATATGCCAGGTGAAATTCTGCATACAATTCTCTTTTTCTTGGGGTTTAACACATGCTTTAAGCAGGTGGTAAATGTGTGTTGGAGGTCCAATATGATAGCAAGGAATGCTGAGTGAAGTAGAGGATGTTACCTGGCAGGGAGTAGCACTACGTGCTCCTTCAGAGCTTTTGAATGCGTCAAGGGGATGAGGATGATCTGGACTGTAGTCCATTTCCAAGGTGATTTTACCAGTTGGATTCTTCATTGTTCCTGCACCCAGAAAATCTGGGTGTGGGATCTCAAGCAACTTCTAATTGGATGGAGCTCTATCCCACAAGCAATCAATGCACCCTTGATATGGAAACATTCCTCATAAACACCTTGCAAGTGACGAAGACTGCATCAGTGCAGGAGTACCTTACTACCAACTCAAGGGCCTCTTATTCTACTCAATGACGTCTCACTGAAGTAATATTACATGGGCTGTAGGAAAGTACCATCTTGCCTGGCATGTTACCCCCATTCTGCTAGCCAGGACCCCAGTGCTCATAAAGTGTGCCCTGTATGTGTTCCCTGTGTGGTGCCTAACTGTATCACTGGGGCTCTGCTGACCAGAACCTCTGTGTTTATGCTCTCTCTGCTTTTAAAATTGTCACTGCATGCTAGTGACTAATTTTACCAATTCTGATTGGCACACTGGAACACCCTTATAATTCCCTAGTATGTAGTACCTAGGTACCCAGGGTATTGGGGTTCCAGGAGATCCCTATGGGCTGCAGCATTTCTTTTGCCACCCATAGGGAGCTCAGACAAGTCTTACACAGGACTGCCACTGCAGCCTGAGTGAAATAACGTCCAAGTTATTTCACAGCCATTTTACACTGCACTTAAGTAACTTATAAGTCACCTATATGTCTAACCCTCACTTAGTGAAGGTTAGGTGCAAAGTTACTTAGTGTGAGGGCACCCTGGCACTAGCCAAGGTACCCCCACATTGTTCAGGGCAATTTCCCTGGACTTTGTGAGTGCGGGGAAACCATTACATGCGTGCACTACATGTAGGTCAATACCTATATGTAGCGTCACCATGGTAACTCCGAACATGGCCATGTAACATGTCTAGGATCATGGACTTGTCACCTAAATACCATTCTGGTATTGGGGGGACAATTCCATGCATCCCTGGGTCTCCAGCATAGAGCCCGGCTACTGCCAAACTAACTTTCAGGGGTTTTCTCTGCAGCTACCACTGCTGCCAACCCACAGACAGGTTTCTGCCCCCCTGGGGCCTGGGCAGCTCAGTCCCAGGAAGGCATAACAAAGGATTTCCTCTGAGAGAGGGTGTTACACCCTCTCCCCTTGGAAATAGGTGTGAAGGACCTGGGAGGAGTAGCCTCTCCTGGCCTCTGGAAATGCTTTGAAGGGCACATATGGTGCCCTCCTTGCATAAGCCAGTCTACACCAGTTCAGGGATCCCCCCCAGCCCTGCTCTGGCACGAAACTGGACAAAGGAAAGGGGAGTGACCACTCCCCTGACCAGCACCTCCCAGGGGAGGTGCCCAAAGCTCCTCCAGTGTGTTCCAGACCTCTGCCATCTTGGATGCAGAGGTGTGAGGGCACAATGGACAGCTCTGAGTGGCCAGTGTCAGCAGGTGACATCAGAAACCCATCCTGATAGGTGCTTACCTTTCTCTGTAGCCAATACTCCTCTGAGGGCTATTTAGGGTCTCTCCTGCGGGTATCTTACCAGATAACAAATGCAAGAGCTCACCAGAGTTCCTCTGCACTTCCCTCTTCAACTTCTGCCAAGGATCGACCGCTGACTGCTCCAGGACGCCTGCAAAACTGCAACAATGTAGCAAGAAGACTACCAGCAACATTGTAGCACCTCATCCTGCCGGCTTTCTCGACTGTTTCTTGGTGGTGCATGCTCCGAGGGCTGTCTGCCTTCACCCTGCACTGGAAGCCAAGATGAAATCTCCCGTGGGTCGACGGAATCTTCCCCCTGCTAACGCAGGCACCAAACGTCTGCATCACCGGTCCTCTGGGTCCCCTCTCATCCTGACGAGCGTGGTCCCTGGAACACAGGAGCTGAATCCAAGTGTCCCCAACAGTCCAGTGGCCCTTCTGTCCAAATTTGGTGGAGGTAAGTTCTTGCCTTCCCACGCCAGACAGTAATCCTCTTTACTGCATGAACTGCAGCTGCGAGGGCTTCTGTGCACTCTTGCAAGACTTCTTTCATGCACTGCCTAGCCCAGGTCCCCAGCACTCTGTCCTGCATTGCCAAACTCACTGAGTTGGACTCCAACTTCGTGGGATTCCCTTTTGTTGTGCTGAGTCGACCATTGTGCTCAGATCTTATAAATGCCAGTTCAGGTGCTTCTGCGGGTGCTGCCTGCTTCTGCATGGGCTCTCTGTGTTGCTGAGTGCCCCCTCTGTCTCCTCCTCCAAGGGGCGACCACCTGGTCCGTCCTGGGCCCTGGCAGCACTCAAAATCTTTAACCACGACTCTTGCAGCTAGCAAGGCTTGTTTGTGGTCTTTTTGCGTTGGACATCTTCTGACCAATGGAGAAGTTCCTTGCACCTTCCATTGGTGCAGAATCTTTGGCTTCTTCCACCCAGAGGCAGCCATTTTGCACCTTCATCTGGGGTTTAGTGGGCTCCTGCCTCCCTAGGCACTTGCGTGACTCTTGGACTTGGTCCCCTTCCTTTGCAGGTCCTCAGGTCCAGGAATCCATCTTCAGTGCTTTGCAGTCAGTTGTTGTCCTTGCAGAATCCCCTATCTCGACTTTACTGTCTTTCTGGGGTAGTAGGGTAATTTTACTCCTACTTTTCAGGGTCTTGGGTTGGGGTATCTTGGACACTCTTAGTGTTTTCTTACACTCCCAGCGACCCTGGCCTGGGGTCCATTCGTGGTTCGCATTCCACTTTTGGAGTATATGGTTTGTGTTGCCCCTAGGCCTAGTGTCTCCTATTGCATTCTATTGTGTTCTACACTGTTTGCACTACTTTTCTAACTTTTTACTTACCTGATTTTGGTGTGTGTGTATATTTTGTGTATATTACTTACCTCCTAAGGGAGTATATCCTCTGAGATACATTTGGTATATTGTCACTAAAATAAAGTACCCTAATTTTTAGTAACTCTGAGTATTGTGTTTTCTTGTGATATAGTACTAAGTTATATAAGTGGTGTAGTAGGAGCTTTGCATGTCTCCTAGTTCAGCCTAAGCTGCTCTGCTATAGCTACCTCTATCAGCCTAACTGCTAGAACACCTCTAATCTACTAATAAGGGATAACTGGACCTGGTGCAAGGTGTGAGTACCACAAGGTACCCACTATAAGCCAGGCCAGTCTCCTACATGGGCTCAATAGTAATATGTTTATTTGTGAAAGTACATATGAACAGATCCAGTAAAACGTAGGCAACTAAATGAAAATAGAAACATAAGATTCACTTAAGAGCAGCAAAAACTCAAGTGTCTCCAATACACTACACATTTAATAACTGCAAATAAATCCGTCTGCTTAGTTCATTCAGAAGAGCAGAAATCAGAATTGAATTCTTTGACAACTACACATGCCATTATTTACTTTTGGATCTTCCATGGTAAGCCAAGGTGTATTTTAAGAATAACCTCCTTGATCCTGAATATGGCATAGCAAAGAAAATCCTAACTATGGGCCTGATTTTGAGATTCATGGAATTTGGTGTGGTGATACCAGTGGACTCACTAATTCTGGTCGGTCTCCCTGCACCTAATTCCAGGAATTATATTTGTTGTCCCCAGAATGAGGAATAACTACACAGGCCTATGAATGCCAGTTCGTTTACTGTGTATTCCCAATTCAAATCCACAGTTTTTTCCCCATCTTCTGAGAGTAGACATTATGGGCCTCATTATGAGTCTGGCGGTCACTAGAGCGCCAGACTCGCGGGTAGTGGTTGGGCCGCTGCTAAATGTTGGCAGAGAATGGCTGCAGGGGGCCCCAGCACCAATGCATAGTCCACTGTCTGCTTTGTGGACAGTGAACATTGCAAGGGTACTGGTGAACCCTGCACTCTACAGCATTGCCGCTGGCTCGATTACGAGCCAAAGACAATGCTGGAGGCTGTTTCCCGCTAGGGCAGTGGGCAGAAACTCACGTTTCCGCCCGCTGAACTAGTGGGAAACTCTTAATGGGGCCAGCGGGAGGTAGCCTGTATGGAGGCAATCTCCTCGTCAGAAATTCGGCAGACAGTGTAAACTGTCCGCCAAACTTGTAATAAGCCCCTATATGTCAGTGGTAGGACCAATGAGGATTGAGATGTTTGGGGGTCCAGGCAGGCTACAGACGTCTGGGGTGAGAACACCTGGAGATGGTACGGTGGTCTTGGATTGCTTCTGGGGCGTAGTATGCTTTCCTAGCGCAGCTGCTGGATTGGTTGAGGACCCTGACTGGCCTGGGTTACTGTCTTTGACCTGGTGTGGACTACATTGTAGCTTGAGGCAGGGGGTGGGTCTTGGTGTTATCAAGGATAGTTTTATATGCTCTCCTGTGGTGCTACAGGTGTTGGGTAGTGTTTGAGCTGTGTTCCTGTCTTCAGCTCTGCTGCAGTTTCACTGGGTCTGCAATTATTCGGCACAGATTTTGGAGACCTGGGCTTAACAGATCTGGAACTTGTGGACCTGGTAAGCACCAGAGATACATGACCACTGGTAGAATTCCAGGTAGAGTTGCAGCTTCAGGTTGAATACCACCACTCCTAACCAGGGCCTATGTTCCCACATGTTAGAGTTATTCTGCACAACATATAAAATGCCCTCCACGTGTATCCTGCCACTAGCAGCAGGCTGACTTTTTATTGATTTTGTAGTTCTGCCTTATTTGCCAATAGCAGATTGGATGGTCAGAGATCTACAGAATTCTAGCTACAGTTGCTAAACAACTTATTGAAAAAAATCACACATTGGGAAGGGCCAAGTTCGATTGGCAGCTCTTATTTTATATAAACATCAACACTGCAAGGTGTAGTAGAAGAAATTTGTTGTCAAAATATTGCTTGACATAAATAACATGTCTTAATAGTGTTCAAAAATATTTCCCCATTGAAGGAAATAAACTCTACATACAATGGGTCGATATGTTTTTAATTTATATTTAGGATACAGAATTTATTTCACAGGATATTTTTGTGTACAATATTCTAAAATACAACCACTTGCAACTGATGGCGACACCTAGGTTAAATAGCAAACAACGTTTATAGAGAGAATAGCCTTCATCATTGGCTTACCAACATACCAACTCAGACCTACTTCTCACAAGTCAACCATCAGGTGTACATAAATAAAATTACAAACACATACAAAGTGTAGTAAGAAAATAACAATATAAAATCCCTACTAATAGAGCCCAATAAGCATTACCGTAGATCAAATTGACTATCCCCACGGTCTATTCAGATGGGCTTCCAACACACTTGCCTACTACAGTAGAGTGCAAGAGACAATGTAACAAAATGCCTACCTGCAGGCTTTTGCACAGTGTAAGAACAATCTACATTAAAAACCTATTGCCCTTAACACGTTTTTCACAATGGGTAAGTAAGGCCTACTTTCTTTGCCATAACTTTTCATTATAAACAAAACATAAATAAGGAATCTGACATTATGATTGCCAATGAACTGATTAGGTTTCTAGCCTTTACCACTGGCTTGTCATCATGACCAATTCAAGGCCATTGTACTGAGTGTAAGCTTTCCACAAGGCAAGCATCACAGTGAAAATCAATAGGGCTTGTCTCATCCCTTGCATGTGTGACTATTGCACTAGCTACTACAACTGGTTCTTCGACTGAGGCCCACTACATGACAATGACAGCAATGCAATGACACAACACAATGCCAAACAGACACAGCACTGTAACCAAACCTAAGGGCCACCTATCCAGATCAACAACCCTGAAATGGGCTGATCATGGGCATGAAACTAAGAAGATACACTCAGTGCACAACATGCACAGACAGGATGAGCAACCATGCATACACACACATACCCTCCTATTACCTGGACACCATGCTGCAATGTACAGTCTTTCCCAATCACATCTAGCTAGTCAGAATGGTCGCCAGGTAACAGGCCACACCGGTCATGTGAACCATCACACAGGAACAGAACCCACACACTGAGCTAAAGTTACCAACTCTGATTCACAACAACCACTATGAAGCATGGTACTCCTGTCACAATCCACTATCCACAAACTGTTAGCACTACTGAAACTGTCAATGCCATTGCTGGGAATCAAGCAAAGCCACTGTATGCATCAGACAAAAAGGCAACAAATCATACCTTCACCATTTAACCTTCTCTCACTCCATCCACAGGTACCCTTGCCACTGCCACCATGGAGAGGATACCAGAGACAGACAGCCCTCCTCAAGATGAAGGCCCCAGTGACGACAACGCTACTGGATGCCTGGACAGTGATGACCTACCTAACCCATCTGGGACCCCTGGTCAGTCTACCACTCCCTGCCTCACCCTGCCCACATCAAACCCCCCACCCTGTGGCACCGCCATCTCAGCCAACCCTTCATCCCCAAACCTGTGCCCCAAAGACTGTTCAATCAATTGTGTGCCCCACAATACAGGGACCTGAGTCCTCCCCTCACAACCAAGACAATGAAGATCCTGCTGACACTGTGAGTGGGCACACCGTACCATGGGCACAGGCACATGGGCACATGGGGACATGGGATGTGGGAAGGGACCTGTGAGCCAGGGGACTGGGCAGCCAAGGAAGTCATATAACCAGGAAGCCATCTCCCAAGTCTTGGGAGCATTGCAACAATCCCAGGACAGGATGAGCCAGATCATAACCATGTTGGGGGAAACCCAGAGGCTGCAGAGGGAATACCACCAGGAGGTCATGTAGCAGTGGCAGGCATACAATGCCAACATGGCCTCCATTGCAGGGGTGCTCAGGGACATCAATACCACCCTGCATGCTTCCACCACCCACCAGCAGGCCCCTTCCACTAGCCACATCACATCAGAGCCTTCTACATCTGAAGCTGCTAGTGTAATGGAGACCCTGCCAGGGGAACCACAGCCCTCAGGCCCCCTTTCCTGTGTAGCTGAAGAACACCCCCCCAAATGTGGATGCCCACCCAAAACATCAAACTGGAGCAGATGCCAAGACCAAGCCCACTGACAGAAGTGAGCCTATCCTGATTACTCTCCCTGTGTGCCACTGAGACACCCTGTTGACTTTTCAATGACATTACTCTGTTTTCCAATGGTCCATGGACACTGGACCTGTGCTACCTACAGCTGTGCCACCTACTCTGAGGATTCCATCTACCATGACCCTACTCATCACCTGGTTGCCACTGTATGCACAATAAACACTATAGATCACAGCTACTGCATTTGTGTCTTAATTCATACATATACAAATGTTTTGTCTGAAAAATGTTAAGTGGGTATGGCCCCCTAATCCAACAGGCAGTGTAATGGACTGAGGAGGGAGGTATCCTTTGCAGGAGACACAGTACAACAGATATGTCCCAGGGTAGATGTAAGGGGGTCACTAGTACAGACACACACCAGAGTATATCCACGCATCCAACTTGCAAAAAGACCATAACAGAGACTACCATTGGGATTGTAGGCATGGTGCCACACAATGCACATATGCAGTTCATAGTTGTCATGCCCAGTGTAGATAGCGATCTAAACAGGGCACAACAAGTATCACTTCTACATCACCAGCCTCAGGTAATACATCACAAAACACAGTAGCTGGCATCTGTCATGCGCTAAACTCTACTCTGTGAACAGTAACCAAAGGCTAATGAACATGAATGGCTCAAGCAACAGGTAGGGGAGCAAAAGACTAACAGCACACAGCCATTTGCTGGAATGACAAGAAAACAGTAGAATGCAGGACACATAGCATTATTACAGGCCTGTCCATAAGAGATGTGAATCTTGCAACCTGCAGAGAGTACACATGGTAGAGATTATATATTTTCAGTCAGCACCTTACATGCATTCAGTCACCTCCCACAACACACACATAGGGACAGGAACACATTACACCACCACTGATAATCCAGATCAGGAGGACCATTGACAGCAAACTATGTTGAAATAGTACACATGTGTTAGACTTTTCATCCTTGGCGTGGTCTCCCTTAACGTTTTGCCTCTGTTTCCCAGGTTGTTGATGTGTGCTGGACTCTGATTTTGCTGTTTTTGTTACTCTGGGCACTTTACCACTGCTAACCAGTGCTAAAGTGCAAGTGCTGCTTTACAAAATGTGTATGTAATTGGCTTATCCATGATTGGCATATTTGATTTATTAGTAAGTCCCTAGTACAGAGCACTAGAGGTGCCCATGGCCTGTAAATCAAATGCTACGATTGGGCCTGCAGCACTGGTTGTGCCACCCAAATAAGTAGCTCTGGAAACATGTCTCAGACCTGCCACTGCAGGGTCTTTGTGTGCAGTTTTAACTGTAAATTCGACTTGGCAAGTGTATCCACTTGCCAGGCCTAAACCTTCCCTTTTCTTATATGATAGGCACCCCTAAGGGAGGCCCTATGTAGTCCCAAGGACAGGGTGCAGTGTATGGTTGAGGTAGGACATATAGGGGGTCATTACAACAGTGGCGGTAAAAGGCGCTTACCGCCGCGCAGAAGACCACCAAAACACCGCTTCGGCGGCGGTAGTCCGCCACTGCTATTATGACACACATCCCGGAATCCGCCGAAATACAGACACCCACACAACTCCGCCACACCAAAGGTCAGTGTTAAAGTGCCGAATACAAAACCTCCACCTCCACGCCAACAGAAACACGCCCATGCTATTACGACCCACGAATCCACAGCCAAGACAACACCACTATACAGAGGCACACAACATCATCACCCACACCACATCCACGCCCAAAACACCACACACCACTACACATCACCACACACATCAACACTCACACCGCCCCACACATCACACACACCACCCCATGGCACGCCAAAGACACCCCCGCTTCTCCGAGGAGGAGCTCAGGGTCATGGTGGAGGAAATCATCCGGGTAGCGCCACAGCTATTTGGCTCACAGGTACAGCACACCTCCATAGCCAGGAAGATGGAGCTATGGCGCAGAATCGTGGACAGGGTCAACGCTGTGGGACAGCACCCAAGAAATAGGGAGGACATCAGGAAGAGGTGGAACGACCTACGGGGGAAGGTGCGTTCAACGGTCTCCAGACACAACATCGCGGTTCAGCGGACTGGCGGCGGACCCCCACCTCCTCCCCCACAACTAACAACATGGGAGGAGCAAGTCTTGACCATCATGCATCCAGAGAGCCTCGGAGGAGTCGGAGGTGGATGGGACACTGGTAAGTCAAATCTTAACTATCATATCCCCCACCCTACCTGCATGCTATCACACACCCCCACCTTCACCCCCTCCCCTATCACTCCAACTCCTCACTAATGTACTAATAACACAAACGACACATCCCAACACCAAGCCCTGCATGACACAACTAAGCATGGTCACCCCTCACTAAAGCATGGCCACTGCACATACCCAGAACACCCCCTAACCATCATCACACAAGCCCCCACACAGGAATGCCTGCACTGGGGTACACAGACACCCACCCATTGCACACCATCACACACACAAATGCATTAATCATGCTCTTATGCCCCTGCAGGAACCCGAAGGACCGTCACCACACCAGAGGGTCCAGACAACACCACTCCACCCCCAGAAGAGGCCCACAGTGATGATAGCAGCTCTGCCCTACTGGATCCTGATGACCAGCCCGGACCATCGTGGGCCTCGGGACAGTCGGTTCCCCTTGCACAGGCGCAGCCCAACACTGACCTTCCACCCTCTGGTAACACCAGCACAGCACCCACCCAGCGGGCCCATACCTCCCTACCCAGGATAGGTCAATCAGCGGTGTGTCCACCACTACAGGGAACCCAGGATAACCCACCACCCCAACAACAACAGGGACCTGGGGGCAGTGGTAGTGGGCACACGGTCCAGGGTACGGAGGCACAGGAACACAGGGGAACTGGGAGGGCTGCTGTGCGACAGGGGGCGGACAGGCCAAGGGAACCCACTCTCCACGAGGCCCTCACCTCCATCATGGGAGCATACCACCACTCCCAGGAGACGATGGCCACGGTCCTGGCCAAGTTTCAGGAGACCCAGCACCTGCAGGAGGAACAGTATTTGGGCTTCAGGGAGGAGCTCAGGACCATCAGCTCCGCCCTGGGCACCATTGTAGGGGTGCTGAAGGACATACAGAACACCTTGAGGGACACCGTGGCACTCCAAGGGGCCCCTGACACTAGCCAGGACGATGAACTGCCCACCATCTCCGCCGGCGCTATTGGACAGAACGCCCCACCACAGGACCACCACACCAGCACCCCACCCCCTGCAGACGGACAACCACCACGCAAGCAGTCCCTGAGAGCCAGGAGCAGGACAGAGCAAGATGGCAAGACCCCCGCCAGGAAATGAGACCACCCTGATTGTCCCCCCACTGACCCACTTTGTTACCCTGTCCATACTTGAACTGCCCCAGCTCCACTTCCTATGCCCAGATGGGCAGTGCACCTGTGAGACTAATAGACTGGACTCCGCCATCACCCATCCTCATATTACAACCCCCTCCCATTTCTGAGCACTTCAATAAACACCCTTGAAACACAAAACAATCTGGAGTCAGTCTGTGAGATTGCAAATATGTATTATCAATGACAGTCTCATAATGCGTTTCCCATTGTAAAGCGAACATACCTATGTCACACATCACAAGACCTTGAAGGATGCAAGCAGATGACACACGGTGGTAACCACACCTGTGAAACCGTAATGGAAAGGTACAACTCAGTTACCAAATACTGGTTGAAATCGACAGACAGGATAGAGGTAGACGTGTGAAAGATAATGTAATGGTAAAAATGAAAATGTTCTCACCTGTGTCTCACTGGAAATATTGCTGTATGACTGACTCCCTGTTGTCGTTGTCTTCTTCCTCAGCTTCCTCCTCATCACTGTCCACAGGCTCCACAGCTGCCACAACACCGTCATCTGGACCATCCTCCTGCAGAAAAGGCACCCGGCGTCGCAAAGCCAAATTATGAAGCATCGAGCAGGCGATGATGATCTCGCACACCTTCTTCGGTGAGTTGAATAGGGAACCACCTGTCATATGGAGGCACCTGAACCTGGCCTTCAGGAGGCCGAAGGTGCGTTTGATCACCCTCCTAGTCCGCCCATGGGCCTCATTGTACCGTTCCTCTGCCCTGGTCCTGGGATTCCTCACTGGGGTCAATAGCCATGACAGGTTGGGGTAACCAGAGTCCCCCAATAGCCACACACGGTGCCTCTGGAGTTGACCCATCATATCAGGGATGCTGCTATTCCGCAGGATGTAGGCGTCATGCACTGAGCCAGGGAACATAGCATTAACCTGGAGATGTACTGGTCTGCCAAACAGACTATCTGAACATTCATCGAATGATAACTCTTCCTGTTTCTGTACACCTGTTCACTCCTGTGGGGGGGGACCAGAGCTACATGGGTCCCATCAATGGCACCTATGACGTTGGGGATATGTCCAAGGGCATAGAAGTCACCTTTCACTGTAGGCAAATCTTCCACCTCAGGGAAAATGATGTATCTCCTTACGTGTTTCAGTAGGGCAGACAACACTCTGGACAAAACGTTGGAAAACATAGGCTGGGACATCCCTGATGCCATGGCCACTGTTGTCTGGAATGACCCACTTGCAAGGAAATGGAGCACTGACAGCACCTGCACGTCAGGGGGGATTCCAGTGGGATGGCGGATTGGTGACATCAGGTCTGGCTCTAACTGGGTACATAGTTCCTGGATTGTGGCATGGTCAAACCAGTAGGTGACGATGACATGTAGCTCTTCCATTGTCAACAGGTCCACCAGATGTCGGCACACCTGAGGATTCCGCCATCTTCTCACATGTCCCGGCTGACGGTGCCTACGAAAGACAACAGCGACGAATCAGTCATTTATCATCCAGGTATGTACCCACAGTTACACACAAGACTACACCAATCACAAAACCCTTCCTGTATGTGTGTTGAGTGTAGGCCTAGCTATGTGTGACGCAGAGCTAAATGAAGCCATGTGGGCCCCTGAAATGGCGGCTGCCTGACCTCTAAACTGGGACAATGGGATTGTGGGGTAACAGCGCTGGCGTTGCGCACTGTGGCGTTAGGCGGTCGTAGACCGCGGCGCAATACTGCATTGGTTAACATTGGACCATATGGGTCCCAGGAGCCAATGAACAGGTGCACCGGTGGTGATGATGCGCACCGCCGCGGACGTCACCGCCATTTTCTATCTGTTCAATCACTAGATACCTGACCTTCGACAGGAGAGGACCTACACTGCAAGTGCTGCTGTGACCTCGGTCTGGAAGCGACGATGGCTGCTGCGTCTGGGGAAATGGCCCCTGCCTTCACTGCTCAGGAGTTGGAGAAACTGGTAGACGGGGTCCTCCCCCAGTACACGCTACTCTACGGTCCTCCAGACCAACAGGTTAGTACACAGGGAGCACGTTGTATGGGCTAGGCCTGGGTGGAGAGGGCTGGTTGGAAGAGGGAAGGGGGCAGAGTTCATAGAACATTAATGCATGTGAATGAATGGGCCACATGGCCAGAGTAGGAAGGGGGCCACTCACATCGACGGTGCAGTTGGTAATGACTGTTCCTTTTCCCTTTGTGCATGTCATGTAGGTCAGCGCCCACCAGAATAGGGACATTTGGCGTGATATCGCCAAGGAGGTCCGGACCCTGGTGTCCCACCAGAGACGGGGCACCCACTGCCGGAAAGGATGGGAGGACATGCGCCGCGGCAGCAAGAAGACGGCGGAGGCTCAGCTGGGGATGGCCTCCCAACGTGGGAGGGGTGCCCGTCAAACCATGACCCCCCTGATGTTCCAGATCCTGGTGGTGGCCTACCCGGAGTTGGATGGGCGCTTGAGGGCATCACAGCAGACACAAGGGGGTGAGTACAACCTCATTCTGCGGAGTTTGCGCGCAGTAGAGGGGTCTGGGTGGGAGAGGAGGCCTGTGGGTGTACCTAGGCCAGCCAGAAACACGAAGACTAGGCCCCTCTGTAATGCAGCCCATGTGGCACTCTAGCCCACCTCAGTAGAGTGCCAAGTCGAGGTATAGTTGCCCCTGTGGCATCCATGTGTGCAGATGTCCACCATTGCCATGTAGGCCATATCCCAGAAATTGCATATGCAGAGGGCAGGAGCACGGCGTAATGCAGGGGGCTGCTGTGTCTGTCTTGTCCGCCAATGGTAACGGTATGCCATGCACTCAACCTGTCTTTCTTCTGTCCCCCCCCCCTTTTTCTGCTCTCCCTGTTCTTTTTTACATCAGCATCATCAGGCGGAGGTACAGTGGCACCGGAGCACGAGGGAGCTGCATCCCACATGGCCATGGAGGGCCACACCACGGACTCAGAATGCACCAGTGGGACGGAGAGCGAGGGGAGCTTCACGTCGGCCACCGGATCACCAAGCAGCGACACGGACTCGTCCGCCGATGGGGGCTCCCTTGTGGTGGCGGCACCATCTGTGCGCCCCACTTCTACAGGTACAGCCGCCACCTCCCCTACCAGCACCGTCCTCCTAGCAGCCCCTCAGCGTTCGCCCCGTGCCCGCTCACTCAGGAGGGTGGGCATCACCTTCGCCCCAGGCACCTCAGGCCCTGCCCCAGTCACCCCAGCTGCCCTCAGTGACGAGGCCATTGACCTCCTCAGGTCACTCACTGTTGGGCAGTCTACCATTGTGAATGCCATCCAGGGTGTAGAACGAGAGTTGCAACACAGTAATGCATTCCTGGAGGGCATTCATTCTGGTCAGGATGCCCTTCAGCGAAACCTGCAATCTCTGGCCTCAGCACTGATGGCAGCCATTGTCCCTGTGTCTAGCCTCCCCCCTCCAACCTCCTCCACCCAGCCCCAATCCCCTGTACCCCAGCCCATCCCAAGCACACCTACAGACCAGCATGCACACAAGTCAGCACACACAAGTAGCTCAAGCAAACATAGGCACCACACAACCCACAGGCACTCACGCAAGCCTTACCCACATACAGACACAGAAACATCCAATGCCTCCACTGTGTCCCCCTCCTCCTCTTCTCCCTCCTCCCTCCTAGTCTCGTCTACACACACACCTGCATGCACCACATCTACAGGCACCAGGAATCACACCAGGACACCCAGCACCACAAGCCGCTCACCTGCACTCACCACCTCCACTGCCATTTACACGTCCCCTGTGTCCTCTCCCAGTGTGTCTGTGACGCCCCCTCCCAAAGTACACAAACGCCGGCAATGACACACCCAACATCCGTCCACCGCACGACAGCCTCCAGTACCTGCACCTGCACCCAAAACACCTAAAGTGACCCCTCCTACAACCACCTCCTCTTCCTCCACTCCCAGGCCCCCTCCAACTACCCATCCCAGTGTTCGTCAGAAACTGTCCCTCTGTAAAGTTGACCTTTTTGCCCCCACCCCCCCTCCAATTCATCAGTTCCGTCATAGCGCCTCAGCCAAAAAGCCTCCAATACCAGTGGTGCCTGTTCAAGGTATGTGTGAGTGCACCGGCCACCAGGGCAGGCAGTGTGACCCGGAGCCAAGGCACTGGCAGCCCACCCCCTGTAAAGGCTCTGAAATTGGAGAGTGGACGACAGGACCGTGTGAAGACTCGTGGTGGGAAAACAACTCACATGGGTTCCAAGGGGATTGGAGAGTCAGCTGTGACTCCACCAAAGGTGGGGAAGGGCCAGAGGAAGTCTGCCCAGCCTGTTGTGAGTATCACAGCGGAGAAGGGCGCCATCATTCCCGGCGGTCGAGACCCAACCACCAGCACCGTCGTCACTGATCAGGAGACCACCGCCACCGCCGGAGTCAGTGCCCAGGAGGGCCCAAGTATCGTAACTGGTCAGGAGACCACTGCCACCGCCGGAGTCAGTGCCCAGGAGGGCCCAAGTATCGTCACTGGTCAGGAGACCACCGCCGGAGTCAGTGCCCAGGAGGGCCCAAGTATCGTCACTGGTCAGGAGACCACCGCCACCGCCGGAGTCAGTGCCCAGGAGGGCCCAAGTATCGTCACTGGTCAGGAGACCACCGCCGGAGTCAGGAGTCAGTGCCCAGGAGGGCCCAAGTATTGCAACTGGTCAGGAGACCACCGCCACCGTCGGAGTCAGTGCCCAGGAGGGCCCAATTATCGTCACTGGTCAGGAGACCACCGCCACCGCCGGAGTCAGTGCCCAGGATGGCCCAAGTATCGTCACTGGTCAGGAGACCACCGCCGGAGTCATTGCCCAGGAGGGCCCAAGTATCGTCACTGGTCAGGAGACCACCGCCGGAGTCATAGCCCAGGAGGGCCCAAGTATCGTCACTGGTCAGGAGACCACCGCCACCGCCGGAGTCAGTGCCCAGGAGGGCCCAAGTATTGTCACTGGTCAGGAGACCACCGCCGGAGTCATAGCCCACGAGGGCCCCGGCTGCCACAGCCCAGGTGGGCTATAAGGGAACGTCATGCCACACACCAATGCCCAGTCTAGGGAACGTCATGCCACACACCAATGTCCGTACCAGAACCGCCATGGCAAAGCACCGCTGAACAGTCCCGAAATGCCATGGTGAAGACCGCTGAACAGGGCAAGCACCGCCATGGCAAAGCACTGCTGAACAGTCCCGAACCGCCATGGTGAAGACCGCTGAACAGGGCGAGCACCGCCATGGCAAAGCACCGCTAAACAGTCCAGAACCCCCATGGTGAAGACCGCTGAACAGGGCAAGCACCGCCATGGCAAAGCACCGCTGAACATGGCAATGACCGCCATGGTGAAGACCACTGAACAGTCCAGAACCGCCATGGCAAAACACCGCTGAACAGTCCCGAACCGCCATGGTGAAGACCGCTGAACAGGGCAAGCACCGCCATGGCAAAGCACCACTGAACAGGGCAATGACCGCCATGGTGAAGACCGCTGAACAGGGCAAGCACCGCCATGGCAAAGCACTGCTGAACAGTCCCGAACCACCATGGTGAAGACCGCTGAACAGGGCAAGCACCGCCATGGCAAAGCACTGCTGAACAGGGCAAGCACCGCCATGGCAAAGCACCGCTGAACAGGGCATGCACCGGGTAAGAATGAATAGACCGCCACATCAAGCATCCTTATCCCATGTGCAGCTGGGACAGTGACGGGACAGGAACTTTCACGGGGAGACTAATCCAGTCTGGGCACCATTCCCCCTCACGAGCCACTGGCGGATGTTATCTACTTGCGAAATTGAGGCTTTGCACTCCCCAGGATGGCACAGTGGGCAAGCCACCCACTGTAGAGACTTGAGAGACTGTGGCTTTGCACTCCCCAGGATGTAACAGTGGGCACGCCACCCACTGTAGAGACTTGAGAGACTGTGGCTTTGCACTCCCCAGGATGGCACAGTGGGCAAGCCACCCACTGTAGTGACTTGAGAGACTGTGGCTTTGCACTCCCCAGGATTGAACAGTGGGCATGGAGCCCCGTTGTGGATCTGGCTTTGCAGTCATCCGGCTAAGGTGCCCCCCCATCCCTTCCCCCTGAGGTGCCTGTAGTATTTCTATCTGATGCCCTGGCAGTGTTCTCTCCGATTGTGGTCAGGTATCTTTTGTGGGCTTCGCCCATGCATTTTTGGAATAGTGGTGCATGGACATTGATATGTACATATCTGCACTACTTCTCGTACTGTATATATTTCTGCCAGATTTTCATATATATCTGTATATTTTTGCAAGACTTGTTTATTGCAACATTACAATGTTTGAACGGATTTCGCTTTGTCTTTGCATTCTTTCCGGGGGGACTGTGGGTTGTTACTGTGATGTTTGGAAATGCATTGCTGTGTACGTTGTAATATGCGAGGGTGGGGGTGTTTCGTGGGTGTCCCCCTAACTTTTGCTTCCACCCTCCCCCATGTTGTAGGTGCAGTACTCACCGTTGTCTTCGGCGCCTACGTAGATGGTGGTCGTAGAGGAGCAGAAAGTTCCGGCTCCATGGAGTCCTCGTTCCTCGTGGGATGTGTTCAGGTGAGCGTTTTCCCATTAAAATGGCTATTTCCGCCATTTTTTTATCCACGGTGAATCCGCCCTGGAAAAGGTGGCGGATTGGCTGGTTGTAATACTATGGGCGGTACATTGTCTTCCGCCTGTCTGTTGGAGGTGACCGCTGCGCTGCTTGTCTGTACCGCCGTGGCGGGCGGTGTGTTAAAGTGGCTGTCTTTGTTGGCGGTTTCCGCCAGGGTCGTGATTCCCTTTTTTTATCTGCCGGCCTGTTTGCGGTATTACCGCCGCTTTAACACCGTCCGCCAGGGTTGTAATGACCCCCATAGTTATGTGTTTTATATGCCCTGACAGTGAAATATTGCTAAATTTGTTTTTCACTGTTGCAAGGCCTGTCCCTCTCATAGGTTAACATGTGGGCTACAGTTCAAAATGATTAAAGCGTAGACTCCCTTTGGGAGCGGATGGACATGTGGAGTTTGGAGTCTCTGAGCTCACAATTTAAAAATACATCTTTCAGTAAAGTTGATTTTAAGATTGTTTGAAAATGCCACTTTTAGAAAGTGAGCATTTTCTTGATTATACCATTTCCGTGACTCTGCTTGTTTGTGGATTCCCTGTCTGGGTCAGTTTGACAGTTGGGCTGGCTGAACCTCACACTAGACAGGCACACAAAGGGAGCTGGGGTGTAGTCTGCATTTCCTGATGAGCCATCTGTGCTAGGAGGAAGGGGAGGAGTGGTCACTCACACCTGAAAGGGCTGTGCCTGCCTTCACACAATGCAGTCTCCAATCCCCTGGTGAGTGTCTAGGACCTGGCCTGGGCAAGGCAGGATTTAACATTCAAGAGAGACTTTGCTTTGAAGTAGGCCTACACCAAAGGAGAAATTGGGTAAAAGAAGGGCTGACAGAGGCTGGTGAGATAGCAACCCGCGCTGCGTGGTTTTTGGATCATCGTGCGGCTGGATTTCCGATGCAAGTACCGCTGGGAGTGTAGAAACAACGCAAGGCCTGCCCGGACCCGAGATGCTGACCGGATCGACGCATCGCTCTTCTGAGGAAAGAAGAAACGACGCGCCCGACATGAAAGGAGAAACGACACAAGGTCTCACGCATGAGTGAAATAGACGCATCGCAAGCACTTTTTGATGCACACTCGACCGTGCAGGGTTATGTTTTACGCACCCAAGGTACATTTTCAAGCTAATAGTGTTAGTGTGTGTTTAAAACTATCTGAAGACTCTTTACTTTTTAATTGATAACTTGACTTGTGAATTGCGGATTTTTGTCATTTTGGTCTTGATTTGTTTAGATAAATATTTTCTATTTTTCTAAATCTTTGTTGTGGCATTTTGTAGTGTTTTCAGTAAGTTACTGTGTGTGTTGGTACAAATACTTTACACCTAGCACTCTGAATTTAAGCCAACTGCTCGAGCCAAGCTACCAAGGGGGTAAGCAGGGGTTAGCTGAGGGTGATTCCCTTTTACCCCGAGTAGAGTGAGGGTCCTTGCTTGGACAAGGGGTAACCTGACTGCCAAGACCCCATTTCTAACAACATGCAAATACATACACAGAATACCTGTATGTGTTACTGGAAGTACTGATTGTTGAGCTGAGTCCTAGAGCCTGATGCACCTTCCTCATCTGCCTCCTCATCACTTTCCACTTCTGCATCACCAGCCACTGGTCCGGCTGCCTCCTCATCATCAGCTAGTAGGGGTATCTGATGTCTCAGGGCCAGATTGTGGAGCACGCAGCAGACAACTATGATCTGGCATGCATTGTGGGGAGTGTAGAGGAGGGCACCTCCAGAGACGTGCAGGCACCTGAATCTGGGCTTCAGGAGTTGAAATGTTCTCTCTATTACACGCCTTGTCCTGCCGTGGGACTCATTGAAACGGAGTTCCCATTCAGTGGCAAGGTACCTCACTGGTGTCAACAGCCAGGGAAGGTTAGGATAGCCAAAGTCAGCTGTGTTCACAGAAGTAGGATCTGTTACAATACGGGTACAGGTCACAGGGAATAATGTGATGCAAGGTGCCATAACAGAGACATACATCAAAATGCATACATACCAATGAGCCAAGCCCTCTCTCTCTGTAGTCGTGCCATGATGTGGGGGACATTTTTATTCCTCAGAATGTAGAAGTCATGCACAGATCATGGAAACTTGACTGTCACTTGGGAGATGTATTGGTCTGCCACACACACCACCTGAACATTGATGGAGTGGTAGTTTTTCTTGTTCCTATACACCTATTCATTGGCCCTGGGAGGGATCAAGGCATCATGGGTGCCATATATGGCCCCTATCACATGAGGGATATGTCCCACATCATAGAAGTCTGCCTTCACATAGGCCAAATCCCCTTGTTGGGGGAACCTGATGTAGCTGTCCAGGTATTTCAATAAAACACACAGTACATCCTACAACACAAGACAGAACATGAGCTGTGACATCCCTGCTGCCAAACCCACTGTAATCTGAAAGCAGCCTGTGGCAAGACAGTGTAGCACTGACAGAACCTGAACTGTGGGAGGGATGGCATAGGGATTACATATGGCAAGCAATAGATCTGGCTCCAACTGGGAACATAGATCCATGATGGTTTGACCATTCAGACGATAGGTCTGAATGATACGCCTCTGCTCCAGGATTGCAAGGTCCACTAGCGGACGGTACACTGGTGCATGTCTCAACATTCTCATGACAGGGTATCTAAGATAGAGAGGAGAGAATGTACAATGTGATTTGCACTCCACACATGTTAGCAGAACATATCATTATTGCACACACCTTACACTGTAGATATGCCTCAAACTGCTGACACATACCATATTGGGCATGCTGAAGCAGCATGGACTCCATCCTTGCTGCACATTGCTGCCCCTGATCAATAGTTTCTGACATACAGAACATGTGTCAGGTTCCATATGTGGTACACTGAGCTGTCCTGCACTGAGCATGTATTTTGTCATGCTAATTACCTAGTTTGTTATACCACCTCTGAGCCGACAAGTATCAGGATATGCACATCATATGACAACCAGCAATATAATGTCACTGAATCATGCTTGTCACATGTATAGGCCAAACCATGATGCCACAACATAGGCCTACTCTGCATCCAAGTGAGAAAAGTGTATGGCGCACTTATTTTCATGCATCAAGGCATGATATGAGCATAAAATGGTTGCTTCCTGTTCTACAGCACTGTACAGATGGTAGAGGAACATGTTCGTACCATTTTTCCTGTCGCAAACAGCCCGATTTGCAGAATCGGACCGTTTGCGACAGGAAAAATATTTTTTAGTATGTACAGACCTTCTTTTGCGATTCGATAATCTACTTACAGAATCGCAAAATAGGTTTGCGAGTTCAATTAGGAAGGGGCGTTCCCTTCCTAATTGCGAGTCCAGCATGATGTAGCATTGTTTTGTAACCGTGAATGCAGTCAAAAAAGAATCGCAGTTAGCACCAATTTCAAACTGGTGCTAACCCATTCGTAAATGGGAAAGGGTCCCCATGGGACCCCTTCCTCTTTGTGAATGGCAGCGAAAATAATTTTTCAGAGCAGGCAGTGGTCCCACATTTGTTTTTGAAATGCATCTTGTTTTCTTTTAAGGAAAATGGGCTGCATTTAAAAACTAAAACTGCTTTATTTAAAAGCAGTAACAGACATGGTGGTCTGTTGTCTCCAGCAGGCCACCATCCCTGTGAGGGCAACCATTCCCAATGGGGTCACAAATTGTGACCTATCTCATGAATATTCATGAGGTAGGTCATTGCGACCCCCTTGCGAGTCGTAGACAGTGTCATTGACACTGTTGTACATCCGGTTTTGGGAGTTGCAAATTGCGAGTTGCAAAACCGGATCTTTGTTCATGTGGCCCTTTGTGACCTAAGTCCGCCTGCGCCTGTCGTCGTGGGAGTAGGCGGTCAGAACCATTGTGCATCTTTTCATTTGGTAACATTGCTGCCTATGGGGGACTGGAGCCAATGGCGATCACCAGCGGCGGTGACGGTCCTGTACGCAGTGTTGACTGCCATTTTCTGCAACCTTGCTCACTTGTCTCCTGACACTCTTGCAAGGAAGACCTCCATGAGCTGAGCTGCTGTGTACTGTCTCTGGAAGCCATCATGCCACGTCCTGCAGGTGATAGAGCCCCAGTCTTCACCCAAGAAGAGCTGGAGAAGCTGGTGCAAGGGGTCCTACCTCTGTATGGACCACTGTGTGGGGCACCACAGGAACACGTGAGCCAAATCCTATAGTCATGGGAGATAGGGATGTGTGTGAGAGTGAATAACGTACGTGTTCCGGTCAGGGAGTACATGCATGCAGGGGGCATGGTGTTTAGGTATGTGAACTATGAGGATGGGTCTGTGTCGGCAGTTGGTGGGTCTGATGTTTATAGTCCACTGCTGTTGGTATGATGCCAGTCTACATAGCTTTCTTCTTCTGTCTGTGTCACCCACGCAGGTCAACGCCCATCAAAAGAAGGGGATCTGGAGCACCCATTGTCGCAAGCAGTGGAGGACCCGAGACGCTGGCCCCGGAAGACCGCGGAGGCCCAGCTGGGGATGTCCTCCCAATGAGGGAGGAGTGCCCGTCAGACCCTGACCACCCTAATGGCACGCATTTTGGCGGTGGCCTACACTAAGGTGGATGGGTGTTTGAGGGCAGCACAGCAGCCACAAGGAGGTGAGTACTCACTGCATCCTGGGACTTGGCTGGCCTTAAATGGGATTGGGCGCCTCTCTGAAGGCAAAGTGACATTGAAGTTAATGCTACATGTGTATCAACAATTAAAACTGGGTACTAGGCCCCCTGGCAGAGTATGTTTTATAGATGTGTCTCCATGCTTTACTGTCAGTGGATGTACATCTCCCACTTCCATACCTCTCCATGTCTGTAATGTGGAGATGCACTAATGTCATAGGCACATGTGTGACTCCATCCTGACAATACTATGGATATGAGTGTTTGTATCACCCTAAGCATTGTGTATGACCAGTTCCTGCCAACTGCAGTAGTGGCTCTGAGGTGACAGTCCATCTGTGTAGCCGATCCTATATATGCAACTGTGTCACTCTCCTGATATCACTGGGACTATATTAATCATGTACTAGTTATGGCATTGACAAATTGTGGGACTGCCATTAAAGTTCCACCACAGAACTGGTCTTCATGGCCTGTTAGCTGACTGGGCAAATATATAGGTGATCTGCTGACTGCAGGGTATGTGTAGGTAGCCAACCTGGGATACTGTGACATGTCAAATTGATGAGGTCAGATAACACTGATAATGCACTCATCTAAACGCTCAAATCGGCAAGACGCGCGATTCATTGCTCGTGTACAACTCTTGATATTCATTTACAGGGTAGCATTTGAATCGCCAAGACGCGAGATTAATTTCTTGTGCTGAATTCATGTTCTTCATTGTACGCTACTATCTCATGGCATTCACATGGTAGCCTTCGAATCGGCAAGACACGCGATTCATTTCTTGTGCTTAATTCATGATATTCATTGTGTGTTACCGTTCCCTGGCATTTACGTGGTGACATTCGAATCGGCAAGACGCGCAATTCATCTCTTGTGTTTAATTCATGTTATTCATTGTGCGTAACCATTTCATGGCATTTACAAACTCTTGTGGAAATCTGCACTGTGCGTAATTCATGTTCCTGCATTCTAAGAAACTAAAGTGCTAGAATTCTAGATGTTATATTGTGTGTGCATAATAAGTCCCTTAAGTACATTTCCTATGGTGTTATAGAATTCATTCAGATTATTTTCTTGTCCTAATGCAAAAACACTATGCTTGAATTTGAAAACGTAATTCTAGAAGGTTCTGATGTTTTCTAATCCATGTGTAACATTTCATTTGAGAGGTTCATTGAACAGTTGTATTAATCCTTCTTGATTCCTTCACGGGTAACCAGACATCTTGAGGCCTAGCTAGTTAGTCCATGCTTAAGTTATCCCTGTTTCTAGTATGACAAGAATGCTTAGAATAATAGTCTAGTAATGATTCATGTGATATAATCTTGATATTGTGTGTTTTAACCTCTTTGCTTCCTACAGGTCTCCTTCCCAGCTGATCCCTACCTAATCCCCTTTTCCCCACTTGGACTCTCTTAGACTCTGTGACATTCTAATCAGAGTATTGGAGCTGTCTTGTGGTGGACGTGTTGGGAACGTGCGCAGACCCCGAGGATCTGGTGACTCTGACACACTCCTAGGAGCTATACTTGTGCAGATGTGGCCTTCCAACCTGTGGGTTGGTAATGGAGATGGTAAGTGCCCTGGGGTAGTTGGGGGCACATCTGATGGGCTTTGACTATTACAGCTTGCCTTGGCTATTAGGTAGTGGCAGATTAGGAGTGGTTTGGGCACTGCATGACACATGGTGTGTTTATGTGAAGGAAATTTTGTATTCAGCCACCTCAGGCTGCATATGTGGTAGTGATATGTGTGTTAAATATACTGGCAGTGGTGTCTGTCCATGTGTACCTAGTGCTTGCAAATATATACCCCCTGAGATGTGTGTTGGCTGGGCTCAGTGACAGGTTTTGCCGTTTGTGGAATGGTGTGTGTGAATGTGAAGTTGTCATGGTGCCTAGTCCAACTGGTGTACCTGCATGTGTAGTGGCATTGGTAGTGGTCCATGATGTGGTATGTCTGTTCCAGAGGTACATGTGTTGTGACAGCGCTCTCAGTGGATGTGTTTGGATGTTTTACATGTGGCACATGGCCCATTGTAGATGCACTTAGTAGTATGCTGGGTAGTGATATATGTGTTGGGTGTCACCTGCTCTGGCTCTGTGATAAGGTCTGATTACTCACATGGCTATACTACAGATTCATAGACTACATATCAGATGTGAACTGTTTGGGTGTCTGAGTAGTATTGGCTAAATCTGAGTTCTCCTCCATAATGGCATCAGTAAACTGAGTGGGCATCCATGTACAATGACAGGTAGGTGCTGTGTGGTCTGTGAGTGGAGTTGTCATCAGTGTAATAGACATGTTACAGAGGACATGGACTTATCAGGTGTTGTGACTGTAAAGGCCTGATGTGTTGTGTCTAGTCAGATGCACATCCAATGTGTGAAAGGGGTATGGAGAGGTAAGATGTGTATTCAGGCATACTATTGCTACTGCATCCAGGGCACGCTATGCCAGCTAAAGGGCTTTTGGTTGGCATCATGAGGATGAGTCTACTAGTGCAGTTCTACCTAGGTATTGTTGTAGGTGTTAGGGTTAGCAGACAGGTGTGGGAAGTAGTGACATGTCATGACATGATGTAAGTAATGTGTATTGACAAATATGATACCCTAGCCATGATATGTATTGTGACAGATGTACATATGTAGCTGTGTCATTGAGAGGTAATTGTAAACCATTTTGCCCCTCTCTCTCTCCCGCTCCCTCCCTCCCTCTCTATCTCCCTCTCTCTCTTTCATTGAGTGCATCAGCATCGTCTGACAACGGAGAAGGGGTATATGTGAGTGGGGAAGCAGCATCCCACGGGGTCCAGGAAGGTGGCACCATTGATGCAGAGGGACCCAGTGGACAGAGGGTGAGGGGGGAGCCACAGAGGAGACCGGATCGAACACCTCATCCTGAGAATCCCCCTCCAGTGGACACTCCGTGGCGGTGGTGGACCCATCTGGGACCACCCCAGCTCCATCTTTGGCCACCACCCCTCTTATTAGCACCACCTTCTCTGTAGCGCCCCACCCAGTTGCCCGTGCCCGCTCACCCAGAAGGGTGGGCATCTCTGCCGCAGGCACCCCAGCCCCCACCCCAGTCAGCCCTGCTGCCCTCAGAGAGGAGGCAATTGACCTCCTGAGCTCCTTCTCTGTGGGTCTTTTGACCATTGTGAATGCCGTCAAGGGACTGGCAGCTCAAGTCCAACAGAGCATTGCGTTCCTGGAGGGCATTCCAGTGCCATGGCTGACCTACAGAGATTTTTTCAGTCTCTGGCCTTCACTCTGACGGCAGCTTGTGTCCCTTTGTCTCCCGTCTCCCCTCCAATTACCTCTTCATAATCCTAGACCTCTCTCCCCATACCCATCCATAGCACATGTGCACACAGACATGCATCCAACAGACAAGGGTAGCTCAGACAAACACAAGCACCACAAGACCCATCACCGGAATGCACACAAGCAACACCCACCTGCAGACACACCAACATCCACTCCCTGCACTGACTCCTCCGCCAGACACACCTGCAGCCACCACACCATCATGCACAGATCCAGCCACCAGGCCCATCTTACCCACAATCAGCATACTAGCAGACCTGCAGACACCCACCCCAGTCACCACATCCACACTCACCACAACCACTGACACTTCCACATGCCACACATGTACCATATCTGCAGACACCACTCCAACAGACAGTCACCCATCCACCACGGCATCTTCCAGCACCTCCTCTCCCCATCCTCCCAAAAAAAACTAAACACCTGCACTCACCCACCTAACAGACACCCACACCCACAAACATTCCACACATGCACCCACACCCAAGACATCCACACCTACACATCTGACAACCACTCCCTCTCCCTCCGCTCCAAAACCCTTTTGCCATGAACACCCATGTGTGTCTAAGACGCATTTCCTCTCAGAGTTTTCCCTGTTACCTACACCTCTCCCGCCCTGTGAGACCCCCCAAGCACTCTGTGTCCCTGTCCCTTCCGAAGTCCAGCCCTTCTACCTCCAAGTTCTCCCCTGACCCCTGCTAGTGTCCATGCCCCTCCCCCTCCCCCTGCCAAGAAGTCTACCCCTCCGCAGCACAAGCCCTATCCCCCTTCTACCCCCCTGCCTGCCTCCTTGATGCCCCTACCCTGTGGAGGTCATTTTTCTGTCTGGAGCCAAGTAGGGGCACACTGAGGTGCCATTTGTGCCTTGGGCACCTACGACTTTGGACTTGCCAATGGCCTTTGTTAGACCTGACAGCCTTAGGGTGGTCACCTCTAACTTTTTGCCTGCCTCCCTCCACTTTTTGGACACTGTTTTACTGGTTTTTAGACTCTGCTCACCTTACCACTGCTAACCAGTGCTAAAGTGTATATGCTCTCTCCCTTTAAACATGGTAACTCTGGATCATACCCAATTGGACTATTTAATTTACTTATAAGTCCCTAGTAGGGACTTATACACTGTACACTATATGTGCACAGGGCCTGTAGATTAAATGCTACTAGTAGGCCTGCAACATTGATTGTGCCACCCACTTAAGTAGCCTCTTAACCTTGTCTCAGGCCGGCCATTGCAAGGCCTGTGTGTGCAGTTCCGCTGCCAATTCGACTTGGCATTTAAAAGTACTTGCCAAGCCTAAAACTCCCCTTTTCCTACATATAAGACACCCCTAAGGTATGCCCTAGGTAACAAGTAGGGCAGGGTGCTGTGTAGGCAAAAGGCAGGGCATGTACCTGTGTAGTTTACATGTCCTGGTGGTGTAAAACTCCTAAATTCGTTTTTACACTGCTGTGAGGCCTGCTCCCTTCATAGGCTAACATTGGGGCTGCCCTCATACAGTGTTTGAGTGGTAGCTGCTGATCTGAAAGGAGTAGGAAGGTCATATTTAGTATGGCCAGAATGGTGATATAAAATCCTGCTGACTGGTGAAGTTGGACTTTATATTACTATTTTAGAAATGCCACTTTTGGAAAGTGAGCATTTCTCTGCACTTAAATCTTTCTGTGCCTTACAATCCATGTCTGGCTGGGTTTAGTTGACAGCTCCTTGTGCATTCACTCAGACACACCCAAACACAGGATACTCAGCCCCACTTGCATACATCTGCATTTTGAATGGGTCTTCCTGGGCTGGGAGGGTGGAGGGCTTGCTCTCACACAATGGACTGCCAAATCCCCTACTGGGACCCTGGCAGACAAGATTGAACTGAAAGGGGACCTGGTGCACTTCTAAGCCACTCTTTGAAGTCTCTCCCACTTCAAAGGCACATTTGGGTATATAATGCCTTCCAACTCAGACACTTCCCGGAGAAGAAAACTGGAACCAGAACCTGCATCCTGCCAAGAAGAACTGCCTGGCTGCCCAAAGGACTCACCTGACTGCTTTCTGTGAAGGACTGCTGTCTTGCTGTTGCCCTGCTGCCTTGCTGCTCTCTGGCTGTGGTGAAGAAGTGCTCTCCAAGGGCTTGAATAGAGCTTGCCTCCTGTTCCCTGAAGTCTCAGGACCAAAATGACTTCACTCTTGCAACTGGACTCCTTGTGCAGCGAAAATTAGATGCACAGCTTGCTAAAACCGACGCACAGCCTTCCCCGCGGTGAGAAATTCACTGCACGCCGAACCGGAATGACGCAGCGCAACTTCGCAAGGAGAAGATCGACGCAGTGCCTGCGTTGCGACCGGAACTTCGATGCACTGCCCACCGGATCGACGCACAGCCGACCTGGGACGATGCAGCTCGACTTCCAGAGGGGAAATTGATGCAGTGCCTGCGGAGCAGGAGAAAATTCCACGCAACTCCCACCGGATCAACGCATCGCTTGTGACTTTGCTCCGCAAGCCCAGGATTCCACACACAGACCCCGGGGCGTCTGAAAACCCCGCAACCCAAAGAGGATCCATGACCAAGTGCCGGAAATCAACGCACAGCCGTCCCTAAGAGAAAACTAAACAACGCATCGCTGTGTGCGGTCCGAGAAATTGACGCACACCCCTTTGTTTCCACGCTTTTCCTCCTCTGCAGCCCTTTGCAGAGATTTTTCACACGAACCAGGTACTTTGTGCTTGAAAGAGATTTTGTTTGCTTTAAAAAGACTTAAGACACTTTATATCACTTTTCAGTGATATCTCTACAATTACTTATTGCATCTTTGATCGTTTTGACCTGCAAATATCCAGATAAATATTATATATTTTTCTAAATACTGTGTGGTGTATTTTTGTGGTGCTATATTGTGTTATTGTGTGATTTATTGCACAAATACTTTACACATTGCCTACTAAGCCAAGCCTGACTGCTCAGTGCCAAGCTACCAGAGGGTGGGCACAGGATAATTTGGACTGTGTGTGACTTACCCTGACTAGAGTGGGGGTCCTTGCTTGGACAGGGGGTAACCTGACTGCCAACCAAATACCCCATTTCTAACAGCATTCTATTTGTATATAGTTATTTTTTAATCGCTGATATTTTAATACATTTGGGCCAACCTGCTGTTGGATTCGATGGTACCATACTTGTCCTGCCTTTCTTTCTACATGGTTGTTTAGTGTTTGTGGGCTTTAGTTTGTATGTGTGTGAGATGTATGTGTGTGTTGGCTCGCTGTTGTGCCAGGGCTGCATGTGTGAGTGTGTCCCTGCCATTAGTCTCGCTGTCGTTGCTGTATTTTGTGTGTTGGATATGTTTGTGTTTGGTACACGCATGTGTGTAGTCAAATTGTGTATAGTTTGTGTTGGCATGGTGGTGTTGTGTGCCCTTGTGTGGTTGTTGTGTGTGTGTGGTGTTGACTATGTTCTATGTTTTGTGTGTGGTGTGGGGGGCGTGGTGTGACAGATGGTTCATTGTATGGCAGTGTGATAGTGTTGATTGGTTGTGTGGTGTTGTTACGTGTTGTATGTATGTGTTGTCATGTGGAAGTGCGCAATTAGAGTGCTTGGTGAAGCATTTGTGCAGTTGCAGTGTGGTGTCGCTGTGTGAGTCGGTGGTGTTGTGTATGATGCTGTGGCCATGCTGTGTGTGCGGGCTGGTGTGTGTATGGTACGCATGTGTTGGCTGTGGTGTGTGCAGTTTTGGTGTGTGTGTGTATAGTATGTGTATGAGTGAGTGTATATAGATGTGTGTGTGTGTATGTTCGTATAGGTATGTGTTACGTGTATGTGTGTGTGTGTGTGTGTGTCCGTCGCAAGCCGTCTCGGATGTGTGTGTTGTGTGTGCGTGTGTACTAATGCCCTTCCCTTCAGTGTATGCTAGGTGTGTGTACTTATGGTTGTTGGCTTCATCGCTGGTTCTGGAGTCGTTGTGCGAGCAGGAGCAGTGGGAGGACTTCAAGTTCAGGCTTCATGGCGGCTCCGGGCAGGTATATGTTCCTGAAGGTGAGTGTTTTCTTTTATAGAGTTGGTTTCCGCCAGGGTTTTGGTGGCAGTGCGACCGCGGTGGAAAGAGTGGTGGTGTGCAGCCTCGCAATGGGTCCGGCGGAAACATGCTCCCTGCGGGTCTGATGGTGCTTACTGCCGTCTGCGGCTGCCTGTCCACACTGGTGGTAGTTTGGTTGTGTTCTGTTGGGAAGACCGCCATGGTCATAATTTGGTGGTCTTCACCGCTGGGCCGTCGGCGGTACGGCTGCTGCCGCCAACATGGTGGTCGTCATGAAGACCTTAATGTGCATTTTAAATATATGGTCACACATACACATGTAAACTTTCAAAATAAGTGCAAAATGTGAATAAAAGAATACATATTTACATATGCAAATTTAACTTGATGAGTGAATAATAATGAATACATATAAGCATTATTAACCAAACATTAGTGCACACGTGTAAATCTCTAGTTTCTGCAGAAATTACATTTCATTCATGCGTTTAAGTTCTTCATTCACGTTAATCTGACTATGGTACACAGGGAACATAATGTTGAATATGAACACCTAACTGCGCAATGATGACATGCAAAGGCTGGCATCTAAATTGCGCTACTTTAATTACCACAGCTCTTACATTTTCTCTATAAACAGTTAAAGTTAGTAGAGAAAAGGTCCCTTGCTCTGTTTCTTAATTCACAGTCACATCTTTTATTTAACACCCTTCAATGTGAACTTCGTCCTCGCAAATCGTGCTGCTGGCTGTTATCTTGCCAATGTTTGGTGACTATTTCACGTTGACGCTTCAGGGCCCATAAGAAACGATTTGCACTTTGACATAAAGTCTATTGTTTATTCAGACAAGTACAGGCCTGTTCAAACGAAGTAATTAAACTAAGGTGTGAATCCAAGAGAGCTTTTTGGTGTCTCTCCAGTGTTTCATTATAATACCAATAGACAGCAACATTTCTTCTTAGGGCAGTGGCAACACACAATTGTTTTCACATTTGTAATGGGATAAAGTTATTATGCAGAAAGGAGAGCAGCTTTAACGGCTTCCTTCAAACTTTAGAACCTGTCTTGTTGCTGGGCTGCACTAAGGTGACGTAGGCATTGATATCCAGTAATAAAGCGACTGGCGGAGCGCCAACCCCACGGCGACGGGATGCGATAGGAGAAGAAAACTAGAAAGGGAGGGCAAAGAGAGCATGGGCAGGATATCACAGCTCCAGCAAGTGAGCAGAGGCCAATAATGTTTGGACTGTCGGATATGTACTGTTCTGTGTACTGAGTTTGCAAAGAGCACTGTGAAATATGTTCCAATCGCATTAGCCATCGTTTATTTTTGTTTTTGTATGTTGCAAATAATCAAACGCCCGCCCGTGATTTGATGTCCCCTGGCACTGTGGGTATCGAATGTATTGTCCCTTTTACTTAACAGCAGATTAACACTCTTTCTAACATAATTGTGCCTTAATTATATACATCAAATTCATTGATTAGTCTCACTACAGTGCACAATTTGCAGTAGACAGCGCAGTAAAGATGGTTCACAATTCAAAGTGATGTGTAAATAGACCTGCAGATAACTTTATCGATATCCCAATTTTAGCATTTTATGGTGCTGGAAGCAAAGGTCATTTCAGGTTCGTGGCGGTGTTGCGTGTTCTGTTGATCTTAAATGTAAACTGCTGTTGGAAATTGGTATAGTCCACTACACGGGTTACTGTCCCTTGAACGTTTCAACTTTGGGAGCGCTTATAAACTGCAGTTTTAGTTGTAATGTTCCCTTGTTGGCATGTAACTTTTTTTAAACAAAGGTTATGCATTTTTCCGAGTACCTACTTACCTGATTTTTCCATGCCAAAACCTCTCCAACCAACGGATATAATATGCATGTTCTTTCTCAGGTGACGTATTATATCTCATCTCACACAAAACGATCCACCCGAATTACTGTGAAACACCCTAATGTGATCATGTAATCTTCAAAGACTTTGTAAATGGTTCCTGGACATGATGTTATCCAACTTCCCAAGCAAGGAATCCACACCAGGAGGGACCTGATCTTAGAAGGTCAAATTTTTAAAGAAGCTTCACTAGGAAACGGCGCTGGGCAACACTAGTCACCTACAGAAGAACATTATTCGAAACCATTCCTCTCTGACTCTCTCTTGGTAAAACATGGTATCATAGATTGAAAATAAGTCAATGTAGTGTGCTTGAGGAATTTGAGGTCCAGGTGAGGCCTGGCATTAGCAGGCAGAGTAGAAAATAGTTGAGTAGAATGAAAGTAGAAACACAAGGATACAGAAGGTGAAACCACACCTAAGATTGGCCACTGTGGTCGTAGAGGCGTAATGTCAACGTGCAATGTGCTTCTGCTTCGAAGACAGAAAACCCAGCACCGATCTAGGAATTGGAGGAAGTATCTGCATGAAATGACCATTGAGAATAATGAATACGACCCAAGAAATGTGTGAATAATGAGTGTAGTGGAACACGAACATGGTGGTGTAACAAAATGAAATATCTTGTATGAAGATAGCAGAAAATGTGGATAGTGACTAAAGCTCGGTAGTGTGATTGTACTGCTAAAAATTAAGTTGTGCCAAGAAAGTAGTGTATCAAGGACGAGAAATATTTGGGGAAAAAAACCTGGTTGGTAGTAAAGGACATAGGAGAGTGCAGGAATCATTTATTCAAAATAATCAATCAGGGATCAATTAGAGATTAAGGACAAATACTATATTGTTTTTAGATTTCCCTGAATTCTTACAGCTACTTCTGGGGGGCTGTAGCCTGTTGCTGCAGTGTACATGCATTCCTTCAGGGAATATGTAAAAAGGAGGAAAAAATGATCTTGAAAGTATTTCTTGACAGACAGATTTAATTTTGCAATCTCCTGGAGATGTGGTTTACACAAGGATGACAGAGCTTTTGGATAGTATTGAAAACTTGTTCGGTAACAAGTTTTAAATGGTAGAAACTGGTAGGTATAATGCTGAAAGGCTTAGTCCAAGATCAGGTCTCCCAGTTGACGGAGCAGGGAGGATAAGAGTTCTATCCAAAGCAAAAGGAGTTAAAACATCAAGATCAACTGTAAATGTCATTTATGAAAGGATCAAAGAACCACAGAACCTAAAGGGTTAAATATTCTAAAAGAAATGCTATGGGAGACATAAGATCTTGCTGGTGTGGCAGGTACACAAGGAGTGAAAGAATGGAAATAATTCTTGACTAACCATGACATTTGAATTTCATGAGAAACATGGGGACGCATTACTCCTAGAAGGACATGGACTGTTAATCCGTGAAGCAAGGAAAAAAGCGTAGAAATACATATATTCCACCATCCTCCTCAAATACTGCTTGCCAGAAAAAGTAGGCAGCACCTTTCCCCAGATAGAAATAATCAGTTCCCTCATTCATTTATCACAAACCGATATCCTGCACTTCATGACAAAATCTGCAGGTCTGGGCATGTCTAAAAACAGTGGCCAATAGGTACTCTGTGAAATACTGAAATTTCCTGCTTCATACTTCATGGAATAAGCCAGAGATCAAACACATAATAGATTTAGGTGGGTGGTGGATTACCTAATATATGTGATAATGTAACACGCAAGTGTTCATGTAAGAGGGTGAATGAGTTGTTAAAGATAGCAGGATGTGAGGAAATTAGAGATAGACGGCTGAATGAAAATAAAAGGGGGCAGGTGAGATAGGTATGAAGTTGCAATCATATTGGGAAGGTAAGAAATTGCATGGTAGATTGAGCACATGCAGAAGCATTGCAAGGAGTTGAGCTGCTTTGCTCAATGGTATCATGATGAGATGATATGCACTATGAGGTGGAATGAGAGATTATTTACTGTCTTCTGCTCTTCCTACCAATTATTATTATACTTATATTGGATAGACATTTTTCTTGCCTTAATGGACCTATGGGCCTGTAGCATTCATCAGGACCCATCACAGAAACCCTTATCTAAATATTCGGCCCTCTAAATACATTTTTAGCTAGTAAAGCCCACAATCATATTGCTGTTTACCAAATCCATATTGTTATGACATGTATTGGCTTAGTGCGACCCTTTTCCTTAACTGTATGGACTTAGTAAACACTGTTATGATTATGGCACGTACTGGTTAATAAATGCCACAGAGGCATAGGGGTTTATAGCAAGAAACATGTCAAACCAAATTATATTTCACTAGGACTTATTCAATAATTATTTCTTATGAAGTCCACTTTATGTTTTAATCTCATTGTATTTAAAGATTATTAAATTATAACTGTATACCTTTACCACAGATTATTTTATATTTCATATATAACAAAAAAAAGCCTGATCTGAAATGCAAAACCAGGGGACCTTGGACATATGGCGTCCTGTAACAAGAAAAGCAAGAAGAAAAGATCCTAATAAAGAACTCTGGTTGTGTATTGGGGACTTCTTCTAATGTGGTGCATGATCCAATGATGAAGCAAGCCACCTCAGTGGGTGAGAGTCATTGCATCCTAAAAATAAATATGTTTTAGACCTAAGAGACATCAGGGTTCAGAAATAGATGCATAGTTCTGAAGCCATTTGTCGCCAGAACACCACATTGTTCTTTGATTTAGTATCACAGGATGAGACATGAGTGAAGATGATATAGTCTGTGGTGCAGCTGGTAGAAGTGGAGGTGAAGTTTTCTAAACCAGAATTGCAGCAACTATTAGGGACCAGGAGCTGCAGAGGACACTTGGGTGTTGCACTTCAAACAGATCCTCAAGATACCTAGGTCTGTGATCCCCCAATGAGTAATGGAAATGTGGCTGTGTGAAAGATGCCGTTAACTAAGACTCAACTGAAATGAAGAGTAAATTGGTTCGACCTATGAGTGGTAGGGGTGCAACCCAATGAAAAACATAACTTTCTAAACAACTAGATATTATGAGGCTTATTTACAAACTACACTTTGTTCAAGGTCTTGTTGTATTGTAATAGTACTACATCCGTACTACAAAATGCTATTCACAAACTAAGGGGCATATTTAAGAACCCCTAGCACATCCTTGCACTACATTTGCGTCATTTTTTAAATGCAAATATGGGCCAACGAGGCCAAACACGCCGCACTGTATTTACAAAGTGGCGCAATGCTTGCATTGCGCCACTTTGTAACCCCATGCGCCACATTATGCCTGTGCCAGGCATAATGTATACAAGGGGGCATTCCGGTGCTAGGGGGCCGTAAAAATGGCGCAAAGGAATTTATGAGATTCCTTTGCGCCATTTGTACTGGCATTTTTTAACGCCTGCTAACTGCAGGCGTTAAAAAGAGGCTCCCATTGAGTACAATGGGCCTCTGGGTGCTTTTCAGGATTAGAGCCATTCTTTTTTATGCTAATCATGCAAAGCACTGGACTAGCGTAAAAAATTATGACGCTAGTGTTAGACTTGGCATCATTGGCAAGGTCTCCCCTGACATTTTGCCTCTACTTCCCTGGTTGTCTCTGTGTGCTGGATTATTTGTTTGCTGTTTTTGTTTGCTCTGAACACCACTGCTGACCAGTGCAAAAGTGTAAGTGTTCCCTGTATAAATTATAGGTGTACATTGACGTATCCATGATTGGCATATTTGACTTACTAGTAATGTGCACTAGAGGTGCCAAGGCCTGTAAATCAAATGCTACTAGTGGGCCTGCAGCACTGGTTGTGCCACCCAAATTAGTAGCCCTGTAAACATTGCTCAGACATGTCACTGCAGTGTCTGTGAGTGCAGTTTTAAATTGCCAATTCGACTTGACAAGTGTACCCACTTTCCAGGCCTAAACCTTCTCTTTCCATACATGTAAGGCACCCATAAGCTATGCCCTAGGTAGCCCCATGGGCAGGGTGCAGTGTATGTTAAAGGTGGGACATGTACTTATGGGTTTTACATATCCTGACAGTGAAATACTGCCAAATTCGGTTTTCACTGTTGCAAGGCCTATCTCTCCCATAGGTTCACATGGGGGCTGCCTTTAATTATTAATGAAGCGCAGATTCCCTTTGGGAGCAGACAGACATGTGTAGTTTGGGGGTCTCTGAAATCACAATTTAAAATACATCTTTTAGTGAAGTTTTTTTTATATTGTGTATTTGAAAATACCACTTTTAGAAAGTAGTCATTTTCTTGCTTAAACTATTTTGTGACTCTGCTTGTTTGTGGATTCCTTGTCTGGGTCAGTTGGGCTGTTTGCATCTCTCCTCTAGACAGTGACACTAAAGGAGCTGGGGTGTAGCCTGCATATTCTGATGGGCCATCTGGGCTGAGGGGAGGGGAGGAGTAGCCACTTACACCTGAAAGGAGCTGTGCCTACCCTCACACAATGCAGTCTCCAACCCTCTGGTGTGTCTGGGGCCTGGCCTGGGCAAGGCAGGATCTTGAAAACAACAGAGATTTCTCTTTGAAGTATCCCTACTTCAAAGGCAGAAAGGGATATAAGAAGAGCACCCAAAACCCCTGAAAATCAGATTACTTCTGGAAACAAGAAGAATCTCTGCCAAGGAGAAGAGCTGGAGAAGCTGTAGGAGGAGTCCTACCCCTTTGCCTGTGACTATACTTTGCTGGGTTGGCCTGCAGTAGCTGCTTCTACCTGAGAGAGGACAAAGACTGACTTTTGTGTGACTTCCCACTGGTGAAGAATCTCCAAGGGCTTCAACTGAGCTTACCTCCTGTTGTTGAATTCTCAGGGACAACAAAGGCTTCTCTCTGTCAGCACTTGGGCTTTTTGCTGAGAGTCCTGCCTGCCAAGTGGTGCCCTAACCTGTCTCTGGGCCTTTGAAAGGTGCAGCTGGTGGAAAAGGACAGAAATCCACGCAAAGACGACCGTGCGGGGAAACTTTCGATGCACCACCTGCCTCGTGGCTGATAAACGACGTGCTGCCGGCCTCACGGCTAAAATTGACACTCCACCTGCATCGCGGCTGGGAGATCGGGTGCTGTTTACGACACAAGCCCCACACAGCGCGGTTTCTTGACACTGTGCAAGCAGATTTCAATGAAACATCACTGGGTGCATAAACCCAACGCAAAGTCTGCCCGTACCCGAGGTGTTCGTCCGGGATCGATGCATCGCTCTCTTGCGGAAGACAAGAAACAACGCACACCGACCCGACCGGAGGAGGAACTGTGCACGTGCTTGCAAGTGAGAAATCAACTCATCGCTGGCTTTTTCTGATGCACACTCGCCTGTGTTGCTTTATTTTGACACAACCCAGGTACTTTTGTGCGCTAACAGCTTTCTCACTGTTTTCTAAGGATTTAAAACTCTTATTCATTTTTAAATTCATATCTTGAGTTGTGTATGTTGGATTTTTGGCGTGTTCTAAACCGATGTTGTGTCATTTTGTAGTGCTTTCACTGAGTTACTGTGTGTGTTGGTACAAATACTTTACACATTGCTTCTGAAGTTATGCCTGCCTGCTCGTGCCAAGCTACCAATGGGTTGAGCAAGGGTGAGTCTCCTTTACATTGACTAGAGTGAGGGTCCTTGCTTGGACAGGGGGTAACCTGACTGCCAACCAAAGACCACATTTCTAACAGCTAGTCACCCTAACTACCGCCATGGTGCGCCATATTTTAAATGCGGCGCTACCATGCTGGTGTTAGGGGGGCGCTACGGGTGCAGGATAAGTGGCGCTCCACTAGGTGCAGTGCCATTTTTTGTAAATCTGCCCTCAAGTGTTAAGGCATATGCCTTCACCTGTCCTTTTTGGTGCAGAGATATACATTTTAGTAGTAAATGTGGAAGGGGCAAGGGAAGTAGCTAAACTAAAGAGGTATTTAGGGAAATGTAAAGAGGGGTTAAGGTAGGATTAGTGAGGGGTATAAAGAAGAACATGCACCCACCCAGGAAAAAGTCTGCTCACTCCTATTCACAAACTGCACCTCTATAATTACTAATGCCAGAAAGGACCGTGACAGTAGTAAATGTACTCCATCTCAGAGCTGGAGTAAGTGTAGCATTATACACGCACAGGTACAGCTACACCCTTCCATAGAATAAAATGGAGATAGTGACTTAAATAGACCTCTGTAGGAAATAATATTAAATTAATTAAAATAGGTAAAAATATAAAAAAATTGAATTTGATGCTAAAAATGTCTAAAATAATCTTTTGAATTCTATTTTAGAATACTGGAATAACTATTTTTGAATACAGAAATTAATTCTATACAATATTTTGATTAATTATTAATACACAATAAAAATAATACAATTGAAAATAATTTTAAAAAACACGTTTCTTCAGGTAGGAGTTGGTTTATTTTAAACTTCAGAACAAAATAATTTTAATTTAATTTAATCTTTTAAACTAAATATATTTTAAATGTAAACAAAAGTATTAAAGCTGTAGCATTATTTCTCTTTTTTCTACAGTTAAAATACAAATATAAAAGGGATTTACATTAATATTTAGCTTAAAAATAATTTTCTATTTTTTTTCATGTTTATTAAACTTTTTTACTTTCCCTACATTTTAACAGTAAGATATTAACATGCTCACTTACAAAAGAAAACCCAGAAATTCACTGAAAAAAACACAAAATGTTTAGTGATGGTGCAGTTAGGTGTTGGAATGCAACATGAGTTTAAAAAAAGACCTAAAAACAATGACTTGCACCAGTTATAGTTTAGTCAAGAAGATGGTAACTATAACATTACTTTAATCTTTGGTTTTGTGTGTGTATATACATGTGGTCACTTCAGCTGCTGTCTGGAAAGTTTTGGGGTGATCCATCAAGCGGGGACAGAGAAAAAGGGGGGAGTCCCAAAACGTGTTTTCCCCAGTAATTTTTCAATAGGGATTTTCAGCAGCGATAAAGCCAAAAACGCGGGACGGAATTACACCAAATTTGGCAGAAAGGTAGCCGCTCTTGGTCCAGAAAGAGTCCCTTTTGTTATTTGGTGTTAATCCGTTCAGTAGTTTTCTAGTTATTAAATTAAAACCAGATTTGTTTATATAGGTACGTGGATCTTCCTTGGATCCTCTTCAGATCCTCTGCAGATTCATATAAAAAGCAAGACCCTGATTGCCTGACAGAAAGGTTGCAGCCGCCATTTTGTTTCTCACATTGCCTGGGGGGGTGGTGGGAAAAATGACAGTGTAAAAGCAATAAGGGGTCAGGACACCTGTGTAGGGCACATGGAGGGGTCCCTTAGAGACACCCCTGGGCAACAAATTGCATTTTTTTTGGCTGATCCACAGATCCTTTTCGGATCCAGGGTAAAAGCAAGGCTCTGATTGGCTTGCCGCAAGCTGACAGAAATATTAACATGTGCGTTAAAAAAACAGAAATTCACTGAAAAAAAACTTAGGTCATAGTGTTGTTATAGTTAAGTTGATGTTTTACCAAACCAGTGCTTAATTTGTGCTTGTGGTTTCCGGTGCTGAGCACCAGCACTTATTTTTGAGGGCCGGGGCTTACTCTTCTGCCTCAAGCATTTGCTGCGAGCAAAAGACACATATGGGGAAGATGGAGGACGGGAAAAACGAAAAAGCGTCACAAAGGAGAAAGTAGAAAGCTGCAAGAGTGCGCTGAAGGGGCAGAGAGTGGCTTTATATGGATTGAAGAGGCCCGAGATGGCTTCAGGATTACGGCGCCTCAGTAATCCGTGTTCACACATTTAATTGCAGCAGCCACGTGTTTAAGAGGAGGGCTTTGGGCACCGGCACCTCTTTATTTACAAATTAAGCACTGTACCAAACAAAACAATGGAAATGTTTTATACTTATAGTTATACCTATCTGAAGAAACTATAACTTGTGCCAGAAAGTAACTTTGGTCAAAAGAGCTATGTTTCTTAACATAAGTATAACTATAAGTAAAACTATAGCTTCTGAATTTCTTATAGTTTCTTAACATAAGTATAACTATAACATCTGAATTTCTATGTTTTTTTGTGTTTATATATATATATATATATATATATATATATATATATATATATATATATATATATATGTATATATATATATATGTACATATATATATAAAGTTATGTATATATATATTTTTTTTAATAAAGTTACAGGGAACTCCAGGAAAGCATTTTTCTGTCTTTATTCCGATACAAATTCACCACATTAACCACCACCGACGTGTTTCAACTCCCAAGTCACGGTTAGTGAGTGGGTTCTCAATCTCAACTATTTATATTGTCCCACATGTGCCAATTATGAGGCATTCTGGGACTCGTAGTGTTCATCACATTTAAACAATTCAAATGTCGCAGAGATTTCATTTACAATTCATGAATGAATTAGGTATGCATATGTCTCCACTGTTATTAATTCATATTAGTATGGTGGGTCAACTTATATGCATTTTAATTAGTATTTTCATAGTGAAATCATTTTACTTCATTTCAACTATTTACATCAATTTCCTGTACCTTTCATCGACTGGCATACTGCTTGTAACAGGTCTCAGTGACCATTAATTTTTATGAATTACAATGTTTATCTTGTATTGTACACAACAATATTGTCACATGTTGGTGTGCTGTCAAGGTCCCTCATCACATATATATCCAGGATGCTGCCGCCCATCAAGTATCAGTTCCTTGGCGGCAATGAAATCTCTGGTGACATTTGAATTTGTATTTGAATACACACAGAAAGACACTTTCCTGGAGTGCAGCAAACTTTATTTTTGCTGGAAAATAAATTGAGGAAGTTCCGTCCCTGGCGCTGGCACCAGCATGGAGAGAGTGCACTGCGAGGGACTGCTTTGTGAAATTATATACTATATATATATATATATATATATATATATATACACACACACAAAAGCAGATCGCAGCGTCTTGGCATCCGCGCGGAAGACGGAGACAGGGTCGCAACCCCCAATACTATAAAAGACTCACATCCACAACGTTCGGGGACTGGAAATGAAGTCCTCCCTGAACATGAATAGACAAGTCTCCATCACTCCAAGGAGAAGAAATAAAGCATTTATTAGGTGATGTCCCGACGCGTTTCGGAAAATACAATTTCCTTGTTCACGGGTAACAGACCCGGTCCTCTCAATTTACTTAAATACACTGAGTGCACAACAGCATATACAACAAACATCAAAATAGGACTAACATAAAACATCTCCCAATTAAAAATGTGTCGGCCATTTTTAAGTGGTTTAGATAATATGTAAATATGAGCTTATCGGCTTCAATACAGAAGAGCATAACTTTAAATTAACTTTTTAGTAAACACTTATTATATTAATCAATTTATATTCACTTTATCAGATACCAAGTTGCTTCAATTCCCTATTAATTTGTCTCCATCTTATCTGGTTTTTAAATATATAATTATAGTAATTTATAATTTAATCTCAGTGGAATCCAAGACGTAAAGATTGATGCAACAGAATGGTGTATATATAATAGAATTTAGAATGAATACTTAATATTGAAATGTATCATAACAACAAAATGTTTCATAAGAATTCAATGTTAATTATGCAATCACTCTATACACAGGTTCTATAAAAACCCGAACAAACTTGTAAAAAATTCACTCTCTCATTGACAATATAAAGTTGAATATGGAAATAAGAAAAGGATATAATAGCTCTTTTGCTTTATCGATAATGGAGCCAGACATTCAAGATCTTTCTTATTGAATGTATTCATAAGAATGCCACCTAAAAATAGGGGGAGATAATAATACAATTAGAATAACATGAAAACAAAAATTACATATTGTACAAAAATTACTGGAAAAATTGAAAAATGATAGAAGAATAATTAAAAAAGAGAGAAGAACAGCATTAGATAATATACATTATTATACCGAGGGTAAATAGTGAAGAATCTTATTCACCGACATGCATTGACAATTCCTCATCTATGTTAAGTCCAATCAGATGTGGGTATTCATGCCACTTATAAGCCTAGATTCCAATCTCCGCAACTCAAGTACTCTATTCCCACCTCTTTCCTGTATTGGAATCCAGTACAACAAATAAAAAAAAAACGGCTTTTAGGTTATGAAAATCTTTAAAATGTCTAGCTACTGGATAACTTTTGTCATTATGAACTATAGCTCTCATATGTTCTAAAATTCGTTTTTTAGCATGATGAATAGTACTGCCTATATAAAATATATTGCAAGGACAGATTAAAGTATAAACACAGTGATCTGACATGCATGACACATGTTTACGAATTACATATGGAGCAGAGATAGTGGGAAATTGAAAAGGGATTTTCATATCATTTTCCCTGGACTTAATTTTTCTGTAGCCACTTCTAAGATTTTATCAACTAGCTTGGATTCATCAAAGTGTTGATTTAAATAGTCAACCCAGACGGGTTCTGGGATATTTGAACTAAACAAAGTGCTCAGGGCCTTATTCAAATCATTGACCATTTTCCAAAAACCCTGAGTATTTAGTTTTTTACTTAGAAATAGGGCTTTTGCCCAGAGGTCTTGATGTTTCTGGTGTTTATGTTCCCATAGTTGTTTCCAATATGCATTATTTTGATTTTTTAAGTCAGCCTTAATACAGCCATTTGTCGGGTCTTTATTGTATAATTTTAATACTTTCTTTCTTTCTTTCCTTAATTTAATAATATGCGCTGAATAATTTATATTTATGTTTGTATTTGCACCCCACACCTTATTTCGATATCTCTTTTGTGGTTGATCTACAAGAAGACTAACCACAAAATTGTTTAGGAAGAGCGACCAAGTTTCTATTGGGTCCCTGGTTATGTCCATGTTACATTGTGCAAAAATTGCCCTTGACCGGACCCCTTTAGATTCCTTTCATTTTTCGAACCATCTGAGTTTTTTATAGTTTATTGTTGTGACGTCTCCTGGCATGGTTTGTGCAGAGTTATGAGTAGGAGGATCATATCCTATTTCCAGGCATTGCTGGCCATGATCACTCATGTCTGATTTTATGATACAAAAACTTTGTAATTAATGTAAGCAGAAATAGTGAGACCACAGTATAGTCAATTATTGTGTGGGTTTGGTTAGCGTAGCAGGTAGGTGCTGGTGGAGTGTCCTGAGGGTATCTCCCATTTAGAATTCTAAGCCCAAGAGCCTCAAAGTCTTTTGCTAGAGTGAGTGCTGGCATACCAGCTTTTCCTCTCTCGATTTCCCCCAAAGATTGTTGTGGTACAGCCCATAGGTGATCTTGCAAAATGGTTTGTGTATCCCTTTCAAAGGGATTTAATAATTTTTGATTGAAATCCCCAGTTATCAGAAGCTCCAGGGGGCCTAGATCTTGATGGGCAGTTACAATTATCTCGATCAATTTCGATGACATGTATTTTTTGGATTGGGCATCTGGGTGGATGTAAACATTGATTAGGAGGAGGGGGTTTGAATGATCCCTATGCCACCCGTTTAGCTTCACTACCAGGAAATCTTTGTTTTCGACATATATTCGAGTACACAATAATTTTAGACCTGCTGAAATGAACGTAGCAAGGCCCCCCTTTGAATGGCCGTACTTTTTCTCCTTTATTGCTGGGGTTAAAAAAACAATATGTCCATCGATTTCAAAAGGGTTTGGAGCCCAAGTCTCCTGAAGGAGGATGATATGGAAATTCTTCAGTAGGGTTGATAGATCTTTTTGGTTTGTGTTCGGTCTGACCCCGTTTATATTCCATGAGCAGATCTGAAAGGGGGTATTATATCGGTTTGTTAGCATGTTATGTGCCCTGCTACTTACTAGTCAGTGACGTTTTTCTAAATAAGTTAGATCTGATATCTGGCCTAGTTCAGAGTGTACTAAAGGATACATATTAAAAGGAGTGCCCCCTAGAGGGCAACCCTTGGTTTTTCCAATTGCCGACCTAAGAACTGAAAAGGGTTTACCCGACTCTTTTAATATTTGTTGGTTTGATGGGTTTTTGTGTTCCTCTAACGGATCGGGATAACCAATTTGCTCTGGGGTGCTGAGCTTAATTCCCTATTTTAGAAAGGCACATTTTTCATCAGCCACTTTTTTCACCAGAAATGATGTCCTCCAGGTTACCAAAGTTGCTTCGTTAGGGGCTCCTTTATTTGTCTTTTCCATTGAGACGAACTCTATAGAGACGATATCAGTGGATTTTATCTTTTAGTGTTGGAGTAACTTGTAGTAGCTTCAATATGTTTCCCCTGTTCAAAATGTCAAATCGCCCCCTAGACTGGTATTGAGGTTCCAATATTAGTTGTAAACAGTCATTTGACATACCGGGTCGGGGCTGCCTATTTCGTCCTCCTGTTCACCAAGTTGGGCGAGCCTTAGATCTTCTACTACTCTGTCAGGCCGTTTTGACTTTATGGTCATTTGCTTTGTTATTAATCTGTTTGAGTAGTCATCCTCCCGAGGTAGTTTTGACATTTCTCTTTTTTTTCCCGATATTGGGCTGGTTGGGTTCCAATTTGAGCCCCTTGGGGATAAGCATGTCTCGAGTTGGTGATCCTGATTATTGTGCCCTCTTCTTCAAAAGACCTCCTGCTTATTTTAGGGGTCAGGCTTTTTTTGTCTTTGTTCTCCTGCAGGTATAGGTTTGTAACCTGAGAAGCCATTTCTGATTGGCCTAATTCAGATAATATTAGTGTAGTTTGCTGGTCGTTAATTATCATATCCCCCACAGTGGAAGTTTGTGCGTTTTCATTTTTTCCTTTTAAGTTTTGGGTCATACGTGTGGTTTGGCCCGCTCTGGTATTAAATATTGGAAAAGGTTTATTTGTTGTTAATATTCCCTTTATAGTTGTCGAAGAGTCATTTGACATGGACATATCGTCTTCTGTATCCAGGCTTAGGGTGGGACGCAATTGTTTTACCATTGGGCCCAGTGGAATGACTGCTTTTTTGTTTCTCGCTTTTCTTCGTTGTTTCTTTTGTCTTTTTGTGAGAGACTTCACTGACTGAGACAGAGTCCCTACTGATTCTGCGAGAATAGAGGGGCCTGTATTTACCTTATGGTCTCCAACCTGATCACATTTAAGTTCCTCTTGGGCTTGCGCCACTTTGTCAGTTTGTTTCCTCAGGCACCCATATGCTCCGTCTCCCAAGTTTCTGGAATCCCTTGTCTCCCTCTGATCCAGGGGTGGCACTTCGGTTGTGGTTTGTTCATCAGGTCTCATGTTTAAATTGTCTTTGAGGTTCGTAATCAACAAGTTTAGGGCTCCTGGAAGGGAAGCCAACTTGTTGATTATTGGCTCACATGTGCAGTCACTTATTGTCATTTCAGTAAACTTTTAAGCTCTCTTAATCAGATTATTTAAATTTGCCAGTTTCTGATCAATGCCTGTCATGGATTTGGCCATAGTATTCAGTATGTCCACCTGGACATCCATTTTTGAAGACTGGTAAGCTAAAGCATTCAGCGTTAGCTGTGAGGTTTTGAAGAAAATGTCCCATACCGCATTTTGATCCAGTCGGTCCTGGGTGTTTGGTGGTGGAGGGGTATTTTCATTGGTGTCCTCCTTATCTTCCCTGATTATCCTTTTTAATATAAGGGATGCATTTGGGGATCTGGTTCTAAAAAGAGAAGTATTTGTTTTAATTTCTGAGGTTCCAATTGTATGTAATTGCGGAACGCCCCTATATCGTGATTGAAAGACTTATTACAATTGAGCATGGTAAAGCTCAGATCCCGATCTTGACATTGGTGTTTCTCCATGTTATATTTGGATTCTGAGTGAATATTCATTGTATTTGTTTTGCTATGGCCTTGGAACCCTGGGGAAGATTCATTTTGAAAGAAATCAGCTGCTCCTTTAATAATAACGTTTACCTCCAACGGGGCTTTGGTACCTAGATCGGGAAAACCGGTTTGGTTTAACAGTGGAGGTAAACTGGAAGTATCAGGGGAAGGTGAGGAGGACCAGAGGGTCAATAACTCCAGATCGTTTAATGAGCCCCAGTCATTTTCTTTGATGCTATCTTCCATTTGGTTAGTTTTTGAGGTAGTCTTCTCCGTCCCCTCTTTTTCCTTGAGTCTGCTTTTGTCATCCTGCTCATGTAGCAGACTACATTCACTTTTTATGGGGGAAATTGGGTGGGGTAGTGTCGCAGCACCATTAGGTAGGGAGAAAATTACATCCAAGGGGTCTTTCAGGAAGTCGGCTTTGTTGAAAATGTTTCCTGATCTTTGTTTCCTGACAAAAAAAGGGGCTATGGGGGAGATCAAGGATTGGTGTATTGTCTTTGACTTCCCTTCCCCTTTTGGAGTTGTAGGTGAGGACGAGAGTTTATTTGATTTCTTGTTTTTCTTAGGTTGAGGCTGAAGAGCCCTTTCTTTCCCGGACCTCATCCTCCCGTTATGTAGATTTTTGTCTTTCTTTTTGTTATTTCTCCTTGCTTTTACAAAGTGGAAGATGCCTCCGCGTCTTCAAATGAGGGGCCCAGGAGCTTGAAGGCTTTTCTTTTCTTTTTCCTGGACAAATAGACACGCCGCCACACCTCGAGTTTAAGTGGAACGAGCATGTGTGGCCCTCCTTTAATATTTAGCACTTCAGGATGAATAAGGAGTTCCTTTCAAAATTGAATTTGGGATGCAATGTATCAGTTTCAGTCGCAAAGCACTGGCACCTGCGTCTCGTTGTGTCCTGCTCAGTTCAATACCCTGCGGGAAAGGATTATCCTCCCGGTCCTTTTCTGGAAAGCATTGCAATATCCGGCCCTGGCCTTCACTGCTACCTGATTATCCTCTTTAGTGATTTTGTTATGATGCCTTGTCCTTTGTGAAATCTGATTATCCTCTTTGGTGATTTTGTTATGATGTCTTGTCCTTTGTGAAATCGTGAAGCGAGGGGGCTGTAGGAAGGCCAACTTTGTAGATCAGCCTCGACCACGAAACGAGCAAAGGGAAAGATTCAGTGGAGTCAAGTGCACCCACGTTTTACCACCCAACTCTTTCAGGAAAGCATACACTTACGTGGAGGGGTGAGGTTATAAACAGAAAAGTGCCCCCTATCATCAACAGGTCTCCTTCACACCGACCACCCATGCACAGAATCTGACAGACGGTTCTGACTTCAAAGTTGCGAACCTGAGCAACTGGGCCAAGAACCCCTTCTCTCTTGACTTAGTGGTAGCTGTTGATGAACAGTTGAAGGATTCCCGAATCGTCCTAGTGGCAGAGATGAGACTGCGATCTCATCTGATCTCCGTGTACTTTGTCAAAAGGTTAAACGTTGCCTCTGCACCTAGTCAGGGGTCCCCTTCCACTGCTGTATGGTCAAAGCTTTAATGGCATGCTTTTGGGATTTCTCAATCTTAGGACAAATGTTTTTTGACCATTGCTATTTCTGCCTTTAACATATATTAGAATATAGAAAGGCAGTTTAAGGAAAGAGAGACATCAATTGTGAAAAAGTCTAGTTCATTTAGATTTCAATCACAACACCTGTGATTGTGCTAGGTAATTTCCACCACATTGCTCTAATATCAGATCTGGGTGCTCATAATTCAAAATGCTCTCAACCATTGGTAATCATTTATCCCACTTCATACCTCCATGGCCAATCCAAGTTATTTCCAAGTTAGGCAATCCAAGGTTCTTGTCAATACCACAATTAATGGCATGTTCTCTAGCCCAGTGGATGAAGCTGTGTCCCACATTCAAGGGGTGAACCATGATGCTGTGTGGAGATCTTAGTCACAAGAGGAGTGCTCAACAGAATGAGTAAGCGTCAGGAACTATGTGGAGTTATATATGCTATCTGTATGGTGCACAGTTACTTGGTGAACAGTATGTGCTTTTCTATTGGCTGACTTTAAATTTTGGTATGATCTCATTAGAGGCTCGCAAGAGCAAACCAGGAAGCACTGCCCCCTCGAACTAAACACAAGGGATTGCTTTCCTGGCTCTCGCAAGTGTCTTGCGAGAGATTTTAAGAAGGGGAAAAAAGGAAAACAGTGGAAACAACATAGATAATGAAACTAGAGGCAAGCTCTAAAAAGAGCTGTTTCAGTTTTCAACAAATAAAAAACGTTTTTGTATTTTCAAACATTTTTATATTTTTGGTTTTTAAATTTTTTAAAGGCTACAACAACAAAAACTAACACCGACAGCATCTCCTCAAAACCAACCTTACAAAAAATGATATAAAACTAAAGTGTAGGGAGGCACTTGTGCTCTTGAGAATTTTTTTCCTGGGCAAACCTGCATGTCTCTGATGAAAAAATGATCTTCGTGCACAAGCAGCAAAGTAGCGCTTTATTTGAAAAAAGCAGGGTTATTGTCCAACTGTGTACTTAGGACCTGCGCAGGCACAGCATCTCCTGGAACAAATGATGTTGAAGACCCTGTAGAGGTATTTATCTCCACAGCATGACCCAACTCTACCTGTGCAAGCTCCTGCAAATGTATAGACCTCAGGTGTCTCCACATCCATGTGGTGCTTGTACTATATTACTTATTTTTGCACCCCCAGCTAAACTCTGTACTGCAGGTGACATACTTCACTGAAACCTTCTTGGCACCTGGCCTCATTTAAAAAAAAACTGCCACACTAAGGATTCCTTGGGTGGCTGAAGTGGCTGATGCAGAAGCTCCTGGCTATTCATCTGAATCAGATAAGGACATCTTTCTATTCAAAGCCGAACAGGAAAGGAAAGCAAGGCAAATATGTGTACTCTCACAAAAGTCCAATAGAGAGATGAAGCAAAAAGGATGGAATCTTCTTCTAAATAAAGACATTCATATTAACAAATTAGAATCCTTCCTTAGAGTGTGGTTCTTCTCCCAGGCCTATCCCGAGTGTCTTGTGGATGTCGTGAAAGACCGTAAGAAAAAAAAATACTTCCTTTAAATCTTCTTTAGAACAGTGCACAATTTATTTTTGTACTTTAAACAACATGTCTAATGTCCTATTTTGTTGAAAATGACACTAAAACACCGAAATTAACTTAATTCTTAATATTTGATCTCACAAGAGGGTTACGAGAGCCAAACAGGAAGGACAGCCTCTTTGGAGTCTATGCAGGGGATTGTGTGTCTGGCTCCCGCAAGCGTCTCTCGAAAGCCATCACTTAAAAAAAAATAAAGAAAAATCCAACCACCTTTTATTCACTACACCATTATACATTGGCATCAAATAGTAACTGAAAACACAAGAAAGAAACATACAGAATAGATGACAATAAAATTCAGAAGGTTGTAATCTTGTGAGTCTCCCATTAGCTTCGCGTGATCTTCTCGCGTGAGTATTGACACCTGATAAAAAAGAGTGCTGGTAACATCTCCTGTTATCAGAGTTGCAATAAATAAATATTTTCTATTAAATATTTATCTGTTTAATACTCACATTCATTTTACAAAGAATTTTAGAAACTCTCAACCTTATCCTATTTTGTTATAATAAAAACATTTCATTTAATAAAATAATGTCTAAACACAACATATATTATACAGTCATTCTATTATACATCCACTCACAAAAATAATGAATTTATTTAAAAAAAAAACAACCTAGAAATTCACTGAAAAAACAAGGGTTAAAGTAATGTTATAGTTAGGAGTAATAAAAATATCGTTTTTTCTTGTTCAAAAAAACCAAAACGTAATAATTCACTTAAAAGAAACAACGTTTAAAGTAATGGTAAAGTTAGGTGAATTTCTCAGTGAAAATGTTAACAATTTGAACTTAAAAAACAGAGAATTTAGGCAGTTATAGTTAGTAGCACAAACTATAACTTGCACCCCTGCCATGCAATGCTTACTCATATATAGGATATCACTCATGACATGTTCTATGACATCATTTATAACAGTACTGATGACAATTAAAATATATATATATATGTATATATATATAAGTATATATATATATATATATACATACATGTATATAATAAAACAATATTTTTCTTCTAAATTTTCTGAATATTCGAATATTCTGATGTACAATCATGGGGGAGTGAGGCTGAGCAAGGGCTTATCTAGCGCAAAGGTTCTAGAGTAACACTGAAGAACAAAACAGGAAGTAAACACAGATGTAATGACAGGTGGTGCTGCTCACAAAAAGTGACCCAAATTGCAGACACATTGTTTGTCCCACATATGAGAACATGTGCAGCATTAGCTTCTCCGCTCACTCCAGTTAAAGCTATGACATTATTTCCTAATTAAAACCTCACAAGAATTATCAGTGCACCACTTCTTAGCTAAACCAAGATAATTGAATATTGTCCTATACAATACGCACTACACAAATTATTTAATATACATTTAGTATTCGTTTAGAAGCTAAAATAACAGAGCAATATTACATTTGTTTTACTTTTACTGATCATGAGTATGTACAGTCCTAACCCACTCCTTTCTTTCACCATCTCTAATACCACGTTTCAAATAAATAAAAAAATAAGAGATGAATACAAAAATTGTAATTCATTCTGTTATGTGTGGTGATTCATAGCGCGCTGGTTATGCAGGGTGCTACCAAAGCGCCAAAGGGCACCTATATACAACATACTGTAATTTTTTTTTGTAAACAGTGGTGTAAAGCCAAGAAAAATCGTGAAAATGCTAGTGTTGCTTACATCACAATATCTCGGGCCTTGGTCAGACTTCCTACATTATTCTTTGCCTAGTCCTTATAGAAAAAAAAAATTCTAAACACAAATGACTGTTCCGTAGACATTTTTATGCCTCCTCTAAACAAATATTGCCACTCAATCTGTCAGAACGACTTTGCTCATTGAAGCCCTGAAAGCACTCTCCAAGGGGCTATTCATTTAGCTGGTGGTGAAAATCAGATTTAAATGCCCGCCTCGGGAGGCAACGACACATCCAATAAACAGAAGCGCAACTTTCATTTGGTCCTAGATTACTTTACTTTAAAGAAATGACTGTCAAAGCCCCCTCTGCCCATCTGCCACTCTTGATGCCAGACCGTGGCTCCTGCTTAATTCAAAGAGGAACGCCTCCGAGAAACTCAATTTTCCTTGCAAACTTTCTTCAGTATATGTACTACATTTTGTTGTTGGTGCCACCGAGGTTTTCTATGCAGAGATTCTGCCAGTCTAGAACAAGCTTTGAAAAGATAACATTTCGTCCCTCTGGGAAATTGGCACTCACTTTTCGCGATGCTGTACAAGTTTAGGATTTTACTCAATGATGTGCAACACTGGTAAAAAAAAAAAAACAGTAAAAAGAAGGTGTAATGAATACGTGCACCTACAGAATGACGCAGTCACCGATTTCGTTGTTTTGTATTTACCAATCAAAGATGGCAGACACAACTTGGATCGGTAAACAAAAAAAATGAAAATTGTTTTGCACTAAACACCACATTGAAAAATATAGGACCATGGGAGAGAGTAAATGAGAAGCGGGTTGGGGAAGTGGATGGTGATGGCAAGAGAGGGAAAAAAGCAGTGCACGATGGAGAGAAGCAAACCAGGAAAAAGGTGAAACCAGTTGGACAAGGCAAACCATTAAATAAAAAGCAGAGAAATGAGAGTAACAATAAAGCCAACCATTGGTAATTAATGGGCAAGAATTAAGCCCACTATAAATTCTTGGTGGTGTCTAGCCAGGCAGTGGCTCTGTCTTGGAGCCTCGACATTAAAATGCCAGTTCTGTCCCTTGAATATAGCACCACTGCCATGGTGTGTGGGCGCTGTTGCATCTACTAAAAAAGTCTCAGTTCTGCCACAGTTAAGCTTAAAGCATTCACTGAGAAGTGCTTATACTGACCAATGAAATTTACCTGCTCTCCTCAGGAGTACTGGTACAATCACGATAAAGAATTGCAATATTGTTGAGCCTCTCCGGTATTGGCCCGTTTAACGTTTAGCAATGCTGCCAAGAGGTGCAAGTATTGATACACAAAGCGTATAGAAGCCTTACCGAAAAAGCTTGCATTGTCCCATTAAATTACAGACTCTGAGAAGTGCTCCTTCCGTCCCATTCGTTATACACCAGCCATGTTGAGAACTACAAGTGTGCTTGTTACACTAACATCACACAGCCATGCTGAGAAGTTCTGACACTATCTCTTGTAAAGTATCACAGCATTAATGAGAAGGCCTAGTACGCCACTTAGAAACAATGACATCAGGCCATGAGGAGAAGTACTGACCCAGTCCCACAGAACCGTGGCAGTCCTGGCCAGAAGGGACGCCATTGTTTCCTAAAACGATCACACACCTGGTGAAAATGACTTGTAGGGTTACCTAGTAATTAGCACAACCCTGTTAAAAAATGCAGGTACTGTCACCTATAACTATCACAACCATGAGGAAATCGGCTGTAAGTGTCACCTAAAAAATGATCACAACTGTGATGAAAAATGCCAGGGCTGTTAATTAAAAAGTGCTCACAACCCACTAATGAGAAGTGCCATCTTAAGTAAACGAATTGCAGAAAATTATGGAACATCATGGCTTGGCTATTTGCAACACATTAGGATAGAAAATGTAGTGCAATGTAGTGTTTTATTGTAGTAATTAATAATTACCTGCAAGTACAAGAAGTCATACAATTATTGGATAGCCCTGTGTAACATTGCAAAATGGCTTTAATATTTTGAACTACCATGCTGAAACTAATAAGATTGGTTTAAAAATGCAAAATATAACTATCAGTTTGTAATACTAGTATTCAGTTTTAGGCCAGTATTTATACTTTTTAGCACCGCATTTGCGACGCTTTTTGATGCAAAAGTGGCGCAAACTTACAAAATACAATTGTATTTTGTAAGTTTGCGCCGCTTTTGCGTCAAACACTGACGCAAATGCGGCGCTAGAAAAGTATAAATATGGGCCTAAGAGTCTTTCATTCTAATAGGGTTGATAACATAGAGGCCAGTTTGGATTGGTTATGTAATTACTCTGAATCTAATCATCTAAAGTTATTTGGGTTAAAGTGCGACGCTAAGAACATGCACATTTGTTTACATGAGACACCAGTGCCAGTGTTCCTTGGTCAGGAAGTAAGGGGCATATTTATACTCTGTTTGCGCCGGAATTGCGTCGTTTTTTTTGACACAATTCCGACGCAAAACTAACTCCATATTTATACTTTGGCGTTAGACGCGTCTAGCGCCAAAGTCCATGGAGTTTGCGTCATTTTTTAGCGTGGACACCTACTTTGCGTTAATGATATGCAAGGTAGGCGTTCCCGTCTAAAAAATTGACTCCGAGGCATGTGCGCCGTATTTACACTCCTGGGCAAAATTCACGCCCGGGAGTGGGCAGGTAAAAAAAAATGACGTACGGCCGCTTTTGCGCCGTTTTTTAGCGCCAGGACAAGGCAGGCGTTAAGGGACCTGTGGGCTCGGAAGGAGCCCAGAGGTGCCCTCCCATGCCCCCAGGGACACCCCCTGTCACCCTTGCCCACCCCAGGAGGACACCCAAGGCTGGAGGGACCCATCCCAGGGACATTAAGGTAAGTTCCGGTAAGTATATTTTAAATTTTTTTTTGTGGCATAGGGGGGCCTGATTTGTGCCCCCCTACAGAAGTCCCCTGGGCATGGCCATTGGGCAAGGGGGCATGACTCCTGTCTTTGCTAAGACAGGAGTCATTTCTATGGGGGTTGGGAGTCGAAAAAAATGGCGCAAATCGGGTTGAGGCGAAAAATTTGCCTCAGCCTGACTTGCCCCATTTTTTGACGCCCAAGCTCCATATCCCCCTACGCCGGCGCTGCCTGGTGTACGTCGTTTTTTTCCACGCACACCAGGCAGCGCCGGCGGCTAACGCCGGCTAACGTCATTGATTAAATACGGCGCCCGCATGGCGCTTCAGAATGGCGTTAGCCGGCGCTAATTTTTTTGACGCAAAACTGCGTTAGCGCCGTTTTGCATCAAAAAGTATAAATATGGCCCTAAGACTCTTGCTAGCTGATAAGGACGGTAGAAAAGGCAGCGTTTCACAATCCAGGAGGGGTGAGTTTAACATGATCCTGGATGAAAGCATCAGAGTTACCTGGCATGGTTGATCCTGAATTCCCCTATCCTACAATTATCCCCTTCCCAGTGGTGCATTAGTGAGAGAGGGACTCGAAGGAGGTGCACACAAAGGCAGAGGGGTTGCCGGAGGAAAAGAACACGGAGAGAAGGGGACAAGGAGAGAAGCATTTGAGAAGCGAGCAGCAGACATGAGTGACAGTAACACAGGGAGGGAGTGAACTACACGAAAGAGAAAAAAACAATGGAGCGTGTGGGGATAAAAGTTCACAAGAGAAAGGAACGAAGCAATCGGGGGCATTTGGGAGGGAGCACACGAGAAAGAGTGTGAGACAGAGCGCGCTATAAAATACATACACTTTCATGGAATGCTTAATCAAAAAAGAACAAAGTAGTTCCATAAAAGCAAAAAGAGGAAGCACAGAACAGATGTTAAAGAGGCTGTGCTCCAGAAATGATAAAACATAAGGTTGAGAAGGTAGGGCATGAAAATCCATTGAATAAGAAGCAGATAAATGAATCCATGCAAAGAGCGGGTTCCAAGCTTCTCTGTGTATTTGGTAAGCCCACAATATGTCTTTCGGAACCAGACAGCTGCACTGTCTTGTAGGCCCAAACAAAAACTATATGGGAGATTACTTCAGATTTGGTGCAACGCAACAAGACAGCTTGCTGAGATGAGCAAATGGATTGGGAAGGAATGCGCCATACTTCCTTCTGTGCTGGCACACTTGTGGCTGCCATTCACCAACGCAGGCACCGTTGTACTATGGTGCATTACAGCCAGGATTGGTTTTTTTGCAGGAAGGAACACCTTCTTGCACAAAAACAAACCTCTGAGGCTTTTTCCTCTTTCTACGTGTGCTGCAGAATGTCTCACACATAGAAAGAAGAGAAAATAAGGAGAAATGAACATATTTCTCCTCATTACACCTCCCCTTGAAAAGCATATCATTTTAATGCATCTCCAGGTTTACTAGTGATAGTAAATCTGGGAATGCGACAAATACCATGAGTAGATGAGTGGGAACACCCACGTTTTACTCTTGAAATGCCTTGCAAGCTACATGCTCTGCCTTGCGTTACTCCAGTTTTACAACACATTGCAGAACCACGCAAGGCAAGTAAATCTCATTTAAGGGCTTGTGTTGCCCTTGCATGCAAGGGCAATACATGCTCTTGATAAATCTGAACCAATGTCTTATTACAGATGACAGCTGTGTTGTCAGTTCGCATCTACATACTGTGGGAAAATGGGCTGTTGGTTGGGGTGTGAACCATGGTCAAGCAGCAACCACAAGTCTTGTCAGGGTAAGGCACAAGCAAACCCTAAATTAACCTGTGTTCACACCCCTGGTATCTTGGCACAGAACAGTCAGGCTTAATTGTAGGCAGTGTGTAAAGTATGTTTTGCAACACTTCAACCAGTAAAACAATGACAACACCACACAAAAAGGATCCCATACCAGGTTAGAAGCATAAAGCTTAATTTACTAAGTAAAACAAGACTAAAACAACAAAAATCGGATCAGTAGAACCAGAGGCATGAATTTTAAATGTTAAAGTGAAAAATAGCACAGAGAAGCACAAAGTGCCAACTGTGGTCATATCGTCACGCTGGACATGTTCAGGCCATTGGAGATGGAGCACGGGCTACAGGGACCCACCTAGGTCCACTGAACACAGTACTTTAAATCCTGGTGCTTTGTCTGCACAGTGACCTCACGTTTTCCGGCATCAGTTAGGAGGAAGCAGGTGGAGAGGCTTTGTAGGGTCTGGCATCGCTTTGCATTAGTTCTGAGAAGCTGTGCGGCGTAGGCTTTGCGGGGCTTGGCATTGCTTTGCTTCAGTTCTGATGAGCTGGAAGCAGTGTAGAGAGGTTTTGTGGGGCTTGGCGTTGCTCTGCATTAATTCCGATGAGGATGGCAGCTGTGCTCTGAGACCTTGCAGGGCTTTGTGTTGGTTCCGATGACGACCACTGTTGGATTCGACAGAAGCACCTTCAGACCCACTTCCAAGGGTCCAGGACTGAGGTGGCCCCACGTGGGAGGGCAGGACTCACAAATGGCAGACTCCAGGTATGAGGTATAAGGTTGTTAGAAGCCTGTTATGTTCCTGAGGCTTCTGATCAGGGGACCAGCCAACTAGCCTTTTGAGTCACTTTGAGTTCTGTGTTCAAGAGATACAAGTCCAGTCTTTCTCACTCAGGCAAGAGGGCAGTAGGCTTTAAGGCAATACAGCAGGGAAGCAGTCTTTCAGAGCAGCAGTCCAGCAGAGTGGCAGTCCTTGTAGTACCACAGCATTCATTCTTCCTTGCTGAATATCCAGAGGTCCAGAAGTGTACTGAAGTGGTGGTGTCTGAGTTTGTCCTTTTATACACAGTTCTGCCTTTGAAGTGGTTAGAAGCTTCTGGAAGCATGCCTTTGAAGTGCACAGATGTTCTGCCTTTCCTGCCCTGGCTCCAGATTAACTACAGGGGATATGCAGCCCTTTGTGTGGAGACAGGACACAGCCTATTTAGATGTAAGTGACGCTGGGTCCAGCTATTCCCTCGCACCCTGACATTAATGGCCCATGAAATCACACCTAAGCTCTCATTGTGTGTGGCAGTCTAGGAGGAATCCACAATGCCCAACTGCCAACTACACTCATGTCATGTGACCAGAGACAGGCTGTAGGCATTAAATGACTAAGAAAAGAAAATACCAACTTTCTAAAAGTGTCATTTTCAGAATTGTAACTTAAAATACAACATTACCATATGTTAGAGTTTTAAATTAGGATTCCAGAGACACCAAACCTGAAGGGTTTATCTATTCTTATTTGGAAGCTACATATATAAAATGTAATATGGCAACTCCAATGTTATCCTATTGGAGAGATAGGACTTGCAGTAGTGGAAAAAAACAAATGTAAGAGTTTTAACAACTAGGACATGTTGGACTTTTTGCCTTACGCAGGGTCATCCCCAGTCTTTTTGCCTCCTTCCTCCTGGTTTTTCTGACCTCTCGCTGTTGGCTCTAGGACTCTGAGCACTTTATCACTGCTGACCAGTGCTAAAGTGCAGGTGCTCTCCCATCTAAAGTTGGTATGATTGGCTTATACCTAATTGGCATATTTAATTTACCTATAAGTCCCTTGTACAGTGGTATCTCTATACCCAGGGCCTATAAATTAAATACTACTAGTGGGCCTGCAGCGCTGCTTGCGCCACCCACTGAAGTAGACTTTCAAAACCTGTCTCAGGGCCTGTGTGCGCAGTTTTCTGCCACAGGGACCTGGCATCTAAACTTACTTGCCAGGCCCAGAACTCCCCTTTTACTACATGTAAGTCACCCCTAAGGTACGCCCTAGCTAGCCCTATGGGCAGGGTGCCATGTATGTAGAAAGGCAGGACATGTGCCATATTGCATGGCCTGTCCTGGTAGTGACAAACAGCCTAACTTGGTGTCTCACTGCTGTGAGTGCTGCCTTCTCATAGGATTGCATTAGAAATACCCTGCCTTATGTGTAAAGGGTATTGACTGATTTATGAGGGGTAGCGTAGGCGTGTTTGGTATGGTTGTGATGGTGATGATAAATACTGCTTACTGGTGTGAGTGTATTTTTTATTACTATCACAGAAATGCCACTTCTAGAAAGTGTGCATTTGTCTGTGCTTATGACTCTGGTGTTTTGCAGCTTGACTCCAATCCACGTCTGGGCAGAATGACAGTTAGGGCTTTGTGCATACTTTTCAGACAGCCTGTACACAGGGAGGGTGGAGGTGTCACAGAGGTGCATCTGCATACTGAATAGTCTTCCTGGGCTGACCTTCATTTGTAAAGGCTGTGCCCTGGCCTCACACAATAGTTAACCCCCCACTGATGTTTGGAGCCTGTGCTGAAAGGAGAGAGGGGGCACTCCCAGAACCAGTTGTAACTGGCTGGAACCTCCTCTCCCTACCATTGTAAAACACTGTAAGAACTGACTATAAGTACAGGGGAATTTTCCCCACAATTTGAACATTCTTGGAACTTGAAACTGGACACAGAACGCTGATGAAAGGACTCACCAGAAACCGCCATGGACTGCTGCTGTGCTGACCTGTGACCTGCCTGGTCACTGTGAAGGACTTGCCACTTGCTGCCTTTCCCTTGTGCTGGCCTGTAGCTGGGCCCTCCACCTGAGGACCTTGTCTTAAGATTCTGCTTCCCAAGGGCAGGGTGCTGTGGCCCCTGACCCCTGCATCCATTTCTTCACGAGGGGTGCTTCTCCGTGGTTGCGGCTGCCATAGCGCTGATTGCAGCGCGCATATAGAGCCTTGGGAGCTCGTAGGCTCCTTGTTGCATTGTGCCCCTTTAAATAAGATCACCGCAGCGGCCCAGGAAGCTGGAAGAACACTCGCGCACCGCATCGGGTGCAGGCGATTGTTTGCTCGGGCTTCAGGAGGGGTCCGATCTTCTTGTGGCTTCACTGCAGGACCAGGGGAAGGCGCGGGGAGTGCCCCCTTCCCCTGGCCTCTGCGTTAGTAGCAGGACGCTCCTTTTCTGCTGTTAGGTAAAACGGGCATTATTGTGGGCCCCCCCTTGGTGGAAGGGCCAGTGGAGGCCAGCGGGGGGCCCCCAGAGATCGCGGGTCCCGGGAGAGGCCTGTCATTAAACCGGAGGGGGTGCGTGGTGCCTCCCTCCTGCCCTAAGTTGTTTTTGCTGGCTTTGGCCCCCCTCGTGGGGGCCGGTTGAGGCCCTGGGGGGCCCCCATGAATCACAGTCCCCAGATGGGCCTGTCTATAAAAGAGAGGAGGTGCATGTCGCCCTCCTCTGACCCCAGAGTATAAGGGAGGCCCCCGTTTTGCGCATAGGAGCGCCGGGGGCCCCATTGTTCACCTTCTAGGCACTGGAGGTGCCTTCATCCAACCAGGTACTGTTTAAAGACCAATATAGTTGCAATCCAAAGTTCTTTCTACAGACTTTTGTTTGATTCATATATTACCTACCTGCGTTTGATGTTTTTACATATGTGTATGCAAATGTTCCTTTTATGGACATGCTTGCTAATATGTTTTTTTAACTTGCCATATGTTTTCTAATGTTCCTACTATGGGCATTTTATGATATTCTTATGACAAGTGCTGTGATGTAATAACGTGTTTTCCTGTCTACTGCTTATGTTGCAGAATACTGAGTAACCTGTGTGTTATGTGTGACTACTGCTAGGTTGCAGAGTAACTAATGTGTAACGTTCTGACAACTGCTAAGGTAGCAGGATTGTACTGAAATGTGATGTTTGGTCTGATAATTGCCTTGTGTACAATACAGTATATTTTCATATAAATTGGTGTTGTGTTTCCTTTGTGGTGGGGATATTGCGTCACATGTGTTGTGTGTGTTGTGCAAACGCTTTACACATTGCCTCTGGGTTAAGCCTGCCTGCTCGTGCCAAGCTACCAAGGGGGTGAGCAGAGGTTATCTTGGACGTGTAACTCCCTTGCCCTGACTAGAGGGGTAAGTTCTGCCTGGTTGAGGTGCATTCCCTAGCCAACCAGAAACCCCATTTCTAACAGGACACATCAAACTTAAAAGTACATGTCATACTTTTTAAATACATTACACTCTGCCTGCTGGGCTGTCCAGGGCCTACCCTGGGGGTGACCAATATTGATTAAATGGAAGCCTGGTGAAAGGAGTAATTTGCCAGGTTGAAATTACAGTTTAAAACTGTGCACACAGGTTCTGCAATGGCAGGCCTGAGACATGTTTAGAGGACTACTTAATTGGGTGGCAGAAACAGTGCTGCAGATATTAGTAGCATTTAAGTTACAGGCCCTGGGTACATGTAGTACAACTTTACTAGGGACTTTTATATAATGTAAATATACCAATTGGCTGTAAGCCAATGTTACCATGTTTAAGAGAGAGAGCACAAATACGTCAGCACTATTCAGCAGCGTAAAAGAGTCCCAAATACAGCAAAAATGAAGTTGCCAAAAAGAGGAGGATTCAAGGCAAAATGTTGGTTGAAAACCATGCCAAGGATGTCAGGTCCAACAGATGCTTTGTTTGTCGCAGAGACTAAACTAGTGTTATTGAAATCACTGGCTTAGAATATCCTCCATAACAGTCAAGACAAAAGAGTCTCATAGGCTTCCTCATCACAGAAGTTGATAAATGACAGGAAGGCCTCACCTCAACACTTTGAATATTGCTGTCTTTACTTAAAAAAAATCAGCATAAAGTCCTGCCAACTCTCAGACTGTTTGCGTTTTCCACACATTTTATCCCTCATCACACAGCTACATGGCGCAGAAGCACAATCACATGATGAACTGGAAACCCTTGCACAGAAGGGATTTCGAGTTCAGGCGTGAACACTCTACACACATAGGCTCCAATGAAACCTTTCCAGGCCAATGGAGGTGGCACCAGATGAGTCCCTTATTGCTGTGGGAAAGGGTAGCTTTGACTGCTTAAGAAGGGTGGGTCCAAACCCTACTCACCATAGCCCCATTCCATTGCCATGGCCAGGCCTTTTCTCCCTGTATGCTCACACAATGAAAATATTCTTAGGATAAAAGGTCTCTGCATTCCCTTACACAACCTCCCCCTTTCCTCCTGAATCTTGAATATAAGTTCCTCCATCTCCAGTCCTATCCTGTATTTTTCTATCTCTAGTTAGAGAAGGGGTTCTTGCACTACATTTTGTAGAGTCACATATAGGATGCCACTTGTGGTATGGTTAAGTTAAGCATGACTGCTTTTGTGTCAAGCTCCCAGCGGGGTAAACCCAATGGCTGCCATGAAGTCTGCACTTGGGTGTTTACCTCCCTGAGTCATGCAAGGAGGGTGATGTCTTAGCAATTCTGCTTTCTCCTCCATGGACTCTCCAATTTTTGTGACACTTTCTTTTCTTTGTTTAATTTTTAGCTCAAGTTGGGAAGCAGTGTGCAGGGGATTCATAATACACCACAGAGGTGCACAATAGGGTATGCCTCACTGCCCCATGTAATGTGGGAATACAATATTGAGTTCTGTAGTTGTGCAGGTCCTGCCCAGTAGCCTGTGTGCTCACTTTCTGCAGCTGCGGTGACTGCCCCATGTCTGTAAGTCTCTGTGTGCATGAGGGCCTCTTAACAGTGGAATCCTTCAAAGGTATTGAATAGATACAGTGCCTAATATCTGGGTAGCTTTTAGCAAGTTGGCAGTGATAAATACCTGGGCCATGTGAGAAAGTGAGATGTGAACGTTTTTTTGAGTTTACTATGGCCAGGGTGACGGAGATTGAGGAATTCTGTGACTGCCACATTTTCCACAAAATTATAGTTGTTGAACTTGGCCCTCTATACAGTGCCATCCTCAAACTTTTTGCCTTCACCCCACCTGTTTTCTGAACTTGTTTTTGTTGACTTTTAGGACTCCGAGCACTTTAGCAGTGGTAAGCTGCCTAAAGTGCTTGTGGTCTCAGTCTAAAGCATGATATAATTGGCTTACACCTTATTGGAGCATTTACTTTACTACTACATCCCCAGTAAAGTGGTATACCATGTACCTACGACCTGTAAATGAAATGCTGCGTGTGGGTCTGCAGCACATATTGTACCACCCACTTAAGTAGCCCTTTAAAACATGTATTAGGACTGCCACTGGGCCTGTGTACAGTTTTACACTTCCAATTTGACCTGGCAAAATAAACCTTTGCCAGGCCTAAACCCCTGTTTTTAATACATGTAAGTCAACCTTAGGATAGGCTGTAAAAAGCCCTTCGCGCATGGTGCACAGTTTTCAAAAGTTGGGTATGTACATTTAAGTTTTACGTGTCTTGCTAGTGAAAAACTACTAAATTTATTGTTCAGTATTATGAGGCCTACCTCTCCCATAGGGGTTACCTTTTTATATTTAATAAGTGATAACTTTTGATTAGGAGCATGTAGGAATATCATGTTTAAACTCAAACGAATTGCAATTTAACATCCTCTTAAATGATAAAGATTAATTTCAAGTCACAATTCTGAAAATGCCACTGTTAAAAAGTTGAAATTTTCTTGTGAAAACCATTTGGTGACAGCAGCCTGTTTCCTGGGTCAGATGACTGTGAATAGTTAGCAGTTGGCCTTAGTGCATTCCCCCAGTTAATGAGACAAAGGGGGAGTGTATGTTGGCAGGGTGGGCTATCCTTCCAGGACTTAGAGGTGTGTTTACCTCCCTGAGTCATGCAAGGAGGGTGATGTCTTAGCAATTCTGCTTTCCCCTCCATGAACTCTCCAATTTTTGTGACACTTTCTTTTCTTTGTTTAATTTTTAGCTCAAGTTGCGAAGCAGTGTGCAGGGGATTCATAATACACCACAGAGGTGCACAATAGGGTATGCCTCACGGCCCCATGTAATGTGGGAATACAATATTGAGTTCTGTAGTTGTGCAGGTCCTGCCCAGTAGCCTGTGTGCTCACTTTCTGCAGCTGCGGTGACTGCCCCATGTCTGTAAGTCTCTGTGTGCATGAGGGCTTCTTAACAGTGGAATCCTTCAAAAGTATTGAATAGATACAGTGCTTAATATCTGGGTAGCTTTTAGCAAGTTGGCAGTGATAAATACCTGGGCCATGTGAGAAAGTGAGATGTGAATGTTATTTTGAGTTTACTATGGCCAGGGTGACGGAGATTAAGGAATTCTGTGAGTTCCACAAAATTATAGTTGTTGAACTTGGCCCTCTATACAGTGTCAACCTCAAACTTTTTGCCTTCACCCCACCTGTTTTCTGAACTTGTTTTTGTTGACTTTCAGCACTCCGAGCACTTTAGCAGTGGTAAGCTGCCTAAAGTGCTTGTGGTCTCAGTCTAAAGCATGATATAATTGGCTTACACCTTATTGGAGCATTTACTTTACTACTACACCCCTAGTAAAGTGGTATACCATGTACCTACGACCTGTAAATGAAATGCTGCTAGTGGGTCTGCAGCACATATTGTACCACCCACTTAAGTAGCCCTTTAAAACATGTATTAGGACTGCCACTGGGGCCTGTGTACAGTTTTACACTTCCAATTTGACCTGGCAAAATAAACCTTTGCCAGGCCTAAACCTCCGTTTTTAATACATGTAAGTCAACCTTAGGGTAGGCTGTAAAAAGCCCTTAGCGCATGGTGCACAGTTTTCAAAAGTGGGGTATGTACATTTAAGTTTTACGTGTCTTGCTAGTGAAAAACTACTACATTTATTGTTCAGTATTATGAGGCCTACCTCTCCCATAGGGGTTACCTTTTAATATTTAATAAGTGATAACTTTTGATTAGGAGCATGTAGGAATATCATGTTTAAACTCAGACGAATTGTAATTTAACATCCTCTTAAATGATAAAGATTAATTTTAAGTCACAATTCTGAAAATGCCACTGTTAAAAAGTTGACATTTTCTTGTGAAAACCATTTGGTGACAGCAGCCTCTTTCCTGGGTCACATGACTGTGAATAGTTAGCAGTTGGCCTTAGTGCATTCCCCCAGTTAATGAGACAAAGGGGGAGTGTATGTTGGCAGGGTGGGCCATCCTCCCAGGACTTAGAGGTGCAGAGCTTGTCCCTGTCCCACTTACATTTCAAAGGAGCTGCCTCAATATACTCACACCAGTCTTTTGTCACCCTAGACAGCTTGAAGACTGGGCAGGGAAGAAAGAAATTCCAGAACTAACTGCATTGGGGGAAGGTGGCTCTAGAAATTTCTTCCACTTCACAAATGGAACCAGTTATAAAATTAGGATCTCAGACACACTTTTCAGTACCTCCTGGACCTCTGGTCATTACAGAAGAAGGACTGCCTTGTTCCCTAGAGGACTGCCCTGCTGCTTGAGGCCTGTCTTATTCTTCAGTGAACTTCCCTGCTGCTACCAGAGGATTGCCCTGCTGCTTGAGATACGCCCTGTTCCCCAAAAGACTACCCTGCTGCTTGAGGCTTGCCTGCTTCTTTAGAGGACTGCCCCTCCACTTGAGGCCTTCCCTGCTCTTTGAGAAGGAAGACTGGACCTGCTTCCTCAATACAAGGCTAATATGAGTGACTCTAAGGGTCAGTTGCCTGACATGTTCTGAGCTACAGGGCCACAGCAAGCCCAAGAGACCTCCCTTCAACTGCCCAGCTTACTCACTGCAACTGGCCATGCAAGAATGTGCTACTGGACATGCAATTGGAATTGCCTGAACCCTGCAGGCCTCTAAAGGAGTGAGTTCTGGATCCCCTTGATTTGACCCCCAGTCCCCGGACATATGGCAGGCATCCTTTGAGCTTCTCCTGTGAAATCCCGAACTTTTGAACTCTGTATGCTGGACATTGAGAAGGCGACTCTTCTAGTAGGACTAACCTGGATCCACACTCTATCTCGGTCAGCCTGAACTTGTGACTCTGTTGTGGTCCAGTGCAACCGGATACCTTCAGTTAATGCTTTCTGCTCCTTGGTGCTATTTTTACTTAAACCTTTAAAATTAAATATCTCCAGCTCTACTGATTGAATTTTTGTTGTTTTGGTCTCAAATAATTTATGAAATTTTATGCTATTTTTCTAAATTGGTGTGGACGTTTTCTTGTGTTGTGTTTTCACTTTATTATTGTCTGCTGCATAAATGCTTTACAAATTGCCTCTAATTTAAGCCTTACTGCTTTTTGTCCAAGCTACCAGAGGGCTAAGCACAAGATAAGTCAGTGGCTTTTGTGGTTCCCCCTGCCAAAAATAGTGGTTGTTGCTTGAGAATACTTTTTACTGCCTTCACCAAAATCCCAGTTTCTTACAATAGCTGTGCCCATCTGCTACATTGCCTCTAAGTTAAGCATGGCTGCTTTTGTGCTAAGCTCCCAGCGGGCTAAGCATAGGTTACTTTAGTGACTTTTGTGGTTCCTCCTGACAAGAATTCGGGTTTGTTGCTTGCAAAGAGTTTTCACCTACCTCAATCAAAAACTAAATTTCCTACTGTAGCAGTGCCCCATCTGCTACATAAAAATGAATCAAAGAATTCCTGCAGTATTCCTACAACTGTGGCAATACAGCTGCCCAAAGGAGCTCCTGGAAAACTTTGTGAATTCTGACAAAAGCCTGAAATATGCTGCAAGTGGTGGAGGAAACCTCAGAGCATAACATTTCTTATATTTTTTCTGGCTTATGTCCTATTAGCTCATATGGTTTTTAATAATACCATTCTGTCATTTTGCCAAATAAGAGGCTTCCTCATACTGAAGCATAAACTTGGAACATGAAATCATTATTTAGCCTTCAGCAGAAGCTTGAAACTCTTGGAAGACTCCAGAAGTCTTGGAAGTGGCCACAGTAAGACCAACAGTTCCATAGACACAGACATCTCATTTCCTGGTCCTTTGCAACAAATCTTATTTGAAGCACGTATGTTACATTCCAGCAATGCAGTTAACTGTGAAGTTCTCTCACCAATTCTACAAAGTCCATTTGAAACTTCAACACAATGATATAGACTTAAACAAACAGAGCAAAAGGGCCAGGGCACACCCAACGTATAGTGTTCATGTAGTATTCAAGGATTGAGTCGTAGTCCAGGTAAGTAGGTGTCACAGGGTATTTATTGTAGGTGAAAGCAAAAGGTCAGAGATCCAGTTAGATGACCAAATGATACAAATCCAAAACAGCAAAACAGCCGACACGTGTTTCGTCTTCAAGACTTTGTCAAGGCTGCAGAATAGATAAACATAAATACCAATGCATGAAATGGAATGCAAACACAGAGATGACCAATACAAAGTAAGATGTCAAATGACAAGGGAGAATGAAAAAGGCCCAAACACCAAAGATCTGTGTAAATGGATACATGTGGGTGAGTGAACATGAATGGAAAATCACCAGATCATATCATATTAGGTGGGATGCGTACGGCGGCTGAAGAATCGTGTGGAACGGAGGGTGGACAGTATGAGAGTGGTGACCATGCTTATAACAATGAGAAAATGAAAGAATGAAAAGATGAATAAATGTAAAAATGAGGCAGTGGGAAATTCTACATAAAGATATAATAGAGTAAAATTGGCCGGATAATGCCCCAAAGAGAGAGTCTTAATAATAATGTTAGTATACACTAAAAATAGAGTGCAAATGTAGGTGAATAACAAGCATAGTGGGAAATAAAATGAAATAAAGGGTCAAGTATCTTTAGCTAAATGGACCCATGAGGATGAAGAAAAACAAATGAGAGTCTTGAAGGTTCATGTAGAGGATGAAGCACAAATGTGGCTCAAGAAGAGTAAATCAATTGTATTGCAGGAAACAACGAGGGCTATGATAAGCCTAGTAAGAAAAAGATGGGAGAAACTGAAACTCAATATAAGGCGAGCTGGTGTAAAAATGGTGAAAAAAATGTAAAAAGTGGAAAGGTAAATTCAAGCGGCTTTTAACTGAGTCGTATCATTCTCAAATCAGGTATTTGGATGCAAGTTGTAAATAGCATAATTATAAAAAAGAAAAACTAGGTTGCATCATAGTAGAATAATGTGTAAGAAAAAGAAGAAGAAAAAATGAAAAAAATGGTAAGCACTAAAGCAGACCTAAATAAAATAGTACGTTTGTATGTCAAGCCACATAATGTATATAAGTACTAACAGGGTAGTGTATATATAAGGCAAAAATATCACAACGTACAAATTAGAAAACAAAAACAAATTGCCTCCTAATAGGCCGCGTGAAGGAATACTGAAGAACAGGTCGCGTCGGGAACGGCAAATGTCGACTGAACGTGACCTGCAGAGTAATGGCCAAAGACATGCGGGGAGTCAGGGGGAGAGGTGCAGTGCGGTAATGAACCAAGACACAAGTGCGCTGGAGAGAGGTAAAATTGCTTAAAAAGTGTAATGCAGCGAGGCCTGGGGAGTGGCCGGTCGTGTTGGAAAAACGGCACAAATGCCGTGCAAGTTTAGACCTTACCAGTAAATTAAACAAGCATATGGGGAGAGAGGGGGAGCGGTGGCGCTCATGTAGATAGCGCGTTCATACCTGCTGAATGAAGCGAAGTTGCCTATAAGACAAGAAGGTCAAAAAATGAAATTTGTGAAACTTGAACGTTTAAAAAAACAAGAGTTATCAAGGTGGTGGGATTACATGATTTTACAGAAATACATAGATAACAAACAAATTCCCAGGGGTTTACGTATCATCTTATTTCCCTCTTTTGAAGACCTTAGTCCAGACCTACTTAAGGAGTGGGAACACCTTTTAGTCACCTCTTCCTTTGGCATGATGGGCATATTAATCAGAGATGCACGTGGCAAAAGGGACAAACTAACTGAAGATATTCTTACATTAGAAAAATAAATCAAAAATATCAACTTACCAGAGGCCAAAGAGAAGAATTACAAGATACTTAAGGAAGTATTACTCAAACATCAAGAATATATTAAGGACAAGAAAATACGCAAACTTTAAAGAGATGAGGGAGACTTCAAAAGCGGGAGGGTATTCACATACTCACGTAAATTTGATAACATTAAACTAGACAGACACGAAGCTCCTCCACACTTACCCAAGGAGGGTGCAACTTCTACCTACTCCACAAGCGAAACAGATCTCTCAAGCACCTCTAGCATTAGTGAAAGTGACACCAGCAATCCAATACACCAGCCTCTGATTTCGACCAGTAATAAATCTCCTTTTTTATTAGAATTAGAAAGGTACAGAAAGGGTCAAACACTAAACCGCAGGAGGGAAGAACCTTACACAAACACATCAGGAGAGGCAAGAGAAAAACTCAAAGACACAACAAGGGAGAGAGAGGTAATGACCACGAGATCCACCACCCGTACTCAGAAGTAACCCACTTTGACTCTAAAGTTAACAATGAGATTGCAATTGTCAATTTAACCAATGTCGAACTGAGCACACAACAAATAAATATCTTGAGCAAAGGTTTGGGTTTTGTGCCGTCTTCTCTACCTAACTTTACTGAACTACATGTGAATCTTTTCAAATTTATTCGAAAGTGTAAACTTTGTAAATTTTTTGAGGGTAGGCTTGCTCGGACTGATTCCCATGTGCCGGTTACTTGTCTTGACAGTAATCTAACCATCAAGGATATAAAAGACATCCAGACCCTACTTTCTCTGGAACAGATGACGGGTGTGTCTCCTTCACTATCAAATATTGTGTTGGACTTAGACATTGACCCCTTCTCACAAAGCGATTGTGGTCTCAAAGCCTCCTCTAAGTTTACACCCAGTCTAGGAAGTGACAACGTTATTGATATTTTCTATAAATGGGTTACGAGTGACTTATATCAACTTGAAGATCTGTATCGTTCAGGGCGCAAAAACATCAAACACAACATTACCATAGCTGAAAAAGAGGCCCTACGCTCTCTCATCAACAACAAAAACATAATTATCAAAGAGGCTGACAAAGGGGGAAACATTGTCATCATGAACAAATGTGATTACATCAAGGAAATTGATCGCCAATTGGAGGACAAAACCGCAAACCTAGCTTTATCACACAACCCACTTGCTAATGTCAACACACATATCATACAAAGACGAACATTTTGGAGAGACAGAAGTCTCATCACTGACTTAGAATTTAAATATATGTGTAATCCTACTCCAACCTCCACCTGCATATACATTTTACCCAAAATACACAAACCAGGTTTGTTTCCGCCTGGGAGACCCATCATCTCAGGCATTGGTTCACCAACCGAGCGAATCTCAGAATACATCAACCTCTTCCTGCAACCACTAGTGATTAACCTTCCTTCCTTTATCAGGGATACAAAAGATCTTCTAAGGAAACTGAGCGATTTTGATTGGACGAATGGACATCTATTAGTCACCCTAGACGTCACCTCACTGTATACCTGCATACCACGGGACATGGGCTTACATGCCATCCAGCACTTCCTAGATACTCGCGAAGTTTCATTTCTCGAACACTCCAACATGCTTTTAGACTTGATTGAGTTGGTCTTAGACAACAACATCTTTGTACACAATGGGAGATGGTAAAAACAGATTCAAGGGGTGGCAATGGGGGCTAAATTTTCCCCCTCCTTTGCCAATTTGTACATGGGCTTCTTTGAATGGTCCCATCTATGGAGGAAGTGTCCACCTGACTTGACACAACACATTCTATATTGGGGTAGGTATATTGATGATGTCCTCCTTTTTTGGTCTGGCAGCCTGGATTCATTTGAGCTCTTTTTACATCATCTGAACACTAACACCTTTAATATCACCTTCTCTGGCGAACACAGCACATCACATGTCAATTTTTTGGATCTTACCCTTTACATTAAAGGGGACAAAATATGTTCCAAACTCTACAGAAAACCTACAGCATGTAACTCCATCCTACATGCCGCAAGCCCACATCCCGCTGCACAAATCAATGCCATACCCTATGGGGAGCTTACTAGGATTAGGAGAAACTGCAGTGAAGACATGGTTTTTCACGAAGAGCTAAAATCTATGAACACACGTTTTATTCAGAGGGGGTACGCACACAATACGTTGATACGAGCCAACATTAGAATCAACAATGTTAAAAGATCCGATCTACTGGTTTCTTCCACCAAGATGAATGACACTTCGAGACCTCTCTCTTTCATCACCCCTTACAACGCATTAAGCTCTAATATATTCAAAATTCTCAAGAAACACTGGCCATTCTTACTAGCCGATGGGGACCTCAAGAAAAGTCTCCCGCCCAAACCAATTGTCACCTATAGTAGGGGACCTGCACTACGCCAGTTTCTATGTCATAGTTTTCTACCCCCTGATTTGAATGAGACTTGGCTACCCTCAGCACCACATGGGTCCTACACATGTGGAAATTGCAATATGTGTTGTTACATTAAAGACAAATTGAAGGAATTCCAATACAACACACCAGTCACATATAGGATCAATAAGTTCATTAATTGTAACACTAAATATGTGGCTTACTGTTTAATCTGCATTTGCAATCTTATTTATGTGGGCAGTACCATTAGGCCACTCAAAGAGAGGCTACAAGAACATATTAGAGCTATCCGCAACGGCAATGTTAATTACCCCTTTGCAGTTCACTTTAACGCTATGCATGGACAGCGAGAGGTTCTAGGCATCAGGATACATGGCATTGATGTGGTTAATACACTACCAAGAGGTGGTAACAGAACCCGAATCCTGAGACAGCTTGAGAGCAGCTGGATTATTAAACTCAGAGCTGTGGAGGAAGGGATCAACATCGACAAAGATTTACACACCTTCCTCTGAATTTACTGCTAATGTTTGACACACCGCCATGAATATTATATTCTATGTTTCTGTCTTTTTCTTTTTATATTTCTGTATATAGGCTGCCCATTGGTCTCTACTGTATGTTCAATTGGCATAAAATAACAATTTTCCCGGCACACTACTCTTCAGAATGCTTTGAACATACTGTAATTGCTGATATTTCTATTCACCTAACCGACATTGAACTAGCAAAATACATGTTTTATTCCACTTGACTGTCGTTTTCCTAATAACTATTTATGCATTGTGCAGATATATTCACATCCACGCACATTAGATATGCAATTTGTGCTGGTCTCTATTGAGTATATTTTTTGTATCAATGCCCCGTATTTTGTCTTTACTAGATGTCCAGTTGACATTCTTCCAATATGGACCCACTATTATATGACCCCACTATATGCCTTTAATATATTGTTGTCTATGCTATCAATCAAACGTACACTTGCATTGTTGAACTTTATTTATAATGTCAACACACTTTGTGTATTTTAATCACTATTTGTGCTTCTACTATCATATTCACTTGTCCTCTTACATCTGTTTGGGCTGTACACCATTTCTTTACCTGTTACTTTCCCTGTTACATATCCTTTGTACTGGCCACTCCAATATGGGCCCCATCTTGCTCCACCGTCGTCTTCTTTATTTCCCACTGAGTATATTTTGTCCCTTCTCGGTTTCCACACCCACTTCCTCCATTTGCTCTGCATTTAAATACCCACTGCATACGCAGGTGAGGCACCTATACACTACACCAATGCTTTTGGCACAGTACAACTTCGCTTCATTCAGCAGGTATGAACGCGCTATCTACATGAGCGCCACCGCTCCCCCTCTCTCCCCATATGCTCGTATAATTTGCTGGTAAGGTCTAAACTTGCACGCCATTTGTTCCGTTTTTCCAACACGACAGGCCACTCCTCAGGCCTCACTGCATCACACTTTTTAAGCAATTTTACCTCTCTACATGGCACATGTGTCTTGGTTCATTACCGCGCTGCACCTCTCCCCCTGACTCCCTGCATGTCTTTGGCCATTACTCTGCAGGTCCCGACGCGACCTGTTTTTCAGTATTCCTTCACGCGGCCCATTAGTAGGCAACTTGTTTTCGTTTTCTAATTTGCACGTTGTGATATTTTTGCCTTATATATACACTACCCTGTTAGTACTTATATACATTATGTGGCTTGACATACAAACGTACTATTTTATTTAGGTCTGCTTTAGTGCTTACCATTTTTTTCATTTTTTCTTCTTCTTTTTCTTACACATTATTCTACTATAATGCAACCTAGTTTTTCTTTTTTATAATTATGCTATTTACAACTTGCATCCAAATACCTGATTTGAGAATGATACGACTCAGTTAAAAGCCGCTTGACTTTACCTTTCCACTTTTTACATTTTTTTCACCATTTTTACACCAGCTCGCCTCATATTGAGTTTCAGTTTCTCCCATCTTTTTCTTACTAGGCTTATCATAGCCCTCGTTGTTTCCTGCAATACAATTGATTTACTCTTCTTGAGCCACATTTGTGCTTCATCCTCTACATGAACCTTCGGGACTCTCATTTGTTTTTCTTCATCCTCATGGGTCCATTTAGCTAAAGGTACTTGACCCTTTATTTCATTTTATTTTCCACTATGCTTGTTATTCACCTACATTTGCACTCTATTTTTGGTGTATACTAACGTTATTATTAAGACTCTCTCTTTGGGGCATTATCCGGCCAATTTTACTCCATTATATCTTTATGTAGAATTTCCCACTGCCTCATTTTTACATTTATTCAGCTTTTCATTCTTTAATTTTCTCATTGTTATAAGCATGGTCACCACTCTCATACTGCCCACCCTCCGTTCCACACGATTCTTCAGCCGCCGTGCGCATCCCACCTAATATGATATGATCTGGTGATTTTCCATTCATGTTCACTCACCCACATGTATCCATTTACACAGATCTTTGGTGTTTGGGCCTTTTTCATTCTCCCTTGTCATTTGACATTTTACTTTGTATTGGTCATCTCTGGGTTTGCATTCCATTTTATGCATTGGTATTTATGTTCATCTATTCCGCAACCTTGACAAAGTCTTGAAGACGAAACACGTGTCAGCTGTTTTGCTGTTTTGGATTTGTATCATTTGGTCATCTAACTGGAAGTCTGATCTTTTGCTTTCACCTACAATAAATATCCTATGACACCTACTTACGTGGACAATGACTCAATCCTTGAATACTACATGAACACTATACGTTGGGTGTGCCCTGGCCCTTTTGCTCTGTTTGTTTAGGTATCCACTCACTTTCCAGTGTGTGAACCTCTTACACCTGAGGTGGCAGGTGTTTGGCTAGCCTGGCACCCATTACGAACATTTACGCAAGAAAAGGACTACTACTGTTGAACATTTATTAATACACCTGTTGATGTGCAAGCACCTTTGGCATTCTCCACCTGTTTTCGCTTTCAATGATACAGACTTATTTGACTTCTCAACAGCTGCTGTCAGGTTCATCAGTGGAGTCCCAAGAAGAATTGTCAATTCAGATAGTGTACTAATTAGATAGCCATTAAAGATTCAGATGTTTAAAAATATATTCCATTTGCTTCTAAGTCCTGTATTGCTTATGCCAAGCTGCATCTTGACTTTGAGGTATACTTTTTCTTACAAGAGCTGGAGGCACATGTATGACTCTATTTTAGAACAATGATTGTTCTGTGTTAGTATTAGGCTGTGCCTTTCAGACAATGCAAGACAGCCCACTGTATATAAAGCTGTATATGATACATGAATTAGAAACTGTCAGGAAAAAAGTTATCAGAAAGCAACTTTAAAACACCACATAGTAGGAGGAAGGGTCCCAGAAAGACAAAAAGCTCAAATGTAGAAACTATAACTGTCCTGATTCTATCCCTAATGATTACTATGCAGGGTGGAATGAGATGCATGTTTTCCTTCCTTAAGAAAGATAATATTGGGTTTGACCATCGGTTTGGGGATAGCATACAGACAAGTTTGCATAACATCTAAATGTGCACAGAGAGCTTTTCAGAAGAGGGCTCCAGATGTTGATCCTTCACATGGGTTAGAACAGATGGCATGTGTAAGAAATTGGGTTACTGGTTAAAGGGGCTGAAACAGTACTCAAGTAGCAAGCAGAATTCTTACCAGGGTAAAGCGCAAGCAAACCTAAAATTAACCTGTGCTCAACTTTTTGGTAGCTTGTCACAGAGCAGCCAGGCATAACGTAGAGGCAATGTGTAAATCTTTTAGGGAGTAATACAGTAATAAAGTGAAAAAACAACACAAGTAAAATCCCACGCCTATTTAGAACAATAGAGTACATTTTAATAAATAAATCAAGACAACAAGAATAGAAATCCAATCAGTAGAACCAGAGATATGCAAGTTAAAGGATTTCAGTGAAAATAGAGCCAAAAATCAGAAAGTACCAACTGAGGATATCTGGTCGCGCTGGACCGGGACAAAGTGAGAAGTTCAGCCTGACCGTGATGGAGCACAGACCCACAGGGACCCACCTAGGTCTGCTGAACAACAGTATCTTAAATCCTGGTGGCGGAGAATTGCAAGGTCTCAGGTCGAGGAATGTGTCATGCTGCAGGGGCAATGAGTTGGTTCAAAAGCGCTGTAAGACTACAATGCGAGGTGCTGCGTCATCATCAGGGATCCCATTGACGAGGACTTGCAATACAAAGTTCAACATCAAGGAAACTTCGTGCAGCTAAAGCGATGTGTCAGTTTTGAGGAGCTGCCAGGCTGCGATATGAGTACCTGCGTTGTTGTTGAGGCTGCCACTTGGCAGGGTAGAACTCACAGATGGCAGAGTGAAGGTGTTGGGCTCAAGTTTGTTGGAGCCTTCTGTCCATGAGGCTCTAATCAGGAGGCCAGCAAACTAGCCCTTAGAGTCACTCTGGGGTCCAGGGTTCAACGGATGCAGGTCCAGTCCTTCTCATCCAGGTGAGAGGGCAGCAGGTCAGCACAGCAAGGAAGCAGTCCTTCAGAGCAGAAATCCAGCACAATGGCAGTCCTTTAAGCAGCATAGTAGTCCTTCTAGGCCACAGGTCCAGAAGTGTATTGAAGTGTTGGTGTCTGTGGTCCAATATTTATACCTGGGTCTTCCTTTGAAGTGGGAGAAGCTTCTAGAGGTTTGCCTGTGGAAGTGTTCAGGTTTCCTGTTTCCCCTGTCCTGCTCCAGACTAACCACAGGGGATATGCAGCCCTTTTTGTGGAGACAGGACAGAGCCTATTTAAGTGTAAGGAGGGCATAGCAGGCACAAGACCCACATCTGGGCATACCCTTCCCACTTAGGATGACAAATGCAAAAACAAGAGATGATGGAATGCAAAACAAATCATCCATTCACCCCCAATTACAGATTTGGGTTTAATCCAGGAAGGACTTGGCCTTGCAATTCGGGTTAGACTGTTCCCATGGGGGACAGGGTCAAGGCTGATTGCATATGGCTGGGTCCAAACTGGGGTATCAGGGTGAACAAAAGAACGATGGATTGAACCCAGATCTGTGACTGGGGTTGAGTGTTTGAAAAGTTTCAGCACTCTGTCCATCATCCTTTTGTGCTGCTAAAGTTTCCCTAAGTGGGAATGGTAAGCCCAGACGTGGGTCCTGTGCTCACTGTGCCCCTGGATTCAAGCTAGCCTGGCTGATGAAGGGTGATACCCTGAAACCAGTCCCAGGATGCTTATTTCTGGTCCAGAGAGGTCCTGGCCTGTCAGTTTGGACTGGACTGTTCCCAAGGGGAACAGAGTCAAGGCTGATTTGCATATGGCTGAGTCCAAACTGGGGTGGCAGGGTGGGCAAAAGAACGGTGGATTAAACCCAGATCTGTGAATAGGGTTGAGTGTTTGAAAAGTTTCAACACTCCATCCATCGTCCTTTTGTGTTGCTAAACGTTCTTAAAATGGCATTTTCAAAACTGTAATTTATAATCAAACTCCACCATATGAGAGTTTTTTTATTACAGTTCCAAATACTCCAAGTAGGAATTGGTTACCTGTTCCCATTTGGAAGTAACGGCTTATTAAATGTAACAAGTTAACTCTAATGTTATCCTTATTAAATGTAACACGTTAACTCTAATGTTATCCTATGAGAAACGTAGACCTTGCAGTAGTGAAAAATGAATTTAAGACTTTTTCACTGCCAGGACATGTAAAACTTTAAAGCAAGTCCAAATTTTTAATACACTGCACTCTCCCCCCTGTGATGTCCATGGCCTATCCTTGGGGTGACCTATATGTATTAAAAAGGAAGGTGTGGGCCTGGCAAAAGGTTTATTGTGCCAGGTGGACTTGGCAGTTTGAAAACTGCACACACAGTGGCAGACCTGAGACATGTTTAAAGGGCCACTTAAGTAGGTGGCACAGTCAGTGATGGAGGCCCACTAGCAGCATTTAATTTACAGGCCCTTGGTACAGGTAGTGCCACATTACTAGGGACTTATAAGTAAATCAAATGAGTAAAAGCTAATTCTGCCACGTTTTAAGGAGCGAGTACAAGCACCTCAGCACTGGTTAGGAGTGGCAAAGTCTGTAGAGTCCTAAGTCAGCAAAACAAGAGGTTGAAAGGCAAAATGTTAGGGGGTAACCACACCATTGGTGCAAGGTCTAACAGAATCCTATGTAACTGAATAGGGGAAGAGCAAGGTATAGCAATGGAGTATGTGAGAACTCAACTAGAGAAAGAAGTGTTAGCCAACTCATAAACTGTAAATTCACTATTAATAGTGTTAGAGGATGTAGAAAATAGGATGCCTTGAAATAACGTAAGAGCATTTGACACCACAGGAGGAGTAGAAAGGAACAAGACCTCATAGTTCATGGTAACGTTCCCTAAACTTTCAAAGTGGGATTTGGATAACAGAGTAGAGAAAGCTTATCTTTTATCTCTTAAGGGAAAATGTGAAAGCACCTTTCTATTGCTGTTTTGTTATTTCTTTAGAAAAATAGTTTTTCATTCGCAACCTAAGAAGGTAACGTTTAAGCAAGAGATTTTGAGCTCATTTTCAGAGTGAAATCAGCAGGCCATTAGCAGTTTGATGCTGTTCTGTCGGGAAATATTTAAACAACGGTAGGTGAATGGTATACTTACAGAGGAGCCAGTAAAGCTGAAGGTGGTAAGGACCAGGATTGTGTTACACTGCTGAAGAAGATGAAGAGTTCCTAATAAGCACCAGGATGGTAGTTAATTCCAGAAACAATACAGCCATGAGCCACTAGGTACAATGAAACGAGTTCCATAGATGTAGGGGATCCCACAAAGCTGCAGAATGAACCATGTTTGTGTGGCTTCCTAAAGGAGTAACTGAAAGGGAGTGAGAGTAACAGGGTTGAGAGGATAGAATTGAGAGGTGTTTAGAGAATGCAAGTAAATAAGGATTACATTTTATTGTGCTGAATGAAATGCTTATGTTTCATGATTATTTATTAAACGGTGGCCTGCGGTGTCGTATTCTTGCTTAAACACTGTTAGAGCTTTTCCCCTCACAGATTAAGGACAAATTATACTACTGTTAAGTCAGATCTACAGAAATGTCATACTCATTTAGTACAGTTGGTGAGGCTGGGATTTGCATTAGCTTACTGCTGGGTGTAGGGGAATATGGCAGCCTGAATGACGGTACATACCTGGTCTTCCGTACACATGGAACCTTCGATTTAATATATCCTCAGCACCTGAAATCCTATTTTATGGACTATAAGTCTTAGTCAGATTTTGCTGGATGGTTGATTCCAGCAAAACTGTCAGTGGAGATCTTATTAGACCTTCTCCGTTCAACAATGATAAGTACAGGCACAGACTTGTGTTGGGAATATAAGCCCAGAAGTAAGGTCAGCTCAATGATTGTGGGTATTAGAAAAAGTGTACATTGACCCTGGCGAGAACTGCTTTTAATTTAGATTGATCTTCAAATTTCTGTCCCTCTCTTTGAGCTACATCTAGTAAGGGTACTTAAGGACATTAAGACTAGGCCTAAGTGGAACATGCGGAGTTTCACTCTGTGGGTTTCCACAGTGTTACCTAAAAACTCAGTAAGATTCCACAGAGTTCCACAAGCTGTGGAATTCCAGTATGTTGCACCGCTCATGCTGATTTTTAGCAATGGGAGCTGGTGCCATGCTGTAAAATCAGTGGAAATGGTGCCACAGGGTGCGCCGGAGGTCACTACTTCTTTCTGCCACTTGAGTAGATTTTCTACTCGAGTTGTAGCTTTTTCAGCGTGAGTGACAGCTTTCTCAATGTGAGCGGTAGCAACCTTCTCTGACCACCCGCATTGAGAAATCTTGCTGCGAGGCAGTCTAGCACTCAATTTTGTCACTCACACTTGCCAACCTACGTTTGCAAACCGCATGCAAGAAAAAACTCTGCGTTGCAGTGGTTGGTGGAGTTTTTCCAGAACTCCGTGCCTTTAAGTGGAGCGCGGAGTGGGTAAAACTCTGCAAACTCTGCCAAAGGAGCAGAGTTTTCCACCCATCCCTAATGAAGACAGATAAGAAAATGGTTGCAGACTGCAGGGGTGTGGAATTTATTAAAATATCTACTTGTCCAGGGGACAGGTTGCTTCTCAAATCTACTTGTCCTGTAAAAAGATCTACTTGTCCCTTTGGTGCCATGTAGTGTGGCGACAAATTATGGCAGCAATCTCATTATGTAAGAGCTCTGATAATAGCCTCTCTGATTATGCCAGGGCTACTACCTTAGTAGGGCTTGAATACTTGCAATTTCAATCCCTACTGTAGCAATTTCCTTATTTTTCCACCTTTCTGCAGATCTGCATACTGGGGCTGGAGGAAGCAGTAAGCAATAGTTCCAGGGCTGGAATGCCTTTGAGTCTGCAAACCTACTAACCTGCATGTTTTAAAGATTTTCACCAGCTTCTCTCAAATACTTTCCCATAATAAGAAAGGTTGGACATTTACTCCTGACAATAGCAGAATTAGAACTTCTTCCAGGGTTGGGAAGAAAGTGGCTGGAGGGAAAATGAACTTGCAAATTCTCAATAGATTTTCACATGAGCAAATCTACACATCGTATTTACCCATGCTAAAATACAGTTCACAAATATTTTATAGGGGTACGACATATACCATGGGTGCATTTTTGTGACTTTCTTTAAGAATTTGGGGCCACATGTCAGTAGGTTCAGATTTGCGACCTGCAAATTGCGAGTCAGAGAGACTCGCAATTTGCGAGTCGCAAATCTGAATGTAGGATGGTGTCCCTGACACCATCTGTGATTCACAAGGGCTCCGCAAATGCCCACCTCATGAATAATCATGAGGTGGGTCGCAATTTGCGACCCCCTTGCGAATGGCGGCCCTCACAGGGATGGTTGGCCTGCTGGAGACAGCAGACCACCATGTCTGTGACTGCTTTTTATTAAAGCAGTTTTTTTTTGTAATGCAGTCCATTTTCCTTAAAGGAAAACGAGATGCATTACAAAAACGAAAAATGAAACGTTTTCGTTTAATTTTTTCAGAGCAGGCAGTGTTCCGTAGGACCACTGCCTGCTCTGAAAAAATGTTTACAGTGACATTCACAATGGGGAAGGGGTCCCATGGGGACCCCTTCCCTTTAGCGAAAGTGTTAGCACCCATTTGAAATGGTTGCAAACTGCGATTGGTTTACGCCCGCGGTCACAAAACAATCCTACATTGCACTGCAAGTCGCAATTAGGAAGGGAACACCCCTTCCTAATTGCGAGTCGCAAACCCGTTTTGCGATTCGGTAACCAGGTTACCGAATCGCAAAACTAGGTTTGTGCATCGCAATGTGCTTTTTGCACGCCGCAAACAGCGAAAGTCGCTGTTTGCGACATGCAAAAAGCTACCTACTTAGGGTCTTGGTCCCTAATTAGGTCTGGTGTTAAAAAAACATTTTGTTTTTATTAAACTTCTATTTCTCTCTCTTTCGGCTGGCTTTACTGTGAGCGATCGCATTCTGCTCTTCCACAAGGAGCATATTGCCACACAAAGTAGTTTTGTTCAGTGTCAGGAACTACAGTGGCAATCAGTGACGTAACAAAACTGGAGGGTGCCCCTTTGCAAAGAACATGGAGGAGCCCCCTCTCCAGACTCACTCAGGCCAGGTGCTGTGCTGAAGGGGCCCCCAGGAGGGCGGCTGCGGAGCCTTTTTTATGCCACTGGTGGCAATGTGTGCTTTTAGAGTTCAAAAACGTTTTGTTTTGTTTTTTTGCCAGTGTTTGTTACAGTGTTTAGGGCCAGATAGCTCCCACAACAATAAAGTGTTACAAAAGCCATGTCAAAACAAGACACGCATTGATGAAACTAAAAGACTTATAAAAATATGTCAGATCAGTTGGCTTTGTCAGTGTTTGTTTATTTTCATGCTTCCCATAATCGTGTTGAAAATGGTTACACTGATTTTCCATTAGAAATATTTTTGGGAAATACTAGCATGCACCAACACATTTTACTAAATTACACTTCATTTGCATCTAATCAGAGAGCATTCTGGGAGCATTATACTTAGCCTCATAGCCTAAACTTTTCAAACATGTGTATACACGTTTTTTTTTTTTGTACTGGAACCAACGTCAGTAGTGAAGTGTGACCTTAAAACATTTATTTACAGCACTCACCCTAATAATGAAGGATTTCAAATAATGAACCATAAATACAAGTTCGAACAGCATTATCTTTTGGAAACACATTACCTCAACTGTAGAGAGTTCCACTCTCTGTAAACAGGCAGCCAAAGGGTTTGTGCTGCAGAGGGTTGGGCCTACTTGTCCCAGGGACAAAGTAAACATAAAAACTTGTTGCCCCTGACCCCAAACAAGATGTCCCAGAAATTCCACATCCCTGAGACTGGACCTAAAATGATTTTTTTCTCCCCCATGCTGCTCAGATGGGGGAATAATGCTCTTTCTCTGCTTTGCTTCTGGGGCCTCTTTTATCCACTTCCACCAATTCCTCCGATTGACATTTTTTTCAGCAGATAGGACCTCTGCTAATACAGAATGTGGCTTTCAATATCTTAGTCTACACTGCTTTTTGATTAATGTGAACCAGATAATGTGGGCTGCCTCTTTTCTTCAATCAAGACCCTCTACTGCTGAGCTTCAAGTCAATCAATCAACTAGTAGGTTTGTAGAGTGCTTCTTGTCACCTGTGGGGGTATCCAGACACTGGAAGGGCCCAGTTGATTACCCGATCAGCCAGGTCTTTAGAGACTTTTGGGACTCTAAAAGAGATGGGGAGGTCCAGAGATAAAAGGGTATCTCATTCCATGTCTTCACTGCTAGGTAGGAAAATGAGCGATAGACACATCTGCGACATCAGATGCAGGGGGTTGAGGGTTAGAAAAAGGAAAGTGGAGTGGAGGTGTCTGGTGGGCTGATGGAAGTTCAGGCTGTGGTTCAAGTAGGAGGGTCTGCAGTTGTGTAGGGCCCTGTATGCATGGGTCAGGAGCTTAAACAAGCATCTCTTCTGTACAAGGAGCTATTGGAGTTCCCTCAAGAAGGGAGGGATGCAGGTTTATCTAGGGAGATCCATGACGAATCTGTCTGTGGCGTTCTGTATGATCTGTAGTTGTTGCAGGAGGTCTGCCATGATCCCAGCCATCTCTCTGGTTTGTAGTTGTCTGAGTAACCCTCTGTGGAAGGTATGATGATTACCTGCATGGTGCTATTTTATTATTTGGGTTGTTAGGCACTTGTATGGGCTTCTGAGAACATTTTTGTGACCTTAGCTGCCAATGGTAAGAGAAAGACTTTCTACAACAATGTGTAGTTAGTGGTTGAAATCAGTGATTTTAGCAGCCTATAGGTTGGCTATGTATTGCATTTCTCGAGATTTTTGGGCTCATTCGCCTAACTTCCCAACTTCCCAAGCACAATGTCAGTACTCAACATTTACAATGCTGCTTCTTGGGCATCAAGGCACACTTTATGAAACATTGGGAAGGTGATGCTGCACAGTATTACTGTGCGCTATTTCTTCAGGATTTTCACTTTTGGTCGAAGACTTTAATATCTCCTCTACAAGTTACTGTGATGAGGGCTTGTATTTTGGTAAACTTGGGAGAGGGCTTGTATTTTAGTAAACTTGGGAAGAGAAGCACTCAGTTTGATGAAGACCAACAGTAAGTAACTGTATGCAACATGTATGAAACATCAGACCTGTGTCCAATGGTATCTTTTGTGGTTTCTATCTATTCCCTACAATGTGATATGATCCGTTTCTGGATCATTGTTCAGATGCATTAGTGTCTGCTTCAGGAATCTGCATTTAATCTGCACAGCACAAGTTCAAATACCAGCAGAACTGACAGTCTTACATTCTCCTGTAATGACTACTGTTGAGATAGCTGACACCTATTATTTAGGGTTTACCACACATTTTATTTCACGCTGTGCACAATATAGGTTGTTGCTATTGATACATTACAATGTTATTGATTTACTTTTCATTTACCAGTTATTTTGGAACATTAAATATTTTTGGTGAGTTAGCTTTAAAGTAATCCGGGAAACTGGAAGATTGGTTCAGTCATAATTTAGGGTTTAGGATACTACATGCATTACATATTCTTCGTACTTAGAAGCACTGTTGGACAGTTAAAACTGTATTTCATTGTTACTTTAAATGCTACATTGTTTATTGTGTCATGAGTAGTATATATTTATGTAATCTATGGTGAAGAAAAACAGTGGTGTCAAAGCAGCACATTTCAGGATGAAAAACCACCATAGAAACAAAAAGCAAATTATAGTACAGTTTAAAAGGACAGTGCAACTAAAAAGACATATCACATTCTGGGGGTGCTGCTGCTCCTCTGGTAGCCCCCAAACACTCTACAACAGAGTTTATGGTACCTCTGCCCCTCCTTGAGCACTACAGAAGACAAATATGCTAATTGTGAGCCATCCCAGGAACTTATTGGGCACTCCAAGCCTAGAGACCTGTATATTTTATTAGCTGCCTTACAGAGTGCATCTTTCCTTTTATTTTTGCTGTAATTTTCAAAAGAATGTTCGTGCTGCATCCTTTCTTTCTGTTACAGATGCCCCTGTCCCGCCTGGGACACTCTCAGCCATGGTCTCTACTGGGGGCTGCATGGGAGCAAAGGCCCATGCAGCCCTGGTTTGCTCTCTTGTACTCGCCTGGACCGCACTAGCCAGTATGGGAACTAGCCCTTCCTCCTTCTCCTGCCTGCATGGACAGTGGACAGGGTGCTGACTGCAGTGTGCTTTCCATCCTCCACAGATACAGGAACGAGGCAGAAAAGGTGCACCACATCACTCCTGGGGCTCTGGCCTCCCAAGGAGCAGAGGGGCTAGAGCCTGTTGGTGCTCAGTACTGCTCAGTACAGCTGAAATTGTGTCGGCTGCAGGGCCTAATCTGGCTCTAAGGAGAATACTCAACACACACTCCAATTCCCCATTTAGGGATTAAAATTAGGTTACGATGGCCTAGTAGCACGAAGCAAGCACCTGCAGCCCATGAGCTTCAGAAGCCCCTTCAAGAAAAGTGGTAGGAGGTGGGCCGGGGAAAGGGGGCCCCCTCCATGTACTTTGCAGATGGGCCACCTCAAGTTTCATTACATCACTGTGCTAACCCATGTAGACGCGGCCATCCCTGGGGATATTTTTAGTAAATTTAGCAGAGTGGTTTGTGGTCCATTTCCCACCCAGTCCCCCCAGGGGACTAAGCTTCTGATACAATTTTTTCTGCCCCTGTTGGCCAATTTCCATAAGAAAGGTGTCCTTTCTCTCCTGTTGGCGATCTCTAGTCAACAGGATTTGTTTTGTTTGGCCTCCTGACCTATATATTTGTTTTTTCTTCTTGGTGCTTGATTTCCTGCCCCTGTTGCAAGACCTGTCCTCTGAGCTACTGGCACTTGCCTGCACCTGTGGGCTCTCTCAGCAGCGTCTCTTCAGTCTGCCAGCAGAATACCCTCACTGGCAAACTCCCAAGCCCCCATGGCTGTGGCTGTCTTGCAGGGCCACTCTCCTGATGGGGCTCGCCCAGCGGCAAGATCAGTCCACAGAAGATTTAGGGTAACCTGCCTCTGGTCCCCCCAAGCAGGTCTGTCCCTCTACTGTTCATCATAGGGCATAAGGGAGCCAGCGACACACACCTGGACAAACACTCTCAGTCCATGGGTGCCAGTTGGAGTCAAAGTTCTTCAGTCTACCCTTGCAAGGACAACAGTTGGCTTCTCCTTCCAGCTGAGCCTTCCTTCACTGTTATCGCTCTCAGATCTAGTAAAGTCTCAACAGTCTCTCACTTGTGCAGGGTTTTTTGCGTGGGGTGTAAAGTTATGGAAGGTAGGCACATCTGCAGAATCCTATGGTGCCACATCATTACTCTACTCCTACCACAAATTTCCTGCACATCATTCTGAGACATTTAGACATGGTAGCTTGAAGTGGTCATTTGAACAACCTTCCCTGGAAGCCAAGCCTACCCCCAACTAATACAGCTACCTGATTTATTTCCATCAAAACTTCAAAGGGGAACCCGTTCTGTGTTTGGTTTTAGCGGTCTGGATGTCCTCCTTTGTTTCTGGGCTTGCCAAGGCCAGGTCTAGTGTGAACAGTTAGTTAGCACATGCAGATTCCCTCTCCCTCTTGCTTTCCCTGAATGTGACCCAAGCATTGTCAAAAGGCTCTATTGTGTGGGAAGGCCTATGATCCTCTTGCCTGCTAGCAGAGTAATTAACTTGGTCCAATGGGGAGACAATGGCTTGAAATTTGCTTACGAGCTAAGCCAGAGAAATATGACTACTCTCCAAGTGCCATGAAGTCTATGTGCAAGTAGGTGTATTTAGATCTGCACTCAGGCCTATTCCGAGCATAAATGTGCTGTAGCACATATTTTGCTCATAATGTACAATTCAGTTAAGCACACCGATGTACATTAGTAATGTCCATTCATAATATAAGGCTTAGACCAGGTCAGCACCTATCCCTGAAGGGTGCCTTCTGTGACAGCCTCCTGTGCGCAGATGCCAGGCTGAGCTGCATGACAGTCTCACATGTTTAGCCTGCATGCATGTGCTCATATGCTTGAGTGTAACAAGTCCAGAACTGATTACCCTAGCTATGCAGTGGCAACCTTTATCTTAAAAGAGGGACACTGACAAATAGCACTCTTAGTCCATTTGTATAGCATTTACAGAGAGTGTGACTCAGTTGTTGAGACTCACTCACAGTAAAGGTAGAAAAACCAGGTGGTCAAAAAGGAAAAGATCCAGGTGGATTAAAGGGGTGTAATCAATTTCCTACATATAGCAATTGGAAACTATCCAACTGGTCAAATAAACTGCACAAATTGCTAAACAAACATTAACTCCTCTTACAGTGCTCACAGAGTGACAAGACAACACAAGTTTGCATTAACTGTAAGCCGAGATCAATAGACAATGGAGAAAGGTGGTGCATGCCAAGTCAAGCTGCCTTTTTACCAAAAACAAACAGGGAAGGCACAATCGGTGAATGGCATGAAGGATTCTTGGGATTGGGCACACACAAGAAGCAGATGATATAAAAAATCTGCTGCTTCAAATGAATAACAGACTAATGCTAATAAATAATAAAAAAGACACCCTTCCAACCAGAGTTGATCATCCGAGAGAGAGCACATCGATAAACTGGGCTTTAGGCTTGATATAATGGAAGGGCATGTCTCGGATCTGGAGGGTGAGACTGTGAATTAGAAAACAAAATATCACAAACGAAAAAAGCTGTTGGAGACCACAAAAACAAGCATTGGAAAAGCAAATAGATCTCGCCTATACAAGAGCTATTGGCTTTGGCAATGTGTTTATGTCACGTTGTACATCAGTGTAACTGCTGTTCATTATTGCCAAAAGTTAGTGGTCTGGCATGTCATAGGGTGGAGTAGAGGAGTATAGTGTTGTAGAGTGGAGTAGGTGTAGTAGAGCATCATAGAGTTGAGTGGAGGAGAGTAGAGTTCAATTGTTTAGTGGCAGAGAGTGTTGTGGCATGGAGTGGCATGGGGAGGAATATGGTGGAGTGGGTTGCAGTGGATTGAGGTAATGGGGTGGATAGGTGTGGAGTAGGGGTGGATTGAATGGAGTAGAGTGGGCAGATTAAATGGAGTGAGGTGGATTGGAGTGGAATGGATTGAAATGGGGTTAGGTAGATTTGAGTGGGATGGATTGGAGTGGATTGAAGTAGTCGGTGGATAGGAGTGGAGTAGGGGTGGATTGAATAGAGTAGAGTGGGTGGATTAAATGGAGTGGGGTGGATTGGAGTGGAATTGATTGAAATGGGGTTAGGTAGATTTTAGTGGGATGGAATTGGAGTGGGATGATTAGATTGACTTGAAGTGATATGACTAGGGTGGGGTGGATTTGATTGGGGTGGGTTTGAGTGGAGTGAATTGGAGTGTGGTGAATTGGACTGGAGTGGGGTGGCTTGGACTGGAGTGGAGTGGAATGGATGAATGGAGTGTGGTTGGGTGAATTGAAGTGTGGTGGGGTGGATGGAGGGGAGGGGGTGGATTGAACTGGGATGGGGTGGATTGGATTGGGGTGGAGTGAGGTGGATTGGATTAGAGTGGAGTGGGTGGACCGGAGTGGAGTAGGCTGGGGTGGTTTGGAGTGGGGTGGATTGGAGTGGGGTGGATTGTGGTGGGGTAAAATGGAGTGGATTGAAGTGGGTTGCATTGCATTGAGGTGGAGTGTATTGAGTGTGGTGGATTGCTCTGAGGTGGGGAGGGTTGAAGTGGGGTGGGGTGGATTACACTGAGGTTTGATGGATTGGATTGGGTGGATTGGACTGGAGTGGGGTGGATTGGACTTGAGTGGAGTGGAATTGAGTGGAGTGGTATTGAGTGGGGTGGAATGGAGTGCAGTGGATTGGATTGAGTGGAGTGGACTAGATTGGGGTGGGCTGGATTAAGGTGGATTTGATTGGTGTGGGGTGGGGTGGGGTGGATTGGTGTGGGGTGGATTGGATTGGAGTGGGGTGGATTGGATTGGAGTGGGTGGATTGGAGTGGGATGGGGTGGATTTAGGTGGAATGGAGTTTTGTAGGAGTGGAGTTGAGTGGATTGGATTGGAGTGGATTAGATTTTGAGTAGGGTGGATTGCGGTGGGTGGGACTGGAGTGAGGTGGATTGGACTTGAGTTGGGTGTATTGGATTGGAGTGGGGAGGATTGGAGTGAAGTGGATTGGATTGGAGTGGATTTGATTGGTGTGGGGTGGTTTGGATTGGTGTTGGGTGGCTTTGATTGGTGTGGGTTGGGGTGGGGTGGAATAAAGAGTGGGATGGAGTGGACAGGAATGGGGTGGATGAAGGTGGACTGTATTGGACTGGAGTGGGATAGGTTAAGGTAAATTGGATTGGAGTGGGATGGAGTGGAGTGGAGTGGAGTGGATTGGATTGGAGTGGGGTGGACCGAATTTGGGTGGTGTGGAGTGGATTGGGGTAGAGTGGGGTGGATTGGTAGAGTGGAGTGGGGTAGATTGGGGTGGGGTGGATTGGGGTAGAGTGGGATGGATTGGAGTAGAGTAGGGTGAGGTGGATTGGAGTGGGGTAGAGTGGATGGGGTGGATTGGATTGGAGTGGGAGAATTGAAATGGGGTGGATTGAAGTGGGGTGGATTGTACTGGGGTGGGGTGAATTGAATTGGAGTGGGGTGGACAGGAATGGAGTGAGGTGGATTGGGTTGGGTGGATTTATTGGGGTGGGATGGATTGGATTGGAGTGGGATGAATTGGATTGAAGTGGGGTGGATTAGATTGATGTTGAGCTTGGTAGATTGAATTGGTGTGGGGTGGATTGGAGTGGGGTGGATTAAGGTGGTGAGGTTTGGATTGGATTGAGTTGGGTGGATTAAGGTGGATTGTATTGGAGTGGGATGGACTGGAGTGAGGTGGGTGGATTGGAGTCGGGTAGATTCGGTTAGATTGTATAGAGGTGGGTTAGATTGGAGTGGGGTGGGTTGGATTGGAATGAGTTGGGTTGGAGTGGGGTGAATTGGATTGGATTGGTATGGGGTGGATTGGAGTGGGATGGCTTAGATTTTAGAAGGGTGGGTTGGACTGGAGTGTCGTGGGCTGGACTGTAGTGTAGTGGGTTGGACTGGAGTCAGTTGGATTGTGGTGGATTGGAGTGGGGTAGATTGGATTGGAATGGAGCAAATTGTTTTGGATTGGAGTGAGGCAGATTGTTTTGGATTGGACTGGGACAGATTGTTTTGTATTGGATTGGAGCAGGTTGGAGTGGGGCAGATTGTTTTGAATTAGAGGGGGCAGATTATTTTGGATTGGGGTGGGGCACATTGTGGTGGATTGGATTGGGGCACATTGTTTTGGATCACAGTACTGGAGTGGGGCAGATTTTTTGGGATTGGAGTGGGGTGGGTTGGGAGGATTGGAGAGTGGTGAATTGCCGTGGATTGGGGTGAGTAGTTTGGATTGGAGTGGGGAAGACTGGATTGGAGTGGGGTAGTTTGTGGTGTCCTGCACTATTATGTTTTAAAGCATAATTTTGAAAATTACACATAAGAAAGAAAAAATGTTGCTTTGCAATATTTATAACAAGATAATAGTTATCTTTCAAGAACAGCGCCCACAACAAAAACAAAACAAAACATGAGTGGAAAGTGAGACTTGGCAAAATAAAACAAAACTTTAACTATAGAAAATACAACTTTGCAATTTAGTTTTTCCTGCTGAGCATGTTTTTTCCAGTCATGCATCTTGTTTGCGTGGCACTAGAAGTAAAAAAGAAGAAAATAGTATCACAGTGACATCGGAAGCAGTGGACAGCACTGATTAAGTTGAATCAATCAGTGGTTGGTCCCTGATCCACGACAGGAACAGAAATAATGGTATGCCAGCCCTGACCAACTTCAATGCTGTAAAGAAGAGTCCCACGCAATACAACTAATGATAAGCAACAGGTGGGCTCAAAGAGATTTTCTAAATACAACAGCGTCTCACAAGCAATACTCATGCACTAGCACATGCTATCACAGGCTCAACCCTAAAAAGACCTGGAGGCTCATGGATAATAGGTCTTCGTAGACTATGGCTAAGGGAAAAACAGAGCCATTCCCGAAATACTTTCAACTCGAACTATTCGGCCAGGGCAGCTTTCCTGAAGTTTCTGAAGAACTGACTTAAAAGTACACCGGGCTCTGAGCTGCCAGCCTCCACCTGAGGGTGCTTCCAGGCTTATAATAACCAGTCTGCTGAAATACTATGCCAGAGATTCGGCACTGCCGATGGCTCACAAGGTGGAGGCGGGAATGATAATTTTCCCTGGATTTCACTCAAACAGTTCAGGAAGCGAGTTGTACTTTCTTACATGTTAAAATAATCTTAGGAGACATGAAAATAAAATACGCAATGCTTTACCTAGCCAAACTAAAAAAACATATTGTGGGAGAGAAGCCTTCGTTTTTCATGGACCCCAAGGCAGTGATGCAATTCACAAAAGACTCCTTTGTCAAGAACAGGGCCACACACAAACTCACCGACGTAGAGGAAGAAGGCAGAGGAAGAAATCGGCACATAAGAGAAATAGACTGCAGAACACATTAAATGCACAGTTGTTAATCTGAACAAAGACTTCTTACAGGGACATCACATATTTGCTGACTGTTAGAAGATGCTTCTCGTTCAATGTCCAACAGACACGTGAATGGATTGCATGGTGTGTGACCCAACATAAACCCAAATGCATTATACCATGTGCCGTGTGCTTGAATGAGTTAGTGAGTTATAATACAAAATTATCTTTTGGAAAATCTGTCCAGTTTAATAAGCAGGGAGGGGGGGGGGTTCATTTGGAAGTCACACACATCGGAGGATGCTGTACACTATGAATGCTGAAGGACATACTCACCACGTTACTACAATTAGTACTAGATATTACTACATAGTCCCAGAGTAAATGGTATAGCGGGCAGCTCAACTGAACAACTGAACTAAAACACTCTCATGAAATATTAGGGGACCGAATGATGCTAGAAAAAAAAGAAATGTACTGCCATGCCTGGGGGACATAAAATACAGGTAGCACTGCTCCGGGAAACTGGTGATGTTGGGTAGAAAAGGGAACTTTGTCATATAGTGAGGAGCATATCGGTGCTTCTCAGCAAATAGTGCACATTCGAGGGGTGTAGCTACACTAATACATAATGACGTCCCCTTTGTCCACTGAGCACTATTAAAGATGATGGATGGAGTATAATATAATGTAGGGCACAACAGGACAAAAACAATTCACAGTCATCAGCGCATACGGTGGGGAGAGATTTTAACATAGTGAGGTGATGCAGGAGCATCTTGCTCAATCTAGACCCAAACCCAACATTCACACAGTGGCAATGAATGAAATCCTGGCACAAGCAGTTATACATATTCCACACTTAGGCAGTCAAGTAGTACTATGAAATAATTTATAGAACTGTGATATCTAAACTACAGGTTCAAACAGACAATTGGATACGACTTTCACTATCAGTGGCAGATAGAGTGGCCGTAATTAAAATTCTGGTGCTTTCCAGGTGTCCATACTGTATATATTTGTAAATAGCTCAATTCCTCTCCCACTGACATTCTTTTGAAATATTCAGTCACTGTTGACTAGACTGATTCGGGTGGTCAAGCAACAGCAGATCACTTTGGAAACATTGGGGCAAATTTATGAAAAGTGGGGCATCGTGTCATGATGCGCCACTTTTCTTGCGCCCCATTGTGCCCCAATAATGCCAGCATGTGTGTGCTGGATTTATGATATGGCACACCATGGCGCACATTAGGGAACTAGCTTCAACAATGTTTACGCTTTGAAAGATTACCGCTAAACATATTGACACTACTCCTGCAAAGTGAAAGGAGGCCCATTGAAAACAATGGGAGCCTCATTTAACCCCTTCGCTGCCAGTCCTTTTCCCTCCTCAGGTGCCAGGCCTTTTTTTGGCTATTTGGGACAGTTTGCGCTTAGGCTCTCATAACTTTTTGTCCACATAAGCAACCACACCAACTTTGCATCCTTTTTTTCCAACATCCTAGGGATTCTAGAGGTACCCAGAGTTTGTGGGTTCCTCTGGAGGAGACCAAGAAATTAGCCAAAAAAAAATTGGAAAAAAGGGCTGTAGAAGAAGGCTTGTGATTTTTCCCCTGAAAATGGCACCAACAAAAGGTTTATGGTGCTAAAATCACCATCTTCCCAGCTTTCAGGAACAGGCAGACTTGAATCAGAAAACCAAATTTTTCAACACAAGTTTGGCATTTTACTGGGACATACCCTATTTTTACTATTTTTTGTACTTTTAGCCTCCTTCCAGTTAGTGACAGAAATGGGTGTGAAACCAATGCTGGATCCCGGAAAGCTAAACATTTCTAAAAAATAGACAAAATCCTGAATTCACCATAGGGGCATTTGTGTAGATCCTACAAGGTTTTCCTACAGAAAATAACAGCTGAAATAAAAACATATTGAAATTGATGTGAAAAAAGCCATTTTCTCCACATTTTACTCTGTAACTTTTTCCTGCGATGTCAGATTTTCAAAAGTAATATACCGTTACGTCTGCTGGACTCTTCTGTTTGCGGGTTTATATTGGGCTTGTAGGTTCATCACGAACCTTAGGTACCCAGAGCCCATAAAGGAGCTGCTCCTTGCAATGGGTTTTCATTGTATACCAGATATACAGCAATTCATTTGGTGAAATATAAAGAGTGAAAAATAGGTATCAAGGAAACCTTTGTATTTCTAAAGTGGGCACAAGATAAGGTGTTGAGAAGTAGTGGTTATTTGCACATCTCTGAACTCCGGAGTGCCCATACTAGCATGTGAATTAAAGGGTATTTCTCAAATAGATGTTTTTTTTACACACTGTCTTACATTCGGAAGGAAAAAATGAAGAGAAAGACAAAGGGCAATAACACTTGCTCTGCTATTATGTTTTTCCCCAAGTCTCCCGATAAAAATGGCATCTCACTTGCCATTCCGCAACAGGAAACGCAACATGGACACATCACATTTTACATTGAAATCTGACATGTTTTTTGGAAAGTGCCTAGCTGTGGATTGTGGCCTCTAGCTCAGGGAACCTACCAAACCTGTGCATTTTCTAAAACTAGACCCCTAGTGGAATCCAGGATGGGGTGACTTGTGGGGCTCGCACCACGTTCTGTTACCCAGAATACTTTGCCATCTTCAAAATTTGGCAAAAAACACTTTTTCCACATATTTCGTTGACAGAAAGTTCTGGAATCTGAGAGGAGCCACGAATTTCCTTCCACCCAGCATTCCCCCAAGTCTCCCGATAAAAATGGTACCACACGTGTGTGGGTAGGCCTAGTGCCTGCGACAGGAAATGCCTCAAAACACAAAGTGGACACATCACAATTTCCCAAAGAAAACAGACCTGTTTTTTGCAAAGTGCCTAGCTGTAGATTTTGGCCTCTAGCTCAGCCGGCACCTAGGAAAACCTACCAAACCTGTGCATTTTTTAAAACTAGAAAACCTACCAAACCTGTGCGTTTTTTAAAACTAGACACCTAGGGGAATCCAAGATGGGGTGACTTGTGGGGCTCTCACCAGGTTCTGTTACCCAGAATATTTTGCAAACCTCAGCATTTGGCAAAAAAATACTTTTCCTCACATTTCAGTGACAAAAAGTTCTGGAATCTGAGAGGAGCCACAAATGTCCTTCCACCCAGCGTTCCACCAGGTCTCCCGATAAAAATGGTACCTCACTTGTGTGGGTAGGCCCAGTGCCCACGAAAGGAAATGCCCCAAAACACTGTGTGGACACCTCAAAATGGTCAAATACAAAACTACCTGTTTTCGCGGGGGCACCTGCGTTTTTGGTTCTGGGATCAGCAGCCATATATGGAAACCTACCAAACCCAAACATTTCTGAAAACCCAACACCTGAGGGAGTCCAGGGAGGCGTGACTTGTATGGATCCCCCAGAGTTTTTTTACCCAGCAGCCTCAGCAAACCTCAAATCTAGCAAAAACAAAGCAAATTTTTCCCACATTTCTGTGTGGGATCACCGCACAGGTGCTAATTTCCCTTCACCCAACGTTCCCTTCAGTCTCCCGGTAAAAACGATACCTCACTTGTGTAGGTGGGCCAAGTGCCTGTGGCAGGGAAGAGCCAAAAACGTCGAAAATGAGGGGGAACCAAAGCGGGTCCAAAAGGGCAGTTTGAAATAAAAACATTTTTAGGCTGACAAGGGGGGAAGAATTTTTATCAGTATAGATGCAACAATGCTGGGTGGAATTTTGTGGATTCCTGCAGATTCCGGAAGGTTCCATCACAAAAATGTGGGAAAAATGTGTGATTTCCAGCAAAGTTGGAGGTTTGCAGGGCATTGTGGGTAAGAAAATGGTGAGAGGTGCATGTGAAGCACACCACCCTGGACTCATCCAGATGTTTAGTTTTCAGATGTGTCTAGGTCTTGTAGATTTTTTAACATGGCAGCGTCCCAAAGTCCAAAAAGTGCAGCCCTCACCATTCCAAGTAGGACGATTTTGAGAGTTAGACAAGCTCTCATGGCCCAAATGTAAAACCAAAATCCAAAATAATCAAATTTCTTCTTGCTTACCATGGGATAAGATGTTTTAGTGTGTGGGGGAGAGCTCAAAGCCTGTTACCCTCTTCAGTTGGGGTAGGGGCATAACCATGCCCATACTGGTTGTTAGCCACCACCCCACTTTTTTTTTTTCATTCCCTGGCATCTAGTAGGCTTTCTGCCCCCCCCCCGCGGAGAGTGGATCGGGGTAATTTCCCCATATGCCCACCAGTGGCCAGAACTACTTTGTCCCCATTTATTTGGGGTGGGGGTATGGCCATACCTCCACCGTCTTTTTTTGAAAAAAATTCTTCCCTGGTGTCTGGGGGCAGATGAGCCTTAAAACAGTAGGCCGATATGCCCTCAAAGGGGTAGAAATAGCTTAAAATAAATTTGCCCCCCAGGGAGGGACCCTTGCCGAAGCAGTCGCTCCCCTTGCGTGAAATTGGCACAAAAAAATCCCTGGTGTCTAGTGGTTTCTTCCCCCTTTGAGGGCAGATTGGCCTAAGAAAAATAGGTTGATCTGCCCACAAGGTGGGCAGAAATGGCCTAAAATAAATTTGCCCCCAGGGAAGCAACCCTTGCCCAAGTGGTCGCTCTCTATCTCGAAAAAAAAAAAAAAATCCTGATGCCTAGTGGTTTCGGCCCCCTTAAGGGCAGATCGGCCTAATTAAAATAGGTTAATCTGCCCCCAAGGGGGGGCAGAAATGGCCTTAAATAAATTTGCCCCCCAGAGGAGCGACCCTTGCCTAAGGGATCACTCCCCTTTTTTCCCTGGTGTCTAGTGGTTTCTGTCCCCCTTGGGATGTAGATTGGCCTTACAAAAATAGGCCGATCTGCCCCCAAGGGGGGAAGAAAGGGCCCTAAAACTATTTGCCTCCCAGTGGAGGGGTCGCTCTCCTTATCAATGTAAACAAAAAATTTAAAATCCTTAGTGTCTAGTGGCTTCTGCCCCCCTCTGAGGGCAGATTGGCCTAATTAATATAAGCCAATCTGCCCCCAAGGGGGGCAGAAAAGGCCCAATAAAGAAATTGCCTCCTGGGGAGCGACCCATGCCAAAGAGGTCGCTCCCCTTATGCCAATTTCATTAAAAATAAATCCCTGGTGTCTAGTGGCTTATGACCCCCTGGGGGCAGATCGGCCTAATTAATGTGGGCTGATCTGCTCCCAGTGGGCAGAAAAGGCTTAAAAAAATAATTGCCCCCCCCCCCCCGGGGAGTGACCCTTGCCTGAGGGGTCGCTCCCCTTAAGAGTGTAAACAAAAAAACAAAAAAATCCTGGTGTCTAGTGGCTTCTATGGCTATGCTAATATGGCGCAAGGTGATGCTAGGGCCTTCTTAAATCTGGCCCACTGAGTCTCCCATGTGCCAATGGGGGAAAGGCTGTGCCCTATAATGAGCTCTATTACTACATGGCACCAGTGCAACATGTTCATTACTGGTGCAAGAGAGAGCCAGTATTAGAAAGGGAGCTAGCTGCCCCATTCCTACGTAACACAGTAATAATGAACCACATTAACAGACCCACTGGATCGATGGACAAAGTAGCAAGCACCACATGGTGATAATACAAACTGTTTAAATACTACAATAAGTGTTCAATATACTCACCGTAGATTCCATTAAAAGACAACCTATGAAACCAAGTGACTTTGCATGCCAATGAACAGTTACAGATGACCTGACTACATTTGGAAAATGACAGGACCTATTCAGGAAAAGTAGCTTCCACATGATGCAACATTTTAAACATTTGGAAAGGCAAATGGGTGAGATATCTTTCTATGTTACATGTGATTCTGTAATCCCTATATAAAAAACAGTCTCAAATTCTATACAGTAGGCGACTTGTGATGCACCTAGTCATCTATTATAAAGAATGACTTCAGAACCTAACTTTAATAACTTACTACAGTTGAGCTCCCGTGTCAGAGTGCCTGCAGCCAGAGCCAGAAGCCAAGGGAAAAGACAGGGCAAATCACTGAGCATAATTAAAACAGCTGTTTAAACAAAAACAAAACTTAACTTTTCTTTCTTTTGCACTGTTTTTCTAGCATCTTAGACAGCAAAGCATGGGCTGCAATAACAAGGACGATACAGCATGACAAGATTAAAATTGTGACAAGGGGAGTAAAGCATAGAAATAACGCTACCATATTGTCACTAGAGTCAATAGACTAATTCCTACCTAGGCTATAATAGAGCACAGTGTGTTAAGCTCTAATTCTGCCCTTCAGGTTCCCCTGGGAAGACATCATCCCCCATACCTGAGCAAAGGCCTGAAGTCTGCATAAGCAGCTGTAGAACAGCGTTCAGCAATCAGCATACAGTCGTGGTTCTCTGGTTGGAATCTCCTTCTAACGTGTAAAGGACAGGGACGTGGTTATATATTAAAACAGCTGATGTTCTGAGAAAATGTCCCTATGTAAGGATTTGTGTTTTTCTATGAATGTCAGAGACAAAACTTGGACCACGTTCAGCGGCAACCTATCTAACTGTAGCCTTGAAAGAAGCACAGAGTGAGCAAGAATGTCTTGTTTGAGAACGTAGTGCTGGCCTAGGATAGCTAGATAGAGAGAAATAAAACAAGACCGCAAAACTGGCTATTATAAGAATAATAAACAAAGCTGAATAAAATATATCTAGGTTAAAGTGCACAGTAGCAGGCCTAGTGTGCTAAAATAATGTGCATGGAGCTATAACTAAAATGGCCACACAACAGTGCAAACCAGAAAAAAGATAGAAAGTGATCTCTGTGAAAGTAAAAAAGAAAATAAATAAGTGAACCATCGTTCAACCATTTTTAAAATTGGTTCTCATTTTATGTCTGTTTCAACAATACCTTTTTTGTAATGTGCTTGCATTCTGTAAAAGCTTGTTAAATGAAACTTGTGACATGTCTCTTGTGAAAACACAGGTGCTGGCCAAGCTGGGGCTCAGCCCAGACATGTAACATTATTAGAATAATGTTTTGCTTTAACTAGGACCTCAGAGACTAAGTTAAGTGTGCTGAAGTATGAATTAATTACTCCTTGAATTTTTTGAACATTCTGAGACTGACCCTTCATTCTCTATATGTTTGGGGGCTGCTTTCAAATTAGTAGTTTAGGCAGACACCTGTAACGTTTCCATCACTTGCTTGCAATTATCAGGATACAGGTGAGGAACGTGGGTGAGTCCGTTCAACTGAAGATTTTTTCACTCCCTTTACGAATGCAAGGCTAGTGACATAAAATCTTCCTTATCTTTAAATTGTTTGAGTAAGACCTGGGGCCTAGAAAACTTAGAAATATAATTAGCTGTAGCGAACAGATTTACTGCCAAGCCACATAACTGTCAGAATTGGTGCTTTCAAGTGCCTCATAGGAGTGACGTAGTAGATGCAAGTAGTGGATGATTTATATTTTCTAATGTATTCCTATGCATTTACTCATGTTTAAAAAGCTCAATGTAACCCCAGTCAGGCAGAACTCATGGCAGATGCAAACTGCGGGTTCACGCTCAAGCTGGGCAAATAACCTTTGCCGTTTATTATACCACAGCTGTGCACAACTGTTTGTTTCTTTAGAAATTGTGCCTTCACAAATAGTGACGTGGCTAGTAGTACTGATTGGTGCTCCAGACAGACTTCTGTTCCTCCTTTGAGGGCCTGGGGATTACAACTGTCTTGCAAGAGCACCTGCTAGATCAAACTTTGTTCCGGGCAGCCCACACAAAGGAGTTTCCCAGGGACATCCGGTACATGTGATCCCATAAGCTAGATCCAAAGAACAAGGATTGGTTTCCTCTACAGTTGTGTGCAGCTGTCATGGACCAGGTAAGACCAGCCGACTGGGTCCGTGATGTCTTGTGCCTGTGTCCAGAGTAGGTCTCGGGGAGAGCTAACTGACTTTTAAGGGAGTAACTTGGGGTTCATGAGAATGTTGTAAGGGGGACTTGGTAGACTGGAAACTGCAGTATAAAAGTATAGTAAATTTGAACTGCAATCACATTACAACATGGTTATAAACTTCAGTAAGATATTTTGTTGTATATCCAAATGTTATAGAAAATTTAGGACTCCAGACCAGTCTCAGCCAATGCCTAGGGAAGGCTCGCCAGCAGAGTATGTTATGAGAAAGAAGGTTTATGCTGTAGGCTTATATTTAAAGGATTGGGTCGATGGTGCATGAATAGTAACTGGGTTCCATTTTTAATGATTGTTGATTTGTTGGTTCAAACTGACTTTACAAAAGAGACAGAGGGTTAGATTCCCCCTTCTGAGGTAAGGATTGAGACCCCACCTTGAAAAGAGTCCCTATTCTTATCCCGGGAGGGGTTAAAGCCCCAGGTATAAAAAGGTGAAGGTAGTTCCATAACCCCGGACACAGGTACAGATTGCAAACTAGATGTAGCTAAACTTGAAACTGCAGTATAAACAATTGTTGTTAAATTGCAATGGTTGTCTTTTGTAGAATGTTTTGTTATATGTTTAAGAGTTGTTACAAAAGTAAGAGATTTGTTAAGACTCTACTGCCACCACAGCCCGATACACCAGCATGGTATGTGTTTAAAAAGAAGGGTTACCACATGACTGTGTATTTAGACAATTGGGTTTATATCAGATACAAAGACCCACACAGACAATGGCCAAAACTGGGGTCATTTGAGGTAGGTAAAATAGACTATTTAGAAGGTTGTTTGAGAGAATGTGACAAGAAAGGGAAGAAGGTAAAACTATTACAGTGGGAGGCATTTCATACATGGGTATTAAGAAAGAGGGAGACAGTGGGCAGAGTCAAGAGATACTTTTGGGAAAGCAATGAAATATGAATGGAGATGATGGAAGAGGTACATGGTGCAGCCTGTTGAGAACAAGACCTGGCAGTAGAGAGATCTTTTGTACATAAGGGACAAGACACAAAGGCAATAGTACCCCCCGTTAGAAGACCCAAGTCGCGATTAATTAATGGAACAGTACTACATTGCCAAACGACACCACCTCATTCAGGACTTAAAGTAGTACATTTCCCGCAACAACAAGAACAGTTAATGGAAGGACATGGAGAATAAAATACTAATCAAAATGCAGAAGATGAAGACAGGCTGGCATATTTGTCCAATGCATTAGACGAAAAGATTGAATTGGAACTAATATTGAGATCAGCTATTATTGTTTCACACAGGCTCCTTAGGGGTATATTAACAGTTTGGTATTTGGAAAAAATAATGTGATATACTTATATGTTAACAAGGTACACATTGATGCAGTACATAAAATAAATGATTTGTTATTGGCCAGTACTATCAGAGAGCAGTGCACAATTGATACTGTACATTTACCGAGTTTCTTAGCTGATATGGAATAGAAGGTGTCTCCTGAGGAGATAGAATTTGTTCAACAGGAAGATTTATAATTGGGACACCTTTTGTCAAAAGGGTGGAGACAATTGGACACAGAGCACATAAAAAATGTTGGTTGTGCCAGCAGGATGATTACAAAAGATCATGCACGTATTTCTTTGCCGCATTTGATGCAGATGCAATATTTGGAATGCAGCTACACTACTACTTTAAGTTGAAAGTGCACAACAACCCTTTGATAATTATGACTGTATTCAAAGAACAGAGATGCAGACAAAGGCTAGAATAGGTATACAGGATACCTTATTTGATGATACTGAAGGGGAGTTACGATGTGGATGGATGTATTCATGCTTGCGTATATAAAACACTGGAAATATTTTTATAGTGTGCACCAAGCCCATACTTCTCAATTCATCAACAGGGCAAACTTCAAGGACTGGCATATAATATGCAGGTCCAGAATACAAATGAACATCATGTTGTTCCATTCAGAGTACATTTCAGCTTGGAAAGGGAACACAATTGCCATGTCTGTTTCACCAGGCCATTATAATTGAGTTGTGCTTAAAAAATATTCTGTACTATCTGACAACTACATAAGATATGACTTTTTATAGTTCTTTACTTAATTTACTTATATGAATTTGTAGGCCATACAGATTTATTTTCCCTAACATTTTCTATCATGAAACAATTGGATATTTAGGAGATAGGAATCTATAACAGCCAGTTTGGTAGATTTGTATTTTTTGTTCCAGTCCACAATTCCCCACAAATGCCAAGAATATGCTTTCTGAGTCTGTTTACATGTAGAATGTTTCTTGCTTCAGCCTCACAAAATGACATTTAACACTTTCATCATTTTCATCTATACTTGTCTGCCACTTAACTTGTTTTTCTTTTCTTTAAAATGAATGTAATTGTGATTTGACCTAAATCTGCATTCAGGGTGGCAAAGTTCAAACAGATGCATTTACAATGGTATACTATTTGCCATGAGCATGGAAGGAGGAGGCACCACAAGATAAAAGGAGGTAACTGAGATCTTAGGTGCACATTTCTGAACTTTTATATATAACTTAATAAAGTAAAAAATTGGTTTTGAAATGAATTAAAGCGGTAACCTAAATGACCCAAGGTGATATTTACTATAACAGGTTGCAAATTCATTTAGAGGGATAACACTTGCTGCCAATATTTTCCAATTTATAACTGTTTCCTTTCCTATATCACAGGTTTAGCTGGCTTATTAAGCAATAGACCTGAAAGATCTGATTATATAAGTCATTTTACCACTTCCAGAAGGAGGAAGATATGAAATTTAAGTAGACATAATACCTCAGTTACAAGAGTCAACGGTACAATGTCACCAGTAGCATTATTATAAGAACACAAATAATATGAGTCATCAGGGTTACCTTTCCACAATGGAAGAATTGTTCTACTAAGGGTCATTTTTAGCCTCAGATTTGTAAAACAGGTACCTATGAAACAAATGACTGTTGATATGACATTGAAAGGTATACGGGAAATTCAAAAGGATGATACAGAGGAGGAACAAAGACAATGGTCTATGACTGCCACACATTTGAATGGGCGCTAGATGGACTAAACAGGAATACAGTACATATTGCCAGACAAGTATCTTTATCTAATGACAGTAACATTGCACAACTCTGCACGTGTTAGTAGTGATGACTTTATGAACTGTATGACCATGTTTTGGGTTAACAAGAAAATTACTAAAAATATGAAATGGAGGTATGTCAGAGTTGTATTGTCTGTAAAGCTCTAGGGGTGAGCCAAAGGTCCACAGTGCCGATCACCCAGAAGCAGCAGGTGCGGTGGGAAGGAAGAATGGCGTGCTGAAAATTTAAGATTGTGAAGTATGTGCAGAAACCAAATTAACATGGATGGACGCTTTGCCAATTTCAATATTGAGATTGAGAAACACCACCGATGCAAGAACAAAATTGAGCACTACGGAATAATCAGCAATGACAGCTTGGGTGAGTTCCAGAAAGAAATGTGACACGAACTGATGAGAGACTATTGTTTTGCAGCAACTAAATGTCTTGCTTTTGTTAACCAGCTGGTGAATCTGGCCTTGGTAGAGCCTTTGCACGGTAGTGGGTACTGCTCCCGGAGATCCAACTGTCTCTAGCCCTGGTGGAAGGGACAACTGTAAGTCTGCCACGCAGACTGCTGTCAACTGCACCAGCAACAAGAATTGAATTAATGTGTCCTATCTGAAGAGGATGCCACTGCAAGCAGCACTGCCACCATCTACCACAATGGAAGAATTTCAGCAACTCCACCCAAACCTTCAGTACCAAAACAGCACCATGAAACCTGAGGTCACAGAGGAAAAAGAATGACTAAAAGAGTGGGATGAAATCTTTGGGCTGACACAAGCGAGAGAACAATTTGCAGGATAAAGCACAGCCCCAACCCAGCCAACACCAGTGATAACAATCTACTCATACAACGGACAGGTCCTCACCTGTTCTACAATTACTGCTGCTGGAATATAGACAGAAAAAATGTATTAAAATGACCAACGGACAGCGAGATATTGGATGCACTAGAGGTAAGCACAGTACAGGCCTAAATGTCACACACTTGAATATTGATGAAATAATAGATACAGGGTAAATACGGCTAAAAGTCCATCTTGACAGCTCAACCAACGTTGAGCTTACTCCAGGAGTGCCCCTCAAGCCACTAAGTGGTATGCGCTAGTTTAACCTCTGCCAGCCTTGGTGATAGTGCAGAAAATTTACTCTCTTGTCATTTACGGACCAGGGATGGCAGCCATCCTACCTGCCAAGAGACGCCTGTTAAAGATGATGTGTAGGAAATGGTACCTTGTTACTGTGTTCATATTTTTGATTTGCGTGTCTGCATTCTGTGCTCAGCTAAATTAACAGTGGTGAAAGGGAAGCTTATAAATGATATAAAAAACGATAACAGAGAACAGCAATGGCCCACATAACACATTAGTAGATGATCATGCCCATGTTTATAAGCACAATGCTTTTGTAAAAGTACTGTATGTAAAACATAGAGTTTTAATATGACTGATTCTTACATTTGTGGAAAGCTTCCTCCAACTACTAAGCACTTGCAGGCTTTCCTCAAAGTACTGGTAACAAGAAGGGACTCTTGCATTGCAAGATGAGAGTGCAATTTCTATCTTGGGTACTTCTATAAATATCCTTACAATATTGTCTCTGATGCAATATTTTAACACGTGCTCCTCCATTACAGCCAAACCTATTCAGATAGGCATAACCAATGGAGTGGTAATGTACGATGTTGAACTAGAGAAGCTGTGTAAAATAGAAATTGATTGAGAAATAATACGAATAATGGTTGACAAAATGTTCAAAGGGCGCTTTGTGAAAATAAAAAGAACATATGTAAGTGAACCATTGTTCAATCATTTTGAAACTGGGCCTCCATTTTATGTCTGTTTCAAGAGTGCTTTTTTGTAATGTGCTTGTGTTCTGTAAAAACTTGTTCATTGGAAAATTGCTTCTTATCTTTTGTGAAAACACAGGTGCAGGCTGGGTGTGGGCTCAGCCCAGATATGCAACCTTAGTATGTTAATGTTTTCGCTTTACCTCGGACCTTGGAGATTAAGATAAGTGTGCTGAAGTATGAATGAATTACTCCTTGAATTTTGCTTGCACACTCAGAGACTGACCCTTCATTCTCTATCTGCTTGGGGTTGCTTTTCAATTAGTAGTCTACTAATCTACTAAGGTATGGTGCTCTTCAGCTCTCTCCAATTCACAGAACGCAGCTCAGAGCAACAGCTTTGCCTGCTGCCCTGGTTGCGTAAACTTTTACTAAATATGCCTGAAGTTTCCGCTTCCATTTGTTGGACACTGTTTTTAAAGCGAAAAGCCTTCATCTTTTCTGATGGCCCCATTTCTTTTCATCCATTTATTTTCTATTGTCTGGGTGATGTACAATTTTGCAGCAATCGCAGGTTTGCTTATTTCAGTAAATGTGGGATTTTGTCAAAGGCCATGTGTAGATGCACGGGATGCCCACGCTCCACCCAAGGAAACACCTACCACTGAAATGTAATTCAGTGCAGCACAAGCTTCCGCAGTGCATTACATTTCTTTCCAAAGTCAACCGTCAGCCTTGCTTGGCTTTTTAAATACAATGTAAGGACTGGCGATATCTTGCAATGACTTGCGTCAGGTAAGGACTATGCAAGTCCTTGGTAAATCTGGGCCCTCACCATTAGAGAATGGTACAAGGAAGAAGCGAAGAAAAATTTATGAAGACTACCACCGTTAGTTGAAGAATTATAGGAATTATAGACCGCACTCAAGGGCTACGTCTGTTATGGATTATGAGTCCTAGTTATGAAACTGGATGCGTGATTAATAATGTGTTCCAAAATCAGGTTCGGTGTGTGGATTGTAGGACTTCTCATTATGAGATTTTGGGTACAGCTATGACTAACAATATGATAACATAAATGTTTGAATCCAGTAGCAGAGGGGTGGCTGGTACCTAGGTTTTCATGGATTCTTTATTGAGTTTATGACTTATCTATATTTATTTAGTGTAAAAGATTTCATAAATAGAACCTACCTAGCTTCACGTGTTATTTGAGAGATAATATGCCAACAGATGGAATCAAGGGGGGCAGCCTTACATGTGGGAAGCATGTGGGTGTTGTAGAAACTTGGCCAATGTTAAAATTCCCATGAATACAATTGTAATTTCAGATACCAATATATTTTTCACACTTTTGTGGGACTGCTAATTTCAAATATTGTCAGAATAATGTAACAGTAGCTAAAATTCTCAGATTAACTAACTAACTATATAACACTGTACTATTTAGTTTTTGCAACTCAAATAATATATCAAATGATATGAAAACTGAGTCAAACAGCTCAGTTTGCGTACATTTTCCTGTTGTGTTTTATCATCCTTTGCTGCCATCTAGAGGCAAATTTATGAACTGGCGATATTTTTCAAACATTAAGGTTAAATTCTACATTAGTCGCGAGTCCTAAAAACATAAAAATATCTTTACACCACTCTAAGATTTTGCAAATGTAGTTGTTAGACTATATACGTATATTTTACAGTTACATTTTTAGAGTGATATATGTGTGTTTTTCATTCTCAGCCGAGTTACCGCCAAACCTCCTGAGACGGTTCAAAATCTATTCAAGCATGCCTAGTAGGTATGTAAGCATAATATAGGGCCAGATGTATCAAACGTTTTTGCATTCGCAAACGGTGCGAATCGCAAAATTTGGCTGTTTGCGAATGCAAAAACGTCGTCTGCGATGCATGAAAGGCATTCGCAGACCAAAAATACGAAATCGCAAAAATAGCGTTTTTTTGCGTTGCAACTTGGTTTTGCGAGTCGCATTTTGCGTCTCGCAATTTGCGACATGATAATTTCAAGTAGGAAATAGCGAGACGCAAAATGCGACTCGCAAAACCAAGTCGCAATTCGATGCACCAAAAAATCGCAAATTGCGATTTTTCGCAGAATGGCATTTTGCACATGCAAAATACCACTAAGTGAAACCAGGTGGTAGCCAGGTGCAACCTATATAAAGAGGCCCAGAATGCCTCAGACTCTTTTACACAATGGCTGCACTCTACGTCATGGCGAGGAGAATGAGGATCTTGGCAGGTTTGAGGAGAGGGAGGAGGAGACAGGAGCACATTTTCAGAGTGTGCATTACACTTTTTGACGAAACTGAGGAGAAATATTTGAGAAGTACAGGTTGAACTCAGCCATGATACTTGACCTGATAGCTGATCTACAACCCATACTGCAGCACACAACACATAAGACTCATAGCATCCCCACCCATGTGCAGGTATTATTCTCCCTCCACCTACTTGCCTCAGGGAGCTATCAAGGGATCATAGCAGCAGCTGGAGGGGTCTCACAGAGTACCCTCTCTAGATTTTTCAATGCATTTATCAACTCCATGCTGAGCAGAATACACCAGTACATCTGATTCCCCCACACCCCACAGGAAATGCAGCAGACAAAAATAGATTTCTACCAGATAGCACAGTTCTCCCATGTCCTAGGTGCCATAGATGGGATACATGTAGCAATCTGTCCAGAGTATGTGTACCACAACCGTAAATACCAACGTTCCATGAATATACAGGTGATATGCAATGCCTCCTGTATCATAACTGATCTCGTGGCCAGGTACCCAGGGAGCACACATGATTCGTACATCTTTCGCCACAGCGGGATTCACACAAGACTGCTAGCTGGGAAGTTGGGTGAAGGATATCTACTAGGTATTGACCCTCTGTACACTGGTGCATTGATGGTGTGCTGATGTCAGATGGCTCAGTTACTCATTATACCCTCTGTTCCTTCCAGGAGACAGTGCCTACGCAGTGTGCACCTACATGATGACGCCCTACCTAAATCCTACAACAGCAGCAGAATGGAGATACAATGCAGCACACAGGGCAACCCGCAATGTGGTGGAGCGCACCTTTGGGCTGCTGAATAGTCGCTTCTGATGCCTCCACAAAAGTGGAGGGGCACTACAGTACAGCCCAGAGACAACATGTAGAATAGTGGCTACTTGTGCAATCTTGCACAATATAGATATCACCAGGGGCATACCTGTGGAAATATGTGATTCTGAATCTGATGAGGATGATGACCCCATACCACCCCTACAGCCAGCAGACCGGATCAGTGCAGCAGAGGGCAGGCAAAGGCGTGCTGACATCATGCACAACCATTTCAGATGTAAGTATGAACAACACAAATCGACTGACAATTGTACTTGTAGTAAGTAAATGTATTACCTTAATGTCAGGTAAAATCAGTTCCACTAGTAGCAACAATACGTAAATGAAACAATAAACAAAAGCAGTTAACAGATTTTCACTATTCCTTCATAGTTGACTGTATGGCACAAACATTTACTGTCCCCTGTGGCCAATACTCTCATTTCCTCCGGCCACGCAAGCCACTCGAGTGCGTAGTTGCCTCACTGGAACCTCTGTTTTCTGCCTCAGTGACATTGCTGTGCCTGGCACTGCGACGTCTAGCATCAGTTGTGGGCACAGCTAAGCTGTCCCCCAGTCCCAGTTCACTTGGTGTGGCTGAGTGATTACCCATCATATTGTCTATCACATTCGTGATCTTCACCAGTCCTTGTGCCACATACATAGGGGGTCATTCTGACCCTGGCGGCCGGTGGCCGCCAGGGCCACCGACCACGGGAGCACCGCCAACAGGCTGGCGGTGCTCCCACGAGCATTCTGACCGCGGCGGTTCAGCCGCGGTCAGAAGCGGCAAGTCGGCGGGCTCCCGCCGACTTACCGCTGCTCGGGGGAATCCTTCATGGCGGCGGAGCGCGCTCCGCCGCCATGAGGATTCTGACCCCCCCTACCGCCATCCTGTTCATGGCGGGAAAGCCGCCATGAACAGGATGGTGGTAGGGGGGGTCGCGGGGCCCCCGTAAGAGGGCCCCGCAAAGTATTTCAGTGTCTGCCTTGCAGACACTGAAATACGCGACGGGTGCCACTGCACCCGTCGCACCTTCCCACTCCGCCGGCTCGATTACGAGCCGGCATCCTCGTGGGAAGGGAATTTTTCCCTGGGCTGGCGGGCGGTCTTTTGGAGACCGCCCGCCAGCCCAGGGAAAAACTCATAATACCCTCCGCGGTCTTCTGACCGCGGAGCGGTATAATGGGGGCGGAATTCTGGCGGGCGGCCTCCGCCGCCCGCCAGAATCAGAATCACCCCCATAGTGTTGTGCGCTGCCTCCACCTGTGCGGCCACAGCACGCCGCAATATGAGGGCAGTTGAATTTGCCAGCCGATTGACAGAGAGACAAAAACTGCCAAACATCCCCATAAAACATCTCCCCTGCCTGCGGTGGCTAACTCTGTCGTGGCGCAGCTCATGACACAGTTCCCTCACTGCACTAGTCAGCTCCCTGGTGTTCTCCGATGCTTGGATCTGTCCCTCATGCAGCTTATTGATGTTCGCATTGAGACACTTCTACTGGCGATGCAGCCCCCCATATTTGTATTGTGTGCCTGCATCTGCCTTTGTAACGCAGATATTTTTTTTGTTTTGCAGGCGCTGCTGCATTAACATAGCAGATTCCAGGCCACCGAACACTGATGGTCCCTCACCTGCTTCAAAAGCCTGTGCGCCTGCATACGTAGGCATCCTGCGGGGTGTTGAGCTATGCTGTGGCCGGGGCTCCTGCATACCAGTGCATCTGCCACTTGGGGAAGGTGTGTGTGAGTCATCCTGCTGGTAATCAGAGTCCTGGCTAAGTTCTGGTAATGGTACTGCCCTAGGTCTGCTTCGGATGGGCACTATATTCTGTGACTCGCTGGTGTTTGAGTCAAAAGCAGGGTGGGTTTCTGTATCCCCTGCAACGGCACATGCTGTAGCTGCTCGGCCTGGGACACCTGCAACGATAATATGCAGCATGTCAGTAATGTATGTATCAACAAAGGTCACACAATGGTAATAAATGTACAGTTACTTCTTATCACAATGTTGTGGGTGTTGTGTTCTTCTGTGTGTCGCTCTGCCTAATTACATTCTATGTGCTACTTTCAGCTCTGGGTTGTGGACTACCACTCCCATAAGACATTGTTGTGCTGCTTCTAAGATGTGGAATGGACTACTTTTCACAATGCTTTGCCCTATTTCCTAATTCCTAAGGGGCTTTTGTACATACACATATGGGGTTACATTTCAATATTGCACTTACCTTTACTGGTACTTGGTGTGCCGGATGTATCGATGTCAGTGACCTCACTGACTGCTTCTCGGAGGAGTGTTGACTCCACTAGGTCTTCCATCAGGGTGGAGGGTGTCTCTGTGGGTGGGCCGCCTCCTGTGCTCCTGGCCTCCTGCAGTTGTCTTGCCACCCTCTCCTTGGCACGAGACCGCAGGTCGTACTACCTCTTCTTCATTTCATCCACAGAGCGCTGCGCTACTCCACCAGCGCAGATTTTGGTCTGAATGTCTGCCCAGAGTCTGCGCTTTTCACTTTCAGGAACCTGGAGTGAGCTTTTGCCAAACAAACGGTCATGGCTCCTCACAACCTCCTCTGTGAGCACCTCCAGCTATTGCTCACTAAACTTTAGTTTCTCCTTCCTTTCTCCCTTCTCCTTTCCCTGTGCAGAGGTGTCCATGGTGGTTCTGCAGTCCTGCCTTCTTCACAGAGTTGCTCACTGTGGCTGGGCTGACTCTCTCTGAGTGCTAGTTTGGGTGTGGCACCTGCAAACTGCCTGGGATGACTTACTTCCTGCTTGTGATGTCATCAGGCTCCTCCAGGAGTGCGTTCTCTCAATTTTCAATTTTCAATTACCGAATCGCAATTTGCATTCTCGCAAATTGCGATTCGGTATTTGAGCTTCGCAAACCACAAACAGCGATTTTTAAGAAATCGCTAATTCCGATTCGCAATTGTGATACATAGCCTATTGCGACTCGGAAATAGCGATTTCTTAAAAATCGCTATTTGCGATTTGCAAGGCCACATCATGATACATCTGGCCCATAGTGGGTGTGTATATATGAATATATCGAAAGAGAGGTGACTTTCTGTGTAAGAGGGTCTGATACTGAGGGGTTCTTGTGACAACATAAACCAGAGCCTAAAGGCCGGTTGGTTTGAATAAGCTATTAGAATGTTGACATACTAATGTAGGACCATGGGGCTGATGTAGAGTTTGGTGGAGAGGGTTCTCAGCCGCACCAGCGACAGAATACCCTCTTCGCCAAATTGAAAGTCCACTCGCCTCATTTAGAGATGAGCAGAACTTCATTATGTCAATGGCAGAGACTACTTCATCTCTGCTGCTGACATATACCTCCGACAGTGTAAGGGCTGTCGGAGGTTCTGACATCTGTCTGCCAGCCCAATTTACAGCAGGTGAACACATGCCCAGTTTTCAATGTTAGTCACTGCCAGGTAAAACCTGAAAGTGACAGGCAGTGATAACTGCAGAATGCTCCCCTCGCCATGTGAGAAAACTCCCCTGGTGAAGAGGTCTTTGATTTGTTTTATTTTCCAAAGCAAAATCCCACTTTGGGTTTGTAGTGCAGCTCCATCATGTTGAATATGCCATCTGTCAAATTTACAATGCATCAATAGGAGCTACCATGATGGCAGTTTCTGCCAGTGGTAGAGATGCCTGGTGATTGGTGGACATGGCAGAACTTAGCAGATGGGGACTCTATAAAGGCAACAGAGTACTTTACTCCATCCCCCTTACAAAGTATGCATCCATTAAACTCTAAATCAGGCCACATGTTACCTGTTATGTTTTTTTTTAGGGCTTGTTTATTTTGTAGTAGTTAGCTGGAAAAGTCTATTTCAAAGAACAGCTAACAATAGTTACTGGCTGGAATTAGGATGTTTAAGTTTTGTTACCTTTCCTGAGTAAATTGTTGATAAAACAATGGACAATGGTGAGTGGCAGAGGATTTGTAAGAATGAGGGCTGCAGCATTTACCACATAAATGTGGATTTATTGTACTTGCCACATAATTTTTGTGATATTGAGATTTTCCCAGAAAATGTTGTTTGTAGCTCAAATGGAGGAAAATAGTCCTGGCAGAGATATGCCACATAATTAGCATTTTTCTGCATAATTTACATAACCTTGCTGCAATTTGGTTCTGCATTGCATTCTACATTCTACATAATCCTAGTAGCACTGACAGTGATAAAGTTATGCAGAGCTATTTGGGGGCTATCACTAAAATAATGAAATCCTTATTTCACAGGGAACAATTGTTAGACTTTTCATCCCTGGTGTGGTCTCCCTTCACCTTTTGTCTCTGTTTCCCAGGTTGTTGATGTGGGCTGGACTCTGATTTTGCTGTTTTTGTTACTCTGGGCACTGTACCACTGATAACCAGTGCAAAAGTGCAGGTGCTCCTTTACAAAATGTGTATGTGATTGGCATATTTGATTTACTAGTAAGGCCCTAGTAAAGTGCACTAGAGGTGCCAGGGCCTGTAAATCAAATTCTACTAGTGGGCATGTGCCACTGGTTGTGCCACCCACATAAGTAGCTCTGTAATCATGTCTCAGACCTGCCCTTGCAGTGTCTGTGTGCAGTTGTAATTGTAAATTCGACTTGGCAAGTGTACCGACTTGCCAGGCCTAAACCTTCCCTTTTCTTACATGTCAGACACCCCTAAGGTAGGCCCTAGGTAGCCCCAAGGGCAGGGTGCAGTGCATGGTTAAGGTAGGACATGTGTTTTATATGTCCTGACAGTGAAATATTGCTAAATTAGTTTGTCACTGTTGCAAGGCCTGTCCCTCTCATAGGTTAACATGGGGGCTACCTTTAAATCTGATTAAAGTGTAGATTCCCTTTGGGAGCGGATGGACATGTGGAGTTTGGGGTGTCTGAGTTCACAATTTAAAAATACATCTTTTAGTAAAGTTGATTTTAAGATTGTGTGTTTGAAAATACCAATTTTAGAAAGTGAGCATCTTCTTGCTTATACCATTTTTGTGACTCTGCCTGTTTGTGGATTCCCAGTCTGGGTCAGTTTGACAGTTGGGCTGGTTGCACTTCACACTAGACAGTGACACACAGGGAGCTGGGGTGTAACCTGATGAGCCATCTGTACTAGGAGGGAGGGGAAGAGTGGTGTGCCTGCCCTCACACAATGGAGTCCCCAACCCCCTGGTAAGTGTCTGGGGCCTAGCCTAGGCAAGGCAGGATTTCACATTCAAAAGAGACTTTACTTTGAAGTAGGCCTAAGTAGGAGAAAATGGGTATAAGAAGGGCACCCAAAACCACAGACTTTAGAACACTTCTGGAAACCAAGAGTAACCTCTGCCTGATGAAGAGCTAAATAGCTGAGGAAGAAGAGCTGCCCTGCCTGTGACTGTGCTTTGTGGAGCTATCCTGCAGTTGCTGCTTCTGCCAGAGTAAGAGGGCAAAGACTGGACTTTGTGTGCCTTCCATCTTGTGAAGATCTCCAAGGGCTTGATTTAGAGCTTGCCTCCTGTTATTTGAAGTCTCAGGGACAGCAAAGACTTCTCTCTGCCAGCACCTGGAGTCTTTGGAGAAACTCCTACTCTGCCCTGTGGTGCCCATCCAGTTCCTGGGACCCTGAAATGAGAAGCTGGCAGCCTAAGAGGAGGAAATCCACGCACAGAGCGCCGTGCAGGGAAAAGATCGACACAACTCCGATCTGCGGCTGAAGAAACGACAGGCCACCGACTCTGCGGCTGGAAATCGACGCTCGCCAGAAACACGACCAAAGAATCGATGCACGGAGCTGGAGAAACGACGCGCAGCATCGCTGATGGAGGCTGGGAGATCACAACCCACGCTGCATGGTTTTTGGATCATCGTGCGGTTGGATTTCTGATGCAAGTACCGCTGGGCGTGTAAAAATGATGCAAGGCCTGCCCGGACCCAAGAGTGCTGACCGGATCGATGCATCACTCTGCTACGGAGAGAAGAAACAATGTGCTTGACCTGACAAAAGGAGAAACGATGCAAGGTCTCACTCGTGAGTGAAATCAACGAATCACAAGCTCTTTTTGACGCACACTCGCCTGTGCAGGGTTATTTTTGAGGCACCCAAGGTAAATTTTCACGCTAACAGTGTTAGTGTGTGTTTTAAACTACAGAAAGACTCTTTTTGCTTTTTAATTGATAACTTGAATAGTGTATTGTGGATTTTTGTAGGTTTGGTCTTGTTTTGTCTAGGTAAATATTTCCTATTTTTCTAAACCTGTGTTGTGTCATTTTGTAGTGTTTTCATTAAGTTACTGTGTGTGTTGTTACAAATACTTTACACCTAGAACTCTGAAGTTAAGCCTTCTGCTCTGCCAAGCTACCAAGGGAGTAAGCAGGGGTTAGCTGAGGGTGATTCTCTTTTACCCTGACTAGAGTGTGGGTCCTTGCTTGAACCGGGGGTAACCTGACTGTCAACCAAAGACCCCATTTCTAACAGCAATGAAATGTGAATTACTCTCTAAACGTTTCTTTAACATATATGTGAAAACATGACTTAAATACTAAACATTGGTAAGCACTGAATGGAAGCAGTTATAAAACCCTTATATCTACAGTTTAAATGTAAGGCCTGTTTTTCAGATGTCTATTTTATTTAGTTTTATTTTAATATATTTATTTTATGTACCATTCCAAAACATCCAGCATTATTTATCAGCCAGACACTACTACCTAAGGAGCAGAACTGGGTTCTATTCAGGTGTGCGTTGGTATTGTGTGGGAGCTAGGGTGGTTCAGACTTTGTTAGGTTAGTGCCAAGTTGCTGGTTCACACAGCTCATAGACCCCTCAAGAGGCTGATGACTGTGAAGGGTGAAAAGCATAACTTGCTTAGCGGGTCTATTGTCCTTCAAGAATTGGGCGCCAGAGTGGGGCTCAAGGCATAAACTTTGGACATGGTGTCTGATGGACGTTCTGTGTTTCCCCAATCTGATGGTGATAGTCTCCCAGTCAAGAGGTGAACTCATACAATTTGATTTAGGATGGCCGTGCTCTTGGGGTGAAAGCCCTCTACATGTGTTTCCAAAGTTGTACCCTTGTTTTGTTTCTATACACAGCCTCAGGACTCTCATCCCCACTGCAGAGCCATGATGCTTTGATGAGAATTTTTGAGTGACTTTGTCTTACCAAATAGCAAGCAGAGGCATCTTAAAAATGGCTGGAAAGAGAAGTGGCCGACCTATCTCTGCAATGCAAGAGTACCCATCAACAGTTTACAATGAGACCAATACTGAGACCCAAAAACAAGCTGATCTTGATACTTCTGAGTTAGAATATACATCGAAGGGCTGGCTCAAAACAAAAACAGAATAAATAGGGAAAGGTAAACAAACTCCTGTCACTGTAATTAAAGCACTCAGAAGGTAGACATGACATTTCTGCAATTAAGAATGAAAAGGGACATTTGGTGACAAACCTAGTTTATATTTCGTCAGAGTTTGCATCTTAATTGCCACTCAGAGCACCAAGACACAGGGATAGATGAACTGATGTTCTTATCCTTGCTTCTGATGCCAAGACTTATGGATGAACAACAAAATACCTTAGAGGGTAACATTTCAAAGGAAGAAATATATAAGGTCATAGACAACTTGCCGGTGTAGATGGTGCCTGGTGATAATGGCTTTTCCGAGGAATGGTTTAAGCGTAAAAAACAAAATCAGTACCTCTTTTGAGTGGGTACTTCAAGGAGGCAAGTGAGAAAGTGCGTTGTTGGGGAATTCAGGGAGCTGAAGTATCACTGATGCTCAAACCAGACAAAGACCCCTTGAGCTGTGCAACTTATAGACATATTTCTCTGCTAAATGTTGATATGAAGATTCCAACAAATGGTTCTGGCGAGAAGAATAAACGCCGCCTTGCTCCCTCTTTTACACACTTTTCAGGTGGGGTTCATCCAAGGTTGTTCTTCCACCATGCACTTGAGAACATTGTCTCTGACAGGTAGGAAAGGACACTGATAAAAGCTGGCTATCTTGCTTGAAGCTGGGAAGGCCTTTGATTTATGTTGGAAGAGAGATACCTAGGGCCAGATTTATACTTTTTGATGCAAAACTGCGCAAACTCAGTTTTGCGTCAAAAAGTTTAGCGCTGGTTTGTGCCATTTTTTTGCGCCACCCGGGCATCATATTTATATTATGACACAGGATGGCTCTAACAAATGGTTAGAGTAAAAAAAAAATTACGTTAACCCTTGCGCCCTGTCATAAGGCAAACTGACGTTAACGCTGCAAAATTGACTCTAACCCGTTTTATGGCACATAAACATGTCACAAATAGATATGCACCATTTTAACCCCTTCGCTGCCAGGCCTTTTTTGGGGTATTTGGGGCAGTTCGCGCTTAGGCCCTCATAACGTTTTGTTCCCCACACCAGGAACGACTCTGCTACCTAGAAATCCAGTAGTCTCATTTAGGATAATGAGAGCCAACGTGACAACTGGAATCACAGAACAGGACAGCACAGACTACCTGGAACCACCACAAATGCAAGGCAAGTTGCATTGGCTAAGTAAATGCAAATTTAACAAATGCAAGAAGGGGGAGGCACATAGGACACACTCAATGAATGTGAAAGGAGTGCAGAGGGACAAATTGCCCATGAATCACGTTGCACCATTCACACATAAGCAACACATGTAAACACCCCTTGGTTGTGCCATGCACCACAACACATACAAAACCTGGACATATGTTAATCACCGGGGCTACATGCCAACATGTGCATATGCAACACATAGGATGGAAGGCATGTCTAATTACTGTGCCTGTGGTTGTGTCATCATAACATCCCTTGCATATAGTTAAACAACACAACTAAGGCATCAGAGACTAGGAAGTCAGTCAGTACCATTCCTGGGGTTACGTCATGGTGGTGTCTCTTGCAGAAACATTTTGCAGCTGCCTTGTCCCATTGCCAAAACACATGTGTGCTGCATCTTACAGCACATATTAAAATGGCACCTTAGCTAACATTACTCAGACATGTGCAGGAACCACCACCACCCCGCACATAAACAACACATCCTCATAAGGCCGCCGCTTCTCCTTCATGCAGTAATGATTCCTGTCTGGGTGCAGAGAAAAGTAATCTGTGAAGCTGCTGGGGGAATTGCAGAGTGGTCCTGTATCACAGGAAACATGGCACTACCCAGTGTAACTAACCTGGTGCAGTGTGGAGCTAAACATATTGAAGCTGATCAGAACTGTGCCACTAGAGAAAATAATCACTAAAGATTGCAATCTGTAGGTCACAACACATACAGGCTGAGCCTACAACAACTCTGACACAACCATGCGAGCCACATAGTAATGGGGAAACAATCACACAACACAACATATGGTGTATGTCTGTGAACATCATGGTGTATAATTTCACATTGACAGGCGGGGGATGGTCCATGGGTAAGTCTGGCATTGGTAAGACTGCTAGTGCAGTTTACCCTTCGCGGTTGGCAGTATGAATAACATACTGGGATGGCGGGTGGAAATCTGTCTCCTCATGTCAGCTCTGTGGGGCAGTTACCACTACATTGTTGATGGATCAAACAGAGCCAGCCCCAATCTTGGGGTTCATTGGGTGTGACAGCACCCGCTTCTCTTATCACTACAAATCAGGCAGTGGAGAGTGCAAAGGGCATGGGGCCACGGGCACTGCCCATGCCAGGTGCAAGGGTTGTGCAGTGGCACCCAAGGGAACACCACACCACACCACATTACCACCAAAATTTACATGAGGGTTTGACTGCCATGCAAAGGCTGGCGGAAAAGCGGGAATATACCTGGAGGGTAGCGCTGATCGTTATACTGGTCTGGTGTCACAAGGCAGGTGGCCTTGCCAGTCTGTTAGCTGCCAGCAACCTGCCAGTGCCAGGGCATTCCACATGGACAACATGTGCCACTTCCACCTGCGCTGTTGGCGGTGGTCATATTGCCAATGGCAGTCTGGTGGTCATAGGAGTGCCAGACTTGAAATGAGGGACCTTGTATGCACCAGTACAACTACCTGCTAAATCTCCATCAAACTAGCTTGAGGCCTTGATCTGAGTTCAACATTAGTCAAGTGGCTATGTCCATTATTTTGTGGCATCAGGCACTGTCATGTAGAAAACAATGTTCACATCAACAAATTATATCTATGCTGGCCATCACTGGGTCCACCCCTGTGCCAGTGTCAAATTAGCAGCACTGCCACAATGCTGCATCTCTTGCACCATAGTGCAAGGATGGCTACATTGAGGGGAGATCATAGTTGTGTAGGAAGGAGCACATTCCAGCACAACCAGAAACTGAAATGACAATCTGCTAGGTCCATGTGTGCTGTGCAATGTAGCACACATACACATACATCAACAGTAGGAGCAATCAAAGTAAACAACAATATAGCTCCTTGGTAATGCTATCCCTAGGGTGGTGTAAGGTTTAGGTGCCTTCCTGGTGTATGAAAAACTTGTAAAACTTGGACAGGGGCAACTTGAAATGTGTGTTGGTGTGGCTTGACCACTGCAACAGCCATTGCAAGGCCCTATCATACAAATGGATGCATAGGAAGGGTCCACAATAGCAAGATAGTGTCAAGCTACCAAAAGGAAATACATCACATCTTGTAAATATGGCGCAGCCTATTGCACCACCTAAGCTTCCCTTTACATGACACTCAGGTGGGGCAAAGGGCTGATAAATTGCACCCATAATGTACAAGAAAAAAGTTTGGGCTGTAAGTTGTCGCTGAGCCTCCAATAGCAATTCAATGACGTGACATGTCAACTGCCTCAACATAGAAAGATTGATTTTACACCATCTCATTGCAGAGGATGATGGCTCTCCTGCTGATCTGCCTGTCCTTGAATTCTCTGATGACCTGAATGACCAGATGACAACCATCATCCAAGAGACTCTCCAGGATATCCTGGTATCCCTCCAGACACCACCTCCAGTTGCAAGGAGGGCAACCAATGTAGCAGCCATCCCAGATGACCCACCTAACACCTCAAATTTACAACCTGCCAGCACCAACACAGCTCAGGACTCCGAGGACCCAGGGACAAGTTTCCAGAGGACAGTGGTAGGAGTCCTGGGAAAGCTGGCCAAGCAAGTGCGGGTGGGGATGGAGACTGTGGCAGTCAGCCTAGAGGGAATGTGCACGTGCCTCGTGACAGCTAATGAACACACAGCTGCTAACTGAGTCACACACTCCCCACTGCGTGGAGTCCAACAGTGTCTGATGGACATAGCTGCTGCCATGAGTATGAGGCCACAACAACTGCCCTCCCAAACTGGCAGTAGCATGATTGAGAACAAGCTGGACTCCATTCAGCGTGAAGTGGCCTCCCTCTGGGCAGACACGGCTGCCTTCCACCGGATGTTAATGCTATCCTGAAAAATCAATAGTTCCTCCTTGCTGCAGTGATGCCATGTGTTATACCACAAATGGCAGCTGCCGGGAATTGAGACTCCACATCTTAAACCACTGCAGTGTGTGTGGCCCCCTCTGCTTCCCCACCACCACCACCACCACCACCAATGGCACAGGAGAAACGACACACATTGGAGGATGAAGATGTTGAACAGATCACCTTTTCTCAGAAGAGTACCCGGTAGCGCCAGCCTATGCCACATGGGCAGTGTTCGCCTTAGTTCTGTGCTAAAGATCATGCCAGTGTTATCACAGTAGGATATGTGCACTCTTCTCCCACACAATGTTGACCTGTCTGCTATGGACTGCCATTGTCTCTCACTTACCAATTGGCAATATTGTTCCTCCACACTTATCAACACTACTCCGAAGCATGTCCCATGACATGTCCCTCAACCCTGGACTTGTATTGTGTCACAAATGTATGGATTTCATAAATGGGGTCACTGACCTGGTTATTGTAAATATCTCACTACAACATTTTCACTTGTACATAAACACCTTGTACACAATTAGCATGTCTACGTCTATTGTGATCCATCGACTCAGCTAAATGATTGTAATGTGTGAATCCATGTCATTGGTCACAGAATGTCAGTACAAGAGTGCAAGACTGTGGGGGCACAAAGCTACACACAAGGTTCCTAACATGACAAATGTGTATGCAGGTCTCATCACCTACAAGCAATTCACTGAGTATGTCACAAATGAAGGACACATATATGGTTCCCTCACCATATACGGCAGGAATGGCTGAAAAGCAAATCTAGGGCAATATTGTCAGTTGGGAGTACCAGAACGACTCATTGGTGTGGTACAGAGGTAGCTAACCTCATTAGTGATGGCCACCAGTCAGTTTTGCAGGATAGAGTTCCAAATGTGGACGTTGTCAGATGTGCCAAAGTTCCCATCATTCCTACTAGAGGACCCCAACACTGACAGCTGAAGTACCAGACCTACCTGTCCAATAAAAAGTACACATAGTCATCATGCGTGGTGGGTACACTGGATGGCAGATACATGGACTAGTAGATGTGATGTTGCAGGCAATGTGACAGCTCCATTGTCATTAGGGATTACACATGGTAAATTAGGATTTTGTAGGAAGGACGGATTCCATAGACCATTTCCCCAATTTGGCGAGTACACACATGGGGAGAGCCCTGAGACTCACACTAATTACACAAACTGTTTTCAATGATAACAGGATATTTATTATAAAAAGGATCTACTCAAAAACAACTAAAACCTACCCTATCCTAAACTAACCTATACTAACTATACTTATCATACAACTAAACTATCTAACCTATGATAAACTTAACTTACACATAAAACACCACTCGCTAAACATTGCCCCCCCATCCCCTTAAGAAACAAGAAACAAGTAGGAGAACAACAATTACTATAACTACACATGTAATAATTAATTCTATGGCCTGAACAAATCTATATTTATTTTGTATTTTTTTAATTATTTTTTTCTCCATGAAAACTCATAAACCCCACCATGACCCCCCACCCAACAACCCACCAATAAAAACCTAAGAATAGAAACCCACCCCCCAACTACACTTATCCTAACTAATGGCTACACTACACTAACCTACCACTAACTACATAAAACCCAAATTAAAATATGGTACAAATTTAAAAGGGAGAGGAAGGAACTGGGAGGTGGTCTTTCACACTCTAAGTACATTTGCGTGACTTCTTGACCTTCTTTTTGATGTACTTGAGGAGCTTGCGATCCTCTGCCAGTGCCTCCTCCAACCTGTCCAAATGCTGGAGTATCAGGGTGATGTCCCAACGTAAGTCCTGTTCCAATTGTGATGGCCCAGCAGCTGGTGGTGTCAAAACTGGTGCGGGGTGGTGACTGGTGCTGCAGATGTGGATGGGGTGGATGCAGCTGGGAGCCCCTGCATTGTACATTTTCCTGCTCCAGCCTTTGTCTTGGGTGGGTGAGTTGGTCCCCCGTGTGGGAATGCACACCATTCCCCAGATGCTTTCTCAGAACGGAAACAGCATGCCATGCCGCGGTAACCTGTGTGCACCTCTAGGATGAAGCGGTAGCGTTCTGACCTGCGGTTGAACTGATGCATTTCCTCATTGGTCATGTTGGCAGCTTCAAAATGAGGACAAGCAACCATCAGTATCAGCATTGGGTGGAGTATATACAGATTTGTAACTTGCACTGCTACAGCTTATTACACATGCAGTCCTTTACACATGCCTCAAACAAATTGTATTACACCTCATCTGCCTCTATATCCAACCATACATCACCAGTGTCTTGTACATGTCAGTGGGATGATGTCAATAATTGGAAATGATGTCATTGGAAATCAAGAGGGGCCGCAGCTGATAGGAACAAACAATGGACCGCTCAACATCACATGCCTCAACAAATATGGATTTCTTGTCTCCCTGAGCTGAAGGGGGGTTGGGCATGCAACCCATCACCTCAACACCCCTGGTGATGCCCCAAAGCCCGAGAATCCATCATGGAGTGTAGGAGTAGGCCAATTGTTAGGGGGGCTGCCAACTACAAAGCTGGTATTCTATGTTGTAGTACATCTACATTCCTGTGTCCAGGTGTAAAAGCTGGCCTGAGCCTACATAACTGGGGTCCAGCTGCATTTTCCATGCTGTGGCCACATGTACAACTGATGCTACCTTGATGGGCGAAAGGTTGGGCAAACCCTGACCTGCACAATCACTGTTGTCAAGACATTACAACACTGGAGCCCCCTACCCTGTACCATGTAGTGCTACGTGTGTTCAATTGCACGCACGTGGTGGCTATATGGATTCCATGAAGGCCACAGCAATCGTCACAGCTTTGTGCGCTGCAACTGTATCCAGGAGCATCTCACATCATCAGCAGATGCATGTCACATATCCTCACAGCACCAGCTACACCCACAACATTGCCTTCTTATGCATCCGTGATGTGACCTACATCAGTCACAATTTACATGGTGGCTGCACCATATTGGTTACACTGCTGACATCTGGTGTTAGGAGATTAGTAGACTTTGAAATGAAACATCTTGAGTGGAGTTGTACACACATTGTGTACACTGATTACTGCAGTTCAGGACATTATGGCTCCTTGTTGTACCACTACCTCATCATCTCTGGAGGGTACTGTGGCACCTGTGGTGTGTGTATGTCTCCTACAGAATCCCCCTAGAGAGTTATGCAGTTGGAACCCAACCTCTGTGCCATCATGTCATCAAGTGTAAGCTATGTGTGGCACACATTGCGGATTATGGTGCTGTGTCAAGGTTGTTAACAACAGACATGTTATGTTCATATACAACTGGCCTGTGACCTATGATGGTAGACATCCATAAATATGTGGTCAGCCATTACTAATCCTTTTACACACAATTCCATGTCAACACACGTTGCCCTTAGAACTACATGCAAGCCAATCTCATTGCACAACCCCAAAACATTCATGATGGGAATGTGACGGAGCATCATGCTGACGGACAATTGGCAGCACAGCACTCTGACAAATTCACAATGCAGGGATGCGCCGTATTGAATAGGAGAGGGTACATCACTGTGTTGTCACCTACACTGACGCTAATCTTGCTTCCAGTACTCGACCCAGTCACCCTTTCCCCATGGTGCTTGACTGGGTGCGTAGAGGGGGAGATAGTCATTGTGCATGGAGGGACACCTTTCTACACAAACAAAATCTACAAAGGGCCTTTGCACTTTTGATGTGTGCTGCCAAATGCAGCACCCATTTAAAGAGCAAAGTATGGAAGGCACAGCAACATATATTTTAACCTGTTGTGGCCTGCTAAAGCCACACCTTGGTGTATTTGCAGTATTTGCTACAGCAACTAGTGTAAGGAAATGTGTAGGTCTGAGACACCATCTAATTGGTATTAGTGTTGCCATGGCACAGCCACTGCAACACCCACTGCTCACTCATTCCACACAAAGTACTGCACGTGAAGGGGCTGTATTGACAAGTTGATGTGAAGCCAGAAAATGTGTACTAAGCCCACTATTTATACACAGTGCAGGGCATAGCGTCCCCGGAGCCTCTCAAATATAGAGGTCCCATGATGTCACCATCCATCCTCCTATGATTTCTTATCATTGGTCCAGAAAACTACATCACTCATTGCATTTCAACCTTCTGACAGACTCACACCAAGCCCTGGAGTAGCTAACAGGAGTCACAATATGGCACTTACTGGATGCATCAGGGTCTTCAAATCTCGCCACCTCTCCGATGGTTTCAGGGGCAGGTCCACCTACAAGACATGAATGTAGAACATTGTTTAGTGTAAATCCTAGTTAATGCAAATGGACAACATAGTTCAGTGTATCAGGCTGACTGTGATACACAATGCACAGGTCAAATGGAACTGCCAGTAGTCTGGACCCAGTGCATGGCCTTGCAAAATGACACCAAGAGGCCAATAGGACTACAGTATTGCAGCACCTATTGCATCCATACTGTCCTTGTGGGTCTTAGTGCACCCCATACTCACATCCATGTGTGTGGGTAGTCATTATTAAGTCACAGCATGCTGGCAGTGTGGGCCAACATCAGGTTTGTATGTGAAGGCCAGTAATGCACTCAGCAGGAGATGCATCCAGGAAACGCCTGCTGAGCACATAGGGGCCCTTCTCAAACATTTCTATGCACAAATTTCACACCTTCACTCAGCAGCCCTACAGAGTGTTTGGAATTCATACTTTGAAACATTTGTTGTCACAGTGAAGTCTGGATTTTGCCCTCCCTAAATAATTTTTAAACACCATTGCATGCCTGTTTAATGGCACAAGTGTCATTCATAGTTGTATAATTAGAAAGTTGTACTGTGCATGCATCACTACACTCAGGACTATAGATATGGAAGTGTCGCAGCACCTAGTGCTGAGCCTGTTGAATTGCGGGCCCCAGTGCACCCCTGATACCATGTGTGTGCCGTCTCCAATAGACAGCAGGCCATGGTGGTAGTTAGGGGGAGTAGGGTAAAAATTGTTTGACAGTAGTCTGGCGCTTTGCAGGACTAGCATCATTATATATTTTCCTGAGTCCTGCTAAGCACCCAGGGGCCAATTGATCATGATGGGAGCTTATGTTTAACAACAGCAAAGAGCAGACATTAGGAAATCCACCAAAATGGGGTGCAGCAGTCTCATTGACTTCTTTTTGCTAATATGGAGGACCCCTTTGCACCAGAACGGCCCCCTTGCATATATTGTGGCTGGCACCGCCATGATTTGTGTCAAGTCTTGCAAAAGTGGTGCAATGCATGCATTGCACCACTTTGTACAGACTAAGGGGGTCATTCTGACCTCGGCTGTAAAAGCCGCTTACCGCCAGTCAGAAGACTGCCATAACACCGCCGCGGCCATGGTAAACCGCCACGGTCATTCTGACCTGCAACAGCCAAACCGCCAAAAACCCGACATCCACAAAAGTCCGCCACACCAACGGCCAGCGAAAAACTGGCGATGACCAAACCTCCACCGTCACGCCAACAGAAATACGCCCATTCCATTCCGACCCACGAATCCACGCAGCGGTCTTTCAACCGCGGTATTCCATTGGCGGTACACACCGCCGCGGTCAAAATACACACACAGCTCCAAAACCCCGCCACATTGGTCATTTTGAAACACACACACCTGATACACATACATATACCACTCCCACACACCCAACACAATATAAAACACACACCCACATCACCCACAAACCCCTACGACCAAACATTTTTGACGAAGGCCAGAGAGAGACACCACCAGCTACTACAGAGCATTCAGAGGCACATAACACCATCACTCACACAACATCCGCGCACAAAACACCACACTCATCACCACAAACGCCACCCCACACCTCATCCACACCACCCCATGGCACCCCAAAGACACCCCAGGTTTTCAGACGCTGAACTCAGGGTCATGGTGGAGGAAATAGTTCGGGTAGAGCCCCAGCTCTTCGGGACACAGATGCAGAACACCACCATTGCCAGGAAGATGGAGCTATGGCAAAGAATAGTGGACAGGGTCAACGCTGTGGGTCAGCATCCACGAAATCGGGACGACATCAGGAAGCGGTGGAACGACCTACGGGGGAAGGTGCGTTTCATGGTATCTAGACACAACATCGCGGTGCAGATGACTGGCGGCAGACCCCCACCTCAACCCCCAGAATTTACAACATGGGAGGAACAGTTCTTGGCGATCCTGCATCCTGAGGGCCTCCAGGAGTAGGCGGAGGAATGGACTCTGGTAAGTCTAATCTCAACTACTTCATCCCCCCCCACCCACTGGCATGCCAAATCATACCCCCACCCTGCCCCCCACCCCCATCACACATCCTCCTTGCTAATGTCTCACCATCACAACCCACCCATCCCAACACCAAGCCCTGCATGCGACCACAAACCATGGACACCCATCACCTAAGCATGCCCACTGCACATCCCCCCCACCCCCAAAACCACTGTCACAACAGCCCCCACAAGGGAATGCCAGCACTGGGGTACACGGGCACCCACCCATTGCACGCTATGGCACACACAGAAGCAATAACCATACTCTTATACCCCTGCAGGACCTGAATGCCACAACACCACCCAGGAGGGTCCAGAAATGTCTATTCCACCCCCAGAAGAGGCCCACAGTGATGACAGCAGCTCTGTCTCCCTGGACCCAGATGATCAGCCCGGCCCATCGGGGACCTCGGGACAGTCGGTTCCCCTCAGACAGCCACAGGCCACAGCAGACCTACCCCCCTCTGGGAACACCAGCACAGTACCCACCCAGCGGGCCCATGCCTCTGTCTCCAGGACACGTCAATCAGCGGTGTGTCCACCACTACAGGGCACCCAGGCTAACCCACCACCCCAACAACAACAGGGACCTGGGGGCAGTGGTAGTGGGCACACGGTCCAGGGGACAGAGGCCCAGGGAAACAGGGGAACTGGGAGGGCTGCTGTGCGACAGGGGGGGACAGGCCCAGGGAACCCACTCTCCACGAGGCCCTATCCTCCATCATGGGGGCATACCACCACTACCAGGAGACAATGGCGACGGTCCTGGCCAGGTTCCAGGAGATCCAGGTACTGCAGGAGGAACAGTTTCTGGGGTTCAGGGAAGAACTCAGAAACATCAGTTCCGCAATGGGCACCATCGTTGTGGCTCTCAATCAGATTGTCAGCACATTGCGGGACCATGTGGCACCACAAAGGGCCCCTGTCACTAGCATGGACCAAGAACAGGCTACCACCTCCGCCGGCGCTAGTGGACAGGAGGCCCCGACACAAGAACAGGCCACCAGAACCCCACCCCCGCAAGCGGGGCCTGAGATCTAGGAAGAAGACAGAGTAGGATGCCAAGACCCCCGCCAGGAAAGGATACCCCCTGATTGTCATCCCACTGTCCCACATTGTCACCCTGTCCAACCTTAAACTGCCCCTGCTCCACCTTCCACAGGCATATGGACAATGCACCTGTGAGACTGAAAATCTGGACTCTGCCATAGACATTCCTCCACCATCACCCATCACCGAATTGCAACCATTTCCCAAAATTGAACACTTTAATAAACACACTTATTGCACAAAAATATACTGGAGTCTGTCTGTATTTTTGAACAAATGTATTACACAGAACCGTGCCAAAATGTACAGTTACATTGTGAGAACAACATACCACTGTCAGACAGCTGTAGTCCATGGGGAAACAAAGCAGAGGTCACGGAGTGGGGCCCACATCTCTGAAATTGGAAGGGAAAGTCACAACTCAGTCAACATACACTGGGGGGGAAACTCAGACAGTAGAGAGGCAGGAGACTTTAAGTAAATGTAAAATGCCGGTGTTGATTCTTACCTGTATGTCACTGAAAATACTGCTGTATTACTGTGTCCCTGTTGTCTGTGTCGTCCTCTTCGTCTTCCTCCTCTTCACTCTCCGCAGGATCCACAGCTGCCACAACACCACCATCTGGACCATCCTCCTGCAGGAAAGGCACCTGGCGTCGCAAAGCCAGGTTGTGAAGCATACAGCAGGCCACGATGATATGGCACACCTTCTTTGGTGAGTACATTAGGGATCCACCTGTCATATGGAGGCACCTAAACTTGGCCTTCAGGAGGCCGAACGTCCGCTCTATCACCCTCCTAGTCCGCCCATGGGCCTCATTGTACCGTTCCTCTGCCCTGGTCCTGGGATTCCTCACTGGGGTCAGTAGCCAGGACAGGTTGGGGTAACCAGAGTCACCAATTAGCCACACACGGTGTCTCTGAAGTAGTTCCATCACGTAAGGGATGCTGCTATTTCGCATGATGTAGGCATCATGCACTGACCCAGGGAACTTGGCATTTACATGAGAGATGTACTGGTCAGCCAAACAGACCACCTGGACATTCATGGAATGATAACTTTTTCTGTTCCTGTACACCTGTTCACTCGTGCTGGGGGGGACCAAAGCAACATGTGTCCCATCAATTGCACCAATGATGTTGGGAATATGGCCAAGCGCATAGAAATCACCCTTCACTGTAGCCAAATCGCCCACCTCAGGGAAGACAATGTAGCTCCGCATGTATTTCAGCAGGGCAGACAACACTCTGGACAACACCTTGGAAAACATGGGCTGAGACATCCCTGATGAAATGGCCACTGTTGTTTGAAATGACCCACTTGCCAAAAAATGGAATACTGACAGCACCTGCATTAGAGGGGGGATCCCTGTGGGTTGGCGGATGGGTGACATCAGGTCTGGCTCCAGCTGGGCACACAGTTCCTGTATAGTGGCTCTGTCAAGCCTGTATGTCAGTATGACATGTCTTTCTTCCATTGTCGACAGGTCCACCAGAGGTCTGTACACGGGAAGATTCCTCCATCTCCTCGCAAGTCCCAGCGGACGGTGCCTAGGAAGGACAACATGGAGCACAGAGTCAATCAACCCACAGGTACCTTCCCACAGCGTGCACAGTACACGATTCTCAATGCATTGAATGGCTTGTATGAGTGTTGATGCAAGGCCTAGGTATGTGTGACGCAGTAGAAATTAAGATATGGGGGCCCTTGAAATGGCGGCTGCCTGACCTGTGAAGTGCGACAGTGGGATGTGAGGTCAATGCGCTGGCGTGGCACACCGTGGCGGTAGGCGGTCGAAGACCGCGGCGCATAGCCGCATTGGTTAACATTGAACCCTATGGGTTTCAGGAGCCAATGAGGATGTGCGCCGGCGGTCGCGGTACGCACCGCCGCGGTACGCACCGCCGCGGTACGCACCGCTGCGGGCGTGACCGCCATTTTCTATCTGCTTAATCACTCGATACCTGATCATCCACAGGAGAGGACCTATACTGCAAGTGCTGCTGTGACCTCGGTCTGGAAGAGACAATGGCTGCTGTGACTGGGGAAAGGGCCCCTGCCTTCACTTCTGAAGAATTGGAGAAACTCGTGGATGGGGTCCTCCCCCAGTATGCGCTACTCTACGGTCCTCCAGACCAACAGGTAAGTACACTGGGACAATGCTTTGTGGCCAATGTCTGGGTTGAGTGTGGTGAATGAAAGACGGTGGGGAGGGGAGCGAATGAGGCATGCATCAAACGAAAGATGAGAGCATGTGCCACATGGCAAGGGTGGGGATGGGGGCCCACTCACATCGAGCATGCAGAAGCTGATGTCTTTTTATTTTTTCTCCCCCTGCACATGTCACATAGGTCAGCGCCCATCAGAAAATCGACATTTGGCGTGCCATCGCCAAGGACGTCCGGACCCTGGGGGTCCACAACAGACGGGGCACCCACTGCCGGAAGAGGTGGGAGGACATCCGCCGCGGGAGCAGTAAGACTGCGGAGGCTCTGCTGGGGATGGCCTCCCAACGTAGGAGGGGTGCCAGTAGTACTTTGACCCCCCTGATGTCCCGGATCCTGGCAGTGGCCTACCCCGATTTGGATGGGCGCGTGAGGACATCACAGCAGACACAAGGGGGTGAGTACAAGCACATTCTGCTGATTTTGTGCACATTGGAGGTGTCCGGGTGGGGGAGGAGGGCTGTGGGTATCCCTAGGGCAGGGCGATTTCTGTAGGCTAGGCCCCTCCGTTAGGCATGGCCCTGTACCCCCGCCACCCACCTCTGTAGGTTGCCTAGTACAGCTAATCATGGCCCTGTGTCACCTATGTGTGGAGTTGTCGTCCATAGGCTTGTAGGCCATGTCCCACGGATTGAGTAGTGTACCCCAATTGCGCGGCGTAGTGCAGGGGGCTTCTGTGTCTGTCCTCTCTGCCAACGGTGTCGCCAATGCATGCACTCAACATGTCTTTGTTTCTCCACCCCCCCCTTTTTTTTGTGGTCTTCCTGTTCATGTGTGCATTAGCATCATCAGGCGGAGGAGAAGTGGCATCGGAGCACGAGGGAGCTGCATCTCACATGGCCATGGAGGGCCATGCAACTGACTCTGAGTTCACCAGTGAGATGGAGGGCGAGGGGAGCTCCACAGCGGGGACACGTGGTGACACCAGCGACACAGACACGTCCTCGGAAGAGAGCTCCCTTGTGGTGGCGGCAACATCCGTGCCCACCGCAACAACAGGTACAGCCGCCACCCAGCGTGCCAGCTCCGCCCTCCCAGCAGCCCCTCAGCCTTGCCCGCTCACCCAGGAAGGTGGGCATCTCCTTCGCCCCAGGCACCTCAGGCCCTGCCCCAGTTACCCCTGCTGCCCTCAGTGAGGAGGTCATTGACCTCCTCAGGACCATCATTGTTTGGCAGTCAACCCTTTTGAATGCCATCCAGGGTGTAGAAAGGGAGGTGCACCGGAGTAATGCATACCTGGAGGGCATTCATTCGGGTCAGGCTGCCCATCAGCGATCGTTCAATGCTCTGGCCTCAGCACTGAGGGCAGCCATTGTCCCCCTGTCTCCTGCCTCCCTCCTCCAACTTCCTCCACCCAGTCCCACTCCCCTGTACCTCTGCCTATCCCAGACACACACCTCAACACCCAAGAGAAGCTCATCCAGACATAAGCACCACACATCACACAAGCATTCACCCAAGCAACATCCACATGCAGACATGCCAACAGCCACTGCCTCCTCTGTGTCCCCCTCCTCCTCGTCTCCCTCCTCCCTCCCTGTTACGTCTCCACTCACACTTGCATGCACAACATCTTCAGCCACTACGTCCATCACCAGCACACCCACCAGAACACTCCGCACACGTGCAGTCAGCACCCCCACTACCATTTACACGTCACCTGTGTCCTCTCCCAGTGTGTCTGTCACCCCCTCTTCCAAACCACACAAACGCAGGCAGCCACCCACCCAACAGCCATCCACCTCACGACAGCCTCCAGCACAAGCACCTGCACCCAAAGACACCAGACTTCACTCTCCTACAACAACATCCTCTTCCTCCACTCCCATACCCACAACAACTACCCGTCCCTGTCTTACTAAATTGATTTTCCTTTCCAACCTTGACCTCTTTCCATCAACTGACCCACCCCCTCCATCTCATAAGGCACCAATCAGCACCTCAGCCACCACAAAACCTGGACCTACTAAAACAGTGGTCCAAGGATTTTGGAGTCCACCACCTTCAAGCCCAGCTACTTCGCCTGGGAGTAAAGAGACGGACAGCCCACCCCCTGCAAAGAAAGCAAAGAAAGCCAGTGCCCGGCGCGAGAGGCCAAAGAAAGCAGGCTCCACAAGCACGACCTTGGCACCGTCAGGGAGTGGGGTGCCACCTGGCACACCGGCAAAGGGAGCTAAGGGCCACAGAGGAGCAGGGAAGGGTGGCAAGGGCAGCACGCCTGACAAGTCCAGCAGCAGGCGAGCTGCCCAGGAGGGCCCCGCCAGCCCCAGCCAAGCTGCCCAGGAGGGCCCCAGCCAAGCTGCCCAGAAGGGCCCCAGCCAAGCTGCCCAGGAGGGCCCCAGCCAAGCTGCCCAGGAGGGCCCCAGCCAAGCTGCCCAGGAGGGCCCGCTGGCCCCAGCCAAGCTGCCCAGGAGGGCCCCAGCCAAGCTGCCCAGGAGGGCCCCGCCGGCCCCAGCCAAGCTGCCCAGGAGGGCCCCGCCAGCCCCAGCAAAGCTGCCCAGGAGGGCCCCGCCAGCCCCAGCCAAGCTGACCAGGAGGGCCCTGCCAGCCACAGCCCAGCTGCGCAATGAAGTAGCGCCAGCCACAGCCCAGCTGGGCAATGAAGGAGCGCCAGCCACAGCCCAGCTGGGCAATGAAGGAGCGCCAACTCAAGCAACGCTGAACATGGCAAGGACTGCCAAGGCAAGCACCGCTGAACAGGGCCCTTCAAGTTAAGAACCGCTGAACACGGCACCGCCATCTCAAGAACCGCTGAACAGGGCACCGCCATCTCAAGAACCGCTGAACAGGGCCGTTCCAGTCAAGAACCGCTGAACAGGGCACCGCCATCTCAAGAACCGCTGAACAGGGCACCGCCATCTCAAGAACCGCTGAACAGGGCCCTTCAAGTCAAGAACCGCTGAACAGGGCACCGCCATCTCAAGAACCGCTGAACAGGGCACCACCATCTCAAGAACCGCTGAACAGGGCACCGCCATCTCAAGCACCGCTGAACAGGGCCCTTCAAGTCAAGAACCGCTGAACAGGGCACAGCCATCTCAAGAACCGCTGAACAGGGCCCTTCAAGTCAAGAACTGCTGAACAGGGCCATTCAAGTCAAGAACCGCTGAACAGGGCACCGCCATCTCAAGAACCGCTGAACAGGGCCCTTCAAGTCAAGAACCGCTGAACAGGGCACCGCCATCTCAAGAACCGCTGAACAGGGCACCGCCATCTCAAGAACCGCTGGACAGGGCACCGCCATCTCAAGAACCGCTGAACAGGGCACCGCCATCTCAAGAACCGCTGAACAGGGCCCTTCAAGTCAAGAACCGCTGAACAGGGCCCTTCAAGTCAAGAACCGCTGAACAGGGCCCTTCAAGTCAAGAACCGCTGAACAGGGCACTGCCATCTCAAGAACCGCTGAACAGGACACCGCCATCTCAAGAACCGCTGAACAGGGCCCTTCAAGTCAAGCACCGCTGAACAGGGCCCTTCAAGTCAAGAACCGCTGAACAGGGCCGTTCAAGTCAAGAACCGCTGAACAGGGCCCTTCAAGTCAAGAACCGCTGAACATGGCACCGCCATCTCAAGAACCGCTGAACAGGGCACCGCCATCTCAAGAACCGCTGAACAGGGCACCGCCATCTCAAGAACCGCTGAACAGGGCACCGCCATCTCAAGCACCGCTGAACAGGGCCCTTCAAGTCAAGAACCGCTGAACAGGGCCCTTCAAGTCAAGAACCGCTGAACAGGGCACCGCCATCTCAAGAACCGCTGAACAGGGCACCGCCATCTCAAGAACCGCTGAACAGGGCACCGCCATCTCAAGAACCGCTGAACAGGGCCCTTCAAGTCAAGAACCGCTGAACAGGGCCCTTCAAGTCAAGAACCACTGAACAGGGCACCGCCATCTCAAGAACCGCGGAACAGGGCACCGCCATCTCAAGAACCGCTGAACAGGGCACCGCCATCTCAAGAACCACTGAACAGGGCACCGCCATCTCAAGAACCGCTGAACAGGACCCTTCAAGTCAAGAACCGCTGAACAGGGCCCTTCAAGTCAAGCACCGCTGAACAGGGCTCTTCAAGTCAAGAACCGCTGAACAGGGCCGTTCAAGTCAAGAACCGCTGAACAGGGCCCTTCAAGTCAAGCACCGCTGAACAGGGCCCTTCAAGTCAAGAACCGCTGAACAGGGCACCGCCATCTCAAGAACCGCTGAACAGGGCCCTTCAAGTCAAGAACCGCTTAACAGGGCCCTTCAAGTCAAGCACCGCTCCGCTGGGCACCGCTGTCTCAAGCACCGCTCCGCTGGGCCCTTCATCTCAAGCACCGCTGAACTGGGCCCTTCATCTCAAGCACCGCTCCGCTGGGCACCGCCATCTCAAGCACCGCTCTGCTGGGCCCTTCAACTCAAGCACCGCTCCGCTGGGCATCGCCGTCTCAAGCACCGCTCCGCTGGGCCCTTCATCTCAAGCACCGCTGAACTGGGCCCTTCATCTCAAGCACCGCTCCGCTGGGCACCGCCGTCTCAAGCACCGCTCCGCTGGGCCCTTCATCTCAAGCACCGCTGAACTGGGCCCTTCATCTCAAGCACCGCTCCACTGGGCACCGCCGTCTCAAGCACCGCTGGCCCATTGACAGAAGGGGCAGGCCTGCATTTGTGTCGGGCAGGGCTGCACGAAGCACTCTGGGCACCATGCCTCCTCCAGAACCAGTGGAGTCTGTAATCCACTTGTGAGACTGTGGCTTTGCACTCCCCAGGACGGCACAGTGGGCAATCCACCCACTGTAGAGAATTGTGAGACTGTGGCTTTGCACTCCCCAGGATGGCACATTGGGCAATCCACCCACTGTAGAGACTTGAGAGACTGTGGCTTTGCAATCCCCAGGATGGCACAGTGGGCAATCCACCCACTGTAGAGACTTGTGAGACTGTGGCTTTGCACTCCCCAGGATGGTACAGTGGGCAATCCACCCACTGTAGAGACTTGTGAGACTGTGGCTTTGCACTCCCCAGGATGGCACAGTGGGCAATCCACCCACTGTAGAGACTTGTGAGACTGTGGCTTTGCACTCCCCAGGATTGAACAGTGGCCATGGAGGCCCCTGGTGGATCTGGCGTTGTGAACTCATCTGGCTGAGGTGCCCCCCCTTCCCTTCCACCTGAGGTGCCTGTAGTTTTGCTATCTGATGCCCCTGCAGTGTTCTCTCCATTGGAGCCGGGTATCGTGTGTGGGCTTTGCCCATGTGTTTAGGCCCATTGGCCCACGAACAATGGCTGATACCCAATTTGGACTGGACATTTTACATATGTATATATAGGCATAGCTGTTTGATATATTTTTTTACTTAGCCGTACAATATACTTCAAATTTCAGGATCATTTATTTGTGTCTTTGCATTCTTCCGGGGGGTTTGGGGGTGTCACGCTGAGTTGTTGCTCTGCATTGATGTGTATGTAGTTGTGGGTGAGGGTGAGGGTGGGTGTGTCGCATGTGTGTGTCCCCGTAATTTTTTGCCTCCCCCCTCCCTTGTGTCGTAGGTGCAGTACTCACCGTTGTCTTCTGCGCCGGCGTTCGTGCTCCTGGTAGAGGAGCAGGAAGACAATAGCTGGTAGGATGTGTAGTTCGGGTTCCATGCTGTCCAGATTCCTTGTGGAGTGTGTAGAGGTGAGCGTTTTCCGTTCGTAATGTCTGCTTCCGCCGTGTTTTTATCGGCGGGGCTACCGCCCCGGAAAAGGTGGCGGATTGGTGGGTTGTGATAGGGTGGGCGGTACATTGTCTCCCGCCTGTCTGTTGGCGGTGACCGCCGCGCTGTTTGTTTGTCCCGCCGTGGTGGTCGGAGTGTTAAAGTGGCGGTCTCTGTTGGCGGTTCCCGCCAGGGTCAGAATTCCATTTTTTTTACCGCCTGCCTGTTGGCGGGTTGGCCGCCGCTTTAACACCGACCGCCAGGGTTGGAATGACCCCCTAAGTGAGGTAAATGGCAGGTTAGCATCACCTTACTGTCAATCACATGACACTATGCAGTGCCAAGGTTGCGCTAGGAGGACTTACAAATGTCCCTTTGTGATGGTTATGCGGGGTTCATCATACATGTGTCCTGCATTGTCTAAATTGTATAACATTTGATCTGCAGGCCTCAAGTGAGACAGAGACTCCTCATACAGGTTTCATATGACATGTTCAAAGCAATTACAAGCAGCACTCAGACTTGCCTGCAACTGACAGTCAAATTCTAAATGTAACCGATTGTATGGCAATGGGAGACTTACCAACAGTTCCGCCAATTTCGATTCCCAAATGATCCAGCAGATCGTGCTCTCTTTCCAGATCTGCCCATCGATGCTTGAGCTGATGCTCATTTCGTCTGGTCTTGAATATTCTCGCCAAATGATACACGACCTTGCCCCACCGCAGCCGTCTTGCCTCAGTGGGGTAGCCCAGGATCACCCGGCCACCCAGTTGCAGCATGAGGGGCAGGTAATGGGCCACCAACCAGATGAAATCCCCCCAGTTCATCAGGAGACATTCTCCCCATCCTACCTTTCCCAGACATAACAAAAGGGTACAGGACATCACCCAAAAAAATACATAATAAAGGAAACTTAAACCGAACATCTACCCCAAACTCTCAAAACTATCCCAACAAATAAACTACCCCAGACAGACACCCCACAATACAATGACCCAAAAACAGTACACCAATCATACAAATAACAAGTAAATAGACAATTTATACACCAGAAACACAGGACACAGCACAAGGGACACAACAAGACCTCCAAACACACCACAAATCCACCAGCACCTCCAAAACACAACCACACACAGTCACAGGGGGAACAGACTGTGAAGTGAAAGTGAATCTACACTTCCTGTACCATGCTTGCAGGCAGGATAACTTTGTACATCACTTCCTGGGCATGTTCATGGCGCACTGAGAGTAGCGGTAATGTTGAATTGCCCCTCAGGGCCCAGGCGTCATTTTCGCAACGTTGAAACATTACCGTATTTTTTTTTTACTCATATCGAAATAGCATCATTTTTTCCATTGTAGCCTTGAATGCACTCTGAGTCATATCACGTTACATGGCCTGTTCTACTATGTTGTACATGTTTTTTGGCCACATGTGCAAGTCTATGCATGAATGTCATTGCGCTGTCATTGGTATGTATAACCAATATGTGCTTTCATGACTCAGCTGTAGACACTCACTCATGCATATGTGCATGTGTCCTATACTGTGTCCACATGTATGATGGCACATGTGCGCTATGTGTTCAAATATGTGTATGACTAGTGAGTAGCAGGTGGAGTAGATAGTTATGTCTGTGGGCAATTCATGTCTACATACATACAAACATATTTATATTTAGGCCCTGTGTCATACACGTGCTAAGGCATGTGTCAACCATTACATTTGGTACTCAGAGTATGCAGTGGACTGGGACTGCATTGACATCACGTATCCCCTGTCAAGTTGAGTGTGCGTGTGTGTCTGCTCATTGGTTACTTCTCATAATTAGTTATAGGACAGCTACACATGTGCCATGTATTTTCCTATGCATCTTGGTTGCTGCAGATGTTATGGACACATGGTTGGTGGAGAATGCTATATGCTATGTGTCTGAATGGACATGTGTTGTGTCATTTGTGTCATACGTCATGACATTGCTGTGTCAAGGGGATGTGCAAGCTCACAATGACATCTTCCTGCATAATCAGAAGTTGTCCTTTTAACTATTGCCTGTGAAGTCACATCACTGGCACATATTTACTGTACATCAGTACACAATTGATGGGTGCATTCATACTCTCACAGGTTTTGTGACACCTATACCATTATGTTGCTGCTAGGTTAGCTTTTGTAGTGAATCTATTCATATTACCATGTCAGGCCCATTACGGTGGTACATGTGTGCAGAGATCTTTGGGATATGTGTGCCTGCCTCCATATGTGCTTTCTGATTTTTCAACATCATGTGAGTCATGCCTGTCACATACAATGCTGTACCACTGTGTTGCAGTGTAGCATAGATGGCAGGCCTACCCATTTACTTCAATATGTGAGTTTGTATGGCAACACAAACCCATGGTTGCATGTGGAGGTGCAGGTTGATGGTGGTCCACTTCACTCTGCCACCTGTGCACGTGCATCAAGCACATGACATTATCATAGGTTGATGTTGTCAGAGCAGTGGTGCATGGCTTTATTGAGCTGGTATGTCTACCATTTATGATAGCTAATTTCCAGCCTGTGCACACTCCTTAGTGGATGGAGATATGCACAAATGTGGACATACAGAGCTGGTTGTGATTAATTCCAGTGTAGTACGAGATTTCAGCCTTCCCCTCTCAGGTACAGAGGTCATGTGCTTACATATGTAGGACATGTAAGGATGTTTAGGAGTCCAAAGTTGTGTCCAAGTTCAGCCTTCTTAGAGGTTGCTTGGCTGGTGTGATGTGAAGGTTGGTCAAATGAATGGTTAAGATTGGATTGTATGTGACTGTCTCCTGTTCTGGTACCGTGCAAAGGGCAATTACCATGGTATGGTGGCGGCAAACATGTCTGGGTCATGTACTAATGTGCCCACCCTCTGTGCAACAGTTGGAATTTGAACTGTAGACATTGGTGTCTTACAGTGTCTCTTTTGGTATTTGTCTGGTCATTATCCCTTTTGTCTGCCATGACTCGTGAGATATGTTTGTGTCCTCCATTGCTCCCAGTCTTTTGTCTGCTAGCAACTTGTACACATCTTCTACAGCAACATTGTCAGGTGATATTGTGACAGGATACTACATGTGACTTGTGTAATGTGAAAATATTCCCTTCTCGTACAACTGTCAACTCAGTAGTCAATGTCCCATTGGAGATATTAGTGAGATGGAATGAGTGCCAGACACACATGAAATTGCACATGCCACAGCACTTGAGTAGTCTCCATGTGACATGCCATGTTTTATCAGCACAAATATGTGGGGATCTCAGAACTGTCCATCCACATCCAAAGTTGAACATGGCAGCACAATTCTCTCAGCATGCCACAACCTAGCTGACTCTTACCATGACTGACTGATGTTGAGGTGTATAATCTCCTTAGTGCTGTATTCATCATTTGCAGAGGCAGATAATGTGGCTGTGTCTACTCCCACTCAGTGTGATGTGGGTCCCTGACTGTATTGGAGAATGCTGCACATGTTCACACATGCCACACATGATTGTGATATTGGAGGCCATTACATGTATGAGCAAGTTAGTTAAATTTGGTTCCATGCAATGGATCTGTCATGTAAGTGACAATGAGTGGTTTGTATTGCTATGTGCTGTGTAGTGTTGTTATACGGGGAATACTGTGTAGACCTTCAGGCACAGGTCAATAATTGTGGACAATGGCATATCTGTTGCTACCTAGGATGGACACCTATACATTAGTCTACATATATTCCTCATGATTAGCAGTGGGCATGTGTGAATCAAGCCTATTTGTGTGACAGGTGTGCATCCTATGTCAATGAGTGTGTCACACACTCTGCCTACATTCCAGCCAGATTATAATTTGGCAGATGCATTCTCCCATTGAAAATCATAGACCATACAACCTGTAATGTGTTTGTATATGGATTCAACACACCTAGCTGTTTTATGTCACTGCCAAGCCATTGACCATTACCCAGCCAATGTGTATGTGCCATACATGATTTACAGTCCTCCATGTGTCAGGGATGTGGCCAATTGTACATATTCCCATGGGCACACTGTGCAGGCTCAGCCTCCAATTTTGACTAAATACCATGGGCAATTACTGCACAAGCAACGTTACCTATGATGCTCGCCCCCTTAACCCACATGTACGGTGCAGGCCAAGCTACTGTCACACAGTATTGTGACATTACTAAGTTCTGATATTACTTTACCTCCATTTCCTTACAGCCTCTACCTTATGTGTGGCATCCTTGAATGCTATCTGTTAGGTGAATGGCCCATGGAATTGCACATTGGGCACATGATGTAACAATATATGTAGTGGTGCATGGATCATGGACTTCAGAAGCCACATACCAGTGATTTGGGTATCACTGATATGTGAGATGTAGTTTGTAGAACCCCCTACATCACCAAAGATGTGTGTACCATACCTGTTGTTTCTGTGTTTCTGACACACTCCCTGAGGTTAGATTCACATTCCAAAGGTATATGCATTGGACAATGAGTAGACTAAGAACTATGTTGTTGAAAACATGTATTTGAGGTATTTACAGAGTACTTTTTTGATTGACTATGTATAAAAGTTGTCAACAATTGTCTGTCTCCTGCAGACTCCTGCCGCTGTGCTTGGTTTGTCCCCCTCAAGGTCCTCAGCCCTATCATCCTCCTCCTCCTCATTGTGGACATCTCCTTGTCCATCCCAGCAGATATTGGTTCTGATATTGTTGTGCAGAATACCACAAACCAGTATAATCTTGCATACCAGTGAGGGAGTGTACAGGAGGCTTCCTCCTGTCATGTCCAGTCACCTAAACAGGGATTCGAGAAGGCCAAAGCTCTTCTCCACCACTTTGCGTATTTTCCAGTGTGCTTCATTGTCAGCACGCTGTTCATTGGTATCTGGATTTGCAAATAGGGTCATGACCCACGGCTGTATGACATAACCTTGGTCAGCTGCAAAGATAAGAGGGAAAAATTTAGTGAAGAGCTGAGAGGGACCATGAATATTCCATGGCAGTAGTTGGTTCCAGTTTGAGTGGTGAGTCAGAGGTGTTTATGGTGTTGTGTATGTTCCAGGTCTTGTAATATGGTAATGGCTCAATTTGACTATGTTGATGTACGTGTCATTCTTGGGTGCTGACTCAAGGACCTGTATGTGACCATACGTGTGCTCATTATGTATGTAACATGTTTTGTGTAGTCCATTTTATTAGCAGGGTTCTCATATTAGATGGAGGTTACCACCTCCTTGCAGCACAATGGTGTCAGATGTTTGGCCAGCATAGTTGCCCTACAAAGCCAGCCTATTCCATCGATGTAGGCATGTGGCATTCCGCATGCAGTGCAACACTTAGTGGTTCTTAGTGGCAGATGGTGGTTGTGTCAACCATCTTGGCCCTCATTACAAATCTCGTGTTCTCAAGTATGCCAGACTCACAGTGGCAGTTGGACCGCTGCAGTTGTGGCAGTATGACCCCCATATTATGACCGTGGTTGACCCACCACGTTTGGACTGCCAACATTGCCAGGTTGCCACCAGTCAGCTGCTGGCAGTCCTAGCGGTCTTAATCTGCTAGTACAGTGCTGCAAGGAGCTCAGCCCTCTGGATTTGGACTCCCAAAATCTGCCAGCCTTTGCATGGCAGTTCTACCATACAAGGTGTATCATATATTAGCATGATGATCACATTTGGTACTTGTGTATGTTCTATCTTCTTAGTAATTGTATTTTCAGCCAGACTTACTACACATGCACAGTGCAGACTTTAGGAGGGGGCCCTGCTATATTTCTGAAAGTTCACTTAGTACAGTGCATGTATGGCCAGTCATGTCCTCCATACTCCTGCAGGGGTATACTATGGCATCCATGTACATTCCAGTTTAGCAGTGAATCCGCGCCATGGTGTACTATTGTTATTCTACAGTACAGGCATGGTGATGTTATGCGACGCTAAGTGGGGCATGTGAGGTGTCAGTTGAGTATTTGTGGCACCATTTCTGATGATTCTGCCCCATTGTCTATAATGGCAGGTATATTAGTCTTCTGATGTGTGCAATACGACGCATTTGACAGATGTATGTGCAGCCTACAGGTATGTCTGGCATGTGTAGATGGGATGTAGTAATGATTGACATCACTTAGATGTTATTTGATGTGGATTGTGCCTGAGTGTTGCACACCATGGGTGGGGATGTGCCTAAGTGTGACTTTCTTTACATGCTCATGCCATAGACCATTGACATGGCAGAGCTATTGATGGTTAGCTCTAATGTGTGTTAAGTATACTTGGTAGTCAACCAGTGGACACTTATAGTGGTTTGTGGTTTTATTCTGTATGCAAAGCGACCATAGCTCTTCCTGTCCTTTACGTGGTGTGGCTGTTAGTTTGTGGCTGTGTTAAGTACATGTGGGTGTCTGCGCTTGTGATGTCCAATCATTGTATTGTACATCTGTGGTCCCATGCCCATGAGTCTTGGTTGTGGTGTATATGTTGTTTGTCCCACATGGTTGGTTTGTTGTGTGTGTATTGATTGGTTTGTTGACTTACCGACAAGTAGGCCATTGCCATGTTGTCCATCCTGGAACTGCTCGTTGATGGTGGAGTGCCGGAATATGTAAGCATCATGGATGCTGCCGGGGCACTTGGCCGAGATGTTGGTAAAAAGCCCACGGTGGTCCACAATGGCCTTCACATTTATTAAATGTGTGTGCCTGTGGTTCCTATATAGGTGTTCTGTAGATGCAGGTGGCACCAGTCACACATAGGTGCAGTCCATTGCACCTAGCACATGCGGAAACCCAGCAATCAGATAGAATCCTTGCTTGGTCTCCTTCTGCAGTTGCTGGATGGGTGGGAAGCAGATGTGGTGGGGTGTGAGGCGGATGATGGCATCTAGGACCTTAGGAAGGTAAACAGATATTGATGGCTGGGAGACAGCAGCCACTAGTGCCCCTGTTGCCTGAAAGTATCCAGAAGCCAGCATATGCATAACAGTGAGGAGCTTTGTGATGGATGGCATGTTGTAGGGGGTTTGCATCCTTGCTGTAATGTCTGGTGCAATCTGGTTCAGCAGGCGTAGAATGCACTCCCGGTTGAGACGGTAAGTCCTGATGATTTCTTGCTCCCTGTGGCAAAGGAGGGTTGTCCTCTGCCAAAATATCCTCTCCTGCCTCCTGTGTTGCCTTTGTGGGTGCCGTTGTGGTATTTGGGGTTGCTGTTGTAGAGGTGGAAGGAGCAGCTGTCATTGCGGACGTCTGCGGTGTGTGCCCAACCTGGTCAAACCAAGTTGTTAAAATTTGATGCAAAACAGGGCTACTGTCATTTTTTGGGTCCGCCTCCCACCCGTGCCTCATTTTTGCACAGGGGATAAATATGGCGCTAGGGGCTTAGAGTGATTTTTTGGACGGGAACGCTTACCTTGCATCTCATTAAAGCAAGGTGGTTTCACGCATCCGAAAAATGACGTTAACGCATGTATTTTGACACTAGATGGGTCTAGTGTCAAAATATAAATATGAGGTTAAACTTGCGTAAAATAAATTACGCAAATTTTGCGCAAACAGAGTATGAATATGCCCTCTATTTCGCATATTTGCAAGAATGGATTTAGGGTCGGTTTTCTTCAGAAAAGAGAAATATCTATACAAAGATCCCATGAAGGTGGTAAATTGTGGGAGTTTTATATTGTCATCTTTCAGTGGCCTTAGGGGAACCCATCAGGGGTGCCCATTGTTCACACTGTAGTTCCTTGGTGTCATTGGAGATGCTGGCAGTAATCATCTGTCAGGGCGAGAACATACCTCCTCTGCAGGTGAGCAAGAGTGCCTGCTCTATTAGTATGATATACTGGTGACCATGGCAGAACCAAATGTGCCAATCCATGCACTTATGTCACAAATAACATCTTCCCCAAATTCTAGTGTAGAGAAAACACTGGATGAAATATGAGCCTCTTCCACTGACTGAACATACCTGTGAAGCCTACCTGGGGTCAGCACCTTTCCAATTAGATGATATTTCACCTGAAATACCTGGGCATCATGGGCGTCAATCACATGCCATAGGCAAAGCTATCACCCCTACTGGATAAATTACCACGGGACCTCCTTATCTGGTCCAAATTACAATTATCTATATGGGAAGGGTACAAATAATAAAAATTAATTTAGCACCCCTCTTCAATTATCTCTTTGTTAAGCTACCACTCCTGAAACCTGCACACGTCCTCAAGTACCTATGTTGAAAAATCAAGCATTTTGTTTGGGGCAGCACAAAACCATTTTTGAAGGGTTCAAAACTACAAGCCTCTACGGTGTACAGCGTTTTATTCTAGCTGCACATGAAAATGTACCGGATTGTACTTCAGTTCTCCTGGGTGCAACACTTTCTCCCCAGTTGCATGGAACTTCCCCCACAGGTTAGCTTGGAAAGAGGAATTTATGCTCTGAAGGCATTCAGACTTTCTAGTTGCCTACTATAGACTCCTAGCAAAGGACATTTATAGAGGAACAGTGACATTCTAGTGGTGAATTCTACCATATTTTGATTCAAATTGGAAAAATAGGGGAATTCATACTATTGATCACATGATCTCAGAAAGGATCTTTAATTCATTTACTGTCTTACAACCTCAATTTGGACTGCTCAACTATGAGTTATGAGATGCCTGCTTGCCTTAGAAAGCTATTATACCCAACTCTTCTCACTTTGGAACAGCCAGCAAGTCACTTATACTTGACCACATGTGGTTCATACATGGGAAGTTGTTTTGGAACTATTTAGCATCCCCATAGACCATTTGTTTACTCGAGCCACAGCTGAGGACCTTAGACGCTGGTGGGTACACCAATTATTGGTCCAATTCACAGACAAATATTTGTATGTTCTGCATATCTTCCAAGATAAAAAATAGGGGAAACTAGTTTAAGTTAGGCTACTGTAAAGTCCTGCACCAGTGCCTTGGCTCATCGTCTCACTGCTGAAGGAGTGCCCTGCCAGATAGTGCATTCATTCACATTCTTTGGCATTGTCAGAAGCTGAATCATTATAGAGAGCACATTTGGGATGAGAGGAAGTCATAAAAAGGAATATATTGACCGTGGTGAGGGCTGCACTTCTACATGATACTTCAGGTGACCCTGAAATAATACACAAGTTCCACAGGTGGGTTTCAACTGCTGTAGCAGTGGTGAAAATTGAACTTTTGAGACTCTGGAAAACAGCTACTGTACCAACTTTTAACTCTTGGATGCAGGACATGTTCATTATGGCTGTAACCGACGATAACTCTTCTAAGCCGAAACAATCAATTACTGATCAGACCAATGTTTACCAAATTCTCATAATCTAAGAACTCAACATTGCTTGATCTGTTAATGCATCACTACTTAGACAAAATCAAAAATAAATCCATAAGACATCAAACAGGCATGTCTTAGACGTGTACATGATTTGCAGATCAAAAAAGAAAGAAACAAAAACAAAGTAGTCCACAACTTCAAGAACTTATTCAAAACACCAATAAAGTCCTTTGGTTAAAAACAAATCCTCTGCTGCATGCCCAAAGTCCAAATGGCAATGGCAATTTATGAACTTTCACTGCTTGTGTAGACAGCAACAGTAGGCAGGTTATAAACATCAATGCACATTTCGATGGTCATGCAGAATTTTATTTCTACCTTCATCAGGACCAAACATATGACAGAGGATAGGTAAATAAGGATCTTCAGCCTCTGAACATGTTCAAAGGGAGCCAATAGTCCTGGTATTTGATGTGGAAAGAGAACCACATTGTCACAGTCATAAACCATCCCACCTCCCAAGGGCACTGTTCTCACTCACTTTGTCAAAAAAACCTCTGCGTCAGGCAAAACATCAAAGAACACAGGGATGCTATATTTCCACGATGACCTAAAAAGACGCCTAAGGCATCTTACAAGTGTATTAGTAGTTAGAGTTAACTGTTAAACAGTTTTTATTCATTTAAAATGGAATGTTTTAACTGATATTTTCACCTAACTATAATGTCCATTTAACATTTGTTTTTTCAGTGATTCTCTAAGTTTAAAAAAAATGTAAAGTAAGATATTATTACAATTTCTTCTATAATATCTCTTTAACTTTAGTTTAATGTAAAGTAAGTTGTCCCTTGACTTGTGTGGCATTGGGTGAGTGCAGAGCCAGGTCCGTGGTCAGGCCCTGTGATCAAGCCCCTGCTGTGAACAGCCCTCCCCTATGGAAACACTACGCTCTGCTGGGCACGGCCTTGGGCTGTCAGCGGTGTGGAGTTTGACATGCACAGCTGACTATATGATGTACCAAAATTAAGGGTCTCATTTTAAGTACTACAGACCTCCTGACCTTGTCAAAGGGTCAGAACGCTAAAATATAAAAAGCGGGCCTATTAGCTTTATATAGTGGTTAGTACATCAACATATAAAAAGTAGACCTCTTGCCTTTGTAAAATAGTCACCAATTAACATAATCAAATGTATGCTATATATTCATATATAACAATGTTTAATAAAAGTGATTGTCATAAAATAGTTTCAATAAAGTTTTTTAAACAAAACTTTAATATGACTTTGAGTCCATTTAAAAAAAATATTTCCAGTCCACAAAGAAAAGCCATAGAATAAACCACAAGGAGTTCCTGCACTCCAGCTGAGGAACATACAGCTCCAGCTTGCAGTGCTTTTAAAAAATATGATAAGCTCTCCTGGGGTCATGTATTCAATGACACAGGAGAATTACAGTTTTTTGTTATGATGATGGGGGCTGCTGCACTTCCTGCAGCTGTGCAGAACATTAAAAGAATACTTTTAGGGGCATCACCAGGATCTAAAAAATATTTTGAAAAAAAAGGTCTTGCAGGGAATTATGGGCTGATCCTGAGCTGGAGTAGTGAATGGGAAATGAGTAGCTGCTCCCCTCATTTAACATTCACTTTTTTTAATTTGTGGAGTGGGGCATGCACCACCCCCTCGAGCCTTCTATAGGCCTGAGGTACACAATTTCTTAGGGCCAATGTTTAGTTTTCGGGAGGACGCTTGGTGACCACCTTCCAGAGCCTTCTATAGGCCCATCCTCCAGGGCTGATGGCAGCAGGTTCCCAGAAAACCTAACCCCTAGACAATGCAGTTCAATGCCTGTAAGAGTGTGAGCAGGGAGAACTTAAAATCCAAGCCCACACACTTGAATGCAGGGAATGCAGATATGCCCCAGCCCAGTGAGAACAGGGAAAAGGTGCTCCCGCCGGGTGGAAGCACACCACTACAGTCGGTTTCAGTCAGACCGGAAAGGGTGCAGGGACAGGAGTCTTAAGGGTCCATAGGGGTCCTGGGGCTTCCCTCCTACCAAATGGCCTAAGAATTGCTGTGGGTGTCCAGTGTGGCCACTGGGTCACCCATAGCATTTTAACTGTTGTGGCCCTGGGAGTTGGGATCCCCAAGGCCTCTTAATGACACGGGGGAGGCCACATGCTCCCCCAAAAAATTAATTCAGTCACAGGTGATGGGGTCCCTGGGGCCTCTGAGTGAGAAGCTTGGAGTGGGGCACTGTTGCCACCTTCCCCTAGTAATCAATTGGACCAGGGAATGTGGTTACGTGGCCACTACAAGACTCAGAGAGGAAGGCAGCGCATCTCCTTCCTCTAAAAATCCCCAAAGGCCTAGGCCCATGCCGGGGTTATTTTGTTTAAAAAAGGGCAGGGGTCTGCGACTTTGACTGCAGATTCACAGATAATTTGTGGTAAAATAAAAAAAGGTAATGGTCCAAGAGAGGTATACCTACCTTGTCCCCTTATATGTTTTGTTACACTTATTGGCAGGACGGGGACTGAGTCCCCAAGTTCACGTTTGTTGATCTAATGGCAGCCAATCAGAACATATCTCTAGATCATTTGACTTCACTTGTCCTCCGTGGTGTGAAATATACTAAGGCCCTGATTTATACTTTTTGAAACTAACGCAGTTTAGTGACAAAAAGTATACCGCCGGCTAGCCCCATCCCAAGATGACAGCCAGGTGTCATATTTATGGGATGACAGTAGCCGGTTTTAAGGCCCGGCTAGCGTCATAAAAAAGGACACTAGCCAGGTGGGGGAGGCGTAGGGGGAACATGGGGTTTAGCGTCAAAAGATGACTCTAGTATGGGCAGAGGCATAAATAATGCCTCTAACGAGACTAGCATCCTTTTCTGACGTTAAAACCCCATGGAATGACTCATGTCTAAGTTAAGACAGGAGTCATGCCCACCACCCCAATGGCCATTCCCAGGGGGCATATGTCCCCTGGGCATGGCCGTTGGACCCAGTGTCATGTAGGTGGGCCAAAATTAGCCCCCCCTCTGGCACTACAGAAATAAAAAATACTTACTTACCTATACTTACGTATAATTACATGTGACGGGGTCCCCCATCCTCCTCTGTCCCTCTGGTGTGGGTGCCTCTGGGGCTAGGGAAGGGCACCTGTGGGCTCTTTCTATGGTCTCTGACCATGGAAAAAGGCCTACAGGTCCACTAATGCCTGCCCTGACCCAGACGTTAAATAATGGCACTAAGTGAGTAATTTTTTGCCCAGGACGCCTACATTGCATCTCATTGATGCAAGGTAGTTTTCAGCAGGAAATAAATGACTTTAACTCCAATATTTTGACACTAGACGGGTCTATCATCAAAATATAACTATGGAGTTAAGTTTGCGCTGAAATAGTGTTAAAAAAAATGCTATTTCAGCACAAACAGAACACAAATATGCCCCTAAGTTTTGAGCCTTAAGTTCTCTAAAACTACAAAACTACTGAATGGATTTGTATATATATATATATATATATATATATATATATATATATATTTTTTTTTTTTTTTTTTTTTCAGAAAACAAGATTCTCTTTCTGTTTTAGCAAGAGAAAACCGCACTCTGTCGTTGTGCCAAAAATACCTTAACTTTTAATACATTAGTGAGATCATAAACAAACAAACAGGAATCCCCTGACGCGTTTCGGTCTCACCGGACCTTGTTCACAGGTGTTTCCTGTGTGCTAATTTCGGCGCTTTAAATAAAGTACTCCAAAGTAACAGAAAAAATACTCAAGTTACACCACTTATCAAGGGTTACTCCATAACATCACTAAATATATATACTTTAACAATTAAAAATTTAATGTTTTTCTATATACATATTTACCAAATTGTAACAGTGTTTTAACTACAATCCAAGGTGTTTTTCACTGAGTTCAAATTGCATTCTGGTATATGTAGTTTATAGCATTTCATTGAATCAAATTATTTTTAATTATATGTCATAAAATCTTGTTTCAGCGACTAATGGAGACTTCAAAATAATTTCTGAGGTGTGTTAACAAAATATAGGGGCCCTCATTAGTTTTTAATTTATATTCACATTGGATTCATATTCATGTATTGTATGTTACCTACAATAGCACAATCCCCAAAGTTTCTTTTAAACAAGGCCCTCACTAAATCCTGCACCTCTGATGTAAGAAAATTAATGTTTGGGTATTATTCCTTCAGTAAATTTATATTGATAGCGCCAAAATTGTATGTCTATCTGACAAATGACAACGGGAAAGAAAGCATCTTATCAATTGGTGGAAATGACATAAAATAAATGAATGGCAACATCTTATGAGCTATGACAACCCTTATAGATGTACAAATAACTCCTCATCCTGATTTAAACCTAGCGGGGTGAGAGATCGGATATCAAGTATATGTCTGGATTCTAGTTGACGCAATTTCTTTTCTCTGTCACCACCACGTTCTGATTTTAGTACCTGATCAATTACATAGAATGTCATGAGTTCCCACTTGCTATCATGTTTCTGTTCCATATGTCTCGCTGTTGCATAGCTCCTATCTATATTGATAGTTGCTCGAATATGTTCTAAAATTCGCTTTTTAGTCTCACTTATGGTACTGCCAACATATTTCAACCCACAAGGACATTCAATCACATATACTGTGAATCGACTTTTACAGTTCAAGTGCTTACGTATCACTCTCTCCATGCCAGTATTTGTTGAGTACTCTTTCTTATTCACCCCAATTTTACATGCCTTACAGCTGCTGCACTTCCAAAAGCCAGTTTTCTGTAACCAGTTTGCTTTTGTAGTTTGGAAATGGCTGTGCGTTAATTTATCCCTTAAGTTTGCTGTTCTTCTGAAAGTCATTAATGGGTATTGTCCCATGATTTCCCCCACTATTGGGTCCATTTGTAAAATTGCCCAGTGGTTTTCCAAGATTTTACGAACTTGTGTGGCACTCTGTGAGTATGTTGTTATGAACCTCAGCTGTTGTTGTTTGGCATGTTTAATGGCTTGGTTTCCTCCATGAATTAGTTGTTCTCTTGATGATTGTTTCACACGTTTCTGTACCAGAGCTAAACACTTTTTCGGATATTGTCTTGCCAGGAATCTCTCCTCAGCTAATTTCAAGTGCTTCTCACACTCTTCCGGCTCTGAGCAGATTTTCTTTATTCGTAGAAATTCACCATAGGGAATGTTCCACTTTGTTCGTGGTGGGTGAAAAATGTTAGCATGTAATATGGAGTTCGTAGCTGTTATTTTCCTGTGCAATGAAGTCTGAATTGTCCCCTCTTTAACATAAATTTCTGTATCTAGAAATGTCACACGTGTCGCACTGATGTCGTAGGTGAAATTAAGTTTGGCTACATTAGAGTTCAAGATCTTAAAGTATTCATCAAATTCTGACTCAGTACCATCCCAGATAAGAAAAACGTCATCAATAAACCTCAGCCAAGTCACTACTTTTTGCTGGTAAATCTCGTTTTCTTCTGCCCAAGCTGTTCGTTGTTCAAACCATCCCATCGTCAGATTCGCAAAATTGGGAGAAAAAGAAAAACCCATTGCCGTGCCCTTAATTTGCAGATACAGTTGTTGGTTAAACAAGAAATAATTATTTGTTAGACAAATGTTAATCATTTCCAGAAGCATCTCATTGTGTTGATAAAAACGTATATTCCTTTGGTTGAGAAAGAATTTGCATGCCTGGATACCTATTTGATGTTCAATGTTCGTGTACAGCGAAACTACATCCATTGTTACTAATTTATAGGTGTCCTGCCAAGGTATCCCTTCCAATTGTAACAGTAAGTCGCCTGTATCACGTAAATAGGAGTTCAAATTTCTTGCCAAGGGTGCTTGAAAGAAATCTATGTATTCTGACATAGGTTCTAATAGAGATGCTTTGGCTGATATTATAGGTCTACCTGGTGGATGTTGCAAATTTGTATGAATTTTAGGGAGGAAGTATATTGTTGGAGTTACAGGATGTTCCACTAACAAAAATGTTGCCTCTACTTGATCAATGAGGCCTTGATCTTCCCACCTTAAAATACACGAATTTATCTCCTCCTTCAGTTTTATTACTGGGTTCCCAGTAGCATGTGCATAACAGGTTTTATCCGACAATTGCCGCATCGCTTCTTTCACATAATCCTGTTTATTTTGTATTACAATGTTTCCACCTTTGTCCGCAGGTTTGATTTCAACCATTGTTTCCATCTGAAGTCTGTGCAGCGCCTGTTTCTCTGGTATGGTTAAGTTCTCCTCTTTCTTATTCCAATTCTTTTTATAAAGATCATGAATGACCATCTCCGCAAATAAATCTATTTTATTCCCTGCTGGTAGTGCTGGGTAAAACTTGGAAGGTGGTCTTTTATCTGTCAGGCCCGCCCCAAGGGGTTTAACTATTTCAGTAACTTCCAATGATTTGTTTCCCAGATCTAAATTCACCAGAGTCATCAACGTCTCTTTATCTCCCACAGTAAGGTCATACTCCTGTGTTGGTGGATCATTTTTCTCTTTCATTTTAGTTTCCGCAAAGGTTTTGGCAAGTTTGATTTTGCGTATATACTTATAAAAGTCTATGCGTGTTTGTACTAAATCCAAATCTGTAGAGGGACAGAATTGTAGCCCCTTTTTTAGGACAGATTCCTCTGATTGGGACATTTCTCTGGTGGAAAGGTTAATAATATATATATATGTATCAAAATGATGGCACAGTCTGAGAGTCTAGATACATAGTTATGAATTGAAATTAGGGGAAAACATGACACCACAGAGTTTCAATCTTTTGGTCCTTTAATCATTTAATACACATTTACATTCCAGGACATAGACTACATAATGTGATTTATGTTAGCGCATCGTGCTGAAAGATAAATTTGTGAGAAGCCACTTTAATATCAAGAAGCATCGTAATTGGCTAGAAAAAAACATCAATGGACTTCACCAACTGTAAATTATGCAAAGCCTGCAAAAATCGGAAGAATGTCAAAACATTTTAAGACAAAGACAGAAACTTGTCATAATTGATAAAAGGTTTAACTGTGAATTATAATATGTAGTTTATGTCCTGTAATGTAAATGTGGATTCAAGTACGTTGGTACCACTATTTATCTATTAAAAAAGGACATTGAAACACATAAGAGTGGTGCAAAATAAAGACCCCTAACATGCCATAGCAAAACATTATAGGAATGAATATCAAGACAGCTGGGAAACTATGACATACCATGTGATTGTTTTAGCATGTCTTACAAGGGGATGCAAATAGGTTGATGAACCATTTGACTCGCAATTAAGATGTTCTTACAATAGCTTGAGTACATGCAGATCAATAACCAATGACCAATATACAATATCAGTAAACAACAACAATCAATAACAGTAATAATCAATGAAGTGAGTGATTGTCATGCACCATGACCTTTCAGTCATGAATAACACTTCTTAGTAAAAGTTAGAACATTTATTTCCCTGTATTAACAATGCTAAGTGTCAGAGTCACCAGATCCTCGGGGTCTGTGCACGTTTCCAACACGTCCACCACTGAACAGCTCCAAGACTCTGATAGATAAATCACAGAGACTGAGAGAGTTCAAGAGGGGAAGAGGGGATTAGGAAGGGAACAGCTGGGAAGGAGACCTGTAGTAAGAAAAAGGTTAGAACACACAATATGAAAATTATATCTCCTGAAATCAATACTAGACTATGATTCTAAGCCTAGTCACTCCGAAAACATGAACAATCTAAGAGTTAAGTTTAAAATTACTAAGTTTTAAGATGGCCGGATACCTGTAGGGGAATCAAGATGAATTAAATGAAAACTTTCTTATTCAAGTACTTTCCTTTACATGAGGATCAGAAAAACATTCTGACTAAATTTTAAACCAGTCATATAAATCCTGTTTTGAGAATGTATACTAGGACCATACAATATTGCATCTAGAAACTCTGGCCTTCTGTGTACTCTTAAAATGTTTCAACACAAATTGTGCATATTGCAGATATATATATATATATATATATATATATAGTAAACACCATAAAAGGATTGTGCACCATGAATAACACAATATGGATTCAGGAAACAAATGACATAACTTGTCAACTCGAATATTACATAATAAATATCTTAGAATAGTGGCATACAATAAACAACATGAAATAAACTCGAGGAAAGAATAGTGCGTGTTGGCGATTCGAGAGTTACCATGTAAAATACCAAGAAATGGTAGCACGCAATGAATATCAAAGTCAAATCATCATAAATCGAATCGTGCATCTTGCCGATTCGTAAAACACGATGTAAATGTCAAGAAATAACAGCTTACAATAAATAACAAGATCAAACTACAATGAAACGAATCGCGCTTCTTTTGCCGATTCTTAAGCCACCATGTAAATGTCAAGAAATGGTAGCGCGCAATGAACAGCAAAGTTAAATCCTCATGAAACGAGTTGCGCGTCATGCCAATTCGTAAAACATCATGTAAATGTCAAGAAATAGTAGCCCGCAATGGACAACAATGTTTAAACACCATAAAACGAATCACGCGTCTTGCCGATTCTTAAGCCACCATGCCAATGTCAAGAAATGGTAGCACGCAATGAATAACAAAGTCAAACATTTATGAAACAAATCGCGAGTCTTGCCTATTTGTAAACTACCATATAAATGTCAAGAAATCGTAGCGCGCAAGTAATCTGTTACTCATTCAAGAATTAAATCAAGAATATGAAAATTCTCAATAACTGTGTCGGGACAGTCCAACCACCGTCTTACCGCCTGGAACAATGATCACCAATGAAGGATGAAGGGCAGAAGACTGGAAGATCCAAATAGGCCGCCGGGACAGGAGCTCAGGAAGAAGCTGCTGCTCTGCACCGGGACCTCTGAATAGTGAGCACTGGGAGTTGGGCTGGCTCTCCTTTATAGAGTCTTGGCCCAGCCCAGAACCAAGCCCAGGCATGTTGCAGGGAAAGTCTCTGGAAGGCCCTGGAAAGGGGCCACACCCTAACACACTCTGAAAACCTGCAGCAATACATTGCAAAGGAACAGTATTTGTAAGCATATTAAAAATAGGTTTTCAGGATTGAACTCTGCAATGCAAAAGGTTAAACCACAACATATCAGCACAATGCATAAATTACTTTGTTTTGAGAGTGCTGGGTATTTGCATTTTTGTCGCCAATAGAGCGCGTACTGCTCTGGTGTTGACACTAAGGTCATGTAGATTAATCTCAAAATCAAATGAAACACATACAGAAACAATACTGGCTGTCCAAAGCGGCGGAAGAAACGTAATCTAATCAAAAGTTGAACTACAACACATTCTAAGGTTATGGTGCAAATCAATAACAAAGTCAACTGCGTCAAAGTGATTACATACATTCGAATGCAGCAGAGAAATTCATCAAGCATTAATCCCTATTATCATAATTCCATTAGTGAGGATCCTTAACTAACACCAGATTAGCATCAGCATGTTGGGCATCATGCAAAACAATTTAGTAACACCAATTTGGAAAACTATCTAACTATGGCTCTATCAAAACAGTGCAGTTGGTACCTAGAAAGGAAAAGCAAATATGCATGATAATCAACAGTCTAATTCATTATACCTATCCTCCGTATGGATCAGCAAGCAGAGTCAATGTTTGTCCTCAAGACATCAGTTGATCAGCAAGGTGACAGGATTAAGCATCAAAGTTCAGGAAACGCAAAGTCTTTAAGGAGTAAAGTTAAGCATGTCTCTTGCCAAGATGCAAAATGGGCAAGAATGAGCTATGACATATGTAGAATGCTGCATTCTTCTCAGTGCAGTTTTGCTAAATTAAAACTACTAGAACTACTTCCCAAATCCCCATTGGTCAATTAATTGCATGTTCACACTTTGTCCAATAAATCTAAAATTCCAAATCTATGAATTTTACCATTACTCTGTTCACATGTTGTTGATTGGTTGTCCTGCAATGTCCTCATCATCTAGCATGTCAGGTAACAATATTGTTGCAGCTTTCACTGCAGTCAGCATCTCCATTGTTCTCCTGCTGAGAAAGTCAGTCTCACACACATTACACACAAAATAATACATTAGCAAGAACAGCATCTTCTAGTAGTCCATTCTCATGGGAAACAATTCTCAGCTACAAGCACATTTAAACAATGCAAAATGGAAAATCACAGTTTAACTCTCTATGACAGCCATTTATTAAATGTTAAGAAATACAGCTTTGACATGAGGCCTGGCAAGTAGGCCTTGACATTTGTTAAGTTAAGGCCTACAATTAATAAAGCTAAGACATAATGCATAACCTTTAATATGAGTTATTACTACATTAGTCGAACATATATTCAACATTTCACAATATTAAACTACTAATAAGTACACTTTGTGAACGTTGGCGGCCACTCATCGTAATCACATTTTCAAATGCATGCATTATTTTTCTATGTTGTTATTTTATACACAAACCCATTATTCAGAATACATGAACACTCATTAATCATTTTTATTAAAACACCTACGCTAGCAATTGATATGGTACAAAAGAGTGCAAGTGGAGGCAATCACATCCTCAAACTGAGACAAGTGGAGACAAGTAGGTAATTGGGTTATGAACAAGACAACAGTATAGACTGAATAAGGACAAAGAGCTTCATGTCCATTTGTAAATTCTAGTGAAGATATTCAGGATGAATATCAATGACTCTCCCTCAAAACAGAGGCTGAAGACAATTGATAAGATTTGTAGTCATGCTCCTTCGGTATCAAGACAGATTGATTGTTGCCCAATTACTAATTGAATAAGTTGCATGGATGAAATAATTGCAATAAGGATAGATCTCAACACAGCAGCGAGAATTAGCTTCCAATGAACTGTACTAGAAAAAATGATGTGGTGAAAGAACCTAATACACATTGTCAGCGTCACAGTGTGATGTCTGTTTCACATTTCTATAATTGATTTAAATGTAATGTTTGCCTTTGATTACTCAATTACAATTCCCTATATGATTATTACATAATTGAAGTAATTTCATGGACAAGCGACTGTGTTGAGAAATGAACAGTTCAATAATTAATATGTGTTTTTGTTAGCAACATGCTAAATAATTGTGAATTGATCATTGTATACTTTGAATTGCACTCTAAATTGAGAAATGCAATTCAGTAAATTGATAGAGAGTGGGGGTGGCAATATGGAAATTGTATTTTATATATTATGTGTGTATTATTTAATGGACTTCATTTAGTAAAATGCAGCATTAGGAACACGAGTGGGAGAGTACAAATAGCAATGGAAAACTGACTCTTATTAGCCAGGAAAAAGAATGAAAGATTGAAACTCGTTGGTGTCATGTTCCTCCTAGTTTAAATAAATAACTGTAGACCTAGACTTTCAGAGTAGGCGTCTTTTTAGATCAGATCTAAACATACAAGGGTTGGTAACCCAAACGCCAGCACCAACAAGTATACAAGTGTGTAATTCACTGAGTCACTGACAAAAACAAAGGTTAAAGGGACATTATAGTTAGGTGACAATGCCAGTCATAGTTTTATTTTTTAAACATGAAAAACCACTGAAAGGTGTCAGCTATAGCTCAGTAAGCTAACTATAACTTGCATGCACAGCCTTCGTCCTAGCTAGTGCTGTCATCGATCATGTAATTTGAGATGTCATGAGTGATGTCATCAATTATGTAATTGAATATGTCATGAGTGATGTAATACATGCGGTCATAAGTAGTGTATGGCAGAGGCGCAAGTTATAGTTAACTGACTGTACCATAACATTCTTTTAACCTTTGGTTTTTAAGTTTTTTTAATATAAAGTAATATTGTTTTTATATTCCTATCTAAAATGCCACTTTAACCTTTTTTCAGGTATTTTGTTAATGTAATATAAGATCTTATTGCAAGTAATACAGCCACAATTGTCTCCTTATTGAGAACCAAATACCTTTGTAGTATCTGACACTCTCACGATAATGAAGCAGAACAGCCCAAGGCCTACTCTGGATAGGTGGTGTGGGCTAGCAATCCTAATTCACTGGCATGCTACAATAATACTCAATAAATTATTGTCCACTCATTGCTCTTTCCTGCATAAAGGAAATGTACATTTATTACACACACATACTACTAAATACTACCCAATAAATAGATGGAAATACATTTGGTGAAGCCTTCAAATCACAATTGATCTCTAGTGGGTAATGGCCTGAATAAGAAGAACCCCTTAACCTATGCCAGATGGGATATTCACAATATAGGGTGTGTAGATAAAAGGCAAGTCTATTGGCTTTGTCAGGGAGTAACCACATCAACATACATAAAGCAGACATATCAGCTTTTTCATAGGTTCCCCACCTTAATAATCAGCCATGAAATCCTTTACAATTATAACCAATGAAATCAATATCCATAATACAATACATTGATTATTAACATTCACATTGCAATGTCCACTCATAGAAATTGTCACTGAAATATTTTAGATAAAGCACCCTCAATCAAAACAACTACAATTATGTTTTTGAGTCTTTCTTTAAATCTCTTTAGGCCACATAATGCAGCCATTGCACAAACCACAAAGGGTCCTTGCACTCCATCTAAGAGCATACTGCTCCATCTGAGTGTTTCATAAATTTGGGGTCATGCATTCACCGATAATCGGTGTTACCACCATCATGCCACAGAATGATCCCTCAGGCATTCTTGTTCATTTAACGCCTGACAAGACTGCAGATTTTGTTATAGGCTCTGACCACTTGGCTCTTGATCAGATGTTACATAACCATATGTAAAATACTATTTCAGTCTTATTTAGTCCCATAGCCCAGCAACTTAATACCTTTTTAGCAGGACTTCTAGAAACCTACTGCTCAGTTGCCTTCTGGGACTCCAGACTCTGTTCCCCAGAGTAGTAAAATTCCCCAGGCAAAATTAGATGCCTTGGAGAATTTAAAGAAGGCATGCTTGAAAGCACTGGCCCAGGACTTGACAGACATTTTATTCTATCTGGCATTTCTCTGGTGGACTGGAACTCTTGGAGGCAGATTTTGAAATCCCAGGGCCTCTTAGGGTGCCTCTGTCGCTATTCCCAGCTCCCCAATCGTTATTGCAGCAGGCATATGGAGGCTTTAAAAGAAAGAGAGATGGAGGGAATGAGAACGCAGAGGGGAAAAATGAGTGAGGGAGAATGGATGGAAAGAGAAAAGAGAGGAAGAGAGCAGGGCTGTTTAGAGCATTTTTGTCAGGGCTGCTTTTGGTTCCCCATTTCTGGCCATGTACTGGCCAATATTCCAGGGGAGGGGTCGCAAAATACACAGTGGAGAGTATAGTCACCAAAGCACCCACCCAGCGTACCTGTCAACATCAGGGCAGTGCGCGCTCTACGGGCGACTAAAATGCAAAAACCCAGCCTTTATGCAAGAGCATAATTCATGCATTGTGTTTATATGTAGTATATTTACCTTTTGCATTGCAGACTTTAACCTTGAAAAACACTATTAATGATGTTTGCAATAACTGTTCTTTTGCAAGGTATTGCTGCAGACTTAGGGGGTTATTCTAACTTTGGAGGAGTGTTAATCCGTCCCAAAAGTGACGGTAAAGTGACGGATATACCACCAGCCGTATTACGAGTTCCATAGGATATAATGGACTCGTAATACGGCTGGTGGTAAATCCGTCACTTTTCCGTCACTTTTGGGACGGATTAACACCTCCTCCAAAGTTAGAATAACCCCCTTACTGTGTGTGTTAGGGTGTGGTCCCTTTCTAGGGCCTTCCAGAAGCTTTCTCTGCAGCATGACTGGGTGTGGTTGTGGACTGGGCCAGACTCTATATAAGGGAGCCAGCCCAGCTCCACGTGCTCACTATTCAGAGGTGCCGGTGCAGAGCAGCAGCAACTTCCTGAGCTCCTGTTCCGGAGGCCTATTTTGACGTTCCAGGCCTTGCCCTTCATTGTATTGGTGATCCTTGAACAGGGCGGTAAGACGGAGGTCGGGCTGGGCCCCCGATCCCGTTTTCAAAGGCATTCGAGTTTTTGGGCCTAGCTTTCATGTTGAAAGATTTTCATTGTGTGTGTGTGAATGTGCTCGTGTTTTTTGGCATTTACATATTGGTATTCGAATCGGCAAGACGCGCGATTCATTCCTGGCATTAAACTCTTGATATTCATTGTGCGCTACCATTTCTAGGCATTTGCATGGTGGCATTCGAATCGGCAAGACACGCAATTCATTCCTTGCATTTAACTCTTGATATTCATTGCGCGCTACCATTTCTTGGCATTTGCATGGTGGCATTCGAATCGGCAAGACGCGCAATTCCTTCCTGGCATTAAACTCTTGTTATTCAGTGTGCGCTACCATTTCGTGGCATTTGCATGGTGGCATTCGAATCGGCAAGACGTGCGATTCATTCCTTGCATTTAAACTCTTGTTATTCAGTGTGCGCTACCATTTCTTGCCATTTGCATGGTGGCATTCGGATCGGCAAGGCGCGTGATTCATTCCTTGCATGTAACTCTTGATATTCAGTGTGCGCTACCATTTCTCGGCATTTGCATGGTGGCATTCGAATCGGCAAGACGCGCAATTCATTCCTTGCATTTAACTCTTGATATTCATTGCGCGCTACCATTTCTTGGCATTTGCATGGTGGCATTCGAATCGGCAAGACGCGCAATTCCTTCCTGGCATTAAACGCTTGTTATTCAGTGTATGCTACCATTTCTTGAAATTTGCATGGTGGCATTCGAATCGGCAAGACGCGCGATTCATTTCTTGCATGTAAACTCTTGTTATTCAGTGTGCGCTACCATTTCTTGCCATTTGCATGGTGGCATTCGGATCGGCAAGGTGCGTGATTCATTCCTTGCATTTAACTCTTGATATTCAGTGTGCGCTACCATTTCTTGGCATTTGCATGGTGGCATTCGAATCGGCAAGACACGCAATTCATTCCTTGCATTTAACTCTTGATATTCAGTGTGCGCTACCATTTCTAGGCATTTGCATAGTGGCATTCGAATCGTCAAGACGCGCAATTCATTCCTTGCATTTAACTCTTGATACTCATTGTGCGTGACCATTTCTTGGCATTTGCATGGTGACATTCGAATCGGCTAGACGCGTGATTCATTCCCGCATTTAAACCTGGATGTTCAGATCGCTTACAGAGTGCGCGATCATTTCATCGCATTTGCGTATACTTGTTGGAATCAGCAGTGTGCGCAATTCATTTCCCGCATTTAAACCTAGGTGTTCAGATCGCTTACAGTGTGCGTGATCATTTCATGGCAATTAAAACTTTGATGTGTAGTGTTTCCTGAAGTGCACACAATTATCAAGGGCTTTTTGACTTTTCTGCAATGGTGTTAAATTCAAGATGTTACATTCTATGTGCATGTTAAGTCCTTAGTACAATTCCTATTGTTTTCCAGGGAATGTTCAGATTGCCTTTTGTCCTCATGTAAAGAGACAATGGGGGTGATTCTAAGCTTGGCGGGCGGCGGTAGCCGCCCGCCAAGCGGGAACCGCCAGAAGACCGTACCGCGGTCAAAAGACCGCGGCGGTCATTCTGGGTTTCCCACTGGGCTGGCGGGCGACCGCCGAAAGTCCGCCCGCCAGCCCAGCGGGAAACACCCTTCCCACAAGGACGCCGGCTCAGAATGGAGCCGGCGGAGTGGGAAGGAGCGACGGGTGCAGTTGCACCCGTCGCGAATTTCAGTGTCTGCAAAGCAGACACTGAAATTCTTTGTGGGGCCCTCTTATGGGGGCCCCTGCAGTGCCCATGCCATGTCAGAATCCCCATGGCGGCGCAGCAAGCTTCGCCGCCATGGCGGATTCCCATGGGCAGCGGAAAGTCGGCGGTACACCGCCGGCTTTCCGCTTCTGGCCGCGGCTGTACCGCCGCGGTCAGAATGCCCGGCGGTGCACCGCCAGCCTGTTGGCGGTGCTACCGCTAACCTCCGCCCTGGCGGTATTTACCGCCAGGGTCAGAATGACCCCCAATGTTTGTTCTGAAACTTAATTCTAGAGGGTTCTTCTATTCCTAGACAGTATGTGACATTTCATGAAAAGTTGATATGAAACATTGTATTCATCATTCTTGATTCCTTCCCAGGAACCCTGACTTTTTGAGGTCTAGTTATAGTCCTTTCTTAAGTTATCCATGGTTACAGTATGACAATGCTTAGAATCATAATCTAGTAAAAATCAATGTGATAATATCTTGATATTGTGTTGTTTAACCTTTTGATTCCTACAGGTCTCCTTCCCAGCTGTTCCCTCCCTAATCCCCTTTTCCCCTGCTTGGACTCTCTCAGACTCTGTGATATTTCTATCAGAGTTTTGGAGCTGTCTAGTGGTGGACATGTTGGGAACGTAGGCAGTCCCCGAGGATCTGGTCTCCCTGACACGTACCCACACCTCTGATCTCAGGACACGTCAATCAGCAGTGTGCCCACCTGTACAGGGACCCCAGGCCACACCTCGCCCAAAAGACAATTAGTGACCTGGGGGCAGTGGGCACACCGTTCAGGGGACAGAGGCACAGGCCGACAGGGACACTGGGAGGACTGCTGTGCGCCAGGGGGAGGACAGGACCAGGGAACCGACTCTCCAGGGTGCCCTCTCCGAGATCCTGGGAGCCTACCAACATTCCCAGGACACGATGGGCCAGATCCTTGACAACGTGCAGGAGAACAGGCAGCTGCAGCAGGGACAGTATTAGGGGATCAGGGAGGACTTGCATGCCATTAACACCACCCTTATCTCCATTGCAGGGCTGCTGGCAGACATGGCCAACATCATGAGGGAGGCAACAGCACACCAGCGGGGCCCTACCACTAGCCAGTCCATTGACAAGCCCTCCACCTCTGCTGCCACTAATAGGCAGGAGGCCCTGCCACAGGACCGAAAGGCCACCAGCACCCCTCCCCCTGCAGAAGGTGAACCACCACGCAAACGTTCCCTGCGACCCAGACAGAAGCCAGAGACACTTGCCAAGACCACCACCAGGAAATGAGACTCTCCTGATTGTCCCCCTTGTGTCCCACTCAGTCCCCTTGTCCACCTTCAACTGCCGTTGCTCCCCTTTCTATGGCCACTTGGATACTTCACCTGTGTTACAAACAGACTGGAACAATACTCTGGACTTTCCTCCATCCTCACCCCATTCCATTGCACCTTCCCCTAAATTTGTTAGCACTACAATAAACACCCTTGAACACAACTCAACTACTTGTATGTCATGTGTTGAAAATGTGTATTTATGGAAACAGTTACATCCATTGCAAATGAACTGTACATTGCGAGGGCATAGTGATAATGACCTGTAGCTGGCTGTAGTCAGCACATCAGTACACAGTTGTCATAGCACCAACATCTATGAAATGACAAACCATAGGTGACAGTAAGTAGAGGTAAAAGGAAGTTAATGCCATCATGCCACAGCCACACAGAATACACCAATAGTCATAGAAATTTACAGTTGCACCGTCTCAACTGTGTGTCATTGGAAGTACTGAATGATAACTGATGTTCTGCTGTCCTCATCCTCATCCTCAGCCTCTTTATCCTCACTGTCATCAGAGTCTACTGCTGCCACAGAGGCATCTCCTGTCTCCTCCTCCTGCAGAAAGGGTACATGGAGTCTGAGGGCCAGGTTGTGCAACAAGCAGCATGTCACTACTATCTGCAGACCTTCTCGGTGAGTAGTACAGGGATCCAACTGTCAAATGGAGGCACCTGAACCAGGCCTTCAGGAGGCCGAAGGTCCTCTCGATACTCCGTCAGGTTCGCCCATGTGTCTCATTATAATGTTCTTCAGCCTTTGTCCTGGTACTCCTCACAGGGGTCAGCAGCCACAATAGGTTTGCGTAGCCAGAGTCATTTGCAGGTATTGAGGGACAATATTTAGCCACACACAATCCTATGGTTCAACAGCAGAGGCATACACTAACATACAGTGGGTGGGGACCAAGGCTCACCTATTAGCCACACCCTGTGCCTCTGTAGTTGGGCCATCACATTTGGGATGCTGCTATTCCTCAGGACAACAACATCATGCACCGACTCAGGATACTTAGCATTGATGTGGGAGATGTACTGGTCCACCAGGCACACCATCTGCACATTCAGTGAGTGGAAACTCTTCTGATTCCTGAACACCTGTTCATTCTGGCAGGGGGGACAAACGCAATATGTGTTCCTTCAATTGCCCCAATTATATTGGGGATATGTACCATTGCATAGAATCCTGACCTCACAGTGGCCAAATCTTCCACCTGGGGGAAAGCAATGTAGCTGCACATGTGCTTCATCAGGGCAGACAACACTCTAGCAAGCACCATTGAGAACATTGGCTGTGACATTCCTGCTGCCAAGCTCACTGTCACTTGGAAAGAACCTGTCACCAGGAAATGAAGCACTGATAGCACTTGTACAAGAGCGGGGATCGCAGTGAGATGATGGATAGAAGAGATCAGTTCTGGCTCCAACTGGGCACACAGCTCTGTGATTGTGGCCCTGTCCAGTATATAGGTGAGTATAATGTGCCTGTCCTCCAGTGTAACTAAGTCCACCAGGGGTCTGTACAATGGGGTATGTCTCTACCTCCTATTCATCCACAGCTGTATGTATCTATGGGACACAAGAGTGAGTAGGCTATCACAATTGGAACAAAATAACCACAACAGCAGTCCACAAGGTGCACTTATGTAATGGGACAGTGTTAATGGCGAAGTATGTGCCAATCTGATCTGTGACGTAGTAATTGTCAATATGCCTTCCCCCCCCCGAAATGGCAACCGCCTGTCCTGTATGTAGGAACAGGTGGAAGTGAGGTAACTCCTCCGACTTTGGGCGTTGTGGTGGAAGGAGGTCTTGCACCGACATGAAATTCCTCATTGGATAATATGGGGCTCTATGGAGTACAGTGGCCAGTGGGGATCTACGCAGGCGGTAACGGTGTACACCGCCGCGGACGTGACTGCCATTTTATATCTCAAACCTCACTTGTTTCCTGACCTTCAACAGAAGAACACCTACACTGCGTGTGCTGCTGTGACCTGTGTCTGGAACCTACCATGGCCCATGTGACCGGGGAAGGGGCCCCGGCCTTTACTTCAGAGGAGTTGGAACGACTGGTGGGTGGGGATCTACCCCAGTACGAACAGTTGTATGGGCCTCCAGACCAACAGGTGAGTACAATTTGTCCACGATGCATGTGGCAAGGATGCATGGAGATGTGTGTGCAAGCATGGTGTACGGGGGGGAATGTCTTGTGGTGGTGTACATGTTGTGTGCTGGGCTATGTGTGTGCCAATGGTGAAGGAAAGGGGTATGGTGGGCCATTTGTGTGACAGGCTGGACTGTTTGTTTAATGGTGTTCTCCTGTCTGTATTGCCTCTGCAGGTCAGCGCCCATCAAAATAAGGGAATATGGCATGCCATCGCCAAGGACATGTGGTCCCTAGGTGTCTATGGCAGTTGGAGCACCCACTGTCGGAAACAGTGGGAGAACCTGACTCGCTGGGCATGGAAGACCGTGGAGGCCCGCTGGGGATGGCCTCCAAATGAAGAAGGGGTGCCCATCAGACCTGGACCCCCCTGATGGCCCGCATACTGGTGGTGGGCTACCCTGAGCTGGATGGGCGCTTGAGGGAATCACAGCAGCCACAAGGGGGTGAGTAAAGTGGGTATCAATACATACTTTGGCTGGTGGGGTGGTATCCAGGTGGTGGATGTGTGTTAGTGGGTGCCCCTAAGGCCAGGCCAGACATTGCAGCGTGGGTCAACTGAAGGGTAATGGGTGTATGGCAAATAAAAGTAATCTAGCTTGTTAGCAGTCCATTTCAGCCAGACCATCGTGGGTCCCAGGAGTGCTGCAGTTAGAGGTGTGTGGTCCTCATCTTGCCTTAGTGACTAGCCATATCACTGGTAGTGCAGTGCATAGTGCTTAAGCCTTTTCCCTGTGTGTGATGGTGATGTGTATGCCAACTGTGGTGTTGGTGCAGTCATTCACCCAGTGTATCCTTTGTGTCTCTCTCACCCTTTCTTGTTTTGTCATCCTGTCCTTGTGTGCATTAGCATCATCTGGCTGATGAGAGAAGTAACCAGCGACAGAGGGAGCTGCATCCCACAGGACCCAGGAGACAGAGTCCACCAACGCAGAGGGAACCAGTGAGACGGAGGGTGAGGGGAACACCACGGCGGAGACAGAAGGTGACAACACAGACTCAGATACGTCCTCTGATGGGAGCTCCCTGGTGGTGGCGGACACCTCTGTGACCACCCCAGCTGCATGTACAGCCGCCACCCTCGTACCAGCACCGCCCTCCCAGCAGCCCCTCAGCAAGTTGCCCATGCCCGCTCACCCAGGAGGGTGAGCATCTCCTTCGCCCCAGGCACCTCAGGCCCTGCCCCAGTAAGCCCTGCTGCCCTGAGTGAGGAGGCTATTGACCTCCTGAAATCCATCTCTGTAGGGCAGTCAACCATTGTGAATGCCATCCAGGGGCTGACATCCCAGATGCAGCAATGCAATGCATTCCTGGAGGGCATTCTCAGTGTATTGGCGGCCCAACAGAGATCGATTCACGCTCTGGGCTCCTCTCTGATGGGAGCCATTGTCCCTGTTTCTACCGTCCAACTTCCACTTCCCAGTCCCATTCTTCTTAACCCCAACCCATCCCAGGCACACATACAGATGAGCATGCACACAAGACAACACCCAAGAGTGGCACAGGCAAACACAAGCACCACACTTCATCCCACAAGCACTCACGCAAACACCATTCAGTTGCAGACTGCCTCCACTGTCTCCCCCTCCTCTTCCTCCGCCACCTCTCTCCCAGTCACATCCACACTCACATCTGCATGCACTATATCAACATCCACTACCAGCATCACCACACCAAGCAGAACACACACCTCACTGGCAGACACCTCCACAACAGCCATGCACGCATCCCCTCTGTCCTCTCCCACTCTGTCTGTCTGTCCCCTCCTAAAGGACACAAAAGCAAGCACTCACACACCCAACAGCTATCCACCTCACATCAGCATACAGGCCATGCACTTGCACCCACATCCAACAGGCATACACCTCCAACAACCAATCCCTCAACCTCCACTTCCATTACTCCTCCCTCCTCCCGCCCCAACACCCCTACAAAGCTTTTCCTTTCCCAACTTGACCTCTTACCTGCCCCTTCCCAGCTTCCTGCCCATATGAGCAGGGTACTAAGGACACAGCCCAGCACCTCAGCCAAACAGTCCACGGGGACAGTGGTAGGAACACCTACTCGTGGTGGTAAGGATACCACACCTCCATTGAAGAAGGGGAAGGAGCCTGCACCACAAGGCAAGAAGGGGAAGGAGCCTGCACCACCAGGCAAGAACAGGAAGGAGCCTGCACCTCCATCCCAGAGGGGGAAGAGCCCATCCACCCCTGCCAGGAAGGGTAAGGAATCCACGCCCCATGTACTGAAAGAGACAAAGCCCTCTACTCCAGCGGAGGCTGTCAGGGTGACAACTCCACCATCACCAGCTGTCACAGGGCCCCCACCGCCAGCTCATGATCTGCAGCCATCAGGAAGTGCAAAGGCTGCCGAGGAGGCTTCTCCATCCACCACCACACTGCAGCCATCAGCAAGTGCAGAGGGGGCCCAAGAGGCTCCTACATCCACCACCACACTGCAGTCATCAGTAAGTGCAGAGGCGGCCCAGGAGGCTCCTACATCCACCACCACACTGCAGCCATCAGAAAGTGCAGAGGCGGCCCAGGAGACACCTCTACCTGCTAACACACTGCAGCCGTCACCGCCAGCGGACGCCATGTAGGCCACACTCCATGGGCTGCTGTACGAGTTTCCCCCTCCAGAACCAGTGGGAAAGACACCCACCTGAGAGACTGTGGCATTGCACTCCCCAGGACCGAGCAATGGGCAAGTTGCCCCCTCCAGTACCAGTGGGAAAGACACCCACCTGAGAGACTGTGGCCTTGCACCCCTCAGGGCAGAGCAATCGGCAATTTGCCCTCTCCAGAACCAGTGGGGAGGTCACCCACCTGACAGATTGTGGCCTTGCACTCCCCAGGGCAGAGCAATGGGCAAGTTGCCCCCTCCAGAACCAGTGGGGAAGTCACCCACCTGAAAGACTGCGACCTTGCACTCCCCAGGACAGCGTAATGGGCAAGGAGCCCCTTCCAGAACCAGTGAGCTTATTCCCGCATCCGGCAGAGGTGACCACCCTCCACCCTCTGCTGTGCCCGCCCATTTACAAACTGATGCCCCTGCAGAGTACTATCCGGATGTGGTCAGGATTCGAGTTGGGCCTTAGCCTGTGCATTGGACTGGGAAGTGTCCCTTTGTGTACATGTGTACATATCTCTTTCATTGACAAATCAAATTAGTTATTTAGATATTGAGCTGATTACAATAATTTTCATCCATTCCTGTTGTCCTTGCATTATTCTGCCATTTTTCAGAGGCAAATTGTTTTTCGTGTGCAGCTGGACATGTGTGTAGTGTGTGTGTGTCTGGTGTGTGTCGTGTGTGTGTGTGTCACTCTCGTTTTCCTCCCTCCCTCCCTTGTGTGCTAAATGGCTGTACTCACCATCATCGTCTTCGTCTGCATTGGTGTTCCAGGTGGAGCATTAGGTAGAGGATCATCGGAAAGACATGGCAGCGTTGTTTTTCCCTGTGTCTCTGATGGTGAGTCCTTTCCCTTCTGTATTCTGTTTCAGCCAGGCTTTTGATGGTGTTGATACTGCCCTGGAAAAGGTGGCTGAATGATGTGTCTTAATATGATGGGCGGTACTTTGTCTTCTGCCTGGCTGTTGGCAGCTACCGCCGTGGTGAGTGTTGTTTCCGCCCTGGCGATTGGTGTGGTACATTGGCTGTCTATGAGATTTATCACCGCCATGGTCATAATTTGGTGGTACTTAACGCCAGCCTGTTGGCGGTATTACTGCCACTTTCTCATTAATGGCCAGGGTCATAATAAGGGCCTTAATCTCTCTGTGCCTACAATTCAGTGCCTTGAGACCCTCAGTGGTGATTTTCCGCCCTTTACAAATCCTGGGTTTATCTTTATTCCATTCTTTTAAGAATAGATATAACGCTATGTGGTCTAGCGATCAATAAAGCAGGTTCTTCAGCATGTGGACTTTTATTTGGCAACTATGTCATAAAGGAGGTAGCACGTGTTGTAAATATCTTCAATTTTTTAGACAAGACCCAATCTGCATTAAAAAAGGTATTCATATCCTATGTTTTTCTCCACTGGCCACTTCTCCTACCAGACTCCCTCCTTTTAGGAGAAATCCTCAATGGCAATCTTCCTGGAATGACAAACAAAGGTGATTCCCCTTCTTTCCATTAACAGCCAAAAGCTTTAGTGGCTCTTTCCAATTCAGATGTTTCTGTGGGGCATCATCAAACTCTTACTTTTAATGTAGGGCATCTCTCTTCTTTTCCTACCGAATTGGGGGGGGGACCACTTTGTTCACAGTTGGAAACAAATCACACAGGATGTGTGAATTCTAATAGTCCTAGGTTTCCATCTAGGATATTATGTATCCTGCAATAAGTCCTTTTCACCCAGTCAGAATCAGGTTTTAACTCACAAACAGCATTTCATAGATAAATATATTTTTACACTGCTCCAAAAACAAGCTCTCTCTCCTTGCCCTTCCCATCCTAGGGATTTCCTGAGCAATGTCTTCCTTGTAGACATAAAAGACTAAGAGTTTCTCCAAATTATCAATCTCAAGGAACTAAGGGAATAGCCTTTTCTGCTACACCAGTGGATACAAATTTTTAGCTCTGCCTTTCGGACTCTCCTGAGCTCCTTGGTGCTTTACCTGGTAGCTCAAGCCAGTAACAGCATTTTCAAGAGCTAGAAGTATTTGCCTTAATATTTAGTTGAACGATATTCTAATCATGCTGCCAGACTTCCTTCTACTCAAACAAACATTTGAATATGACAATTTTACTTTTGGAGGCCTTACGTTTTGTGATCAATCACCTCAGGTCAGATCTGAACAGGTCAAGAGAAATAACCATCCTGTGGTATGCCACAGGATCCATCTCTGTTACCCTAGCTCTATTCCTTTAAAAGATCTGTGCCATTGAAAAAGAAATTCCCAAGGTCTTAAAGAAGGAAACTGTCAAACTTTGCTGGCTTGCCAGAATAGTAGGATGTTTAGCATCATCCATACAGCCAATCTTCCAGGGTCCACCGCACTACTGAAACCTTCTGAGACCCAAGAGTTATCACTTGAGGAAAGACCTATCTTACTCAGAGAAGATTCACTTGATGACAGAAGTTCACCAGGTACTACAGTGGTGGCTTGATCTCATGGAAGTATGGAATGGGGTGACCAATGTTGTCCTCATCAAACGTAAGAACAATAATCACCTGCCCTATAGATTTACAGGTTGTGCTAGTCCAGACTTCAATACTTTTCAATACGTATGTGTTGGGCTTAATTTTCAATAGAAATATGCACAATACATTTCATTTCCTTTTTTATTTATTTGATCATATCACAAAGTTACACAGGCTGATTTCTCTATCCTGAGTGTGGGAAGTTGGCTCTGTGTATACTATCTCAAAGTGAGAGATAGTGTGTGCAGAGTCCAAGGGTTCCCCTTAGAGGTTGATAGTGGCAAAATTAGATAATTCTAATGCTCTATTTTGTGGTAGTGTGGTCGAGCAGTAGGCTTATCAGAGGTTAGTGTTAAGCATTTGTTGTACACACACAGGCAATAAATGAGGAACACACACTCAGGGGGTCATTCTGACCCTGGCGGGCGGCGGGCACCGCCCGCCGGGCGGAAACCTCCAAAAGACCGCACTGCAGTCAAATGACCGCGGGGGTCATTACAGCTTTCCCGCTGGGCCGGCGGGCGATCTCCAAAAGATCGCCCGCCGGCCCAGTGGGAAAGCCCCTGCAAAGAGGAAGCCGGCTCCGAATGGAGCCGGCGGATTTGCAGGGGTGCGCCGCCATGGAGGATTCTCTGGGCCAGGGGAAAACCGGCGGGAAACCGCCGGTTCCCCTTTTCTGACCGCGGCTTTACCGCCGCGGTCAGAATGGCCCGGGAAGCACCGCCAGCCTGTTGGCGGTGCTTCCTCTGCCCTCCACCCTGGCTGTTTGAAACCGCCAGGGTCGGAATGAGGGCCTCAAAGACTTAATTTCAGGCCAATAGTTGTTATATAGAAAAAAAAAATGTCTTAATTTATTTTAGAACCACAAGACTCACGATTTAAGGTAAGTACATAAAATGCAAGGGCCTTCACATAGGTAAGTATGGAACTTTGAATTAAAGCAGTAGTACACACAGTATATGTTAAAATGGCAATAAGCTCTTTTAAAAGTGGACACTGCAAAAATCAACAGTTCCTGGGGAGGTAAGTTTTGTTAAGTTTTTCAGGTAAGTAAAGCACTTACACACTCAGGGGGTCATTACGACCCTGGCGGTCAGAGACCGCCAGGGGTAATGTAGCGTCCGTACCGCCAACAGGCTGGCGGTACGGAGGCCCTTATTACGACCGCAGCGGTAGCGCCACGGTCGCACCGCTGCCCTGGGGATTAAGACACCCCTACCAGCAGCCTGTTTCTGGCGGTTTGCACCGCCAGGAAGAGGCTGGCGGTAAGGGGTGTCCTGGGGCCTACCAGGGTGTCCTACCAGGGCCCCGGCCAGCTTTTCACTGTCTGCTAAAGTGCGACGGGTGCTACTGCACCCGTCGCACTGCCGCAACACCGCCGGCTCCATTAGGAGACGGCTCCTATGTTGCTGCCTCATCCCCGCCGGCCCAGCGGGAATGTCGTACTGGGGGCCGCGGGAGTGCGGCCGCATTGGCGGCCGCACAGCGGTTACCGCTTGCCGCCGCCCGCCAATGTCGTAATGACCCCCTCAGTTTCCTGGGCATAGGCAGCCCACCGTTGGGGGTTCAAGGCAATCCCAAAGTCACTGCACCAGCAAAACAGGGCTGGTCAGGTGCAGAGGTCAAAGGAGGGCCCAAAACACATAGGCGCCTATGGAGAACAGGGGTGCTGCGGTTCAGGTCTGCTGGCAGGTAAGTACCGACATCCTCAGGGAGGAGACCAGGGGGGTTTTGTAGAGCACTGGACGGACACAAATAGGCACACAAAACACACCCTCAGTGGCACAGGGGCGGCTGGGTGCAGTGTGCAAAGTAGGCATAGGGTTTGCCATAGGAAGCAATGGAGGGACCCAGGGGTCACTTAGGTGATGCAGGCAGGGCACAGGGGGGCTTCTCGGGCCAGCCACCGACTGGGGTGGGAAGAGGGCTGCTTGCTGGTCACTCCTGCACTGGAGGTTGGTTCCTCTCGGTCCTGGGGGCTGCGGGTGCAGTGCTTGGTCTAGGCGTCGGGTTCCTTGTTACCAGGCAGTCGCGGTTGGGGGATCCTCTGGATCCTGTCTGCAGGCATCACTGTGGCGGTGCAGGGGGAGTCAACTCAGGTTACTCATGTCGTCACAGTCGCCTGGGAGTCCTCTCTGCTGTGTTTGTTCTCTGGAGCTTGAGCCGGGGGTGTCGGGTGCAGAGTGAGAAGTCTCACGCTTCCGGCGGGAAGGGAGAGTTCTTTCAAAGTTGTTTCAAAGTTGCAAAAATGTTGCAGTTGGTGAACAGTGCCACTGTTCTTGGGAGTTTCTTGGTCCTTCGGGTTCAGGGCAGTCCTATGAGTCCTCAGAGGTCGCTGGTCCCTGTCGGATGCGTCACTGTGCAGGTTCTTTGAGTCTGGAGACAGGCCGGTAGGGCTGGGGCCAAGTCAGTTGTCGTCTCTGTCGTCTCTGCGGGGCTTTCAGGTCAGCGTCTGGCTGGGTTTAGTTGACAGCTCCCTTGTGCAATAAATCAGACACACCACAAACACAGGATACTCAGCCTCACTTGCATACATCTGCATTTTGAATGGGTCTTCCTGGGCTGGGAGGGTGGAGGGCCTGACGCTTGCATGTCAAAGGACAGTAGCCTGCCCTCACACAAAGGACTGCCACACCCCCTACTGGGACCCTGGCAGACAGGATTGAACTGAAAGGGGACCTTGTGAACTTCTAAGCCACTCTTTGAAGTCTCCCCCACTTCAAAGGCACATTTGGGTAGTTAAACAGGGCCTCTGCCCCTACCAACTCAGACACTTTCTGGAGAAGAAACCTGAACCAGAACCTGTATCCTGCCAAGAAGAACTGCCTGGCTGCCCAAAGAACTCACCTGTCTACTTTCTGTGAAGGACTGCTGCCTTGCTGATGCCCTGCTGTCTTGCTGCTCTCAGGCTGTGGTGAAGAAGTGCTCTCCAAGGGCTTGGATAGAGCTTGCCTCCTGTTCCCTGAAGTCTCAGGACCAAAAAGAGTTCATCTCTACAAGAAGGACTCCTTGTGCTGCAAAATTCGACACACAGACTGTTGAAACAACACACAGCCTGCACCGCGGTGAACAATTCACAGCATGACGAACCGTAACGACGCAGCCCGACTTTGCATCGAGAAGAACGATGCAGTGCCTGCGTAGCGACTGGAAATTCAACGCACTGACGAGCCGAAACGACGCAGCCCGATTTCCAGAGAGGAATCGACGCAGCGCCTGCCATGCGGTAGAAAGTTCGACACAAAGCCCACCGAATCGACGCAGCTCCTGTGACTTCATCCGGCCAGTGCAGCAAATCCATGCATTGTCCCTTGGGCGTCCAAAAACCCTGCAACCCGAAGAGGATCCTTGATCGAGCGGTGGAAATCGACGCACAGCTGTCCCTGCGGAGAAACTAAACGACGCATCACCGTGTGTGACCCGAGAAATCGACGCACACCCCCTTTGTTTCCACACGTTTTTTTGTGGAGATTTTGCACACAAACCCGGTACTTTGTGCTTGAAAGAGACTTTGATTGACTTAGGACACTTTGGGCCTGATTCTAACTTTGGAGGACGGTGTTAAACCGTCCCAAAAGTGGCGGATATACCACCTACCGTATTACGAGTTCCATAGGATATAATGGACTCGTAATACGGTAGGTGGTATATCCGCCACTTTTGGGACGGTTTAACACCGTCCTCCAAAGTTAGAATCAGGCCCTTTATGTCACTTTTACAGTGATATCTCAACATACACTTATTGCATTTTAATTGTTTTGATCTACATTTATCTAGATAAATATTATATATTTTTCTAAACACTGTGTGGTGTATTTGTGTTGGGCTCTATGGTGTTATTGTGTGATTTATTGCACAAATACCTTACACATTGCCTTCTAGGTTAAGCCTGACTACTCAGTGCCAAGCTACCAGAGGGTGGGCCCAGGATGATTTGGATTGTGTGTGACTTACCCTGACTAGAGTGAGGGTCCTTGCTTGGACAGGGGGTAACCTGACTGCCAACCAAAGACCCAATTTCTAACATTGGTGATCAGCGGTGAGGATAGGACTTGTATTTGTGCAGTGACATACAGTAGCCAAGTATTTCACTACCTACCCACAGTTGAGGGTCACCTTGATTTTTATCTCTTTTTGCAAATTAGTTTTTCCTGACAATTTTCAAAAACAAAATCCTCACTCAACATGTCTCTGACTGGGTTGCAAATAGGAGACTTTGACCTAGTCCTGTTGCATACATATACGGTCAAACAACTAAGAGGGTTCTGCAGGGCAATGAGGGTATCCACCCAAGGGGCCTCCAAAAAGGAGGACTTTCAAGTGGCACTGAGGGCCTGGGCAGAAGCCCATTTAGAAGAGGATGATGAGGAAGAGAAGCCAGAAAATGGCCCCTCAGAGGATTTGTTGCTATCTGGGGATGATGTTACCACTGCAATTATGCCCCCTTCCAGACCAGGGAGCAGTGTCTCTGTGCAAAGCCTGACCGCAGAGGAAAGGAGAGAGGAAAGGGAGTTCCAATTGCAAATGGCAAAACTGAAAATTGAGGCTCAACAGGAGGAGAGAAGGGCAGAGAGAGAAGCCAAACAAGCTGAGGCTGAAAGAGCAGCCAAACAGATTGAAGCTGAAAGAGCAGCCAAACAGATTCAAGCGGAAGCTGAAAGGGCAGCCAAACAAGCTGAAGCTGAAAGAGCAGCCAAACAGGTGGAAGCTGAAAGAGCTTTGGCTGAAAAGAAACTATTATTGGCTCATGAACTGAGTCTCAAGGAGCTGGAGATAAAGGCGAGACAGTCGGAATCCAGCAATAATGGTGGCAGCATACAGACAGGACCTGCTGGAGAAAAGAAGGTTTGTATACCCAAAAATGTGGTGCCCAGTTTTGTGGTGGGAGATGACATAGATAAATGGTTAGCTGCTTATGAAGTTGCACTAAGGGCTCATGAGGTTCCTGAACGACAATGGGGGTAGCTATGTGGGGTTATGTGCCGCCATTGGGGAGGGACACACTTCTCACATTGGATCAACCTGATCAAAACACATACCCACTTCAGAAAGCCACTTTACTTGCCAAGTTTGGGCTGACCCCTGAGGGATACCATCAGAGGTTCAGGGACAGCACCAAACAAACCACACAAACATGGGTAGATTTCTTTGACTTTTCCAGTAAGGCACTGAATGGATGGGTGCGGGGCAACAAAGTGGATAATTATAAAGGGCTATATGACTTGATTCTGAGAGAGCATATACTCAATGTTACCTATACAGAGTTGCACCAGCACTTGGTAGATAGTAAGCTGACTGATCCCAGGAAGCTTGCTGAGGAGGCGGACCTCTGGGTTAGCACCAGAGTGTCCAAAAAGGTACCTGGGGGGGACTCCCACAAAGGTGGTCAGGGTTCCCAACAGAAGAAAGAGGGGGGAGATAAACTTACACATAAGGAACACTCAAAAGGCCCCCAAAAGAATTCCCAGGGAGGGGTGGCAACCATTCCTTTTCCAGATTTGGGAAAAAGCCAGGGACATATGATAGGTCAGGGAAATCCAACCCCAAATGTATGGAGTGTTACCAGTATGGTCACTATAAAGGTGACTCCCAGTGCTCCAAAAGGACACCGTCCACTACCGGACAGACGCCTGGGTTGACTAGTGTAGCGCTTGTGGGGGAGATGGACCCAGATAGCTTTGGGGAGCAGGGAGAGATTTCCCTAGTGTCCCTGGGAGAAAGAGAGATCCTGCCCAAAGCCCACATGCCCCAAAATACTTCCAAGTACAGGCAGTGGGTCACCATTAATGGGCAGAAGGTGGAGGCTCTGCGTGACACAGGAGCCAGTATGACTACTATCCAGAGTCAGCTGGTGTCAACAGAGCAGATAGTCCCTAATACATTCCACCAGGTCATAGTCGCTGACAATCGTGAGAGTCACCTACCGGTGGCTCTGCTTCCCTTTGAGTGGGGGGGGGGTCTCTGGTACTCTGAATGTAGCTGTGAGTCCTGCCATGCCTGTAGATTGTCTGTTAGGCAATGATCTTGAGCATACTACTTGGAAAGAAGTCGAGCTCAGATCTCACCTGGAGATGTTAGGGTTACCTGAGTGGGTCTGCATGACCACACAGTCCATGGCTGCCCGGGAAGGGAGTCAAGGGCGTCTGGAGCCTGGAAAGATGGCCCAGACAGCTGCCAAAGAGGGGGGCCAGGAGCGCGGGAAACTCGCCTCCAATGTTCCCACGGTGGTAGACGAGGCCCCTGAGGAAGAGGAGGCCCCTGAGCCAACCGGGGAGGACATAGCTGCCCTGGGTAACCTACCTGAACTTGCTGGCCGGCAAGTAGAGGGGGGGCCAACCAGGGAAGCATTCTGCAAGGCGCAGAAAGAATGCCCCACCCTTGAGGGTCTGAGGAAGCAGGCCACAGACCATGCAGCAGGTGACGCCTCTGGCGCTTACCATATTTACTGGGAGAATGATCTCCTTTACAGTGAGCGTAGGGTTCCAGGTCCTGGGGCACAAGGTGTGCTGGTGGTCCCCCAGTGTTACCAGAAATTCCTACTAGGCCTGGCTCACGACATTCCCCTGGAAGGACACCTGGGCCAAGACAAGACCTTTGACAGGCTTAACACCCACTTTCATTGGCCCAGAATGAGGAAAGCCTCAGATAACTTCTGCAGAGCTTGCCCCACCTGCCAGGCTAGTGGGAAGGCAGGGAAATGGCTTAAAGCTCCCCTGCTCCCACTCCTAGTTGTTGGCACCCCCTTTGAAAGGGTGGGCATTGACATTGTTGGTCCCTTGGACCCCAAAACTGCCTTGGGCAACAGGTTTATCCTGGTTTTGGTGGACCATGCCACCCGCTATCCAGAGGCAATCCCTCTGAGAACAGTGACTGCAAAGGTGGTGACCAGAGCCCTGTTGGGAATATTTACCCGTGTGGGATTCCCTAAGGAGGTCGTGTCTGACAGGGGCACAAACTTCATGTCTGCATACATGAAGACCCTGTGGGATGAGTGTGGGGTGACCTACCGGTTTACCACCCCTAATCATCCTCAAACCAATGGGCTTGTTGAGAGATTCAACCAGACCCTGAAAGGCATGATTGGTAGCCTGACTGAGGCCATGAGGCGTAAGTGGGACGTCCTCTTACCCTGTCTGTTGTTTGCTTATAGAGAGGTGCCCCAGAAAGGGGTGGGGTTCAGCCCCTTCGAGCTTCTCTATGATCACCCTGTCAGGGGACCCCTAAGCATTGTTAAGGAGGGCTGGGAGAGAGCTCCCCAGGCCCCTCCCCAGGATGTGGTCAGCTACATGCTGGCCCTCCGCAAACAAACCCAACGCTTCTGGAATCAGGCCCAGAGTAACCTCGAGGCCAGTCAAGAGGTGATGAAGGAGTGGTACGACCAGAAGGCCACTCTAGTTGAGTTCTCACCTGGAGAGAAAGTTTGGGTGATGGAGCCAGTAGAGCCCAGGGCTCTCCAGGACCGCTGGGCTGGCCCCTTTGAGATCAAGGAGCGTAAAGGGGAGGCCACTTACCTAGTGGACCTCACAACCCCTATGCAACCCCTAAGGGTCCTCCATCACAACCGGCTCAAACCTCACTTTGAGAGATCTGAGGTCAGTATGCTCCTAGTCACAGATGAGGGCATGGAAGAGGAGAGTGAACCTCTCCCCGACCTCGTCGGTGTCAAAGAAGGGGATGGGTCAGTAGGTGGTGTCATTCTCTCTGACTCCCTGACTCCAACCCAGAGAGGGGACTGCTATGAGCTGTTAGAGCAGTTCTCCCCCCTGTTCTCCCTTACTTCTGGACTAACCCACCTCTGTGTGCATGACATTGACACAGGTGACAGTGCCCCTGTAAAGAACAAAATTTACAGGTTGTCAGATAAGGTGAAGGCCAGCATCAAGGAGGAGGTCTCCAAGATGTTGACTTTGGGGGTTATTGAGAAATCCGGTAGTCCATGGGCCAGCCCTGTGTTGTTGGTTCCCAAGGCTACTGCCCCAGGTGCGAAGCCAGAACTCCGGTTCTGTGTGGACTACCGGGGTCACAACTCAGTCACCCGGACTGATGCTCACCCCATCCCCCGAGCTGATGAGCTCGTTGACAGGCTAGGCGCTGCCAAGTTCCTGAGTACGTTTGATCTTACTTCCGGGTACTGGCAAATTGTCCTGACTGAGGGGGCTAAAGAAAGATCCACTTTTTCCACACCTGATGGCCATTACCAATTCCGGGTGATGCCATTTGGGCTGAAAAATGCCCCCGCTACCTTCCAACGGTTGGTTAATGGGGTCCTAGCTGGTAAAGAAGCCTTCTGTGCAGCTTACCTAGATGACAGTTCCAGCTGGGAGGAACACCTGCTCCACCTCAAGGAGGTGCTTCAGGACCTGCAACAGGCAGGCCTGACTATCAAGGCTAGTAAGTGCCAGATTGAAACTATCAAGGCCTGGCAACCACCTAGAACACAGACTGAGGTGAGAGCCTTTTTGGGCCTCACTGGATACTACCGCCGGTTCGTCAAGGGCTATGGTACCATTGTGTCCCCCTTGACAGAACTCACTTCCAAGAAACAACCTAGGTTGGTGAATTGGACAGAGGCCTGTCAGAAAGCCTTTGATTCTCTGAAGGAAGCCATGTGCATGGCCCCCGTGCTCAAGGCCCCTGACTACTCCCAGGAATTTATTGTTCAGACAGACGCTTCAGAGCATGGCATAGGGGCTGTTCTAGCACAGCTGAATGAGGAGGGCTCAGACCAACCAGTAGTCTTTATTAGCAGAAGACTATTACCACGGGAACAAAGGTGGAGTGCTATTGAGAGAGAAGCATTTGCTGTGGTCTGGGCACTGAAGAAGCTAAGGCCCTACCTGTTTGGGACTCACTCCCGGGTTCAGACAGACCACAGGCCCCTCAGATGGCTCATGCAGATGAGGGGTGAGAATCCAAAACTCTTGAGATGGTCCAATTCCCTACAGGGGATGGACTTTACGGTGGAGCATCGCCCAGGGGTTGACCACACCAATGATGATGGTCTCTCCAGATACTTCCGCCTTAGCGATGAGAGCTCCAAGGAGGTCGGGTAGCTCTCCCCACTTTCCACTGGGGGGGACACATGTTAGACCTGACATGCCTTAGGGTGGTCACCCCTAATTTTTTGCCTTCCTCCCTCCACTTTTTGGACCCTGTTTTGCTGGCTTTTAGACTCTGCGCACTTTACCACTGCTAACCAGTGCTAAAGCGCATATGCTCTCTCCCTTTTTAAACATGGTAACTTTGGATCATACCTGATTGGACTATTTAATTTACTTATAAGTCCCTAGTAATGTGCACTATATGTGCCTAGGGCCTGTAGATTAAATGCTACTAGTGGACCTGCAGCACTGGTTCTGCCACCCACTTAAGTAGCCCGGTTAACCTGGTCTCATGCTTGCAATTGCAAGGCCAGTGTGTGCAGTTTCACTGCCACTTCGACTTGGCATTTAAAAGTACTTGCCAAGCCTAGAACTCCCCTTTTTCTACATATGTCACCCCTAATGTGTGCCCTAGGTAACCCCTAGAGCAGGGTGCTGTGTAGGTAAAAGGCAGGACATGAACCTGTGTAGTTATATGTCCTGGTAGTGTAAAACTCCTAAATTCATTTTTACACTACTGTGAGGCCTGCTCCCTTCATAGGCTAACATTGGGGCTGCCCTTATACATTGTTGAAGTAGCAGCTGCTGATCTGAAAGGAGCAGGAAGGTCATATTTAGTATGGCCAGAATGGTAATACAAAATCCTGCTGACTGGTGAAGTCGGATTTAATATTACTATTCTAGAAATGCCACTTTTAGAAAGTGAGAATTTCTTTGCACTTAAATCTTTCTGTGCCTTACAATCCACGTCTGGCTGGGCTTGGTTGACAGCTCCTTGTGCATTCACTCAGACACACCCCTAACACAGGGTACTCAGCCTCACTTGCATACATCTGCATTTTGAATAGGTCTTCCTGGGCTGGGAAGGTGGAGTGCCTGCTCTCACACAAAGGACTGCCACACCCCCTACTGGGACCTGGCAGACAGGATTGAACTGAAAGGGGACCTGTTGCACTTCTTAGCCACTCTTTGAAGTCGCCCCCACTTCAAAGGCACATTTGGGTATAAAACAGGGCCTCTGCCCTACCTCATCAGACACTTGCTGGAGAAGAAACCTGAACCAGAAACTACATCCCGACAAGAAGAACTGCCTGGCTGCTCAAAGGACTCACCTGTCTGCTTTCTACAAAGGACTGCTGCCTTGCTGTTGGCCTGCTGCCTTGCTGAACTCTTGCCTGGCTGTGAAAGTGCTCTCCAAGGGCTTGGATGGAGCTTGCCTCCTGTTTCCTGAAGTCTCAGGACCAAAAAGACTTCTCTTTTTCACTTGGACGCTTTGTGCGCTGAAATTTTCGACGCACAGCTTGTTCCGCGGCGAGAAAAACACGGCACACCGACGCTGATCAACGCAAAACACCTTCGGGACGACCGGAACTTCGACGCACAGCCTCGCAAGGACAACGCCGCCCGACCTCCAGAGGAGAAATCGACGCGACGCCTGCCATGAGAGCGAACCTTTGACGCGCAGCCCCGCAGAATGACGCGCAGCCAGAAAACAAGCAGGAGAATCCACGCACAGACCCGGGACATCTGGTAATCCCCGCGATCCACAGAAAGAGACTGTCCGCGCGCCAGAAAACGATGCACGACTTCCCCGCGTGAAAAATAACGACGCAAGTCCATGTGTGCTGGGGAGAAATCGACGCACACACCATTTTTCCACGTATCTCTTCTTCTGTGGCCCTCTGAGGGGATTTTCCACTCCAAACCAGGCACTTTGTGCTTGAAAGAGACTTTGTTTGCTTTTTGAGGACTTTAGACACTATGGGGGTTATTACAACTTTGGAGGTGGTGTTAATCCGTCCCAAAAGTGACGGTAAAGTGACGGATATACCACCAGCCGTATTACGAGTCCATTATATCCTATGGAACTCGTAATACGGCTGGTGGTATATCCGTCACTTTACTGTCACTTTTGGGACGGATTAACACCGCCTCCAAAGTTGTAATAACCCCCTATATATCACTTTTCAGTGATATCTCTACAAATTCACTTTGCAACTTTATTCGTTTTGACCTACAAATATCCTGATAAATATTATATATTTTTCTAAACACTGTGTGGTGTATTTTTGTGGTGCTATATGGTGGTATTGTATGATTTATTGCACAAATACTTTACACATTGCCTTCTAAGTTAAGCCTGACTGCTCGTGCCAAGCTACCAGAGGGTGGGCACAGGCTAATTTTGGATTGTGTGTGACTTACCCTGACTAGAGTGAGGGTTCTTGCTTGGACAGAGGGTAACCTGACTGCCAACCAAAAACCCCATTTCTAACAGGTAGGTATCCTGGTACCCACCCAGGGCTTTCATCAAGCACATGCTTATGGGTGTGAGGGGAGTCTCCTTTGTCCACAGCTGGATCCCCACATGGTGCGGGAGCTGGAATTTCAGGTGGGAGCAACATTGGTTTTGTTTCCCTGTCTGGATCAGAGTGGACAGTGTAACAGATCCTGACAGATGAGAGCAAACACCTGTTTCCCTGCCCGCACTAGTGCAGGCAGAGAACCTGCTGTATCCTGGGGGTGGACTTCCCGGGACACAGTAATTAAGCCGGCCCCAGGGTATGAGGCCCCTGTGTCCTTTTTATGGCTTGGTCGGGGGGGGTGTGGCTCCCCTCCCCTTTACTTTAGGATACAGCCCAGGGGAATTGGGTCCCCAGGACATCGTTAGGCTCAGGGAAGTGGGCCACGTGCCTTCTCCCATAAAAATAATGCTCTCAGCTCATTGGGCCCTACACACTCCCTCTCTCCATATATAAAAAAAGAAATGGTGGCTAATATTTTGTTTTATGTTTTGCCACGATCGTGCAGGACTCATAAAGCACTGTGACAAAAACTGCTCATTATTTTGTATTTTGACCCCGTGGTTTCCACACAGGGCCTTATGTTATTATTATTTTTTACTTCACGGCAGGGGACAAAGTCCCCCAGTCCTGTAATGGCTGTCTGCAACATGTCCAACCAGAACTCTCTATTTTTTAAAATTGGGTCCGAGGGACTCTCATCAGAGTTCCTTGAACCTAACCGTCCAGATATACAAATATTTTTCTAACTTAATTTCTCAAAAGGTACAGAATGGATTTGCTCCAAATTACAAAAAGCACAACCTGTGAACAGGATCTAGCTTCATGCCAAATTTAACATTAACTACAACTTGAACTTGCTAGCCACACAACATTAGCTATAACTCGTGCCTTCTCTATTCAATGCTTATACCCTTTCATATTACATCACTTATAGCATGGTAAATGATAGCATTCCTAACAAGACTTATGACATGTGTAATGTTGTGTGGCTAGCAAGTTCCCAGCACTGAGCACAGAGGTGCACAAGTTATTGGACATTTCGAATGGGGCACAAGTTATAACTGTAAGATATAGCTATAACTTTAGAATTTCTAATGTTTGTGTAGTTTAAAGTAGTTTTGTATAGAAAGAATACATTGTTTTTTATAACTATAACCTCTAGATTTGTTTTATAAAAATTAGTTTCAAAAAGTAGAGTGGAGTGTTGAGTGGTGTATTATCGTGGTTAATGTTGTCGAATGGAGTATCATTGAGTAAATTGTTGTAGAGTGGCATAGTATGGAGCATAATGTTGCAGAGTGCAATGGCAAAGAGGGGAGTAGGGTGGAGTAGAATGTTGCACAGTGAAGTGTTGTACAATGGAGTGTTGTAAACTAGTGAGGAGGAGAGTGTTGTACAGTGTAGTGTCGTAGAGTGGACTGTCATAGAGTGGCATGCTGTACATTGGAGTATCATAAAGTGTAGTAGGGTGGAGTACAGTACAGTAGAGTGGTTTGAAGTGGAAGATCATACAATGGAATAGAGTGCTCTAGAGTGGAATACCATAGAGTGGAGTGCTGTGTTGTAGAGTACAGTGGAGTGGCATAGAGTGGAGTGTAGTGTCGAACAGTGGAGTGCTGTTGACTGGAGAGTTGTGGAGAGAAGTGTTGTCAAATGGAGTGTCATTGAGTATAGACTTGTGGAGTGGCACAGAAAGGAGTGTTGCAGAGTGGAGTGGCAGAGAGTGGAGTACAGTGGAGTAGAGTGTCACAGAGTGGAGTGTTGTTGAGTGGAGTGCCTTGCAGTACAGTGGAGTAGATTGTTGTACAATCCATTGTCATAGAGTGTAGTATTGTAAAGTGGCGTATCGTCCAGTGGAGTGTGGCACAGTGTTGGACAATGGAGTAGAGTGGCATAGAGTAGATGGACATACAGTTGAGTAAAGTCTTCTAGAGTAGAGTGGTGTAGAGTGAAATGGTGTGTCGTAGAGTACAGGGGAGTGTCATGCAGTGGAGTGTGGTACAGCAGTGTCATTCAGAGGAGTGTTGTAAAGTGAAGTATTGTTGAGTAGAATATCATGAAGTAGAGTGTTGTTAAGGTGGCTTAGAGTGAAGTAGTGTGTTCTAGAATAGGGTGGCATAGATTGGAGCAGGGTAGCGTAGAGTGTCATAGAGGGAAGTGCTCTTGAGTAGAGTGTCAAAAAGTAGAGAGGAGTGGTGTGTCATAGAGTATCATACAGTGTACAAGGGTAGCATAGAGTGGAGGGACATAGAGTGCAGTAGAGTGCTGTAGAGTAGCATAGAGGGTAGTAAGAGTGTTATAGAGTAGAAATGCAAAGAGTGGAGCAGTGTAGAGTGGAAAAATGTCAGAGTGGAGTGGCATTTTGTAAAGTGGAGTGGAGTGGCATGTCATAGAGTGTTGGAAAGTGTCATAGAGTGGAGTAGATTGGAGTGGCATAGAGTGAAGTAGAGAAGACTGTGTCTCAGATGGTGGACGGGTACCTCCACTGCCTCCCATTCCAGGACACCTTCACAGTCAAGTCCAGGACTCAGAAAGGGGTCTAAAATGATTGGACACAGCCGGAGACCACGCTGATGCTGCCGGGAGGAGAGCAGCTCCCGTTCGCCTGTAGATGGGCCTTGCCCCCTAGCTAAGGACTCCAGGCGATCCCCTCACATGGCAGGGCGCACAATGAGAGCACTTGGGTTGGCTGAGGTCGCTTCAGCAGCCATCCCGAGAGAAGATTGTGGCTGGCACTGAAGGGGACTTCTTGAGCAACTCCAGTGCTGCAGTAGGGAAGGAGATCTTCATGCATGGAAGATGAAGGATGCACTCTTGAGCCTCATACCTGCCCCATGACACAAGGGAAATGAAGCATGCCAGCAGTCTAGACCATGCCTCAGTTGCCTGGGGACAGTGCATGGACTTTGAGAGCTATAGTGGAACGGAACGTATGTCCCTATCTTGAATGTGGGCCCCCCACAGCATACATAAATGGAGGGATGGTGACTACCATGGGACAGCAGGTGGTGGAGGTGGCTCCCAATGATCTCAAGAGCTGCTGAGGCCTACCAGGTGTACCAGCAGCCAACACTGGCCAGGGTGAGCCCCTCATTGTGAAAGTTCTACACAGTATTATCACGTTCTCAGGATACAACAGGCAGCTGATGCACATTCTGTGACTGGTTTGGTCAGGAAACAGAGTGAGTGCTACCTCCTTTAGCCCCTCCTGTGTTATACTGGTGGTCACCATACCTCAGGTCAGCGTCTGGCTGGGTTTAGTTGACAGCTCCCTTGTGCAATAAATCAGACACACCACAAACACAGGATACTCAGCATACATCTGCATTTTGAATGGGTCTTCCTGGGCTGGGAGGGTGGAGGGCCTGACGCTTGCATGTCAAAGGACAGTAGCCTGCCCTCACACAAAGGACTGCCACACCCCCTACTGGGACCCTGGCAGACAGGATTGAACTGAAAGGGGACCTTGTGAACTTCTAAGCCACTCTTTGAAGTCTCCCCCACTTCAAAGGCACATTTGGGTAGTTAAACAGGGCCTCTGCCCCTACCAACTCAGACACTTTCTGGAGAAGAAACCTGAACCAGAACCTGTATCCTGCCAAGAAGAACTGCCTGGCTGCCCAAAGAACTCACCTGTCTACTTTCTGTGAAGGACTGCTGCCTTGCTGATGCCCTGCTGTCTTGCTGCTCTCAGGCTGTGGTGAAGAAGTGCTCTCCAAGGGCTTGGATAGAGCTTGCCTCCTGTTCCCTGAAGTCTCAGGACCAAAAAGAGTTCATCTCTACAAGAAGGACTCCTTGTGCTGCAAAATTCGACACACAGACTGTTGAAACAACACACAGCCTGCACCGCGGTGAACAATTCACAGCATGACGAACCGTAACGACGCAGCCCGACTTTGCATCGAGAAGAACGATGCAGTGCCTGCGTAGCGACCGGAAATTCAACGCACTGACGAGCCGAAACGATGCAGCCCGATTTCCAGAGAGGAATCGACGCAGCGCCTGCCATGCGGTAGAAAGTTCGACACAAAGCCCACCGAATCGACGCAGCTCCTGTGACTTCATCCGGCCAGTGCAGCAAATCCATGCATTGTCCCTTGGGCGTCCAAACACCCTGCAACCCGAAGAGGATCCTTGATAGAGCGGTGGAAATCGACGCACAGCTGTCCCTGCGGAGAAACTAAACGACGCATCACCGTGTGTGACCCGAGAAATCGACGCACACCCCCTTTGTTTCCACACGTTTTTTTGTGGAGATTTTGCACACAAACCCGGTACTTTGTGCTTGAAAGAGACTTTGATTGACTTAGGACACTTTGGCCCTCATTCTGACCTTGGCGGGCGGCGGAGGCCGCCCGCCAAAGCCCCGCCGTCAGGTTACCGTTCCGCGGTCGAAAGACCGCGGCGGTAATTCTGACTTTCCCGCTGGGCTGGCGGGCGGTCGCCTTCAGACCGCCCGCCAGCCCAGCGGGAAAGAGGCTTCCACGATGAAGCCGGCTCGGAATCGAGCCGGCGGAGTGGAAGCTGTGCGACGGCTGCAGTTGCACCCGTCGCGTATTTCACTGTCTGCGCAGCAGACAGTGAAATACATGTAGGGGCCCTCTTACGGGGGCCCCTGCAATGCCCATGCCAGTGGCATGGGTACTGCAGGGGCCCCCAGGGGCCCCGCGACCCCCCCTACCGCCATACGGATCCCGGCGGTCGGACCGCCGGGATCTGGATGGCGGTAGGGGGGGTCGGAATCCCCTCGGCGGCGCAGCAAGCTGCGCCGCCTTGGAGGATTCAATGGGGCGGCTTTACACTGGCGGGAGCCCGCCAGTGGTGCCGGTCCGACCGCGGCTTTACCGCCGCGGTCGGAATCCCCATTGGAGCACCGCCGGCCTGTCGGCGGTGCTCCCGCGGTCCTCCGCCCTGGCGGTCTTTCACCGCCAGGGTCAGAATGACCGCCTTTATGTCACTTTTACAGTGATATCTCAACATATACTTATTGCATTTTAATTGTTTTGATCTACATTTATCTAGATAAATATTATATATTTTTCTAAACACTGTGTTGTGTATTTGTGTTGGGCTCTATGGTGTTATTGTGTGATTTATTGCACAAATACCTTACACATTGCCTTCTAGGTTAAGCCTGACTACTCAGTGCCAAGCTACCAGAGGGTGGGCCCAGGATGATTTGGATTGTGTGTGACTTACCCTGACTAGAGTGAGGGTCCTTGCTTGGACAGGGGGTAACCTGACTGCCAACCAAAGACCCAATTTCTAACATTGGTGATCAGCGGTGAGGATAGGACTTGTATTTGTGCAGTGACATACAGTAGCCAAGTATTTCACTACCTACCCACAGTTGAGGGTCACCTTGATTTTTATCTCTTTTTGCAAATTAGTTTTTCCTGACAATTTTCAAAAGCAAAATCCTCACTCAACATGTCTCTGACTGGGTTGCAAATAGGAGACTTTGACCTAGTCCTGTTGCATACATATACGGTCAAACAACTAAGAGGGTTCTGCAGGGCAATGAGGGTATCCACCCAAGGGGCCTCCAAAAAGGAGGACTTTCAAGTGGCACTGAGGGCCTGGGCAGAAGCCCATTTAGAAGAGGATGATGAGGAAGAGAAGCCAGAAAATGGCCCCTCAGAGGATTTGTTGCTATCTGGGGATGATGTTACCACTGCAATTATGCCCCCTTCCAGACCAGGGAGCAGTGTCTCTGTGCAAAGCCTGACCGCAGAGGAAAGGAGAGAGGAAAGGGAGTTCCAATTGCAAATGGCAAAACTGAAAATTGAGGCTCAACAGGAGGAGAGAAGGGCAGAGAGAGAAGCCAAACAAGCTGAGGCTGAAAGAGCAGCCAAACAGATTGAAGCTGAAAGAGCAGCCAAACAGATTCAAGCGGAAGCTGAAAGGGCAGCCAAACAAGCTGAAGCTGAAAGAGCAGCCAAACAGGTGGAAGCTGAAAGAGCTTTGGCTGAAAAGAAACTATTATTGGCTCATGAACTGAGTCTCAAGGAGCTGGAGATAAAGGCGAGACAGTCGGAATCCAGCAATAATGGTGGCAGCATACAGACAGGACCTGCTGGAGAAAAGAAGGTTTGTATACCCAAAAATGTGGTACCCAGTTTTGTGGTGGGAGATGACATAGATAAATGGTTAGCTGCTTATGAAGTTGCACTAAGGGCTCATGAGGTTCCTGAACGACAATGGGGGTAGCTATGTGGGGTTATGTGCCGCCATTGGGGAGGGACACACTTCTCACATTGGATCAACCTGATCAAAACACATACCCACTTCAGAAAGCCACTTTACTTGCCAAGTTTGGGCTGACCCCTGAGGGATACCATCAGAGGTTCAGGGACAGCACCAAACAAACCACACAAACATGGGTAGATTTCTTTGACTTTTCCAGTAAGGCACTGAATGGATGGGTGCGGGGCAACAAAGTGGATAATTATAAAGGGCTATATGACTTGATTCTGAGAGAGCATATACTCAATGTTACCTATACAGAGTTGCACCAGCACTTGGTAGATAGTAAGCTGACTGATCCCAGGAAGCTTGCTGAGGAGGCGGACCTCTGGGTTAGCACCAGAGTGTCCAAAAAGGTACCTGGGGGGGACTCCCACAAAGGTGGTCAGGGTTCCCAACAGAAGAAAGAGGGGGGAGATAAACTTACACATAAGGAACACTCAAAAGGCCCCCAAAAGAATTCCCAGGGAGGGGTGGCAACCATTCCTTTTCCAGATTTGGGAAAAAGCCAGGGACATATGATAGGTCAGGGAAATCCAACCCCAAATGTATGGAGTGTTACCAGTATGGTCACTATAAAGGTGACTCCCAGTGCTCCAAAAGGACACCGTCCACTACCGGACAGACACCTGGGTTGACTAGTGTAGCGCTTGTGGGGGAGATGGACCCAGATAGCTTTGGGGAGCAGGGAGAGATTTCCCTAGTGTCCCTTGGAGAAAGAGAAATCCTGCCCAAAGCCCACATGCCCCAAAATACTTCCAAGTACAGGCAGTGGGTCACCATTAATGGGCAGAAGGTGGAGGCTCTGCGTGACACAGGAGCCAGTATGACTACTATCCAGAGTCAGCTGGTGTCAACAGAGCAGATAGTCCCTAATACATTCCACCAGGTCATAGTCGCTGACAATCGTGAGAGTCACCTACCGGTGGCTCTGGTTCCCTTTGAGTGGGGGGGGGTCTCTGGTACTCTGAATGTAGCTGTGAGTCCTGCCATGCCTGTAGATTGTCTGTTAGGCAATGATCTTGAGCATACTACTTGGAAAGAAGTCGAGCTCAGATCTCACCTGGAGATGTTAGGGTTACCTGAGTGGGTCTGCATGACCACACGGTCCATGGCTGCCCGGGAAGGGAGTCAAGGGCGTCTGGAGCCTGGAAAGATGGCCCAGACAGCTGCCAAAGAGGGGGGCCAGGGGCGCGGGAAACTCGCCTCCAATGTTCCCACGGTGGTAGACGAGGCCCCTGAGGAAGAGGAGGCCCCTGAGCCAACCGGGGAGGACATAGCTGCTCTGGGTAACCTACCTGAACTTGCTGGCCGGCAAGTAGAGGGGGGGCCAACCAGGGAAGCATTCTGCAAGGCGCAGAAAGAATGCCCCACCCTTGAGGGTCTGAGGAAGCAGGCCACAGACCATGCAGCAGGTGACGCCTCTGGCGCTTATCATATTTACTGGGAGAATGATCTCCTTTACAGTGAGCGTAGGGTTCCAGGTCCTGGGGCACAAGGTGTGCTGGTGGTCCCCCAGTGTTACCAGAAATTCCTACTAGGCCTGGCTCACGACATTCCCCTGGAAGGACACCTGGGCCAAGACAAGACCTTTGACAGGCTTAACACCCACTTTCATTGGCCCAGAATGAGGAAAGCCTCAGATAACTTCTGCAGAGCTTGCCCCACCTGCCAGGCTAGTGGGAAGGCAGGGAAATGGCTTAAAGCTCCCCTGCTCCCACTCCCAGTTGTTGGCACCCCCTTTGAAAGGGTGGGCATTGACATTGTTGGTCCCTTGGACCCCAAAACTGCCTTGGGCAACAGGTTTATCCTGGTTTTGGTGGACCATGCCACCCGCTATCCAGAGGCAATCCCTCTGAGAACAGTGACTGCAAAGGTGGTGACCAGAGCCCTGTTGGGAATATTTACCCGTGTGGGATTCCCTAAGGAGGTCGTGTCTGACAGGGGCACAAACTTCATGTCTGCATACATGAAGACCCTGTGGGATGAGTGTGGGGTGACCTACCGGTTTACCACCCCTAATCATCCTCAAACCAATGGGCTTGTTGAGAGATTCAACCAGACCCTGAAAGGCATGATTGGTAGCCTGACTGAGGCCATGAGGCGTAAGTGGGACGTCCTCTTACCCTGTCTGTTGTTTGCTTATAGAGAGGTGCCCCAGAAAGGGGTGGGGTTCAGCCCCTTCGAGCTTCTCTATGATCACCCTGTCAGGGGACCCCTAAGCATTGTTAAGGAGGGCTGGGAGAGAGCTCCCCAGGCCCCTCCCCAGGATGTGGTCAGCTACATGCTGGCCCTCCGCAAACAAACCCAACGCTTCTGGAATCAGGCCCAGAGTAACCTCGAGGCCAGTCAAGAGGTGATGAAGGAGTGGTACGACCAGAAGGCCACTCTAGTTGAGTTCTCACCTGGAGAAAAAGTTTGGGTGATGGAGCCAGTAGAGCCCAGGGCTCTCCAGGACCGCTGGACTGGCCCCTTTGAGATCAAGGAGCGTAAAGGGGAGGCCACTTACCTAGTGGACCTCACAACCCCTAGGCAACCCCTAAGGGTCCTCCATCACAACCGGCTCAAACCTCACTTTGAGAGGTCTGAGGTCAGTATGCTCCTAGTCACAGATGAGGGCATGGAAGAGGAGAGAGAACCTCTCCCCGACCTCGTCGCTGTCAAAGAAGGGGATGGGTCAGTAGGTGGTGTCATTCTCTCTGACTCCCTGACTCCAACCCAGTGAGGGGACTGCTATGAGCTGTTAGAGCAGTTCTCCCCCCTGTTCTCCCTTACTTCTGGACTAACCCACCTCTGTGTGCATGACATTGACACAGGTGACAGTGCCCCTGTAAAGAACAAAATTTACAGGTTGTCAGATAAGGTGAAGGCCAGCATCAAGGAGGAGGTCTCCAAGATGTTGACTTTGGGGGTTATTGAGAAATCCGGTAGTCCATGGGCCAGCCCTGTGTTGTTGGTTCCCAAGGCTACTGCCCCAGGTGCGAAGCCAGAACTCCGGTTCTGTGTGGACTACCGGGGTCACAACTCAGTCACCCGGACTGATGCTCACCCCATCCCCCGAGCTGATGAGCTCGTTGACAGGCTAGGCGCTGCCAAGTTCCTGAGTACGTTCGATCTTACTTCCGGGTACTGGCAAATTGTCCTGACTGAGGGGGGTAAAGAAAGATCCACTTTTTCCACACCTGATGGCCATTACCAATTCCGGGTGATGCCATTTGGGCTGAAAAATGCCCCCGCTACCTTCCAACGGTTGGTTAATGGGGTCCTAGCTGGTAAAGAAGCCTTCTGTGCAGCTTACCTAGATGACAGTTCCAGCTGGGAGGAACACCTGCTCCACCTCAAGGAGGTGCTTCAGGACCTGCAACAGGCAGGCCTGACTATCAAGCTAGTAAGTGCCAGATTGAAACTATCAAGGCCTGGCAACCACCTAGAACACAGACTGAGGTGAGAGCCTTTTTGGGCCTCACTGGATACTACCGCCGGTTCGTCAAGGGCTATGGTACCATTGTGTCCCCCTTGACAGAACTCACTTCCAAGAAACAACCTAGGTTGGTGAATTGGACAGAGGCCTGTCAGAAAGCCTTTGATTCTCTGAAGGAAGCCATGTGCATGGCCCCCGTGCTCAAGGCCCCTGACTACTCCCAGGAATTTATTGTTCAGACAGACGCTTCAGAGCATGGCATAGGGGCTGTTCTAGCACAGCTGAATGAGGAGGGCTCAGACCAACCAGTAGTCTTTATTAGCAGAAGACTATTACCACGGGAGCAAAGGTGGAGTGCTATTGAGAGAGAAGCATTTGCTGTGGTCTGGGCACTGAAGAAGCTAAGGCCCTACCTGTTTGGGACTCACTCCCGGGTTCAGACAGACCACAGGCCCCTCAGATGGCTCATGCAGATGAGGGGTGAGAATCCAAAACTCTTGAGATGGTCCAATTCCCTACAGGGGATGGACTTTACGGTGGAGCATCGCCCAGGGGTTGACCACACCAATGATGATGGTCTCTCCAGATACTTCCGCCTTAGCGATGAGAGCTCCAAGGAGGTCGGGTAGCTCTCCCCACTTTCCGCAGGGGGGGACACATGTTAGACCTGACATGCCTTAGGGTGGTCACCCCTAATTTTTTGCCTTCCTCCCTCCACTTTTTGGACCCTGTTTTGCTGGCTTTTAGACTCTGCGCACTTTACCACTGCTAACCAGTGCTAAAGCGCATATGCTCTCTCCCTTTTTAAACATGGTAACTTTGGATCATACCTGATTGGACTATTTAATTTACTTATAAGTCCCTAGTAATGTGCACTATATGTGCCTAGGGCCTGTAGATTAAATGCTACTAGTGGACCTGCAGCACTGGTTCTGCCACCCACTTAAGTAGCCCGGTTAACCTGGTCTCAGGCTTGCAATTGCAAGGCCTGTGTGTGCAGTTTCACTGCCACTTCGACTTGGCATTTAAAAGTACTTGCCAAGCCTAGAACTCCCCTTTTTCTACATATGTCACCCCTAATGTGTGCCCTAGGTAACCCCTAGAGCAGGGTGCTGTGTAGGTAAAAGGCAGGACATGAACCTGTGTAGTTATATGTCCTGGTAGTGTAAAACTCCTAAATTCATTTTTACACTACTGTGAGGCCTGCTCCCTTCATAGGCTAACATTGGGGCTGCCCTTATACATTGTTGAAGTAGCAGCTGCTGATCTGAAAGGAGCAGGAAGGTCATATTTAGTATGGCCAGAATGGTAATACAAAATCCTGCTGACTGGTGAAGTCGGATTTAATATTACTATTCTAGAAATGCCACTTTTAGAAAGTGAGAATTTCTTTGCACTTAAATCTTTCTGTGCCTTACAATCCACGTCTGGCTGGGCTTGGTTGACAGCTCCTTGTGCATTCACTCAGACACACCCCTAGCACAGGGTACTCAGCCTCACTTGCATACATCTGCATTTTGAATAGGTCTTCCTGGGCTGGGAAGGTGGAGGGCCTGCTCTCACACAAAGGACTGCCACACCCCCTACTGGGACCTGGCAGACAGGATTGAACTGAAAGGGGACCTGTTGCACTTCTTAGCCACTCTTTGAAGTCGCCCCCACTTCAAAGGCACATTTGGGTATAAAACAGGGCCTCTGCCCTACCTCATCAGACACTTGCTGGAGAAGAAACCTGAACCAGAAACTACATCCTGACAAGAAGAACTGCCTGGCTGCTCAAAGGACTCACCTGTCTGCTTTCTACAAAGGACTGCTGCCTTGCTGTTGGCCTGCTGCCTTGCTGAACTCTTGCCTGGCTGTGAAAGTGCTCTCCAAGGGCTTGGATAGAGCTTGCCTTCTGTTTCCTGAAGTCTCAGGACCAAAAAGACTTCTCTTTTTCACTTGGACGCTTTGTGCGCTGAAATTTTCGACGCACAGCTTGTTCCGCGGCGAGAAAAACACGGCACACCGACGCTGATCAACGCAAAACACCTTCGGGACGACCGGAACTTCGACGCACAGCCTCGCAAGGACAACGCCGCCCGACCTCCAGAGGAGAAATCGACGCAACGCCTGCCATGAGAGCGAACCTTTGACGCGCAGCCCCGCAGAATGACGCGCAGCCAGAAAACAAGCAGGAGAATCCACGCACAGACCCGGGACATCTGGTAATCCCCGCGATCCACAGAAAGAGACTGTCCGCGCGCCAGAAAACGACGCACGACTTCCCCGCGTGAAAAATAACGACGCAAGTCCATGTGTGCTGGGGAGAAATCGACGCACACACCATTTTTCCACGTATCTCTTCTTCTGTGGCCCTCTGAGGGGATTTTCCACTCCAAACCAGGCACTTTGTGCTTGAAAGAGACTTTGTTTGCTTTTTGAGGACTTTAGACACTATGGGGGTCATTACGACCCTGGCGGAACAAGTCCGCCAGGGCCGTGGGACGCGGTGGCACCGCCGACAGGCCGGCGGTGCCCCGCGGGGCATTCTGACCACGGCGGCTCAGCCGCGGTCAGAGAAGGGAAACCGGCGGTCTCCCGCCGGTTTCCCGCTGCCCCAAAGGAATCCTCCAAGCCGGCGCAGCATGCTGCGCCGGCATGGGGATTCCGACTCCCCCTCCCGCCATCCAGTTCCTGGCGGTTCTCCCGCCGGGATCCGGATGGCGGGAGGGGGAGTCGCGGGGCCCCCGTAAGAGGGCCCCTAAAAGTATTTCAGTGTCTGCAAAGCAGACACTGAAATACGCGACGGGTGCAACTGCACCCGTCGCACCTTCCCACTCCGCCGGCTCTATTACGAGCCGGCGTCATCGTGGGAAGGGAGTTTTCCCCTGGGCTGGCGGGCGGTCTTGTGAAGACCGCCCGCCAGCCCAGGGGAAAACTCGGAATACCCTCCGCGGTCTTACGACCGCGGAGCGGTATTTCGGAGGGGGGAAGCCTGGCGGGCGGCCTCCGCCGCCCGCCAGGCTCGGAATGAGGGCCTATGGGGGTTATTACAACTTTGGAGGTGGTGTTAATCCGTCCCAAAAGTGACGGTAAAGTGACGGATATACCACCAGCCGTATTACGAGTCCATTATATCCTATGGAACTCGTAATACGGCTTGTGGTATATCCGTCACTTTACTGTCACTTTTGGGACGGATTAACACCTCCTCCAAAGTTGTAATAACCCCCTATATATCACTTTTCAGTGATATCTCTACAAATTCACTTTGCAACTTTATTCGTTTTGACCTACAAATATCCTGATAAATATTATATATTTTTCTAAACACTGTGTGGTGTATTTTTGTGGTGCTATATGGTGGTATTGTATGATTTATTGCACAAATACTTTACACATTGCCTTCTAAGTTAAGCCTGACTGCTCGTGCCAAGCTACCATAGGGTGGGCACAGGCTAATTTTGGATTGTGTGTGACTTACCCTGACTAGAGTGAGGGTTCTTGCTTGGACAGAGGGTAACCTGACTGCCAACCAAAAACCCCATTTCTAACAGGTAGGTATCCTGGTACCCACCCAGGGCATTCATCAAGCACATGCTTATGGGTGTGAGGGGAGTCTCCTTTGTCCACAGCTGGATCCCCACATGGTGCGGGAGCTGGAATTTCAGGTGGGAGCAACATTGGTTTTGTTTCCCTGTCTGGATCAGAGTGGACAGTGTAACAGATCCTGACAGATGAGAGCAAACACCTGTTTCCCTGCCCGCACTAGTGCAGGCAGAGAACCTGCTGTATCCTGGGGGTGGACTTCCCGGGACACAGTAATTAAGCCGGCCCCAGGGTATGAGGCCCCTGTGTCCTTTTTATGGCTTGGTCGGGGGGGGGGTGTGGCTCCCCTCCCCTTTACTTTAGGATACAGCCCAGGGGAATTGGGTCCCCAGGACATCGTTAGGCTCAGGGAAGTGGGCCACGTGCCTTCTCCCATAAAAATAATGCTCTCAGCTCATTGGGCCCTACACACTCCCTCTCTCCATATATAAAAAAAGAAATGGTGGCTAATATTTTGTTTTATGTTTTGCCACGATCGTGCAGGACTCATAAAGCACTGTGACAAAAACTGCTCATTATTTTGTATTTTGACCCCGTGGTTTCCACACAGGGCCTTATGTTATTATTATTTTTAACTTCACGGCAGGGGACAAAGTCCCCCAGTCCTGTAATGGCTGCCTGCAACATGTCCAACCAGAACTCTCTATTTTTTAAAATTGGGTCCGAGGGACTCTCATCAGAGTTCCTTGAACCTAACCGTCCAGATATACAAATATTTTTCTAACTTAATTTCTCAAAAGGTACAGAATGGATTTGCTCCAAATTACAAAAAGCACAACCTGTGAACAGGATCTAGCTTCATGCCAAATTTAACATTAACTACAACTTGAACTTGCTAGCCACACAACATTAGCTATAACTCGTGCCTTCTCTATTCAATGCTTATACCCTTTCATATTACATCACTTATAGCATGGTAAATGATAGCATTCCTAACAAGACTTATGACATGTGTAATGTTGTGTGGCTAGCAAGTTCCCAGCACTGAGCACAGAGGTGCACAAGTTATTGGACATTTCGAATGGGGCACAAGTTATAACTGTAAGATATAGCTATAACTTTAGAATTTCTAATGTTTGTGTAGTTTAAAGTAGTTTTGTATAGAAAGAATACATTGTTTTTTATAACTATAACCTCTAGATTTGTTTTATAAAAATTAGTTTCAAAACGTAGAGTGGAGTGTTGAGTGGTGTATTATCGTGGTTAATGTTGTCGAATGGAGTATCATTGAGTAAATTGTTGTAGAGTGGCATAGTATGGAGCATAATGTTGCAGAGTGCAATGGCAAAGAGGGGAGTAGGGTGGAGTAGAATGTTGCACAGTGAAGTGTTGTACAATGGAGTGTTGTAAACTAGTGAGGAGGAGAGTGTTGTACAGTGTAGTGTCGTAGAGTGGACTGTCATAGAGTGGCATGCTGTACATTGGAGTATCATAAAGTGTAGTAGGGTGGAGTACAGTACAGTAGAGTGGTTTGAAGTGGAAGATCATACAATGGAATAGAGTGCTCTAGAGTGAAATACCATAGAGTGGAGTGCTGTGTTGTAGAGTACAGTGGAGTGGCATAGAGTGGAGTGTAGTGTCGAACAGTGGAGTGCTGTTGACTGGAGAGTTGTGGAGAGAAGAGTTGTCAAATGGAGTGTCATTGAGTATAGACTTGTGGAGTGGCACAGAAAGGAGTGTTGCAGAGTGGAGTGGCAGAGAGTGGAGTACAGTGGAGTAGAGTGTCACAGAGTGGAGTGTTGTTGAGTGGAGTGCCTTGCAGTACAGTGGAGTAGATTGTTGTACAATCCATTGTCATAGAGTGTAGTATTGTAAAGTGGCGTATCGTCCAGTGGAGTGTGGCACAGTGTTGGACAATGGAGTAGAGTGGCATAGAGTAGATGGACATACAGTTGAGTAAAGTCTTCTAGAGTAGAGTGGTGTAGAGTGAAATGGTGTGTCGTAGAGTACAGGGGAGCGTCATGCAGTGGAGTGTGGTACAGCAGTGTCATTCAGAGGAGTGTTGTAAAGTGAAGTATTGTTGAGTAGAATATCATGAAGTAGAGTGTTTTTAAGGTGGCTTAGAGTGAAGTAGTGTGTTCTAGAATAGGGTGGCATAGATTGGAGCAGGGTAGCGTAGAGTGTCATAGAGGGAAGTGCTCTTGAGTAGAGTGTCAAAAAGTAGAGAGGAGTGGTGTGTCATAGAGTATCATACAGTGTACAAGGGTAGCATAGAGTGGAGGGACATAGAGTGCAGTAGAGTGCTGTAGAGTAGCATAGAGGGTAGTAAGAGTGTTATAGAGTAGAAATGCAAAGAGTGGAGCAGTGTAGAGTGGAAAAATGTCATAGAGTGGAGTGGCATTTTGTAAAGTGGAGTGGAGTGGCATGTCATAGAGTGTTGGAAAGTGTCATAGAGTGGAGTAGATTGGAGTGGCATAGAGTGAAGTAGAGAAGACTGTGTCTCAGATGGTGGACGGGTACCTCCACTGCCTCCCACTCCAGGACACCTTCACAGTCAAGTCCAGGACTCAGAAAGGGGTCTAAAATGATTGGACACAGCCGGAGACCACGCTGATGCTGCCGGGAGGAGAGCAGCTCCCGTTCGCCTGTAGATGGGCCTTGCCCCCTAGCTAAGGGCTCCAGGCGATCCCCTCACATGGCAGGGCGCACAATGAGAGCACTTGGGTTGGCTGAGGTCGCTTCAGCAGCCATCCCGAGAGAAGATTGTGGCTGGCACTGAAGGGGACTTCTTGAGCAACTCCAGTGCTGCAGTAGGGAAGGAGATCTTCATGCATGGAAGATGAAGGATGCACTCTTGAGCCTCATACCTGCCCCATGACACAAGGGAAATGAAGCATGCCAGCAGTCTAGACCATGCCTCAGTTGCCTGGGGACAGTGCATGGACTTTGAGAGCTATAGTGGAACGGAACGTATGTCCCTATCTTGAATGTGGGCCCCCCACAGCATACATAAATGGAGGGATGGTGACTACCATGGGACAGCAAGTGGTGGAGGTGGCTCCCAATGATCTCAAGAGCTGCTGAGGCCTACCAGGTGTACCAGCAGCCAACACTGGCCAGGGTGAGCCCCTCATTGTGAAAGTTCTACACAGTATTATCACGTTCTCAGGATACAACAGGCAGCTGATGCACATTCTGTGACTGGTTTGGTCAGGAAACAGAGGGAGTGCTACCTCCTTTAGCCCCTCCTGTGTTATACTGGTGGTCACCATACCTTTTCTTTCCCTCAGCTTTACATAAGGCCTTTTGGACCCTGTGCTTGGTGATATGGCCAGGCCGGCCACCGGCTGCTATTGAAGAGTGAGTTGGGGCCACCAGCAGCTGTGGGGTGTTGATCTGGGGTGCCCTGCAGGACGGTGCGGAACAGACGTACAAAGCCATGCATGACTCTGCACCTCAGCAGATGTGAGACAACCCCGGGAGCTGCTAGAGGTGGGCACCATCCACAGACTGGCCATGCAAAATCTAGGAGGAAAAAAGAGATCACTCAAGGAGAGGTACCAGAGCATTGACATAGGAGAGTGCACAATCACAGAGAATGGAGCTGGTGGCAGATGGGGGATAGGAGGAGGGCCTGGTCATGTGGTCCTTCATGGAGGGACTTTTTACATCCCTATGTAGGACATCCAAGCAGTGAAACAGGAGCTAGTAATGGACCCTAAGGATGTTCGATGGTACCTGACTGAGGTAAATACAGAGGGGGTCATTCCAACCCTGGCGGTCAATGACCGCCGGGTTGAAGGACCGCGGGAGCACTGCCGACAGGCCGGCGGTGCTCCCAAGGGCATTCCGACCGCGGCGGTAAAGCCGCGGTCGGACCGGCAACACTGGCGGTCTCCCGCCAGTGTACCGCCGCCCTTTGGAATCCTCCAAGGCGGCGCAGCTAGCTGAGCCGCCGAGGGGATTCCGACCCCCCCTACCGCCATCCAGTTCCCGGCGGTCCGCCCGCCGGGAACCGGATGGCGGTAGGGGGGGTCGCGGGGCCCCTGGGGGCCCCTGCAGTGCCCATGCCACTGGCATGGGCACTGCAGGGGCCCCCGTAAGAGGGCCCCTACAAGTATTTCACTGTCTGCTTGGCAGACAGTGAAATACGCGACGGGTGCAACAGCACCCGTCGCACCTTCCCACTCCGCCGGCTCGATTACGAGCCGGCATCCTCGTGGGAAGGGAGTTTTTCCCTGGGCTGGCGGGCGGTCTTTTGGCGACCGCCCGCCAGCCCAGGGAAAAACTTAGAATACCCTCCGCGGTCTTTCGACCGCGGAGCGGTATTTCGGAGGGGGGAAGTCTGGCGGGCGGCGGACTTGGAATGACCCCCAGAGTGTCTGCCCTCGAAGATCATGAAATCTGGCTGGGAGGAGGGGATTGAGCATCTGCAGCAGGAAGTGTTATGTTTAAGTGACCAACAGATCACTTTGCAAGCCCACGCAAAATACCTCAAAGACCTTTCCCTCAAGAACAATATACACATCCGGGGCACTGGATAAAGCAGAAGGCACAGATATTGGGGACTCTGTGAGGGCCCTCTTCCTCCAAATATTAGTCTCACAAGCAGAAACTGGTCAGTGTTCATAGAGTAGGCCTTCAACAGCCAGAGGGTGGCCATCCATACGACATCCCCACCTGTATCCATGACTTTCAACTGAAGGAGACTATAATGTGAAAGTCTAGCGATACTCACCCTGTACAGTTCAAAGGCCATAAGCTGGCACTGTACCAGGATCTCTCAACCCTAACTGTTCAGAGATGCAGGGACTTCTGGCCTGTTATGACCGTTCTCCAGAATCCGGGGATCTCCTACAAATGGGGCCACCTGTTCCACCACATTTTCCGATTGGATGCAAAACTTCATCAGCTGAAATCCCTGTCAGAGGTCTGCTACCTGTCAACGCCAGAGCAGTACGCGCTCTATTGGCGACAAAAATGCAAAAACCCAGCACTCTCAAAACAAAGTAATTTATGCATTGTGCTGATATGTTGTGGTTTAACCTTTTGCACTGCAGAGTTCAATCCTGAAAACCTATTTTTAATATGCTTACAAATACTGTTCCTTTGCAATGTATTGCTGCAGGTTTTCAGAGTGCGTTAGGGTGTGGCCCCTTTCCAGGGCCTTCCAGAGACTTTCCCTGCAACATGCCTGGGCGTGTTTCTGGGCTGGGCCAAGACTCTATAAAAGAGAGCCAGCCCAACTCCCAGTGCTCACTATTCAGAGGTCCCGGTGCAGAGCAGCAGCTTCTTCCTGAGCTCCTGTTCCGGTGGCCTATTTGGATTTTCCAGTCTTCTGCCCTTCATCCTTCATTGGTGATCATTGTTCCAGGCGTTAAGACGGTGGTTGGACTGTCCCGACACCGTTATTGAGAATTTTCATATTCTTGGTTTAATTCTTAAATGAGTAACAGATTACTTGCGCGCTACTATTTCTTGACATTCATATGGTAGTTTACAAATAGGCAAGATGCGCAATTGGTTTCATAAAGGTTTGACTTTGTTATTCATTGCGTGCTACCATTTCTTGACATTGGCATGGTGGCTTAAGAATCGGCAAGACGCACGATTCGTTTTATGGTGTTTAAACATTGTTGTCCATTGCACGCTACTATTTCTTGACATTTACTTGATGTTTTACGAATTGACATGACGCGCAACTCGTTTCATGAGGATTTAACTTTGTTGTTCATTGCGCGCTACCATTTCTTGACATTTACATGGTGGCTTAAGAATAGGTAAAAGAAGCGCGATTCGTTTCATTGTACTTTGATCTTGTTATTTATTGTGAGCTGTTATTTCTTGACATTTACATCATGTTTTACGAATCGGCAAGACCCCAGATTCGATTAATGATGATTTGAACCTTGATATTCATTGCGTGTAACCATTTCTTGGTATTTTACATGGTGACACTCGAATCAGCAAGATGCACGATTCTCTCCTCAAGTTTATTTCATGTTGTTTATTGTATGCCACTATTCTAAGATATTTATTATGTAATATTCGAGTTGACAAGTTATGTGATTTGTTTCCTGAATCCATATCGTGCTATTCATGGTACACAATCCTTTTATGGTGTTTACTATATATATATATATATATATCTGCAAAATGCGCAATTTGTGTTGAAACATTTTAAGAGTACACAGAAGGCCAGAGTTTCTAGATGCAATATTGTATGGTCCTAGTATACATTCTCAAAACAGGATTTATATGACTGGTTTAAAATTTAGTCAGAATGTTTTTATTGATTCTCATGTAAAGGAAAGTACTTGAATAAGAAAGTTTTCATTTAATTCATCTTGATTCCCCTACAGGTATCCGGCCATCTTGAAACTTAATCATTTTAAACTTAACTCTTAGATTGTTCATGTTTTCAGAGTGACTAGGCTTAGACTCATAGGCCCTCATTCTGACCTTGGCGGGCGGCGGAGGCCGCCCGCCAAAGTCCCGCCGTCAGGTTACCGTTCCGCGGTCGAAAGACCGCGGCGGTAATTCTGACTTTCCCGCTGGGCTGGCGGGCGGTCGGCCGCCCGCCAGCCCAGCGGGAAAGAGGCTTCCACGATGAAGCCGGCTCGGAATCGAGCCGGCGGAGTGGAAGCTGTGCGACGGGTGCAGTTGCACCCGTCGCGTATTTCACTGTCTGCGCAGCAGAGAGTGAAATACATTTAGGGGCCCTCTTACGGGGGCCCCTGCAGTGCCCATGCCAGTGGCATGGGCACTGCAGGGGCCCCCAGGGGCCCCGCGACCCCCCCTACCGCCATCCGGATCCCGGCGGTCCGACCGCCGGGATCTGGATGGCGGTAGGGGGGGTCGGAATCCCCTCGGCGGCGAAGCAAGCTGCGCCGCCTTGGAGGATTCAATGGGGCGGCGGTACACTGGCGGGAGCCCGCCAGTGTTGCCGGTCCGACCGCGGCTTTACCGCCGCCGTCGGAATCCCCATTGGAGCACCGCCGGCCTGTCAGAGTCTTGGAGCTGTTCAGTGGTGGGCGTGTTGGGAACGTGCACAGACCCCGAGGATCTGGTGACTCTGACAGAATAGTGAGCCCACAAATTATTATCCTCCTGGCTTGTGTATGTTCTCAGCATGGCCACGCTAGACGAGTTAGTCAAGGCTATCACCCAGCTCCAAGCTCCAAAGAATTGACAACTAGCTTAGCAGAGAGAGTGAGTCAGTTACAAGATAAGGTAGAGAAGAAGGAACAAAGTCCCGCAAGAGTGTCTTGGCCAGGTACTTCTTCTCAGGCTTCTGGAAGTAATCCGATTTACCTAAATGTTTCTTCTGCAATTCCTTTAGCTCTCCCAGAACGTTTCTCAGGTGACCCTTTGAAAGCGCAATCTTTCCTGGTTCAAGTGGAACTACACTTCACCTGCAGAACAAATACTTTCCCCGATGCCCAGTCCAAAGTAGCTTTCTTGTTATCATATCTGTCTGGGGATGCAGCTACTTGGGCAAATCCTCTTGTGTGTAAAAATAGTCCCTTGTTGTATAACTGGAGAAATTTTGTTCGTGAATTTGAGAGAGTTTTTGATCGTAGAACTGTAACACAGTCAGCAGATCGTGAATTATTAGATTTACGCCAATGGAATCAAGACCGAAGGGGTCATTACGACCTCGGCGGTCTTGCAAAAAGACCGCCGAGGCCGCGGGAGACAGAATACCGCCATTGCCGGCAGTATTCCTGGCTCCCTATTATGAAATTTCCGCTGGGCCAGCGGACGGTAACAGTGTTACCGTCCGCTGGCCCAGTGGAAATGTCACATCAACATTGCTGCCAGCTCGTAATAGAGCCGGCGGCAATGCTGATGTGCAGCGGGTGCAGTAGCACCCATCGCGCATTTCACTGCCCGAAATTCGGGCAGTGAAATGCGCGACGGTGCTATGCCTGGGGGCCCCTGCACTGCCCATGCCAAGCGCATGGGCAGTGCAGGGGCCCCCAGGGGCACCCCAAGTCCCCTTACCGCCAGCCTTCCAATGGCGGTGTTTATCGCCACGGACAGGCTGGCGGTCGGGGACTCATAATCCCCAGGGCAGTGGTGCTTGCACCGCTGCCATGGGGATTATGACCGCCAGGCGGAAACCCTTGGTGGGAAAGTGGAGGGGCCGGCGGTATGGCCGTGGCTTTTCCGCCACAGTCATAATTGCTGGCGGAACACTGCCAGCCTGTTGGCGGTGTTACCGCCAACTTACCGCCGGCCGCCAGGGTCGTAATGACCCCTCTAGTGTCGTATTTAGCCAACTTTAACCGGCTGGTTGCCGAGACATCCTGGCCTGAAGAAAAACAAGCGGTCTTGTTTTACAAGGGACTCAAAGAGGAACTAAAAGGTATCTTAGCGCAAATCGATCCACAACCTACAGACTGTCAAGAATTAATAAATTTTGTCTTGAGACTTGATCATCGTTTAGCAGAACGTAAAGGAACGCGCAAAAAGATTGAAAAATATTCATGGCGCGTTCATGATAACAGAGACTCAAGAACTCCGAAAGAAAGAACGCCGGAACCGATGGAAATTGGAACCATCAGAAGACCTTTGACCAAAGATGAAAAGGACCTACGCAGAAAAAATGGACAATGTCTTTATTGTGGGCGAAAAGGTAATTTTGCCAAAGATTGTCCAATCAAACCAAAGAACAAGCAAGGTCCACTTCAGAAGGTCGCAGCCAATACACCAGTCGAGTTGGAAAACTAAAACACCCAAGATGCAGAGAATGGTTGCTCTTGGGTGTCACCGTGGACCCTTCACAATCTAGACATCTTAAACTGGAAATAAGAGTTCAGGTCAAGAAAAATATCTATTTAAAAAAAGCTCTAGTCGATTCAGGGGCTACTGGGAACTTTGTTGATGTCCAATTGGTTCGTGCATGGGGGATCCCTTGTATTGAAAAGAAGACCCCAGAAATCATCCAGGCAGTTGATGGAAAACTCTTGACTGGAGGTCCGGTAACTCTTCAGACTATCCCCTTGTCGATGATTTGTGAAGATAAGAATCAAAGAAAGAAACATAAATAGAAAATCATCCTTGACATGATCCATGCTCCCCAATATGGGATTTACCTCGGCTTGCCATGGTTAACTCATCACAATCCAGAGATCAATTGGGCAGAACGAAAAATCGTGGTCTCATCAGCGCTATGTAATGAACAATGTCTCCAAAAGATTCAAGAACCAAAAGTTTGTAACTCTTACATAGCTACTGCCGCGGAGAAAGAAATTCAGCTGCCCAAACAGTATTCATCTTACAAAGATGTATTTGATGAGAAAGGAGCAGAGACTCTACCTCCTCATAGATCTTATGACTGTCAAATTGATCTAGCCCGAGGTGCGATACCTCCCAACTGTCGTGTATATGCCCTGTCAGAACATGAAAATCAACATTTACGAAAATACCTAGATCAATTTTTGGAGAATGGCTTCATTCACCCCTCTAAGTCTCCTGCAGCTTCGCCTTTGTTTTTTGTTTCAAAAGCTAATGGAGAACTTGAAACTTGCATCAACTATAGGGGTTTGAACAAAGTCACCATCAAGAATAAATATCCTTTGCCCCTAATTTCAGTCTTACTGGAACAAGTAAAGAAAGCAAAAATCTACACGAAGCTTGACCTTCGAGGTGCTTATCATTTGGTCAGAATGAGAGAGGGTGACGAACGGAGAACAGCGTTCAAGACAAGAAATGGCCTTTTTGAATACACCATCATGCCTTTTGGTCTGTTTAATGCTCCAGCAGCATTTCAATTTTTCTTGAATGACGTTCTTAGAGAGTACCTCAACATATTTGCCATAGTCTACATCAATGACATTTTGATCTACTCAGACAATGAAAACGAACATGTCCAACATGTCAAGAAACTTCTTGCAGCCCTTCGAAAACACCATTTATGTTGCAAACTAACCAAGTGTGAGTTTCATGTTACCACTGTTGAGTTTTTAGGGGTTATTCTTACCCCTCAAGGTATGGTAATGGCAGAAAAGAAAGTAAAAGCCGTATCTGATTGGCCCACCCCAAAGACTGTTCGTGATGTACAATGTTTCCTGGGGTTTGTAAATTTTTTCTGGAGGTTCATAAATCATTTCTCCCAGACAGTGGCTCCAATCACTAAGCTACCAAGAAAGAAAGAAAAGTTTGTATGGTCCCCAGAAGCTGATCAAGCCTTCTCGACTTTGAAGGAAGCTTTCTCCACTGCCCCAGTCTTGACTAATCCTGATGCGAATCAGCCTTTCATAGTGGAAGCTGATTCTTCAGATGTAGCAATAGGAGCCATCTTATCACAACGAAATAAAGACACTGGTCAACTTCATCCTGTAGCTTATATGTCTCGGAAGTTGAACGAAGCCGAACAGAACTATGTCATTGCTGAAAAAGAGCTTCTGGCGATTCTTCTGGCGATTCGTGACGCCTTTAAAGAATGGAGACATCATTTGTTGGGTGCTAAATACACTGTCACAGTATATACTGATCATCGTAATCTTCAATTCCTGAGTTCCGCCAGACTTTTGACCCCTCTGCAATTACGCTGGATGCTTTTTTTTTTTCTGAATTTGATTTTGTAGTAACCTTCCGGCCTGGTAAAAATAATCGCAAGGCTGATGCCTTGTCCCATCAAGAGTCTACCACGTTGCCTGCATTTCAAGCCTCCAGAGCTATCATTGCTCCTGACAAGGTTCTATGTATCATAAAAACTGAAGATTTCTTTGAAGAAATTCGCAACTCTTTCACTGTTGAAAAATGGCAAACATGGGCCCAAGCAGATCCCAAAAGGTCAATCAAGCAAGGTTTACCCTTTTATGACACTCGTTTGTTCGTGCCCACTACCAAACTTCACAAGATAGTGTTTCATTGGTTGCATGTTATACCTACGGCAGGTCACCCAGGTACTCCTAAAACTCTTGAACTGATCCAACGCTATTTTTGGTGGCCTACCCTAACAAAAGATATAAAAGCAATGGTAAACAACTGTGAAGTTTGTGCTCGCATTAAAACAAGTCATTCAAAACCAAAAGGGTTGTTACAACCACTTCCAACCCCAAGTCGTCCATGGGAGCACATTTCTTTAGACTTTATTACCGGTCTACCAGTGGTTCAACAGCATTCAGTAATTCTGGTGGTAGTAGATAGTCTCACGAAATATGGACATTTCATCGTCTGTAAAAATTGCCCACTTCTAGTGAATTGGCAACTATTTTACTGAACAGAGTGGTTCGTTATCATTGACTGGCAAAGGTTATCCTCTCCGATCGGGGGTCACAATTTTCCTCCAATTTCTGGAAGACATGGTGTAAAACACTCCAAGTGACATCTACTCTATCTACTAGTCACATCCTCAAACAGATGGTCTAACGGAGAGACTAAATCAGACTTTGAAACAATACCTACGTGCCTACGCTGAAAAGGCACTTCATTCTTGGACATCTATGCTCTGGTTAGCTGAGTTAGCTTACAATAACTCATTCCACACTTCTATTGGCGTTACACCCTTTATTGGGTTATTTAGCTATCATCCTGACACCTTGCCCATCACAATTCCTCAAGAAAGTTCTCTTACTCCAGATGTGTCAGAAACCATTCAGCATTTACATCAAACCCAGAAACTGATTCAACAGCATTTAGAAAAAGCCAAACAAAAATATAAAAGGCATTATGACAAAAAACATGGTGAGGGACTGCAATATCAACCAGGTGACAAAGTGTGGCTTTCCACAAAACATTAAAGGGGCTAAAATGACGGAAGCACCGCCAACAGGCTGGCGGTGCTTTCTGGCCTATACCGCCGCAGTTGCACCGCCGGGGCCGGCGGTTTCCCGCCGTTTTAGCCCAGGTGGTGATAATCCGCCAGGGCTGCGCTGCAAGCAGTGCTGCCCTGGGGATTATGACACCCCTACCGCCAGCCTGTTTCTGGCGGTTTGCACCGCCAGGAAGAGGCTGGCGGTAAGGGGTGTCTTGGGGCCCCTGGGGGCCCCTGCACAGCCCATGCCACTGGCATGGGCAGTGCAGGGGCCCCGTAACAGGGCCCCGGCCAGCTGTTCACTGTCTGCATAGCAGACAGTGAACAGCGCGACGGGTGCAACTGCACCCGTCGCACGGCCGCAACACCACCGTCTCCATTAGGAGCCGGCTCCTATGTTGCGGCCTCATTCCCGCGGGGCCGGCGGGCGCAAACTTGGTTTGCACCCGCCGGCCCAGCGGGAATGTCGTAATGGGGGCTGCGGGAGTGCGGGCGCATTGGCGGGCGCACGGCGGTTACCGCTTGGCGGGCGGTGGTAGCCGCCCGCCAATGTCGTAATGACCCCCATAGACTTCAAGAAGAAGCACATGTTTTACCCTAAATTCATAGGTCCTTATATTGTTCTTCAGCAAATCAATCAGGTGACCTATAAACTACAATTGCCCAGATCCTTACGGATTCATCCAGTGTTCCACACTTCCCTCTTGAAAAAGGCAGTCCAAAAGGTCCACCCTCATCCAGCTCCTGTTCTAGTACAAGGGGAAGAAGAATACGAAGTCAAGAAAGTGTTGGATTCTAAACTGAGAGGGCGTAATCTATGGTACTTAATCTCATGGAAAGGTTATGGTGCTGAAACTAACTCATGGGTTTCCGCATCTGATGTTCATGCTCCAGTACTTGTGAGACGCTTTCATCGTCTTAATCCAAGCAAACCAGGCCCTAGAGCGTGTGTGGGAGAGGGGAGTACTGTCAACACCAGAGCAGTACGCCTTTTGTTGGCGACAAAAATGCAAAAACCTAGCACTCTCAAAACAAAGTAATTTATGCATTGTGCTGATATGTTGTGGTTTAACCTTTTGCATTGCAGAGTTCAATCCTGAAAACCTATTTTAATATGCTTACAAATACTGTTCCTTTGCAATGTATTGCTGCAGGTTTTCAGAGTGTGTTAGGGTGTGGCCCCTTTCCAGGGCCTTCCAGAGACTTTCCCTGCAACATGCCTGGGCGTGGTTCTGGGCTGGGCCAAGACTCTATAAAAGAGAGCCAGCCCAACTCCCAGTGCTCACTATTCAGAGGTCCTGGTGCAGAGCAGCAGCTTCTTCCTGAGCTCCTGTTCCGGCGGCCTATTTGGATTTTCCAGTCTTCTGCCCTTCATCCTTCATTGGTGATCATTGTTCCAGGCGGTAAGACGGTGGTTGGACTGTCCGACACCGTTATTGAGAATTTTCATATTCTTGGTTTAATTCTTAAATGAGTAACAGATTACTTGTGCGCTACTATTTCTTCACATTCATATGGTAGTTTACCAATAGGCAAGACGCGCGATTGGTTTCATAAAGGTTTGACTTTGTTATTCATTACGTGCTACCATTTCTTGACATTGGCATGGTGGCTTAAGAATCGGCAAGACGCATGATTCGTTTTATGGTGTTTAAACATTGTTTTCCATTGCACGCTACTATTTCTTGACATTTACTTGATGTTTTACGAATTGACAGGACGCGCAACTCGTTTCATGAGGATTTAACTTTGTTGTTCATTGTGCGCTACCATTTCTTGACATTTACATGGTGGCTTAAGAATTGGTAAAAGAAGCGCGATTTGTTTCATTGTACTTTGATCTTGTTATTTATTGTGAGCTGTTATTTCTTGACATTTACATTGTGTTTTACAAATCGGCAAGACGCCCGATTCGATTAATGATGATTTGAACCTTGATATTCATTGTGTGTTACCATTTCTTGGTATTTTACATGGTGACACTCGAATCGGCAAGACGCACGATTCTCTCCTCAAGTTTATTTCATGTTGTTTATTGTATGCCACTATTCTAAGATATTTATTATGTAATATTCGAGTTGACAAGTTATGTGATTTGTTATCTGAATCCATATCGTGTTATTCATGGTGCACAACCCTTTTATGGTGTTTAATATATATATATATATATATATATATATATATATATATATGCAATATGCGCAATTTGTGTTGAAACATTTTAAGAGTACACAGAAGGCCAGAGTTTCTAGATGCAATATTGTAATGTTTTCAGAGTGACTAGGCTTAGAATCATAGTCTAGTATTGATTTCAGGAGATATAATTTTCATATCGTGTGTTCCACCCTTTCTTACTGCAGGTCTCCTTCCCAGCTGTTCCCTTCCTAATCCCCTATTCCCCTCTTGAACTCTCTCCGTCTCTGTGATTTATCTATCAGAGTCTTGGAGCTGTTCAGTGGTGGACGTGTTGGGAAATTGCACAGACCCCAAGGATCTGGTGACTCTGACACTACCTTCTGAACCTCACTGAAGAGAAGGTAGAAGCAGAGCACTGGCACCTGCGCTGGAACAAGGTTCTGGTTTTCCACAAAGGACTTCATCCAGACCAATCAACCATAGCCTTGGAGAGAAAACTGGTCGTGGATACACTAGCTGGTGACCAGGAGAGATAGGACTTGAGTTGAGACCCTTCCAAGCTTGGACTTAATCTGATTTCCCTACTGTGGTGGTGTAACACTCTCTAGCTCCTTGGGCAGGTTGTCCCACCAGAGGACTCTCTTGGGACTTATCCGGTACATTGGGGGTCATTCTGACCCCGGCGGTCATGGACCGCCGGGGCCAGCGTTGGCTGGAGCACCGCCAACAGGCTGGCGGTGCCCCGCAGGGCATTCTGACCGCGGCGGTTTGGCCGCGGTCAGATGCGGAAAACTGGCGGTCTCCCGCTGGTTTTCCGCTGCCCATTAGAATCCTCCATGGCGGCGCAGCTCGCTGCGCCGCCATGGGGATTCTGACAGCCCATACCGCCATCCTGTTCCTGGCGGTTCTCCCGCCAGGAACAGGATGGCGGTATGGGTTGTCGTGGGGCCCCTGGGGGCTCTACTTGTGTCAGTGGTCTTGGTGTCAATCTCCTGGCAGTAATTGTTGTTTGTAAAGGGTTGTGGGTAATGTGGGTGGGTGTTTTATAGTGGTGTGGGTGTGGTGTGTGTATGGGTGTCAGGTGTGTGTTGTTTAAATTGTCCAATGTGGTGTTTTTTTGTATGTGGGTGCCCATTGTGTATGCAGCAGTATTTACCGCCAATGGTTTAGCACCGTTGAATGTCCGCTGTGGTGATTCGTGGGTCATAATGTGGTGGGCGTAGTTCTGTTGGTGTAAGAGTGTGGGTTTTGATACCACCAGTTTATCACTGACCTTTGGTGTGGGTGATTTGTGTATGTGGCTGAATACTGACAGATTGGTGTGTGTGTGTCAAAATATGGTGAACAGATATCTGCCACCGCAGCGGCAAGTTGGCGGCCGTCAGCGTGGCAGTAAGTGGGATTTACCACCAATGTCATAATGAGGGCCTATATCTTTTATTCTCATGCACATAAAACCTATGTACGTCTTCACTACATCTTGGCGATGAGCAGCATCCAAACGCAGATGGAGGCAGTCAAGATTGAATCTAGGGCTTTGTCCGACCATGCTGCTGTGACTCTTACCATGTGAGTGCCTGGCCCATGGCGACTGAGAGAAGGCTAACTCAAATGGCCAGACACGGTCCCGCGCACTACGCAATTGATTGCAGATTTTCAGCCATCAATGCTATTACTGCTACATCCATAGCTGTTATGGGAGACGTTAAAGACTGTAATACGGGGTGAATAAACTTTGCTCTAAAATTAACTTTGCTGTGAGAAATAGGAGGATCTAGAGGGGAAGGTGAAAGAACGTGAGAAAACAGGAGCCTCCCATTTCTGGCAGAAGTTGGTGTCCGCATGAGCACAGCTAGCCAGCCTAGATTTGGACAGGGCAGAATATGCACTGCTTCAGGCTGAGAGACTGAATACTATCCTCCAACGGGATGGTGCTGAAATCACCAAGGGCGGGCCTATCACTGCTGCCTTTGAGAATAGTGTAAAGACCTATACACTGTGCAGGATTTGCATTCTGGTGGTCCCCAAGCATACGTTCAAGGTATACATAGACCTCGATTGACTCTCCAACAGGCCAACTCTTTAGATCAGTCTATCCACATACAGGAAGTGGTGATGGCCATTGCAAAACAGAAACTTCTAAAATCACTGACCCCGTATTGCTTCCTGCTCCATTTTATAAAACATCCTGCCAATCATTAGCCCCTATTCTCACTACACTTTTTAGTTTCTTAATGGGCATGAGCATGCTGCAACCCTACATATTTAATTCTTCCATCACTGTTATATCAAACTGGGAAAGAGAAGAGGCAATGTGTTTTATGGATTCATCTCACTTATAAATGTGGATGTTAAGCTATTCACCAGCACTTTGACAGCACAGTTAGGGCGCTATATGCCAGGCTTGATGGACCTTGATCTGACAGGTTTCGCCCCCCCATCCCAAGTGTAGAGATAACACCAAGTGGATTCTCAACCTTGTAGACAAAGCTAAGTGCTCGCAGAGGGAAATCATGCTCCTTGTGATCGATGCTGAGAAAGCATTTGATGGGTACACTGTCCCTAATTGAAGGCAACACTTCACTACTTTGACATTGGGAAGAGGTTTTGTGCCTGGGTTCTTAGTAATTATGGGACAACATGAGCAATGGTGCGCGCCAATGGCCGTACTTCAACTCCCTTTCCCAATGGTAGGTGGATGCAATAGGGATGCCAGTTGTCCCCACTAATGTTTGCTCTTTATATGGAGCCATAGCATCAGCCCCTATGCTGATGATGTGATAGTTGTGCTTGACGACCTGCTGTGGGCCCTTCTGGTCTTCCTTGGAGAGATAATTGGGGATGCTGTTGCCTTTCGTGCCAATGTCCAGAAGTTGCAGGCTCTGAACCTTTCAGTCACTTCCTCCGTGCAGACAGCTGATTGCCCAATAGCCGTTTCAGTGGGTGAACTCATCAGTAGGGACCTTGGTGTTTGGATACCTTCTACGGTGAGGGAGACAGCGAAAATCAACCAACAAGCCCTGCTTCTGCAAGTACGGAATGACCTTGCTCACTGAAAGCACTGTCGGCTCTCATGACTCAGAAGGGTAGCGGCACTGAAGATGACCCTGCTTCCGGAGGCTTTATTTTTCTTCCAGGTGCTTCCTTGGTAGGTGTGCTTGTATCTTTGCAGGGGGAAACCGACTGCTTTGTTTGGGCAGGAAGGAGCCCCTGGCTGAGTCGTGATCAGATTTTCCAAAGGGGGATTAGCGGTATCTAGCCTTTCACTTTATTACCAGGCAATACAACTTTGCTTCCCGGTGGTATGGACTCATAAAGTGTTCAAAAAACACTGGTGTTTTGTGGATAGAGCAATAGCGGGCTAACATCTCTGGAAGATCCCCATTTTACAATGACAGCAAAAAACCTGGGGACTGTATTCACCCCCTTTAACCAGAGCCACTCTTCGGTTAGAGGACAGAGTGGCCACTCAGAAAGCATTGATGTCATTGCTGTCCCCAAAAGCCCCTATCATGGGCAACACAAAGTTTATCCCAGGTCTACATCCTACCATCTTTGCGGCTTAAAAGGCAGCAGGCTGCCGTTCTATCGGACACATGATTGAAACTACTGACCCCATTCCTTTTGAGTAGTTTCAAACTGACTTTGGGTTACCAGAATTCGAGAGGCTGTGCTACTGGCACATTTGTCACTGAGTTACCCAACCTGCCATTGAGAAAGGGTTGCAACACCCACTCAAACCCTTTGAAAAATGGTTCCAGTCCAAAGAGAGTGACGAAGCCTCATCAATGAATTATGGTGGTCATTCTGACCGCGGCGGTCGCCGACCGCCAAGCGGTTCCCGCCGAAAGACCACACCTCGGTCAAAAGACCGCGGAGGCCATTCCGGCTTTCCCGTGCGGCCGGCGCCCGACCGCCAGAAGACCACCGCCCGGCCCAGTGGGACAGCCCCTTCAACAATGAAGCCGGCTCGGAATGGAGCCGGCAGAGTTGAAGGGGTGCGACGGGTGCAGTGGCACCCGTCGCGATTTTCACTGTCTGCTAAGCAGACAGTGAAAATCTTTGTGGGGCCCTGTTAGGGGGCCCCTGCACTGCCCATGCCAGTGGCATGGGCAGTGCAGGGGCCCCCAGGGGCCCCACGGCACCCGTTCCCGCCATCCTGGTTCTGGCGGTGGACACCGCCAGAAACAGGCTGGCGGGAAGGCGGTCGGAATCCCCATGGTGGTGCTGCAAGCAGCGCCACCATGGCGGGTTCCCTGGGCCAGCGGGAAACCGGCGGGAAACCGCCGGCTTCCCTTTTCCGACCGCGGCTTTACCGCCGAGTAAGAATCGCCCAGGAAGCACCACCAGCCTGTTGGCGGTGCTTCTGCCGCACTCCGCCATGGCGGTCATGGACCGCCAAGGTCAGAATGACCCCCTATATGCCTTGTTGCTGCACGCCAACCCTGCTTCTAAAATCCCTAGGCAAAAGAGATGGGAACTTGAGCTGAGACAGACACTGTCACATAAGGAATGGGGGGAAATCTACTATAGGGCACAACATACCACGCACAACACCGCAATCATAGAAAGTGCCACTAAAATTTCTACATACTGGTACCTCACACCCGTTCAACTCCGCAGGGCCAACCCTAATCGCAATGCTGATTGCTGGAGAGGCTGTGGCTCTCCTGGGACATGGCTTGACCTCCTCTGGTTCTGTCCCACATTCACACACTACAAGGACGCAGTTTTATCAGATGGGTATTTTGATACACGGCTACCCCGCTTTTCAGCTTATGTTATCTTATAAATGATTACCTAATTCACCGATGTTCTCACTTAAACCATGCAGGGGGCAACATATTGGTCTGGCCCTGGGAGCTCAACTTCAAACCATACTCTCCCACTGGGGCCCAGAGAAGCTTTTGACACACATGGCTTTGCTTCATAGGTTATGGCATATTCTTGATATGCAACGTCTGACCCTTACACTGTCTCATTAGATTGACTCCCACAAAGAGCTATGGCAACCATACATATATATCACTCCTTTCTTCTGAATATTATTAATTGACTTGCCCTCTGTAACTCTGCCTGTTAAGCTTAACAGCCCCTGACACTAAGACGTAGGCTGACGGAATGGACAAGTTGGGCAAGGGTGAGAAAAGTCCCATATGAACCTTAGACTCATTATCACGGAGTGAGTACAAGGGGGACGTTATTAGAGAACTATGGGCCCGATTCACGAAGGTAAACTTAGACTAAAAGTCCAAAGGCCTGATTCACAAAACTTAGACCAAAAGTCTAAGTTTAGACCAGAAGTCTAAACTTAGGTCAAATGTCTAATTTTACTATGAGTAAAGTAAAGTATAGTAAAGTTAGACTTTTGGTCTAAGTTTAGACATTTGGGGGGTCATAACAACCCTGGCGGACGGTGTTAAAGGTGCGGTAATATCGCAAACAGGCCGGCGGACAAAAAAAGGGAATCATTACTGTGGCGGAAACCGCCAACATAGACAACCACTTTAACACTCCGACCGTCACGGCGGTACAGACAAGCAGCGCGGCGGTCACCGCCAACAGACAGGCGGGAGACAATGTACCGCCCACAGTATCACAACACGCCAAACCGCTACCTTTTCTGGGACGGATTCACCGTGGATAAAAACACGGCGGAAATAGCTTTTGCAATGGGAAAACGCTCACCTTCTACACATCCCACGAGGAAGGAGGACACCATGGAGCCGGAATTACAAATCCTACCTGCCCTTGTCTTCCTGCTCATTTACGAACACCAGCAACGGCGACGCCGAAGACAACGGTGAGTACTGCACATACGACATAGGGGAGGGGGGAGGCAAAAGTCAGGGACACACACACGCAACACCCCCACCCCCACCCTCACCCTCGCACATTACAACACACACACCAATGCATTTCCAAAATCACAGGAACAACCCACAACCCCCCCGGAAGAATGCAAAGACCAAAGGAAATCAGTTCAAAAATTGTAATGTATCAAAATACAGTTACCAAATATATACAGATATATATACACATTCCAGCTGTTATACATTACGAGAAGTAGTGCAGGTATGCACATATCAATGTCCGTGCACCACTGGGCCAAAAAAGCATGGGCGAGGCCCACATTAGATACCTGTCCACAAACGGAGAGAACACTGCTGGGGCATCAGATGGAAATACAACAGGCACCTCAGGGGGAAGGGGGGGGGGCACCTCAGCCGGATGACAGTACCACGCCAGATCCACGACAGGGCTCCATGCCCACTGTTCCATCCTGGGGAGTGCAAAGCCACAGTCTCTCAAGTCTCTACTGTGGGTGGGTTGCTCACTGTTCCATCCTGGGGAGTGCAAAGCCACAGTCTCTCAAGTCTCTACAGTCGGTGGGTTGCCCACTGCCATATCCTGGGGAGTGCAAAGCCACAGTCTCTCAAGTCCCACAAGTGGGTGGTTTGCCCACTGTTCCATCCTGGGGAGTGCAAAGCCACAGTCTCTCAAGTCTCTACAGTGGGTGGGTTGCCCACTGTTACATCCTCGGGAGTGCAAAGCCACAGTCTCTCAAGTCTATACAGTGGGTGGTTTGCCCACTGTTACATCCTGGGGAGTGCAAAGCCACAGTCTCTCAAGTCTCTACAGTGGGTGGTTTGCCCACTGTTACATCCTGGGGAGTGCAAAGCCACACTCTCTCAAGTCTCTACAGTGGGTGGTTTGCCCACTGTTACATCCTGGGGAGTGCAAAGCCACAGTCTCTCAAGTCTCTTCATTGGGTGGTTTGCCCACTGTTACATCCTGGGGAGTGCAAAGCCACAGTCTCTCAAGTCTATACAGTGGGTGGTTTTCCCACTGTTACATCCTGGGGAGTGCAAAGCCACAGTCTCTCAAGTCTCTACAGTGGGTGGTTTGCCCACTGTTACATCCTGGGGAGTGCAAAGCCACAGTCTCTCAAGTGGATAACAGTCTCCACTGGTTCTGGAGGGGGACTGGTGCCCAGAGTGCTTCCTCCTGTTAAGGACAGAGGTAGTGGATGCATGTCTCCACTGGTTCTGGAGGGGGAATGGTGCCCACACTGCATCAGGCTCCCCGTGACGCTTCCTGTTCCGTCACTATCCCAGCTGTACATGGGATAGCGATGCTTGATATGGAGGTGTTTTCATTCTTCAGCGGTGCTCCGCCCTGTTCAGCGGTCTTCACCATGGCGGTGAGTTCCTTGTTCAGCGGTGCTTTGCCATGGCGGCCTCTGACATGTTCAGCGGTTCTCTGCCCTGTTCAGCGGTGCTTTGCCATGTTCAGCGGTCTTCACCATGGCGGTGAGTTCCTTGTTCAGCGGTGCTTTGCCATGGCGGTCTCTGACCTGTGCATTGGTGTGTGGCATGACGGTCCCTCATTGCCCAGCGGGGCTGTGGCAGCCGGGGCCCTCCTGGGCACTGACCCCGTCAGTGGTCTCCTGACCAGTGACGATACTCCTGCCCTCCTGGGCACTGACTCCGGCGGTGGTCTCCTGACCAGTGATGATACTCCTGCCCTCCTGGGCACTGACTCCGGCGGTGGTCTCCTGACCAGTGACGATACTCCTGCTCTCCTGGGCACTGACTCCAGCGGTGGTCTTCTGACCAGTGACAATACTCCTGCCCTCCTGGGCAATGACTCCGGCGGTGGTCTCCTGACCTGTGACGATACTCCTGCCCTCCTGGGCAATGACTCCGGCGGTGGTCTCCTGACCAGTGACGATACTCCAGCCTTCCTGGGCAATGACTCCGGCGGTGGTCTCCTGACCAGTGACGACGGTGCTGGCGGTGGCGTCCCGGCTGCCGGGGAGGATGGCGCCCTTCTCCGCCGTGCTGCTCTTACCAGACTGCGCAGACTTCTATTGGCACTTCACCACCTTTGGAGGAGTCACAGCTGACTCTGCAATCCCCCTGGGACCCTTGTGAGCAGTTTTTCCACCAGGAGTCTTCACCCTGTCCCGTCGGCCACTTTCCAACTTGAGATGCTTTACAGGGGGTGGACTGGCAGTGCTTTGGCTCCATGTCACACTGCCTGCCCTGGTGGCTGGTGCACTCCACACACCTGTAACACGTACCACTGGTACTGGAGTCTTTTTGGCTGAGGCGCTGCTACGTGACTTATGAATTGGAGGGGTGGGGGCAAAGAGGTCAACATTGCTGAGGGAGAGTTTCTGACGAACACTGGGATGGGTAGCTGGAGGGGGTCTGGGAGTGGAGGAAGAGGAGGTGGTTGTAGGAGGTGTCACTTTAGGTGTTTTGGGTGCAGGTGCAGGTACTGGAGGCTGTTGTGAGGTGGATGGATGATGGGTGTGTGGGTGTGTGGGTGCCCGCGTTTGTGTACTTTGGGAGGGGGCGCCACAGACACACTGGGAGAAGACACGGGGGACGTGTAAATGGTAGTGGGGGTGGTGAGTGCAGGTGAGCGAGGTGTGGTGCTGGGTGTTCTGGTGCGAGTCCTAGTGCCTGTAGATGTACTGCATGCAGGTGAGAGTGTAGACGAGACTGGGAGGGAGGAGGGAGACGACGACGAGGGGGACACAGTGGAGGCAGTGAATGTTGCTGTGTCTGTATGTGTGTGATGCTTGTGTGAGTGCCTGTGGGATGTGTGGTGCCTATGTTTGCCTGAGCTACTTTTGCGTGTTGAGGTGTATGCATGCTTGTCTGATGGTATGCTTGGGATAGGCTGGGGTACAGGGGATTGGGTCTGGGTGGAGGAAGTTGGAGGGGGGAGGCTAGACACAGGGACAATGACTTCCATCAGTGCTAAGGCCAGAGATTGCAGGGTTCGATGAAGGGCAGCCTGACCAGAATGAATGCCCTCCAGGAATGCATTACCGTGTTGCAACTCCCTTTCTATACCCTGGTAGACTGCCCAACAGTGAGTGACCTGAGGAGGTCAGTGGCCTCCTCACTGAGGGCAGCAGGGGTGACGGGGGCAGGGCCTGAGGTGCCTGGGGTGAAGGTGATGCCCACCCTCCTGGGTGAGAGGGCACGGGGCGAACGCTGAGGGGTTGCTGGGAGGGCAGTGCTGGTAGGGGAGGTGGCGGCTGTACCTGTAGAAGTGGTGGGCACAGATGGTGCCGCCACCACAAGGGAGCTCCCATCGGTGGACGAGTTTGTGTCGCTGTTTGGTGATCCGGTGACCGAAGTGAAGCTCCCCTCGCCCTCCGTCCCACGTGGCCCTCCATGGCCATGTGGGATGCAGCTCCCTTGTGCTCCGGTGCCACTGTACCTCCGCCTGATGATGCTGATGCACAAAAGAACAGGGAGAGCATAAAAAGGGGGGAGGGCGACAGAAGAAAAAGAGGTTGAGTGCATGGCTTGCCGCTACTGTTGGCGGACAATACAGACACAGCAGCCCCCTGCACTACGCCGCGCTCTAGGCCTCTACATATGCAATTCCTGGGATCTGGCCTACATCGCTATGGCGGACATCTGCACACATGGATGCCACAGGGGCATGTATACCTGTACTTTGCACTGTACTGAGGTGGGGTGGAGTGGCACATGGCATGCATTACGGAGGGGTCTAGCCTACGGAAGTCGCCCTGGCCTAGGGAAACCCACAGCCCTCCTCCCACACCCACACCCACACCCCTCAACTGCACGCAAAGTCCCCAGAATGAGGGTGTACTCACCCCCTTGTGTCTGCTGTGATGCCCTCAAGTGCCCATCCAACTCCGGGTAGGCCACCGCCAGGATCCGGAACATCAGGGGGGTCATGGGGCGACGGGCACCCCTCCCACGTTGGGAGGCCATCCCCAGCTAGCCTCTGCCGTATTCTTGCTCCAGCGGCGAATATCCTCCCATCTTTTCGGCAGTGGGTGCCCCGTCTCTGGTGGACCCCCAGGGTCCGTACGTCCTTGGCGATGGCACGCCAAATGTCCTTCTTCTGGTGGGTGCTGACCTACATGACATGCACAGGGGAAGAAGAGAAGTCATTACCAACTGCACCGTCTAAGTGATTGGCCCACATCCCTGCCCTTGCCATGTGGCACATGCATTCACACTCATTCATGTTCCCTGAACTCTTCCCCCTTTCCTCTTACAACCAGCCCTCTCCACACAGGCATAGCCCATACAACATGCTCCCTGTGTACTTACCTGTTGGTCTGGAGGACCGTAGAGTAGCGTGTACTGGGGGAGGACCCCGTCTACTAGCTTCTACAACTCCTGAGCAGTGAAGGCAGGGGCCCTTTCCCCAGACGCAGCAGCCATTTTCTCTTCCAGACCGAGGTCACAGCAGCACTTGCAGTGTAGGTCCTCTCCTGTCAAAGATCAGGTATCGAGTGATTGAACAGATAGAAAATGGCGGTCACGTCCGAGGCGGTGCGTATCATCACCGCCGGCGCAAGTCATCATTGGCTCCTGGGACCCATAGGGTCCAATGTTAACCAATGCAGCATTGCGCCGCGGTCTACGACCGCCTACCGCGACGGTGTACAACGCCAGCGCAGTTACCTCACACCCCATTGTCCCAGTTTAGAGGTCAGGCAGCCGCCATTTCAGGGGCCCACATGGCTTCATTTACTACTGCGTCACACATACCTGGGCCTACACTCGACACACATACAGGAAGATTTTTGTCTTTGGTGTCGTGTTCTGTGTATCTGTGGGTACATACCTGGGATTTTGTTGAGTCTGTGGTCGCTGTCGTCCTTCCTAGGAACCGTCAGCTGGGACTTTTGAGAAGATGGCGGAATCCTCCGGTGTACCGACCGCTGGTGGACCTGTTGACAATGGAGGAGCGACATTTGATCATCACCTACAGGTTTGACCGTGCCACTATCCAGGAACTATGTACCCAGTTGGAGCCAGACCTGATGTCAGCAATCCGCCATCCCACAGTAATCCCCCCTGACGTGCAGGTGCTGTCAGTGCTTCATTTCCTTGCAAGTGGGTCTTTTCAGACAACAGTGGCCATGGCATCAGGGATGTCCCAGCCTATGTTTTCCAACGTGTTGTCCAGAGTGTTGTCTGCCCTGCTGAAACACGTAAGGAGCTACATCGTTTTCCCTCAGGTGGAGGATTTGGCTACTGTTAAAGGTGACTTCTATGCCCTTGGACATATCCCCAACATCATAGGTGCTATTGATGGGACCCATGTAGCTTTGGTCCCCCCAACAGGAGTGAACAGGTGTACAGGAACAGGAAGAGTTATCATTCGATGAATGTACAGATGGTATGTTTGGCAGACCAGTACATCTCCCAGGTAAATGCTATGTTCCCTGGCTCAGTGCATGACGCCTACATCCTGCGGAATAGCAGCATCCCTTATATGATGGGTCAACTCCAGAGGCACCATGTGTGGCTATTAGGGGACTCTGGTTACCCCAACCTGTCCTGGCTATTGACCCCAGTGAGGAATCCCGGGACCAGGGCAGAGGAACGCTACAACGAGGCACATGGGCGGACTTGGAGGGTGATCGAACGCACCTTCGGCCTCCTGAAGGCCAGGTTCAGGTGCCTCCATATGACAGGTGGTTCCCTATTCTACTCACCGAAGAAGGTGTGCCAGATCATCATCGCCTGCTCAATGCTTCACAATCTTGCTTTGCAACGCCAGGTGCCTTTTCTGCCGGAGGACGGTCCAGATGACGGTGCTGTGGCAGCTGTGGAGCCTGTGGAGCCTGTGGACTGTGATGAGGAAGACGCTGAGGAAGAAGAAATGGACAACAGGGAGTCAGTCATACAGCAATATTTCCAGTGACACACAGGTGAGAACAGTTTTCTTTTTACCATTACATTCACTTTCACACTTCTACCTCTATCCTGTCTGTCATTTCATAGCAGTATTTGGTCACTGAGTTGTACCTTTCCATTTTGGTTTCACAGGCGTGGTTAGCAACGTGTGTCATCTGCTTGCATCCTTCAAGGACTTGTGATGTGTGACATAGGTATGTTGGCTTTACAATTGGAAACGCATTTTGACACTGTCATTGATTATACATATTTACCAAATCACAGACTGACTCCAGATTGTTTTGTGGTTCAAGGGTGTTTATTTAACTGCCCAAAAATGGAGGGGGGTAGTAATATGGTGATGGGGGACGGTGGAGGAATGTCCATGGCAGAGTCCAGTCCATTGGTCACACAGGTGCACTGCCCATATGGGCATAGGAAGTGGAGCTGGGGCAGTTTCAGTATGTACAGGGTATCAAAGTGGGACAGTGGGAGGACACTCAGGGTGGTCTCATTTCCTGGCGGGGGTCTTGCCATCTTGCTCTGTCCTGTTCTTGGATCTCAGGGACCGCTTGCGTGGTGGTTGTCCGTCTGCAGGGGGTGGGGTGCTGGTGTGGTGGTCCTGTGGCGGCAGAGGTGGTGGGCAGTTCATCGTCCTGGCTAGTGTCAGGGGCCCCTTGGAGTGCCACGGTGTCCCTCATGGTCTTTTGTATGTCCTTCAGCTCCCCTACGATGGTGCCCAGGGCGGAGCTGATGGTTCTGAGCTCCTCCCTGAACCCCAAATACTGCTCCTCCTGCAGGCGTTGGGTCTCCTGAAACTTGTCCAGGACCGTCGCCATCGTCTCCTGGGAGTGGTGGTATGCTCCCATGATGGAGGAGAGGGCCTCGTGGAGAGTGGGTTCCCTTGGCCTGTCCGCCCCCTGTCACACAGCAGCCCTCCCAGTTCCCCTGTGTTCCTGTGCCTCCGTCCCCTGGACCGTGTGCCCACTACCACTGCCCCCAGGTCCGTGTTGTTGTTGGGGTGGTGGGTTATCCTGGGTTCCCTGTAGTGGTGGACACACCGCTGATTGACGTGTCCTGGGTACGGAGGTATGGGCCCGCTGGGTGGGTGCTGTGCTGGTGTTACCAGAGGGTGGAAAGTCAGTGTTGGGCTGTGCCTGGGCAAGGGGAACCGACTGTCCCGAGGCCCACAATGGTCCGGGCTGGTCATCAGGATCCAGTAGGGCAGAGCTGATGTCGTCACTGTGGGCCTCTTCTGTGGGTGGAGTGGAGTTGTCTGGACCCTCCGGTGTAGTGATGTTCCTTAGTGGTCCCGCAGGGATATAAGAGCATGATTATTGCATGTGTGTGTGTAATGGTGTGCAATGGGTGGGTGTTTGTGTACCCCAGTGCAAGCATTCCTGTGTGTGGGTTTGTGTGATGATGGTTAGGGGGTTGTTCTGGGTATGTGCAGTGAGCATGCTTTGGTGGGGGGTGACCATGCTTAGTTGTGTCATGCAGGGCTTGGTGCTGGGATAAGTGGATTGTGTTATTAGGACATTAGTGAGGAGTGTGAGTGTTAGCGGAGGGGGTAAGGGTGGGGGTGTGTGATAGCATGCAGGTAGGGTGGGGGATATGATAGTTGAGATTTGACTTACCAGTGTCCATTCCTCCACCGACTCCTCCAAGGCCCTCTGGATGCATGATGGTCAAGACTTGCTCCTCCCATGTTGTTAGTTGTGGGGGAGGAGGTGGTGGTCCGTCTGCCAGTCCGCTGTACCGCGATGTTGTGCCTGGAGACCACTGAACGCACCTTCCCCCGTAGGTCGTTCCACCTCTTCCTGATGTCCTCCCGATTTCTTGGATGCTGTCCCACAGCGTTGACCCTGTCCACGATTCTTTGCCATAGCTCCATCTTCCTGGCTATGGATGTGTGCTGCACCTGTGAGCCAAATAGCTGTGGCTCTACCCGTAGGATTTCCTCCACCATGACCCTGAGCTCCTCCTCGGAAAACCGGGGATGTCTTTGGCGTGACATGGGGTGGTGTGGGTGATGTGTGGGGTGGTGTAAGTGTTGATGTGTGTGTTGATGTGTAGTAGTGTGTGGTGTTTTGTGTGTGTAATGTTGTATGGGTGATGGTGTTGTGTGCCTCTGTGTGGTGGGGTTCTCAGTTGCTGTGCTCTCTGTCTATCTGGCCTTCGTCCGTGAATTGTGGTTGTAGGGGTTTGTGGGTGATGTGGGGGTGTGTTTTGTATTGTGTTGGGTGTGTGGGAGTGGTGTTTGTATGTGTGTCAGGTGTGTGTATTTTGAATTGTCCAATATGGTGGTGTTTTGGAGATGTGTGTGTATTTTGAGTGCGGCGGTGTGTACCGCCAATGGAATACCACAGTTGAAAGACCGCTGCGTGGATTCGTGGGTCGTGATAGTGTGGGCGTATTTCTGTTGGCGTGACGGTGGAGGTTTTGTTTTCGCCAGTTTAACACTGACCTTTGGTGTGGCGGACTTGTGTGGGTGTCTGAATTTCTGCGGTTTCTGAGATGTGGGTCATAATAGCTGTGGCGGAATTCCGTGGCCGCAGCGGTGTTTTGGCGGTCTTCTGCACGGCGGTAAGTGCCTTTTGCCGCCAGGGTTGTAATGAGAGCCTTGGTCTAAGTGTGGACCAAAAGCCTAATCTTAGACCAAAAGTCTAGAAAATTCAAAAAAAAAAAAAAAAAAAAAAAAAGAAAAGCGCTCCCAACGTCCCCCTCCTTAGTAGTGGTAAGTATAACCAATTACAGGCACGGTGCTCCAGGTCCAGGAGGATCTTCCCTTTCCTCCAAGGATGTGTCAACAAAGACACAGAGTAATCGATACAGTGACCAAGGCACACATGATTCACAAATATAAGGTCAGTACTTCCTAAGTATAATAATAGCAAAACAATAACAATATTCAAATAAAACATATATAAAGACACACATTTCAATGGAGTCCTTTAGATGGAATGTTCATCTTTAATGTAACACAAGACAGCCAACACGTGTTTCGTCATGGGAGGGAATACTCCCCGTGACTTCCTCAGGGCTGCAAGGAATATCAAGATATATAAAAATAACATAAATACATCCATAGTACATACACGTATCAATACAAACATTAAACATAACAAAAAACTCAAGTTCAAACATAACAAAGAAAAAAAACCACAATTTGACAATCGTCCCACTTGTGTCATTCCAGTAAAATCAAGTTGCAAATTCCATGTATTAGAGTCATACCAGAATAAACCCCAAAGTATTAGCATCCAACTTGGAGAAGAAAGCGAGAAACCAGGACAAAAACCCGTGGGAAGAAACAAGAAAGAAAAAGGGAAAATAAGTGAAACCCTTTACTTTACAAATAACACAATAAAATTCAATCTAAGTGCAGAGATCCAAGCACAACCTGGTGCAAATCAACCACAGAAAGATATGTCATGCAAAAACCATATAGCAAAATAAACATAAAGTGCTAACCATAGTGATCTTAATATGAAAACAACATACCTCAAAAGGTATAGCACGTGACACCATGATATCAGAGGTCTCATGCACAGAGAAACCATCTGATATGTAAAGTAAAGACTGTGAAAAAATAATGGTTTATCAATATCCAAAATGGAAAAGAAAAAAAGAAATAAACATCTCACACCTCGTGTGACCCACCCAAGATTATAATCAAAACACCTACCAACGGATGACTCTGTGTGTATCAGTCCATATGCAGTTTAAGGTGTATGGTATAACACCTATAATACTGTTAATGACAAGAATATTGTTACAGGATCACCATATTATCACCAAAGTGCATTAAAAAGCCTTATTAGCTCACTCGGCGCATAAAACAAATGCAGACCCCCCCACTCACCTCCTATATTCGGGATAATAGGAAAATCGTTTCGGAGCCTATTATCGGAGGCTCCGATCAGCGTATGTCAAACTGCCCACTTCCCGCCATCCCTTAATAAACGGGAGAAAGAACTTTAATCTCGCGGGACTACACACTTTATGACGCGTATCCGGCCTTCCCGAGCATCAATAAGCGCTCAGGGAAGTCGGGCGCCATCTTTGAATAGGCAAAGAAATACATTCAATCATATCCGATTCCCAATCGCATTTATGTATAAGAAAACCAAAACAGAAAGCCATATATGGCAACACTTCCAATCAGGTTGCATCGTACATCTATTTGAGTATACTACGCCCGCACCATTCTAAGGTCTCTAAGTCGATGCTATTGTATATTAGACACCTCCTTATGTCGTGTAAAAGCCGAATTGTAAAAGAAAATTCTACAACCATGTGAATAAGTCCATATAATAAATGGACGCAAATCCAGCACCAAAAGCAACCACAGACCCCTATGAAATATTAAAAATTCTACCTCACGTTGATGTCGTGGGCCACAATTTCGACTCCAAGTTGCATGATACATCCAAACAGCAATAAAAGACATATTACCGAGTCTTCCCACATATGGTATAACGTATAAGGCACAACAAGAAAAAGATACCCATAATACAATTTTTTTTTATCACAAACAATATATGTATTCATATCCCGATGTCGTTAGCATCCTATAACATCAAGGATTAAGATTATCCTCATGTAATAATAACACTGAAATGTAGCTTTAGTCATATTATAAGTAAAGAAGGCATTGGAGTGTCTAACAACTACAGTATTAATCCAAATAATACTCCATCTCGTAATTGGTATTGAGGCCCATCTCCACTGCTCTCAGTTTGAGAATCCAGGAACATTCCCTCTGCCTCAATGATAGCTCCCTATTACCTCCCCGTGGGTTAGTCTGTACAGTCTCAAAACCAAAAAATTTAAAAACCTGGGTATGACCCTTATTTAGACACTTATACATATGTGTAACTATGGGATACCGTTCGTCCCGCTGTCTGAGAGCTCTATAGTGTTCACTGATTCTTATTCTGAGAGATCTAATGGTGCTACCAACATAATAGAGCCCACATTTGCACACAATCATATATATGAAAAACTTGCTGTCACATGTAATGTTCGAAATAATACGAAATTGATCACCCTTCTGGCTATTAAATGTGGAAATCCCTGATCGACTCCATTTACACATCCCACATCGACCACATTTGTGGAACCCCTTGCTGCGATTTGTAAGCCAGTTATCCTGATAGTATGTAGTTGGATAGCTGGGACATAAGGGGGGTCATTCTGACCTTGGCGGTCCATGACCGCCATGGCGGAGTGCGGCAGAAGCACCGCCAACAGGCTGGCGGTGCTTCCTGGGCGATTCTGACCGCGGTGGTAAAGCCGCGGTCGGAAAAGAGGAGCCGGCGGTTTCCCGCCGGTTTCCCGCTGGCCCAGGGAACCCGCCATGGCGGCGCTGCTTGCAGCACCGCCATGGGGATTCCGACCCCCTTACCGCCAGCCTGTTTCTGGCGGTGTCCATCGCCGGAACAAGGATGGTGGGAACGGGTGCCGTGGGGCCCCTGGGGGCCCCTGCACTGCCCATGCCACTGGCATGGGCAGTGCAGGGGCCCCCTAACAGGGCCCCACAAAGATTTTCACTGTCTGCTTAGCAGACAGTGAAAATCGCGACGGGTGCCACTGCACCCATCGCACCCCTTCAACTCCGCCGGCTCCATTCGGAGCCGGCTTCATTGTTGAAGGGGCTGTCCCGCTGGGCCGGCCGGCGGTCTTCTGGCGGTCGCCCGCCGGCCCAGCGGGAAAGCCGGAATGACCGCCGCGGTCTTTTGACCGCGGTGCGGTCTTTCGGCGGGAACCGCTTGGCGGGCGGTGACCGCCGACCGCTGCGGTCAGAATGACCGCCAAAATGTTTTTGAGGGTTCTTCCCCTACGATAGGTGAAGGTAGGTGAGTCCAATAAAAGACCCTTTAAGGTTGTATCTGCTTTTAATACGTGCCAATGTTTGTTCATACACCTACGTAGGGCCGCTGAAGCAACAGTATAATCAACTACACATCTTAAATTGGAGTCAGTAGTTTTATTCCTATGTTTCAAGGTATTCTCCCTAGTTAAGCGCATAATCCTGCTGCATGCTTTATCTAAAGTACCAGAAGAATAACCCCGTGCTTTGAATCTAGCTTCTATGTCCTCAATGTTGTTTCTGAAATCCATCTCTAAATTACAATCTCTCCTGGCTCGAACCATTTCCCCGTATGGAATTGAATTAACTTGGTGTCTAGGATGTGAACTTTTCGCATGCAAGATTGAGTTACATGCTGTACTCTTTCTATATAAGCGACTTTAAATTTTATCCCTGTGGATGAAAAGTTCTAGATCCAAAAAGGTGATGCTGGTCTCGCTATATTCCAACGTAAATTTGATGTTCAAATCATTGGAATTCAAATAATCAATGAAATCATTCAATTTGGTGATGTTTCCTGTCCAAATCACAATGCAATCGTTGATGTATCGACCCCAAAAGAGTATATCCGAATTCCAAAGTTTACCTTCATGACCCCAAATAACCCTCTGTTCTAGGAACCCCATAAAGAGGTTCGCATATGCTGGTGAGAAGCGAGACCCCATAGCCACACCCCTTTTTTGGCGATACCACTCTCTTTTGAAAAGAAAGAAGTTATTATCCAAAATCATCCTAACCATATCTAGTATCATATTTGTATGTCCATACAAACTGGCTGATTGACTATATAGAAAGTGGCGTAGGGCAACCATGCCTAAATCGTGATCTATACTCGTGTACAAAGAAGTCACATTGAGAGTCACCAGTAACATGCCTTGTTCCCAGGTCATATCAGCAAGGATACTGAGAATATGTTTGGTATCCTTAATGAAAGAAGGAAGGTTAGTTACAAACGGTTGTAAAAAGATATCGACGTACTCTGACAGTCTCTCAGTTGGACCACCCATGCCCGAGACTATTGGTCTACCAGGCGGTGAAAGAGAGTCTTTGTGGATCTTGGGTAAGGTGTACAGGCATGGGTATCTGGGTCTAAACACCCATAGGTACAACTATTCATCCTCCCGCAGCAATGTTTGATCAAAAGAGTGTTTCAGAAACTTGTTAATCTTATTGGTAAGAACCGGTATTGGGTTGGAATCAATCTGTTGTGTCATGCAGGGCTTGGTGCTGGGATGAGTGGATTGTGTTATTAGGAAATTAGTGAGGAGTGTGAGTGTTAGGGGAGGGGGTAAGGGTGGGGGTGTGTGATAGCATGCAGGTAGGGTGGGGGATATGATAGTTGAGATTTGACTTACCAGTGTCCATTCCTCCACCGACTCCTCCAAGGCCCTCTGGATGCATGATGGTCAAGACTTGCTCCTCCCATGTTGTTAGTTGTGGGGGAGGAGGTGGGGGTCCGTCTGCCAGTCCGCTGTACCGCGATGTTGTGCCTGGAGACCACTGAACGCACCTTCCCCCGTAGGTCGTTCCATCTCTTCCTGATGTCCTCCCGATTTCTTGGATGCTGTCCCACAGCGTTGACCCTGTCCACGATTCTTTGCCATAGCTCCATCTTCCTGGCTATGGATGTGTGCTGCACCTGTGAGCCAAATAGCTGTGGCTCTACCCGTAGGATTTCCTCCACCATGACCCTGAGCTCCTCCTCGGAAAACCGGGGATGTCTTTGGCGTGACATGGGGTGGTGTGGGTGATGTGTGGGGTGGTGTAAGTGTTGATGTGTGTGTTGATGTGTAGTGGTGTGTGGTGTTTTGTGTGTGTAATGTTGTATGGGTGATGGTGTTGTGTGCCTCTGTGTGGTGGGGTTCTCAGTTGCTGTGCTCTCTGTCTATCTGGCCTTCGTCCGTGAATTGTGGTCGTAGGGGTTTGTGGGTGATGTGGGTGTGTGTTTTATATTGTGTTGGGTGTGTGGGAGTGGTGTTTGTATGTGTGTCAGGTGTGTGTATTTTGAATTGTCCAATAGGGTGGTGTTTTGGAGATGTGTGTGTATTTTGAGCGCGGCGGTGTGTACCGCCAATGGAATACCGCGGTTGAAAGACCGCTGTGTGGATTCGTGGGTCGTGATAGTGTGGGCGTAATTCTGTTGGTGTGACGGTGGAGGTTTTGTTTTTGCCAGTTTAACACTGACCTTTGGTGTGGCGGACTTGTGTGGGTGTCTGAATTTCGGCGGTTTCTGAGATGTGGGTCATAATAGCTGTGGCGGAATTCCGCGGCCGCAGCGGTGTTTTGGCGGTCTTCTGCACGGCGGTAAGTTCCTTTTGCCGCCAGGGTTGTAATGAGAGCCTTGGTCTAAGTGTGGACCAAAAGCCTAATCTTAGACCAAAAGTCTAGAAAATTCAAGAAAAAAAAAAAAAGAAAAAGCGCTCCCAACGTCCCCCTCCTTAGTAGTGGTAAGTATAACCAATTACAGGCACGGTGCTCCAGGTCCAGGAGGATCTTCCCTTTCCTCCAAGGATGTGTCAACAAAGACACAGAGTAATCGATACAGTGACCAAGGCACACATGATTCACAAATATAAGGTCAGTACTTCCTAAGTATAATAATAGCAAAACAATAACAACATTCAAATAAAACATATATAAAGACATATATATCTAGCTTCCATGTCCTCAATGTTGTTTCTGAAATCCAACTCTAAATTACAATCTCTCCTGGCTCGAACCATTTCCCCGTATGGAATTGAATTAACTTGGTGTCTAGGATGTGAACTTTTCGCATGCAAGATTGAGTTACATGCTGTACTCTTTCTATATAAGCGACTTTAAATTTTATCCCTGTGGATGAAAAGTTCTAGATCCAAAAAGGTGATGCTGGTCTCGCTATATTCCCACGTAAATTTGATGTTCAAATCATTGGAATTGAAATAATCAATGAAATCATTCAATTTGGTGATGTTTCCTGTCCAAATCACAATGCAATCGTTGATGTATCGACCCCAAAAGAGTATATCCGAATTCCAAAGTTTACCTTCATGACCCCAAATAACCCTCTGTTCTAGGAACCCCATAACGAGGTTCGCATATGCTGGTGAGAAGCGAGACCCCATAGCCACACCCCTTTTTTGGCGATACCACTCTCTTTTGAAAAGAAAGAAGTTATTATCCAAAATCATCCTAACCATATCTAGTATCATATTTGTATGTCCACACAAACTGGCTGATTGACTATATAGAAAGTGGCGTAGGGCAACCATGCCTAAATCGTGATCTATACTCGTGTACAAAGAAGTCACATTGAGAGTCACCAGTAACATGCCTTGTTCCCAGGTCATATCAGCAAGGATACTGAGAATATGTTTGGTATCCTTAATGAAAGAAGGAAGGTTAGTTACAAACGGTTGTTAAAAGATATCGACGTACTCTGACAGTCTCTCAGTTGGACCACCCATGCCCGAGACTATTGGTCTACCAGGCGGTGAAAGAGAGTCTTTGTGGATCTTGGGTAAGGTGTACAGGCATGGGTATCTGGGTCTAAACACCCATAGGTACAACTATTCATCCTCCCGCAGCAATTGTTGATCAAAAGAGTGTTTCAGAAACTTGTTAATCTTATTGGTAAGAACCGGTATTGGGTTGGAATCAATCTTCTCGTAGCAAGTAGGATCCCCTAATTGCCTAGTGATCTCCAATTCATAGTCCTGAGTGTTCATGATTACAATATTCCCACCCTTATCTGCCTCTCTGATAGTAACCTCATTGCATGTACTTAAATATCTCAGGTACTCCAATTCCTCATAACTCAAGTTGTTACAGCGAATCACTTTGCATGGCTTTACAAGGCCTTGTAGATATGGCCCCCTTTCACGCATTACTGTGCGTCAAAGGGGCATTCATGGGTGTTGCTGTGAGTGTTCCCACGCAACACCCATGTAATCTGACGTATTCCCAGATTTACACATTTTCGTAAATCTGGGAATGTACAAGGGTGGCACAACGGGGAGAAATAACATTATTTTTCCCTGTTTTCCCTCTTTCTATGTGTGCTGCATTCTGCACCTCACATAGAAGGAGGAAAACGTCTCTTATGATTGTTTTTGTGCAGGAACGTGTTTTTTCCTGCACAAAAACAATCATCCCCACAATGCAGGCATCCTTGCAACATGTTGCAAGGTTGCCTGCATTGGCGCATGGCAGCAATTTGTGCACCAGTGCAGGGGACAAGGACAGGAATGCACCATATCTCTTCGACACTGCTCATTCCAACCCTTTTGTTTTGATACAGGGCAGTGCAGCAAAAAGGCTTGCGACGCTGCCCTGAGCCAAAACTTGGCAAATGAGGCCCTAAATGTGGTCTAAACAATATTTCGCCCTTACAAAATTAAAAGGCAGCCACATTTCTTTAGAGTGCTCTTGGGGCCAGATATACCAACATAACACAGAACGCAGCGTAATAGCCAAAAATGCTGCACTATGTTGCATGACAGGGAGGGAGCAGAAGAGTACCATATCTACAGAGGCGTCACTCTCCTCCCCTCTCTATAGCGTCAGCACAAAATTTTTCTGCTGTTGCAAGGATGTGTGCATAAGTCTAGCATAGTTTTTGTACTGGAAGGGATTCCCTTCCAGTACAAAATACTATGCCTAGAGAAGCTTTACAACTTTTCCTACTTTGTATGTGTGCTGTACAGTGCAGAGCACATGCAAGTTGGAAAAGAAAGGAGGAATACAAACATTTCTCTTTTTAATGCCTGCTCTTCTTATATGATGTTAATTTTTGGTGTAAACCCCGTCTCAAATTTTTGGTAGATAGGGTTTTGCATCATAAAGCATGGGTGGTTGCATGGGGTCGCCCATGTAATGCCCCCTTGATACTAAGTAGTGCAAAGCATCGCTTTGTGCTACTTTGCTTTAGTTTTAAGTAATTTCCAGGGCAAAACAAGTTTTGCTCTGGAAAGTAAATAATGAAGAAAACATTTTGTGCTGGTTTGAGTCACTTTTCTGAGGCAAACACAGCACAACATATTGGTAAATCTGCCCCTTGATCTGTGTTCTTGGAGGTTTGTTTTCGGAGGCTCTGACAAAACCTCTAGTTCCCACTATTTCTCTCTTGATAGTGGCTTTAATTTATTTTCGTAAGAATGGCTTGATCTTTGAAAGGATTAACCACACATCTTCATAAGATGCTTAAGTTGCACCTCGATAGAGAGTCCGTTAACAAAGACTACATCTGAGGTTTTACCTTTGCAGGAATTATCCTCTTTAAAATTACCAATCACTGAGACCTTAAGCATCATTTCACCTTCATATGACTGCTCTTGATTCTCTAAGTACCAACTCCGTCTTGGAAGCATTAAGCTACACACAATTACACACAGCTTTTGGGTGGCTGACACAGAGAGAGAAATACCTAGGACCAGATTGTGAAAAATGGTTCATTATGTGATGATGCTCCATTTCTTGTGCCCCATTGTGTACCCCTAATGCCAGCATGTATGCGCCGTATTTATGATACAGAGCACAATGGCATACATTAGGGAACTAGCGTCAAAACGTTTGACACTAGTTTGGAACTTTGCAGGATTAGCACCAAAAACGTTAACACTAATCCTGGAAAGTGAAAGGAGGCCCATTGAAAACAATGGGAGTGCCTTAGGCAGGCATTAAAAATTATGATAAAAATGGCACAGTGGAATCTCATGGATTCCACTGCTCCATTTTTCTGGGCCTCCTAATGCCGGAACGCCCACCCCGCATACATTATGCCTGGCGCAGGCATAATGTGGTGCAAGGGTTAACAAAGTGGCACAATGCTAGCAGTGCACCACTGTAAGGAAATGTCTCCTTGGCATGGTTACCCCCTAAATGTTTGCCTTTGCTGATGCTAAGTTATGATTTGAAAGTGTGCTGGGACCCTGCTAACCAGGCCCCAGCACTAGTGTTCCTTCCCTAAACTGTACCTTTGTCTCCACATTTGGCACAACCCTGGCACTCAGGTAAGTCCCTTTTAAATGGTACCCCTGGTACCAAGGGCCTTGATGCCAGGGAAGGTCTCTAAGGGCTGCAGCCTCACAGCTTGTGTGTGCTGGTGGGGAGAAAATGACTAAGTTGACATGGCACTCCCCTCAGAGTGCCATGCCAACCTCACACAGCCTGTGGCAAAGGTAAGTCACCCCTAAGGCAGGGTGCACTATACCACAGGTGAGGGCATATGTGCATGAGCACTATGCCCCTACAGTGTCTAAGCAAAACCTTAGACATTGTAAGTGCAGGGTAGCCATAAGAGTATATGGTCTGGGAGTTTGTCAAACACAAAGTCCACAGTTCCATAATGGCTACACTGAAAACTGGTAAGTTTGGTATCAAACTTCTCAGCACAATAAATGCACACTGATGTCAGTGTGTAATTTATTGTAACATACACCCAGAGGGCATCTTAGAGATGCCCCCTGAATACCTACCCGACTTCTAGTGTAGGCTGACCAGTTTCTGCCAGCCTGCCACACATTAGACATGTTGCTGGCCACATGGGGAGAGTGCCTTTGTCACTCTGTGGCCAGGAACAAAGCCTGTACTGGGTGGAGGTGCTTCTCACCTCCCCCTGCAGGAACTGTAACACCTGGTGGTGAGCCTCAAAGGCTCACCCCTTTTGTTACAGCACCCCAGGGCATCCCAGCTAGTGGAGATGCCTGCCCCTCCGACCACTGCCCCCACTTTTGGTGGCAAGGCTGGAGGAGATAATGAGTAAAACAAGGAGGAGTCACCCACCAGTCAGGACAGTCCCTAAGGTGTCCTGAGCTGAGGTGACCCCTGCCTTGAGAAATCCTCCATCTTAAGTTTAGAGGATTCCCCCTATGGGATTAGGGATGTGCCAACCTCCCCACAGGGAGGAGGCACAAAGAGGGTGTAGCCACCCTCAAGGACAGTAGTCATTGGCTACAGTCCTCCCAGACCTAAATACACCCCTAAATTCAGTATTTAGGGGCTCCCCAGATCCCAGGAAATCAGATTCCTGCACCTGAAGAAACAAGAAGGACTGCTGACCTACAAGCCTGCAGAGAAGACGGATGACGATAACTGCTTTGGCCCCAGCCCTACAGGTCTGTCTCCAACTTCGAAAGCCTGCACCAGCGACGCATCCGACAGGGACCAGTGACCTCTGAAGCCTCAGAGGACTGCCCTGCACTAAAGGACCAAGAAACTCCCGTGATCAGCGGCCCTGTTCAAAACCAGCTACTTCTTTGCAACAAAGAAGCAACTTCCAAAGACTGCACGTTTCCCATCGGAAGCGTGAGACTTCTCACTCTGCACCCGACGTCCCCGGCTCGAGATCCAGAGAACAAACACCTCAGGGAGGACTCCCCGGCAACTGCGAGCCCATGAGTAACCAGAGACGACCCCTCTGAGCCCCCACAGCGACGCCTGCAGAGAAAATCCAGAGGCTCCCCCTGACCACGACTGCCTGTAACAAGGGACCAGACGCCTGGAACCAACACTGCACCCGCAGCCCCCAGGACCTGAAGGAACCAAACTTCAGCGCAGGAGTGACCCCCAGGCGACCCTCTGCCTTCCCCAGGTGGTGGCTGTCCGGAGAAGCCCCCCTGTGCTGCCTGCACCGCTAGAGTGACCCCCTGGACCCTCCATTGTTTCCTACCTGAAACCCGACACCTGCTTTGCACACTGCACCCGGCTGCCCCTATGCCGCTGAGGGTGTGTTTTGTGTGCCTACATGTGTCCCCCCAGTGCTCTACAAACCCCCACTGGTGTGCCCCCAGGAGGCAGGTACTTACCTGCTAGCAGACTGGAACCGGAGCACCCCTGTTCTCCATAGGCGCCTATGTGTTTCGGGCACCTCTTTGACCTCTGCACCTGACCGGCCCAGAGCTGTGGGTGTGGTAACTTTGGGGTTGCCTTGAACCCCCAACGGTGGTCTGCCTATGCCCCAGGACTGACACTTGTAAGTGTTTTACTTACCTCCTAATCTAACCTTTACTTACCTCCCCCAGGAACTGTTGATTTTTGCACTGTGTCCACTTTGAAAATAGCTTATTGCCATTTTAACAAAGACTGTATATGATATTGCTTTTATTCAAAGTTCCTAAAGTATCTAAGTGAAATACCTTACATTTTAAAGTGTTTAATGTAAATCTTGAACCTTTGGTTCTTAAAATAAACTAAGAAAATATATTTTTCAATATAAAAACCTATTGGCCTGGAGTAAGCCTTTGAGTGTGTGTTCCTCATTTATTGCCTATGTGTGTACAACAAATGCTTAACACTACCCTCTGATAAGCCTACTGCTCGACCACACTACCAGAAAATAGAGCATTAGAATTATCTACTTTTGCCACTATCTTACTTCTAAGGGGAACCTTTGGACTCTGTGCACACTATTTCTTACTTTGAAATAGTATATACAGAGCCAACTTCCTACAGCCACTTTGTAAATATGGTGCAGCGTTTTTGCCAACCTAACACCACATTAGTGCAAAAGAAATGACACTAATGTGGAGCAAGGTGGCGCTAGGGCCTTCATAGATGTGTCCCCTCTTTCAGTTAAAATGCACTACCTACCAAATCACAGATAAACTCACAAGATTGAATAAACCTCTCGTCTGGAAAGTTCGACCTTGGTGCAGTCCGAGCTATGATCAACTTGAAAGCACTCACATTGCCAAAGTCCGGTGGATGAAACACACCTTGGCTGTTTCTGTTCTGCAATGGCAAGATATTACACATCAGCTATCTTTCACAAGGAAAAAGTGTTGTGAACCATACAGACTGACTGTTGTAATAATGAGTAGTTACATTTCCCAATGAAACAATGATCTAGGAAATTCAATGGAAACAACAGACTGTGTTCCGAATGCCCCTGAACGGTGCTTAAAAAGTTGATTGATATCTCTATGAAACTGCAGCTTGCATTGTAGGATTAATAATTCTTCTTCCGTTAAAACTTTCTGGTAAATCACGAACGCCAGTGACTGAAACTTTGGTAGAAACTTGTATCTACTAAACTTTCTGTATTTAACCTCTGCACGTGGGATGCTGCTGATTACATAGTTGTTTGCATTATGACATCACAAAGAACGGTTCTGTTCTTAATTAACTGGTGCTTGTGGAATGAAACTTTAGTTTATTGAGATGTACCACAGTAGGAATAAACTGTATCAGGAGATATGTCTTGAAAATGTGTATCTGGAGAATTAAAAGCTGGACTTGCAGACCCACTGAAATTTCTTTAATGAGGTTGCGCTGTTGAGGATCTTGAAATCTGCAGTGTGGGGAGAAGAACTTAAGACGCTTAACAAGTGTAAATGGTTTTTGTGAGTATGGGTGTTGATTTTACTGTGTTAGTGACGATTTTCCCACTGACAATGAGTGGCAGTACTTCAGATAGAGACACTCGAATGAGCTGACAGCTGAAACCGTGGTGAAACTATCAGACAGCCCTGCCCTTCAAAGATAAAAGCAGATGTAAGGAGGTAATTATTGTCAGGCAGGCATTGGGTCTGGCTCAAGATGCACCCACTGCACTTATACAATGCAATACAATACACTTTCCATCATAGCACTTCCCCGGTGCAGCTTCTTTTAAGTGTCCAATTAGACTGAAAAACTACTTCAAGTCCGATAATGTTTTCTACTATCTTTAGGAACAGAAATCATCAACTGGGAACTGAGCATTAATAGCATCACTCGTCCACATACTTACATTAGTATTGACCTGCTTCTCCGGTTTGCCAATTTAGTATTTCTTTTCATTTCAACATTTTTCATGCTCTTGCAATGAATTTGCTTTCTGCTAGATTTAAATGTGGATCTATATTTTGTAGAAGGTAACATAATACAAAGTATGTTTCTAAAGAAAATATTACCATCGCTGTCATTCAAAGTAAAAAAACTTGCAAGTATATTGTTTTGCTATAATACTCAAGAATTGCACTTTTTATTTTACTCCAGCCCTGGTCTAGTTGCATTGTTATCAAACCATGCTGACACATTTTGAGTAATGCAGTATTTTAACAAACATGCAACCAAATCTATTCTAAAAAGGTCTGTTTATTGAGCCTCAGGGGATGATTAATTTTTTGGGGAATGGAGTTTACGTCATCAGGGCAACGAAGTATATGACTCCATTGCCATGACGTAGTAACCGCCTGCCAAATTTAGAAATGACCATGATTATTTAGGAAGCAATGGCCAAAACTGTCAATGTCAACGTTTTTAAAGTTTGATGCACAGTTGTCAACATGACAGCGCTGTCTGTCAAAGCAGGATTTCCTTTTTGAAAATAAAAATACTAATGCCCCCACCACCATGGAAGTCATCTCCAATGGCTACAGGGGCCTTTCTAGTTTTTACTGCCTTTTACCACTGAGATTGCCTGGCAGTGATGGGCAGTAAAAAACGGCTATGTGCCCGTCCATATAAATTGGGTGGGCAGGCATATAGCCATTTCTCTGCTGTTGCCAAACTATGACCCACCCACATGTAAATTTGACAGGCTGACCATTACATTGCCGGTAAGAAGACTCTTTTGATGGAGTAAGCTTACCACCAATATATAAATTAGGCTGTCAGTTACGTTTTAGAAGGCCTAAACATAGTTTTTATAATGTGGCATGGGGCAATTCAGTTACAAGCCAGCTTTATGATATTTTCTAGGAACTTCTCATCTAGCAAATGATTTCAATATTTAAGGTACCCAGCTTTTTCCAGTAATGATGTGGAATTGCTCTGCATGCATCTCCTCCTTCAACCCCTTTTTTCTGTACTCCTCTGTATCTGCACTTCTGTGTAGTGCTCTGTTGTTTTCTAGCTAGGATCATGCTATAAAAGTTCCCAAACCTACACAGCATTGTATTGAGAGTCATGTCGCAGAATGTCGCTAATCAGAGTTAATTTTCTCAATTTCTTCAGCAACAAATCTTACTTGGTAAAGTATAAACCTTTTAGGATCAGTGATGAATCATCAGGAAACTAAACAGGTGTCATCATGAACATCTTTGTCGCCCAAGCAGATGCCTTTGTGTTAGTTATTCTCCTTCAATTTAATGGGATAGCAGCTACACTGCTGGGATATGCAACACATGGATTGGAGGAAATGGAGCAGTTGTCCCCAGCATATTTCCTATAGGCTTTTTTAGGTGGTTAACCAAAGCTGCCTTTAAAGGTGTTGCACTCTGTCAGTCACAAACTTCATTACCAACCAGCCATCCAGTGATTGTTACCAATTGAGTGTGGTCAGCATGCCATCACTTTCTACTGGAAAGAGAAATACACATGCAATATGCTCTGTATTATACAAGTTTTAGGACTGAGTGTTTCAAAAGGAAATAAATAACCTATTATTAGTCTTCCACAAATTATTTGTTAGATTTGAGAGAAACCAAAGGAAAAATAATTGCCCTGATTTATACACAATGACTGCTTGCCACCCAAACTAAGAAAGATCAATGTTCTCACACATTCTTAAACAGGTGGAGGTTGATCTAATAAACATTTATGAAAGAAAGGTTGATCATTTCAGCAGTACAAATTAAGTAGCATTCTTTCATCGGATGGTGGGAACATTGAAGGGCCAAAGAATGATAGGCTGACCCTGGGGAATAGGTACACTGGAATCCTGGCTAATTATTACAGAGTACATTAGCTACTACTCCAGTAGTACTATTCATTTACTACAAAATGGAGTTCACAAACCTATAAGTGGAGATCTCCGCACCTCCCAATACTTCTGTACAGCAATCTCTGCCACAGTGGCAGGATTCTAGGCACAGACATAGGTATACTATTTTGTATTAAATGTGGGTGGGACCAGAGAAAGTGGTAGGACATTGTAGAATAACTACTACAAAATGAGGGGTAGATCGAATTTAAGAAGGGGTTGAGGGAGGGACAAGCTAACACTAAACACCCACCCATTCAACAAAGTAATACTATTGCAATTCACAAAAACACATTTCTTGGACCAAGAAGAAGGATTTGAAAGTTGTAGTATTAAATAAGAGGAAGAGTACCATCAAATGGTTTGAGAAAACAACGTCCAGGGTATCTCCTGGTAAGTGGATCACACCAGAATACCCCTTGAAGCACTTCATAACAATATAGTGTCTGTAGTGTTAGGTGTAGTCAGATTGACATGATCCAACAGATTTCAAAGTTTACTAGAGCCACTGCCTGCCAGAAGGAGGAAGAAGAGAGAGACCAGTGCAACAAGCATTCCTAAATAAAGCAGAAGGAATAAAAACCAATCAACTGACAAAGAGAAAACAAAACAAATTTGTTGGACACAAAATACTTGGTGCCAAACCTAAGAAATAACGCAAAACAACAGTAAAGTGCTGAGTTACCAGATAGTGTGCAACTGAATTTCATGCTTTCCTGTGCAGGTGGACCAGTGCTGACTTGGAAGCAGGAGCCAAAGAGACTGGAAACTTTTAGGGTCTGGTTTCGAGTGTGGTGGATGGGTTACTCCATCACAATGTGGCGGATATCCAGTCTGCCTTATTACAAGTGACCTAGGATATCACAGACTTGTAATAAGGCAGACGAGATATCCATCACATTTGTGATATAGTAACCCATCTGCCAAACTCTAAATCAGTCCAGTACTAACATGTTAAAACACTAGACTACTAAACATCAACCTAGTCACCATTTTCATTTTCTCCATAACCTCCAGAATCTCTGTCTGTGCTGCAATCCCTGGCCCTTAATATTCCTCACATTGCTGACAAGGTATGAGAGAAGCAACATGGCTCACCTTAAGTCCATCTTTAGCACTGTTAAGCGCAGCATTGCTTTTCAGGAACTAGTGGTGTGCCCGCTGAGAGGTAACACCCTCCATGACCTGTGGGTTCTAGCAGCAGAAGGGGAGACCAGATGACCTTTCTGCAAAAGATGTTGATACAAGGGGAAAACACAACAAAATTGACAGGAATTAAACCAGCATTAGAAAAGGTCTCACCGTTGTTACTGGGCACTGACCTACCGGTTTTGCCAATGCTTTTTATCCTAGATGGATACTCTGCAGGTACGTGCTAGTCCAGTATGTTAGACCTGACAGCCGTAAGGTGGTTATCCCTCAACTTTTTGCCTGCTTCCCTCCACTTTTCTGACACTGTTTTTGCTGGTTTTAGGACTTTGCCCCCTTTACCACTGTTAACCACTGCTAAAGTGCACATGCTCTCTCCCTTAAACATGGTAGCATTGGTTCATCCCCAATTGGCAAATTTGATTTACTTATAAGTTCCTAGTAAAGTGCACTTCATGTGCACAGGGCCTGTAAATTAAATACTACTAGTGGGCTTGCAGCACTGATTGTGCCACCCACATAAGTAGCCCCTTAACCATGTCTCGGGCCTGCCATTGCACTGCATGTGCAGTTTCACTGCCACTTCGACTTGGCATTTAAAAGTACTTGCCAGACCTTAAACTCCCCTTTTTCTACATGTAAGCCACCCCTAAGGTAGGCCCTAGGTAACCCATAGGGAAGTGTAAAATGTAGGTAAAAGACAGGACATGTACATATGTGTTTTATATGTCCTGGTAGTGAAAAAGTCCTAAGTTCATTTTCCACTACTGTGAGGCCTGCTCCTTTCAAAGACTAGCATCAGGACTGCCCTCATATACTTTTTGAATGGTAGATTCTGATCAGAAAGGGGTAACCAGGTCATATTTAGTATGGCCAGAATGGTAATAGAAACCCTGCTTATTGGTGAGGTTGGATTTTATATTAATATTTTAGAAATCCCACTTTTAGAAAGTGTCATTATTACAAAATACATATCCACGTGAAACTCATTTTCAATCAATTTAAATATAGCAGAAAAATCTTGCTACTGGTTAACTCATATCACAAATTCTTAAATTAAGACGAAAATCACCTCTATAGAATCTTTCAAAAAAGCTCCACTGAATCCAGTACCAACACTTATGTGAAAAACGTGTTTTTAATGTAAGAGCCCTTGTATCCAGACTTCAAAATTCTGTGGAAATATGAAAGTTTGTAAAATGTATTAGAACTGTGTTTGGAGAAGGAAAAATCCATCCATTTATTCACAGGCTGTTGTTTACTACTTTATGCACAGTAGTGTGCATGATTCTCCATGGTACAAAACCACAAAGTGGATCGGCCCTTTGGTCCATCCAGATTCTTTTATGTTCTCTTATGCTGGCTGCAGGACTCAGCAGTTGGGTTCACCAGCGAATTTGGAACTTTTTGACTTCTTGGTCGAAGTGCCTAATTTGAATAATAATAATAATAATAATAATAATAATAATAATAATAATAGCAGTAATAATAGCAATAATAAAAATATGATCAGGGGTCAAAATGTTTTCTTAGAAGCATTGACGAACTATGGTGTTGCTGAATCCCAAGAACTCTTGACTCCATCTCATGGACATCCATCTATCCACCTATCTACATATTCTGCCTCTTTGTATCACACTTGCAAGTTTGTTTGATTCCGGTTTTCTCAGTTTGTTATTGTTTTATCTATTTTACTCTTTTTCGTTCTTTTTTTTCCCTTTTCTGCCTTTCTCTTTCTTGTTTGGCTCAAAGTCTGATGATAAAAACTAGGTCCTGGTTGCCAAAATGTAGTTCCAGTACTGACCACACGCAAACACCACAATCCCAAATAACGCATTACTTGGCCATTTAGTTTTGCTCAAGTAAAATGGGACACTAGCCCAAATTTGGCCTTCAGATTACCGTTTTGGTTTTTTCTATGTCTTCTTGCTATTCTGCATGCCTGCACCTCAATGATTGTACCTAATATTTTGTCTCAAGATGGACTAAAGAAGTCCATGAGGATAGTTATGATACCTTCAATAGAGCAAGCCCATTAAGTCATTTTATTCAAGACCAATGATGCCTCTCTTTTGGTCCATATAAAACCATGAGCCCAAAATGCCACCTGCTTCACCGTAAGATGTGGGACACATGAGTGTCGAAGGCTTTTGCGGACCTTTTGAAGGTGCAATGAAGTTATCCCTGTGTGCACTCTGGTACATCCTATGGTGCACGTCGTGAAAGAGCTCACTCATTACTATTTACTGCTAGGTGGTAGGAGGTCTTTTTTCTTCACTCTGATGGAGACCTGATAGAAACATCTACTACATTGTGCCTTGATTGGCATTGTACACTGACCACCTGCATAGCTGATCGTGGGACTTGATTGTTTTGTTACAGCTAACTTATGTAGGCACCTGGGCACCTAGCCTGCCACTTGCCTGTGGCCTCCAGTTCCTCCTTGTTCCAGCCTGATCGACTTGGCACCTTTTGTCTAAGTGACACCACTGGGTTTTACCACCTGGGTTTTCCTAGGCACTGTTCTTCTCACCAACCGAAGACCCACCCACCCCAGGATCTACTTAATGCATGCTGCAGTGTACCACACTAGTAGGCATTTGGGTACCTAGCCTGCCATTTGCCTGTGTCTTTCAGTTCCTACTTGTTCCAGCCTGATTCAGTTGCTGCCTTTTAACCAAGTGACACTGCCGCTGCCTGGGTTTTCACTCTCACCAGTCTTCCCGCCAGCAGAAGCCCCACCCAACCTAGGCCAAAGGCAAGCCTGTCTGCTCCCATCTGATACATCCTGCCAGTTAGTTATGGAAGATACTATTGCTTCAGTGAACATAGGTGAGACTATTTAATATTTCTTATGCACTGGAATAATGTGAAGACAGTGGACAGTAGGTAGTAGGCACGCGCAATACAGAATAACAAGAATATTCATGGATTTATGATGTTTTCACATTTTAAAAACGCAGTACAATCTTTTACAAAAATCAAAAAGGTCAGCAATTTCTCTATTTGCACAACATTGGCAAAAAGATTCAACGTGATCATTATGTGAGATATGTTGCAGTGCATTTTGTCGTCACATCTGTTTTTTAATGTGTATAGCAGTACCTCTGTGCATATCTGATCATAAGAACTTCCATCACTTTTGCATGTTGGCAAATCTCACATCAACTCCAAATTACAATAACCTGTTATAAAACGTGTTGGTGTAATTTGACAAAATAACTATTTTAATTAGTCTTTAATGTGATTCAAGAAACGGCTCTGATGTTATATTTCCTTTATTATAAGATTTAAATTAATACCAAGGGAACAGGATGAGATTGTCTTTAAATGGAAATAAATCTCTGAAATAAATCAAGAGATAAGGGAAGGAGCAGATATAATTCTTCAATTAAAGTTTACAAAATTAATTCCATTTCTAATCCTTTGAGTTCAATTTAAAAAGTAAAATGATTTTGGGCTAGCTCATTTAAAATGGGCACGAAGTTGTTTTAAAATATTAAGCTCGTGCCAAAAACACACACAAAATCAAAGCAGCTTTGAGTGTTTAAACAATGTTTTTATTGGCTTCGTCTCAGGTAATAAGTGAAAAGAAAGTTTAAAAGTTAAACACATTAAATTGTGAATTGGACAGGTGACTAAAAGTTGATCGCGGATATTTTGTTTTACCCAAATGAATGCGATTTTCATTAGCTGATAATTAAAAGAAAATTATGCAGACACAACAAATTACTTCCATTGGCATAACTCAAGAGGCAGTATGGCAAAACAATTTAGGAATTCGCATTGCTGTTGCCATTGTCAATTTTGTTACCATGGGAACCTGGGATAAATAATATACTCGGCGAATATAGACATGAAGCCTTGATGTGTTGCTAGGCTCTAAAAGCTAATGTCATTGTGCAAAACAATGATGTTCAACATTATTAGTTTTTTAATTATGTCAGTTAATTAGAATTGTTTCTGTTAATTGCCTGTGATTCATCTGTGGACGAAAAATGCATCTGCAAGCATCCATTCCACTCTTTCAGCACAACACCTACGAGCAATTAGGGCGATGGTATTTTAACACTGCTTTTTAAATAAAAGGTAATCCTTCGAGGAACAGTAATCGTGGTCAAATCTGCAAATTGACATCTGCAAAGAAGGTGTTTCAGAATAAACGTCAAACTATCATGAACTGGAACAAATCATGTTATTTGCATTGAATTTCTCATCCCGATGGTACCAATATAAAAGGTAAGTATGCAAATTTAGGGCACCCTCCTCATCGTTAAGCTCTGGCCTACAAGGCAACTTTTATTATTGCCGGTCTAATGTGATTCACCCAAAAATAACATGTATATAAAAGGAATAATGGTCCATTCAAAGAGTTTCCATGAGCCTTTATCAGCCTTTACTACGTTTAAGTGCTGTTAAAATGTTGGCCTAGCTCACAGGGCACCATGAATACAGTGGGCCGTAGGTCAATCCCTTTCAGCCATTGATGTTCTTCCCGGTAGCGTGTATATTTTGAGGCAGCGCTCAGGGCATCTAGGGAGCCACTTCACAGCTAAATCTGCACTGAAGAACGAGCGGACGCCACCAGGAAAATGGCCCCTCCTCAACTTCCGGCCTCCATGAATATGGTGTTTGACGTAATCACAGGTGGTGAAGATGGCGACACAAGGTAAAACCTAATCATCAAATAAATAGGTAAAACTATTTATTCAAGGGCGTTCCTCACATTCAGCAGCTTTTCGAAAACACCCCACAGAAAAAAATGATACTTTCGTGTAACAACTGCAAAAACTTGTGAGCAGGGCATACTTGAGAGAAGTTTATTTTTTTCTGCAACGGAATAAAGTACGCCTTCCTAAGGCCCTCATAGAATTTGCATAACATTAAAAAGTGCAGAGCGTCCTGCTGGGATAAGTTATCACAGCCACAAGGGCCAAGTACATGGCCCAGGTGCCTCGCCCTTGGGAAAGCTAACATGAGGTGAGAGGTCAAGCCTGAATCTGGTTAAAAGGAAGCGCTCATGAGTACTTTTTAACACCAAGAGATATGGTTCAGTAGAGGGAACAGTCTGTAGCAGGTAATGGGCATGCACATGGGGTTTGAAAAGGGCCACCTCCCTGGAGCTAGCCCTCAGGCGGAAGAAGTTTTCCTTTGCCCACTTTCGGTCCGCTCTGATAATCCCTTCTGGAGTGCTGAACAGCTCGCTCCTTCCTAAACTCTGGGTAAAGTCCTTTATGTACCCAAACCAGGAGATGTTAAGAGACCTGGCCAGTGCCATGCAATCTTTCAGAACCTCCCTGTTCAGGGTACCAGTGGGTCGCATTCAGATGTCTAGCCATAAAGCGAGAGAACAAAAGGCTGTTACATTCACTACATAGCCTATGCCCAGTTCCACATGAACAGAGAATGTCGGCGTAGTATGAGTGACACAAAGTAGGCGTCTTAGGAAGGTGTTATCAGCAGCTTGCAAATCTTTTTGATTGACGAACTCCCACACCCCTCTCCCATAGACTGCTTTAGAGACACAGGCCTATATTTATACTTTTTTAGCGCCGCATTTGCGTCGTTTTTTGCCACAAAAGCGGCGCAAACGTACAAAATACAATTATATTTTGACAGTTTGCGCCGTTTTTGTGTCAGAAAATGACGCAAATACGGCGCTAAAAAAGTATAAATATGGTCCACAGTTTGTCTGATATATCTTCACAATGGCCTTAATCGGTCTTCTCCCTAAACGTGTGGTGAAACCAAACACTGCCGCTTTAGCCCTACCAAACTCCTCCTTCTTTCTAGACACCCAAGGAAGCCAACACAGAAGAGAGTTGAATAGCAGCCCCAGGTAGGAGAAAGCCCTAGTTCTAGGGAGGACAATGTTCCCAAGGGTAAGCCTGCATGTTTTAGTCCTACGAGGGCCTACCACCATTACATAAGATTTGCTAACATTAACTGTTAAGTCCAGATCCTCCATAAAGTTGACAAAGGCGTTCAGCAGGATCTGCAAACCCCTTGCTGTTTTGGCCATGATGACAGCATCGTCAGCATAAAGGAGCACCAGCAAACTCCGTACCCCACATGCTGACAGTCTACCTCGGCGTCAGTCAAGGCCTGCTCTAGTGTATTGATATTTAGGCTAAAAAGAAATGGAGCCAAAATGCAGCCCTGGCAAACCTCCCTTTAAATGGCAAAACTATGTGAACATTTAAGGTCACTCAGATAGCACATTGAGGCTGTTATATTAGTGTGGAGGTCTCTTGAAAAAAGGATAATGTCACTCTCCAATCCATCAACCACATGAGCTGCCAAAGCTTCTCCGTTTTGACCCGATCAAATGCTGAGGAAAGATCCATTAACCTCAGGTGTGTTGACCCAGGACGGGCGATGGTGTACCTGCTTAAGACCATATAGAGGTTCAGGCACTGGTCCACCATTGACCTCCCAGAACAAAAACCATATAGCACCCTTGAGAGGACAGCGTTATCATCCGTCCACTTCCCCAGTTTGTCCAAAAGCATACGCCCTACAACCTTTACAACCGAGTCAAGAAGGGAGATGGGCCTATAACAAGACAGCTTGTCCTGATCACCCTTTTTGAAGACTGGTACAATAAAGAAGGATGCCCAAGATTGAGGTGGGCCTTTCCTTACTGCCGCATTCAAAACCGAGGTCAGAATGAGAGACCAAACCTCAATATACATATCAGGGGGAATGCCATCAGGTCCTGGGGACTTGCTCCTGGTCAAACCTGCGATATCCTTCCTAAATTCATCTGGAGTAAAAACCAGTTTGGAGGACCCCAATAACACACCGTCACCCTCCTCAGCGCGGCCACTGTTTTGAAGGTGTCCTTGAAAAAGGTAACCCAGCAGTCCTCTGTGATATGGGCACTCACAGAGGCCACCAAGTCTGAGGCCAGGAAAGGGCGATTCACAAGGCCCCAAATTTAGAACTACACTTCAGTATACTAGCTACAAGCAGTTCTTCCCAAACTTCTGCTCTTAAATCATTTTTGCGCCTCCCCAGCTCTTCTTTATACCTTGTGCGACCACCCTTCACCTGAACGGGGTCCCTAGGCTTGGAGTTCAATGCGCACATAAAATGCCTTCGCACCAAGGTACAGCCCCTATCAAACCATCTAGGTCTATCTGTCTGTCCATGAGATACTGGGGCCTTCAGAAGACTGGAAGCACACCTGGAAATTGATTCAAAGACCTCTTAGACAGCGTGTGGTGTACCACTATTCCCTAGGCATGTCCTGGTCTCGTCCTCGCACTGCAAGTAAAATGTCCTAAGAAAAGCCTCCGGCTCTATATGCAACCATCGCAGCTTCCTGCCTTGGGCCATGGGCCTACAAACCCTCCCAACCCAACTGGAACCCAAGACAGGGGCACACACACCAGATTGTGATCACCAAATGGGCCCAAAGGTAGATCAAAATTAACAATAGAGGAAAGAAGGGGTGCCAAAAATGAGGATAAAATCTACAAATGTCCCACACCCTCTCCCAATAAAAGTGGGATTAAGGTCCCTTACAGCTAGGGAAGACCTTTCAAAGAAAACATTTTAATTAAGCTCGATCATCAAAGTGTTCAAAAAGTAACCCTGCAAAGAGTGATCCAAGTGGAAACCCAGCAATAACATACAACCTGGGTCACTATCCCCCGCCCTAGGGTCCCCTCACAAGTGCACATTAAAATCACCTGCCACCATAAAATTAGCTGAAGATGAGGCAGGGGTTGGCAACTTCTGTAGGTAAGTGGCCAAAGCATGAATGTTGCTTACATCCTTAGGTTTGGGCCTAGCATTATAAAAATGCAGCAAGATCAATTTGGTGGATCCCCTAGAAGTAAAGGACAGACCTTGTATCATTGTTAGCCCTGCAGGTAACGACTGTGTCCTTCCACTAATTGCCAATGCAATGAAGATTATCAGACCCACTTAGGTCTGCCATTCCGTGATTCCAAAGCTGGGGTGAAAAATGTTTTATAGCACTCTAAATAAAATTGATTAGTAGTTGCCATGTTTTCTGGAGGCAAATAACTAATCAAGTCCTGCCACTAGGGGTCATTAAATTTACCCACAAGGCCTGTAATATCTCAACTAATGAATTTGAGAGCTCTTCCTCCCGATGGTTTGACAAGTCTGACCTAAGGACTCCCCCCAGCATTCTTTTCATGTCAATCACAGTCGTCCAGCCTGGCCAGAGGGGTAAATCTATTGAAACAAGCCTATTCACTGGAAGCCGCAACCCGGCCACCCTGAGCAGAAGAAAGAGGCTCCAAAGTATGCTGGTTCCTCGATACAGGTCTGCCCACCACAGACGCTGGCTATATAAAAATCCCAGGGGAAGAGCCACAATAGGAGACAGGACAGTATCTGCATTAGGGCACCTAGAGTTAGCAACCACCCTGTCAGCAATGAAAGGCTTATTAAAATTAATAGTCATGCAATCACCCTTCAAGTATTTCTTGCCTCTACTGACCTAGTTGACTTTCTGGACTATAATAATCAATCTGCCAATCTGAGTCTTCATGGGCAAGTTCTAATCCAGTCAGTGCACAACCTTATTTTTCAGCCGTTAATAGCTTTCCCTGGTACCCGGCTTCAGGAGAGGCACATTACTCGGAACTAAGATGTAGAGGTCAGCTTCTGGGGGCAAATGTGTGGTGGCAGTACATAGGGGCAAAATCTCCCACCCCCCAAATGCGCTGGCTAAGCCTTCCACCTTTGTGCCTGACACCAAACTCTGAGACTGAGTGGGTCCCTTTCCAACCCCATCAACCCCAGCAGGCCCCTGGCCATCCTTGATAACTGACCTCACCCCTTAGACCACCAACCCATCATCTGTCATGGGCAGAGATGATCCTCTGGTATTCGTGGCTGAGGGAATGGATGAGGCCAGGGTTGGTAAACAGTTCAGACTGCTTATTTACCAATAGCTCAATAGCAGACAACCGCTCTCAGATTGGGCCCAGCCGAGATTCCAAAGCAGCCATCAAAGTAGCACGAAGGGAGTCCAACATCATTTGCATTATATCCTTCACCATGAGAGATTGCATACTAGTGCTTATTTGCAGAGACCACTGCTTGTTGGAACTAATGCTTGTTAGAGACCAATGATTTTTTGGGAACACGTGTTGCACAAGCCTCCAGTATCCCTATGACTCAGACTGGGTGTGGCTCCTGAATGACTCAGACTGGGTGTGGCTGGATGCAGCAGGTATTTAAACCACACGTGGCCTGAGTGAATTGCTTGCTGTAAAGGTCTTGTCTGAAGGCAAGTAATCTCTGCTCCTCTGCTTTTGATCTTCACGTTCTGTTCTGTCCAGCATATTGGAGGCTGCTTCTGGAAGAAGAAGAGGCCAAGGGAATTAACCCTTAAAAAGCAGTAATGTGCTGTGTGCGATTTAAGAACATTGATTTCTTGAACTTGATGACTTGAAACTTGATAAGTAAATGTTCCAGGATGCAATGTGCAAAAATGGGCACATCTTTGGGTTTTAAGGTCATTGGGATGTCAGCCACTTGTCATGCTGTAACGCTTATTGTAGTTGCTTGCATTATACCACAGAAAGCAGTTTCTGTTGACAATTATTATGAAATTGATGTACTGTGAATATGTTTATTATTGTTGAGTATAATGTGGCATTACTATTGTTGTTAGTGATATAATGTACTGTGAACACAGTTATTATTGCTGAGTTCAAAGTGGAATTTGTATTATTTCAAATTGTTGCTGGTGATGCAGAACCTTCTGTGTTTGGCGCTTAAACACAGTTGAAGCTGATCTTTGCCATGCCCAAAATTACAGTGTGATGTAACAGTGATAAACCAGTTGTTCATTAAGTTGAAAGCTGTAGATTAACCCTATGTTTTCATAGTAATACAACGTGAACCGTAATTCTTGATATTAACCCTATGTTTTCAGTTTGATTTAAACATTGAATTGCATTCCTCACGATACTAGCACAGTATGATTAACCCATGAATATCTGGAGAATCTAATTCCCTGAGAGTTTGTTCTTATTATTGTTGCCTATGTAAATGTCTATGAGTCGAGTGAGTCAGCATCTTGGGAAATCTAATCAAGGTGAAACACGCAAGATATCCACTGAATGTCAAGGAACATCTTGGTAGGCTTAATTGAGGTCACGAGGGTCTAATCTGGGATCACTGTGGGAGTAGTTATGGACAGAATAGGCGGTTCAAGGCTCTTATTTAATTGCAGGTAATCCAATTGTTTCCGAAAATTCCTAGAGAGAGGGAGAGCCATCAAAACCGGGAAAGAGGACCCCAATAGGTACATCTAGCTTGCACATCATAATTTAACAGTAGTGTATACATGGGTTATGAGATACTAGTTTTTTTACTGATGTGTAATTTATCATAGGAAAGAACCATCGCTAGGTGTCCGGATCTAGCCCTGCGACTCCAGTGTCTTTCTCTTTCTCTGATCCATCCCCTTTCCTCCAGGACATTGCAGTGCTGATCATGTGTATTTAAGTGGGAGGCACGCAGTGTTTAGGTGGAATTGGGAACAAGCAACTTGGTTAACATTGTGTCTCTGTGGGACGAACAGGTTAGTGCTTGACAGTACAGCAAGCCCACATTTAAATTCCCACCCAGACACAATGGGGGCTCAAGAGGTTTCCCTAGCTGATTTGGCACACATGCTAGGGAGTTTTCAATGTGAAACCCAGGTATTGTCACAGCGGTTAGATGCTCTGCAGGCCACACTTGCAGCCAAACCGCCTCCTTCAAGTAAACCTGCATTCTTTGGAGCAAGGCTTCAACCGTTTCAAGTGGGTGCTGCTTGATTACAATCATAGAATATTGCCTCAGTAATTCAGGTCACTTCTCAATTTCCAGTGCCATTAGCTCCCCCAGAGCGCTACACAGGTGATCCGGCTAAGTATCCTATATTTTTAAATCAATGTCACCTTCATTTCTTATGTTGACCAACCTCTTTTCCCGATGAGCAGGTCAAGGTGGCATTTGCTCTCTCATATTTGGATGGCACTGCTGCCTCAAGGTCTATTCCATTGGTGAAAAGGAATGATCCGTTATTGTATGACTATCAGGCTTTTAAAACAGAAATGAAAAAATTGTTCGATAACCATACATTTATCCAAGCAGTAGACTCAGAACTGCTCAATCTAAAGCAAGGTAATAGGGATTTGCTGACATACATAACTTCCCTTAATAGACTGGTGGCAGAGGCTGATTAGCCGACAGTGAAGAGGGGGTCTTTGTTTTATAGAGGGTTAAAAGATGAACTTAAGGATCTTTTAACTCAAGTAGTTAATCCACCCGACTCTTGTAAAGAGCTAATTGATTTACTGGTAGAATTTGATCACCAGTTGTCGGAGAGATGGAGTGACAAGGGTCGCACCGACCACAGGTTGTTGGTGAGCAGAGATAAGAAACAAGACACTAATGAAGGTGAACCAATGCAAATCATTACCGTTAGGGGCCCACTTACTAAAGAAGACTGCCAGTGAAGATGCAACCAAAAGTTGTGTCTGAATTGTGAGGAAAAGGGTCACTTTTTGAAGGATTGTACTGTTAAGCCTAAGAGACAGTGCGTAGGGGCGGCAAGCTCTGAAAGTGAAAAGTTTGAGGGAAACTAGAACACCCGACTACTGTGAAGACTGGTTGTTCGGGTGTGTAAAGATCAGACGTCTCCCCATTTTTGGCTCAAATTAGCCCCAGAAAGAATTCCATCACATATATATATCTGCATAGATGGAATGGCTATCTTCAGACTGCCCAGTTCTACTCAACCTCCTGGTGGAGTCAAGGGCCACTGGGAATTTAATTGATATTGCCTTTCCAAAACAACTTGGGATACCGCTTCTGCTTAAAACCAGTCCTGAGGTAGTTAAAACTAATGATGATAGCCATTTGTCCTGAGGTCCCGTTACCAAAACTACTTGTGAGTTAACAATGGGCTTATACTCCAATCATCGTAAAATCATACAATTCGATTTGATATGTTCCCCTCAATTTAAAGTAACATTAGGAAGTACATGGCTACAAAAACATAATCCCACCATATACTGGGTTACACAAAGTGTTACCTTACAGTCTCAGTTCTGTAAAGACCACTGTTGAGCGGAGGCCCTACCAGATAAAGGTATTGCTTTAAGGGCAGGTAATGCAGAAAAAGGAGAACATGAGTTACCTTCGATATACCAAGATTTTGCAGATGTCTTTGATAGAGGGAAGGCCACTACATTGCCACTGCATCGTCCCTTGGACTGTCGGAGAGATTTACAGCCAGGCTCACAAATTCCTTGTAGTAGAAATTACACTCTAACAGAAAGGGAAAATTTGCATTTGCGCCAATATTTAGATGAAATGCTGGCCATATGATTTATAAGACCTTCTAGGTCCCCAGCTTCATCGCCACTATTTTTCTTCCCTAGAGAGAAGGGAGGGGAACTTAGGGCGTGTATTGATTACAGAGCCCTAAACAAGATTACGATCCAAAACAGACATGCGTTACCTTTGATTTCAACCATTATAGATCAAGTAAAAAATGCACGCATATACACAAAATTAGATTTGTGAGGGGCATACCATTTTGTGAGGGCGATCCATTACCTTTGATTTTTAAATCATTATAGATCAGGTAAAAAATGCACACATATATATACAAAATTAGATTTGCGAGGGGCATACCATTTTGTGAGGGTGACGAGTGGAAAACAGCTTTCTGGACCAATTTTTAAAGTGCCTTATGAGCGAGACAAAAAGTCTTGAATGTAATGTGTCTCTCGACAGGTAACCAATGCAACTGTCTCAGACTGCCGCTAGCTGAAGCTGAGCGGATAAGATCTAATATCAGGTGGGCAGCAGTGTTCTGAATCAGTTGTAATTTGTTGAGGGAACCTTTGTCAATATTTAACATCAGCGCATTACAATAATCCAGTTTGGCGATCACCAAGGCAAGAGACACTGAAATTCTAAGTTCCTTTTGGAGGTAGGGGAGAATTTTCTTTAGAATTTTTAGAGTCCAATAGCAGGCTTTGGTGGTAGAATTTACTTGGGACTTAAAGGACAATGAATTGTCAAACATGATTCCAAGATTTTTAGTGAATGCTATTGGGACAGGCAGGTCACCACAAGATTGCGGCCACCAGCGAAGGCTCCACAAATCACTGCTAGAGCCAAAAAAAGAAGTTTTGTTGCCATTCATTTTAAGCCAGTTGTGGCCCATCCATTTATTAATCTCAGTCATACAGTGATGGAATCTATCTGCTACCTCCTCCTAGTTTTTATTAATTGGGATAATTAGCTGAGTATCATCAGCATAGGAGGCAGCCAGAAAGCGGAAGGAGCGGATGAGTCTAGCCAAAGGAGCCACATAAAGGTTAAACAAAGTGGGGCTGAGAGAAGAGCTGTGTGGGACCCCACAAGGTAGTTGAAACGGGGGAGCTCTGAAATCACCACAAATAACTGTGGTAGAACGCTTGCATAAAAAGGACTTCAGAATACTCAAGGCTTTATTTCTAAATTCTGCTTGGTGAAGGCATGGTACCATTAAATGAGGCAAAATGGTATCAAACGAGGCAGATAAACCAATAGCTCTAAAATAGCTTCGTCCCCTTTATCAACCAGTCTCTGAATCGAATCTGAGGTGGTGATAAGGGCGGATTCCGTGCTGTGGGCTATCCCAAAGCCGTGCTGAGAAGGATCCAAGCAACCTGATTCTTGTAGGAAATGTGCTTGTTGTATATTAAGATGTTTTTCAAATATTTTAGCCTGAAAGGGCAACAAGGCTATGGGCCGGAGGTTCTTGAGATCATTCGCTGCACCACCAGGTTTCTTTTTTAAAGGAATGACAATCGCTTCCTTCCATGATGGAGGAAATGCCCCGGTGTTCAGAATCTCCTGATACACGGGTACCAGGACCGAGGACACCAACTCAGGAGCAAGTTTCACTATTTGATGAGGGCAGGGATTGCTGGGAGAGCCCGATTTGACTCTCCCCATACGTTCCTTGATCTTCTCCCTCCGCAAAGGCTGGAAATTAGTAAGACTTGGGATGCCATTGCTTTCTGAGCCGTTTAATTGCTCATGGGGATCTTGCACCCTAGAGTGCTGTACAAACTTAGCTTGAATTTAAACACATTTATTTTTTAATTTAATTAGTGACCTTATTGCAAAATTCTTGTGAGTTTTCCAATTCTGGAGGGGCAGTGGGAACAGTGAGGGAGCGAACCACTCTAAAAAGTTATCTGGGGACATTGTTTGCTTCCTTGACTTTACGGGTATAAAAATCTTTTTTCACTTTATTGATAGTGCATTTATTGTCACTGAGAGAGCGTATTTTGATATTACATATTATAGACGTGAAATGCTTATGTCTAACAATGCTGTATTAATAAACATCTATTAAAAGCGTATTCATAAAATGGAGAATCGTTCACATGTATAAACTAATGTCAACTGTAAGGAATAATTGTTTATAGTTTGCCTAACTGAGCACATTAAAACGTATAGAACTGCATTCATTAAACTCGTATATCTTAAGTTAGCGTGAGTCAAGCAGAAGCTGTGTAGCTCTCATATTAAAAGCGTATTTTTCCTGTCTCTTCAGTGTGCAGAAACTTGCAAACAACCATGACCTAGCTATTGTTCTCTCTGTATTAGTTCGACACATCGGGATATTTTCCCATCCGCATGCTAGCATCTTTTAGTATAAAATGATTGTGCCTCGAAACATTTGTAGATACTTCCAAGGACAATGAGACGAGGGAACGAGAACTTTTAACCTGAGACATGTGCCAAGCTGATGAAGTAACCCCGGATATGCCACCTACGGAAGACTGATTATGAAGACCAATCAGAAGCCAATATTTTATCAAGAGATGACAAATGCATTACTTAATGTATAATTTGATAGGTTAACAATGATGGGGTGTATTGACTGACCAATAGGAATTTGGGGGAATGAATTACTAGAAAGGGATAAAAACCCATGACACAGGAAATAACCAGGCATTAGGTAGGGAATGATACTGATTACATCCCGAAACTCTGTCACACTATTCTGTGATTTGAGACTTAGACAAACCATCCTTGCCATATTACTGCCCCTTACATTTTCCTCCTTATGAGGAGAGTGTCTCTTGCCTCTAACTTAGATAGACTGACGGCGATCTGACTGATGTCCTGAAGACGAAGACTGATCCTGAATGCTGACCTAATCAGAGGAGGGTAATTATATAATTGCTAATGGAAATTCATTTTGCCTTTCTTTCTAGGTACCAACTGCTGTATGTTTTGATAGAGACCTTAGTTAGATGTTTTCCAAATTGGTGTTCAAAATTGTTTTGCATGACTCCCAACATGCTAATGCTAATTAGAGGTTAGACGAGGTATTCACTCCGACTGACAAACTGACGTGACTGACGTGGTGCTATGCTGAACTAGTATCTTAGAAAGTTCAATGTGTTATAAACTGCTCATATCTATCTGATTATTCATGTTACTAATTTTTACATTATCGAAGGCTTATTGTGGTTGCCATCTTATAATCGTGCTTACCTGTTTATTGACTTTGAGATTAATGCCTTTGCTACTAGATTGTAATCAATAGGGAATAAAACTCATTAACTCCATTAAGGTGTGGTTATTCATGACTGAAAGGTCATGGTTGCGCCGAATGTTCGTTAATGTCTAAAGTGAGAGATATTTTGATGTTAAACATTGACAATGTTATTGACCTATTAATTGATATTTTGATTAGTTATCTCGTCCTACGGTGTCTCACCACTGGGCCCAAAGATTCATTGGCCTAAAACGAGTCCTGATGTGTATAAATTAACATAGACGGATGCGTTAACATCACTAAGTGCTGATCTAAGCTTCTCTTTTTCCGCAAGATTCTGATTTAATTTCCACATGCGTTCCTGTCAAATATATATTCTTTGTAAGACCTTAAGGTCCTTAGTGTACCAGGGAGAAGGGGTTTTCTTCCTGGCCAGGGGACGGGGTGAAATATCTGTCACCCTAAAAGTAAGAAGGTGGTGATCCGTCCACTCAAGGGCCCTGTTCTCCAAGAGGGCACAATTACCATGGCGAGAAAATATCCCATCTAGTAAATGGCCAGCCCAGTGGGTGGCCGATGTAACCTTAAGCTGCCAGTCAATATTCAAAAGGGATAAAGTTACATATTATTTTACAAGTGTGAGGGAAATAGGGCGGAGTAAGGAGAAGTTAATGGATGTGCAGGGGGAGGTTTAGAGAAGAATGCCACTCACCAACAAAAAAGATTTTTAGTTACAAAATATATTTTTATAGTTACTACTTGAATAAAAAATCATTGCAATTCTGGCACCACACACAATGGCTGGTTGGTACAGCTAATACCTCACATATTAAATGAAGGTGGCTGGAGGGTTTTTTAATAATAGTTTTGGATAGCTGTTGTAACGCATTTTTACTTTAATATTACATACTCTTTGATTTCCTAATAGTCCAATTTAAAAAATGTTGTTTTTTATACTTACTGAATATATATTTTATTAAAAAATTAAAAGTAAGCTGTTTGACATGTACCTGAAAAATAAGGATACATATTATGCATTCATATATCTACCACTGTTTAACACACATCCAGCATACTTTTTAATATTTTTGTTGTTTGTTCCCTTGACACCCATCTCACTTGAATCCCTTTACACCAACAACCAATCACAGCAAGGCACAGTCCATAAGTAGGAAACACACACCAGCAAACTCTTTCCATGCTATCACTATGTCATTGAATGTGTGTGTGAGTTTGTCCCATTTTTTAAGGATAAATAATTTGAGGAGGAGGAGAATAGAGAGGGTTTTAAGGGTCAGAATTAATGTCTTTGGGCTGTAAAGGCAAGCTGTGACTTTCATACACCGCTTCACATCTCATGTCATCCTGGACATGGTTGCTGAGTGGGAGCAGGAGCTACTCGAAAGCTATCTAAACCTATGTGAAAGTGTTAGCTGCACTTCATTTTGTGCCACAAGATCATTCCAGAGAGTGTTCTGTGACATTGTTGGCATTTCACAGTCCAGACAGTTCCAATGTTTGCATCAGGTCCTGAGATCCATCTACCAAAGAGTGCATCTGTACACTGCTGTGCCACAGTCACTGGCAAAAACATAAAGGGTGCTAGGGATTTTTATGACCTTTCCCATTACCCTTGTGTGCTAAGTGCCATTGATTGCACCCATGTGACACTTCAGCCACCTCACCACACAGTACACCTTTTTTCGCAAAAGACACTGCTGGCATTCAATCAACATGCAGGGTCTTGGAGATGCCAGGGTCTGCTTCACAGATGTGTATGTTGTCTTTCCTGGCAGCACAGAGAACAGCTTCTCCTCTTGCAAATTGTTTGGTTGCTGGTGAATTTGGTGACATGTGGCTTCTTTGTAACTAATGCCTCCTCATACAGAGCTAGTATTGTTATTTGTAATAAAAAAATGTTTTAAACATGGCTTCAACACAAGCAACACACACAACCCTGACATATACTGCGTGCTTGTATGTATTCATAATGAACCACAAATAGAACTAGGGTGCTTTAATTGTATTTATTTTTCCCACTCAGGTGATGCAGCTTATGCACTCTCTCCTCATCTCCTCCCACCTGGCAGAGTTCCAACCACAGTATCCCAGTGGAGGTACAAGATTATTGTAGCCTGTTCTGTGTTGGACAACAATGTAGTACGACAGGACTTGCAGGTTGCTCTGATCCCTCACCTATGTCCACATCTGGGAGACCAAGATGTTGGACCAACCAGAGATCAAAATAGACTGGTGCACGATCAGCGAGTCAACTCTTTTTTTAGGTTGAGCAGAGCAGCACGCAAGCTCTGCTTTTCTAATGTGTTGGTATCTATGTGGACTTTTAACCATGCCCACCTTGTGCCCATCACTTTCACTCGTTTGTGGGCCTGCCTTTCAAATCCTTTGTTGACATTAGTAAATCCTTACGTTTGTCCTGTCTTGAGGCGGTTTTGTTACCACCTTGGGGACTGACCCTGTTACATGGATAATTTCACGCTTGCTGATATGTTTGACTGCGAGCGAACTTCTTTTTCCTGTTGTATCTCTTCTTCATGCTCACAATCATGGCAACTGTGGCGCTTTGAATTGACTTGCTTATGTCAACTGTTTTACCTTTCATTTTCAATTTATGTGGCAAGAAAAGTCCAGTTAGGAATTTACATTGTTAATAGCTCTAACTTGAGCAAAAGCAAGACCCATTGCATTGCACATGCATGTACTCTTGACCTCCTTTATGTGGCTGGCCAGACTTGTGTCAATGATGAATGTTGTACACTTAACACACTGTCCACAAGTGCCATCCTGAGTCAGCTCTGTTCATGTTGCCTATTATCTGCCACGAAATGCATTGGCCAAGAGTTTAAACAGTGACCTTTTTTTTGTTTTATATTTCTTGTTTAATTTTTTCATATCACCTATATTAGTTATGTTAGACCACCTGGTTTTACGTTTTTGTGCACTTTATGAATTATATTGCAGGTTTAATACATGCACTATTTCCCTTCTGCACACAGAGTTCCATACCATGTATGGAGGGTTTCTTCCGCACAACATGGCAGAGTCTCCACATTCAGGATGGAGAGATCCACCAATGAGAATACATATGACATATAGGAAGAGGAGGTCAGTCTTTTTTAAATTCATTCTTGACCATCATCGACTCCTAGAAGCATCCTTCTCCCTCATCCTGCTCCATCCACTATTTTTGCCCCAAACATGGCTGAGGGACTTAAGGAGAAGGCCCTCCTTTTTCTGAGGCAGAATTAAACAACGTAAGTGAGGGGGGTCATTGTCAAGTACACTCAGCTTTATGGGGGACAAGAGACCCACCTCAGCAATGCAGTGTGGGCACAGATGTGGAGGGGCATTGCCACACACTGCAGTGCATTGGGTGTGCACACCAATTGGAGGAAGCTGTGCAGTAAGCGCTGGGATGACCTGCATGACTGGGCCCTTATTAAGGCTAGGTACATTATAGGTGTGTCCTGCCTGCCACATACACAGCAGCCCCACATTAAACAACTGTGCAGTAAGGCACTATGAGTACATGTGCATATAATTTGTCACATAGTTTGTCGAGAGTTCTGATTGAGATGTCCTGACTTGTGTTTTATGTCAACTTTACATTACCTGTCTCATAGCTGTCAAGTTTTGCAGGTTCAGGCATGAGTATTTTGACCAATCCTGGATTTTATAGGAATTTGTAGGACTTTAGATTGAGTTTAATATGATTCCAAGTACAATGTATTACAGAAGAAAATGGGACAGGCCAAACTATTCATGCCTGGTTCTTATAATCTTTGATGCTATATTGATTTTGTAACGCTAACCTGTTTTTTGTTTGTTTGAAAGCTTTTGATGTCTCTGTGTATTAACTTGCATGCAATTGTTGGGTTTGTCATGAATACTTATTGGATTATGGCATTTTCTAAAGGCTGACGTGTTATTTTACCTTACTTATGACACTACATGCATAGTACTTTTTTGGTGACTTCACACATTTTACAAATAATGTAATTGCAATTTCTTCAACTACATAAATGTTTAAGTACACCTTAAACTACAATGCTTTGTAGTGTGCTTGAAATATACTGTTTTACTTTAAGGTAAACAGTGCTTGTCCCCAGTTTCTAACCTTTTTTGTACATTGATTTTTAAATAATTGAAGTGAAATCCTCACACCAAACTTTTTTTATACTTAGAATGTGGGAGCTATTCTTTATTGTGAATCGATTCACTTTATAATTACTATTTCACATCATTAACATATGGAAGAACAGACTAGTCAGTCATTTTGTCAAGCAATTACAATGTTGGAAATATGTAAAATATTATTCTGCTCTTTTGTTTATCATTTCCCAACATATATATTTGTGTTTTTCGTCCTTAACAAGGGACAGAAATGGCCAACCATCAGTAGAGTAGGACCTGGGGCATCAATGAAGATCCTCGGCACAGAGGCGGGCACTTCACATTGACACCACCAATGAGGAGAAGGAGGAGGACCTGAGAAAGGGCAGGGGTAGTACACCCGCCCAAAGAGTGACACGATCAACACCAAAGAGACTTCAGTGGAGGCTGAAGAGGCTCTTGGGGGGCCAGTGGAAGTGGGCACCACCAGCCATTGGGGTAGGTAAACATAGGTTCTCCTCCAAGCCTACAAGAAGAAGAAACTAAAGTGGCGTCCATTGAGCAGGTCCCAACAACATCAGCCCGTCGTAACTCCTGAGGCCCCAAATCCCTGTAGCCCCACTCAAGGAGGCCTTGTCTTCATTTTTTAAAGCTCAGATAGCAGTCTCTTAGGACAACTGGAACTTCATGGGGTAGTAGTGGGTGCATGGAAAGACAATCTATGGACAGATGCAAAGTTTAACTGCCACCACAACCACCTTAACTGCAGCTGTAGTCTTGCTCTCCCACACAACGCCCCCCAACCTTCAGTTATCCAGTCTCCCAATTTGTCTGTCATCACTGTTTCCCCTGCTACCCCTCATGATCACTCTTCCCATAGGGGGTCTGGTCCTGCACCAGCCAGCCATTTATTGTCTGTGTCCAAGGATGATTTTAATACTATCATTAAAACAGAGAGTGAGGATGGCCAGTGGCCTTTCCCTCCAAGCCAAGACCCTCTTTACAATCAAAACAGTGGCCTGGGTTGGGGAGCTAACTTTAATGTTTACTTTGACCACAGGCTTTTACCTTTTACTATGTTTTGTCTTTGAACTTTTTTTTCTTTGTATGCAGGCTTCTTTGCTTGACACTTACAGATTTTTTCCGAATCCCCTTGTTTAATTCCCATTCAGTAAAGAGAATTTATCATTGTTTATTTTCCATAGTCTTATGGACAGTTATTTTTTTGTAAATAAGTCAAATGCTGCTTTTGTATAAAGAGATAAGTCTGTATAAAGTATTTTCCTCAAACACTACTCTTTCAATTATTTTGGGTAATGCTTGTTGCATAGAATGATCTTTGATGTAAACTGCTTGCTATTCAACACTTGCTTTACTTATGTTTCCTTAGTATTTAATTGACTTAGGGCCTGACTTAGAACATGGAGGACGGGTTACTCTGTCACAATGATGACGGATGTCCCATCAGCTATATCCAATAGGAGTTAGATATTAGTGGACGGCACATCCGTCACCCTTGTGATGGAGTAACCCGTGCGTCAGGATCTAAACCAGGCCCATAGTTTGTAAAATGTACATATATGAAAACACCAAGAAAAAGCAATCCAAAAAAACTAAATGACAACACAGGTTAAAGGTGTTATAAGTAAACAGGCATTTATTTTAAAATACTGTTTTGAAAACAAAATATATAGTAATTCTGAAATTGTTCTCTGACTACTTCACATATGCCATGGTATTGGTGAAATTCTGCTAGACTGTGACCGTGTTCTGGTCATTTGGCAGGTGGCAGGGCAGGATGCTGTGCACGTGGGACAGGTGTCTGTGCAGGCGGAGCAGGTAGTGATGCAGGTGAGGTAGGTGGCGTTGAGAGAGAGGTGCATTCCTACATTGGCAACTTGGATCCAGGACTTGGAGGAGATTTGTATATGAGGATACCTATGCGTCACCAGGGGTATTCTCTTCTTCAGTTAACTAAGAGTAGGCCTGAGGTGCATGCCTGTGGGAGACCTATGAAGTGAGGGCTGTGCATAGGTGGTGGTTGCATAGGGAATGGTAGTCTCCTTGGCTGTTTGTATAAATGCTAGGGACTGGCATTCCTCAGAAGAGAAGTGTGAGGAACACTGTTGGTCCAAAGTGGACTTCAGTGTTAAGTATTGAGCCAACAATGCTCTCCTCTTTATCCATGTCCTCCTCCTCAACTACCTCCTGCTCATTTTCATTCTCCTGCTGCTCCTGCTCTTTTTCTTCTTAAGCAGTGCAGGCTGCAGATCATGTTAGTTGGAGGAGGAGTGGATTTTTTCCTGGGACTGCATGACGTTCTCCGCTTATAGATGGTTGAGCATCATTTGCCAATTCTGTGTCAGCAGTACCTGAAAGATTCAGATTGCAAAATGGGGACCATAGCAAAATGAAATTTGAATGCCATAACTCAAATTGTTAAATGTAATACATATTTACCAGTATATTAAGTTAAATTAAATACAGTGTTAGTCCAAATGAACATCTGTCATGACAGAGTTTGGCATGGATTAAATTATTAAATATGAAAAATTCAAACTCACGCTCACTAACTCCAGCCACAGATCTGTCTGTTTTGAAGATCCCCCATGATGTCTGCTGCTGAACCTGGGGTCTTGAGGAAAAAGATTACCTTAATGCAGCAGCAAAAAAGTTGTAGGTTCAATAGCTTTTAGAATTATTAATAAGTTAACAGGAAGTCAAAAGCAGATACCATGATTTCAAACATTAGCATACACTTTGAAATCACTTCAAAAGAGTAAGCACTTGTAAAATAGGAATGGATAAGTAAAATACAGAGGTTAGCACACTTACCTGATAAGCATAGAGGAGAGGGCCTCATTACTACTGTCACTGTGCCTCCTGACGCCCTTGATGACAGCTCATGTGAGTTGGTCACCTGGGACTGTTTTCTCACAGAAGCTGACCTAAAAGAGCCAAAAACATATTGGAGCAAGTAAGTCTAAGGCCCTCATTATGACCCTGGTGGATGGCGGTATTTTGGAGAAAAGTACTGCCAACAAGCTGGCGATATCTTTCCCCAAAATATAACATTGGCGGTTTGGCTCAAGCCAAACTGCCAATGTACCACTCCGTCTTCCAGGACGGTAACAGCCGCCAGGCTGGAGGCAAAAGTCTCCAGCCAGGCGACCGTCACTGTCCCACCCACGGGATTATGACCCTGCCTACCGCCATGGTTTTCGTGGCTTCCTTACCGCCACGAAAACCATGGCGGTAGGCACTATCAGTGACAGGGAATCCCTTCCATGTCACTGATAGGGGTCTTCCCTGCCCCCTCCCTGTCCCCAGAGTCCTCCCCCGCCCTCCCCTGCCCTCCCCCTCCCACTCCAGACCCCCCAACATACACGCACATTCATGCACCATCACACACACGCATACACACACTCATGCCCACATTCAACCATGCATACATCCATTTGCACACACTGACATACATAAAAGCACACATTCATTCACACAACACACAAACATATACACACACACAACACCCCCACCCCTCTCCCCTGTCAGAGCACCCAACTTACTTGATTTCAGGGGGTCCTCCGGCAGGAGACGGGGCACTGCTGCCAGCAGCAGTGTACGCCAGCAGAACACCGCCAGACCGTATCATGGGTCATGATACGGTCTGTGGCGGTCTACTGGCTTGACGCAGCGCCACCTTACCGCCGCCCGCCGCCATGACCGTAGCCAGAATTCCGCCAACCTTCTGCCGGAATTCCGGCTACAGTCATAATATGGTGGTCGGCTGGTAGCCACGGCGACGGTCTTTTGGCAGCCGTCACTGTGGCGGTAGGTGGTTTTTACCGCCACTGTCATAATGAGGGCCTAAGTGTTAATGAAAGACGCCGAAATCTAAGTTTTATCAACTCAAACTTGAAAAGCAAGTTATTAATTTTGTCAAATAAGACATTTTGAAAATGTGAAGTTAGGTCAAATACTCACATTGTACACATTTGATAAAATATTTTAAAAAGTACATGAAAATGAAACCACTTGCATATAGAGGTTGGGGACATGAGTGTGAGGAAAAACACATACTGGAAGCATATTGTTAAGAACAACAGGAATGTATTGGTATTTGCTACAAAAAAGTAGACAACGTACCAGTGTCTACCTTATGTCTACCATATGCTAGGCGTGTAGTTCTTGTCCTGGTGTGATCTTATTGTGAGGAGAAGAAGTCACTGTTGTCTGAGAAGGTGGATGACCTCAAGGACCTATAGCAATATTGTTCAAAAGAAAGAAACAAACTGTAACATAAATATTACATTTAAAAAAAGTAACATACATGCCATACATATATTAGATTTAGTTACAGCTATATACTAAATGATAAACAATATTTGAAAGCAAATGTGCATACCAGTTGTTGCGGATAGTTGTTGTAAAACTGGCCTTTGATGTTGCCTCGCTGCAGGCAGATTGGTGTCTGTCTCAGCTGAAGGATTCTCTCTGGCTGTATGTTATAAGTAAAATAAAACAAAAAAAATAAAGAAAATAATGTAGTTAATGAAAACAACAATAAGGTTCACAATAAACAATGCTGGTGTGATGAAACAATAAAAACATGGAGAGATGTTTATACTTTCAAGTGTTCATAGATTGGGTCTAAGGAAGCATATTGTAAAGTTTCACACATGATTACTTAGCACATTTGTAAAGTTACCGAATATTTCTAGGTCCTGTAGGGTTAGAATGAAAGAAATACAATCTATAATGCTAATAACATTATAGTGAAGAGGCAACATGGACTGCTATGCACAGTCACACATCAAACAAACCGAAATGATAGTCATATAGGTTGTGGGGGTAGTTGTTTAAAGATTTACCTATTACCACATCAGTGCCTAATTTGAACCAGGGGTTTCCAGTGCTCAGCATCGGCAGTCAATTGCAAAACAGTCACTTATGGCAGTCGTTGGCACTGTTCGTCTAATTTATAAATAAGCATAACAACAGTTGTGTATTTGTTTAATATACAGGAAAAATGACTAATACCTGCAGCCCAAGCCCTTGTTAAAACTTTGAGGGCTTGGAATCGTCCGAATGTCCCCATTTGTAGGACTGTGATAGTTAGTAATTGTAATGGTAGTGTCACTGGCAGCCCTGGCATGGGCAATGGGTGGTGCAAGCTGCAGGGGTCTCCTGACAAGTGCCCTGGCACTTACATTTTTACAAATTAAGGCCTATATTTATACTTTGTTTGCACTGCATTTCCGTCATGTTTTGACACAAAAGCGGAATAAACGTACAAAATACAATTATATTTTGTAAGCTTGCGCCGCTTTTGCTTCCTTTTTTGATGCAAAAGCGGCGCTGAAAAGTATAAATATGGGCCTAAGTCCTGCAGCACATCACTGTTGTCTGTTACAGGTAGTTCATGTAGCAGGGGTGGTGCATAGTGAAGAGGAGGGCATTTCTCGAGGAGGGTGAGAAGGGCTCCAGTAGCTCCCCCAGGAAGAACTCAAGCCACCTCCATCCTGATGAACTTCTCCTTAACTCATCTCCACTCACCCTGGCGCTTTCTCTTAACATCTCCCATATATGGATATCCTTCCCCAATGCATTGACTCCTGCCATGAGACTGCTTTCTGTGCTGCACTGAGGCAGTAAGGTAGGAATCCACTTTTTGTACTTGTGCATAATACATGTAACAATACCATCCTACCTCTTCAGCACAGGAAGCATCATATCTTCTGGCTCATGACTGAACTTCAAAGGAGCAGGCAGCTAGAAGTATTCACAAGATGTGGAGTAAGCAAACAAAAGTTTGGTTAGGACCAGTTTATAGGTGGTAGACATTAATGAATGTCAGCTGAAATCAATTATTTTCAGGTGTATGTAATTACAATATAGTTAGCCATGGTAGGCTTCACCTTGACAACCATGTAGAGTGAAGAGTACCTTAATCACTTTATTCCAGAGACTCCCCACTTGTGATAGAGGCTCTCCATCAATTACAGAGTCTGTTGCAACGAGTGCGGAATCTACGCAAGTCATAAAAATACAGTTGTAAATTACTAGTTATAACATTACTCTCGGAGTTTGTGAATACCAAGCAGTAGTAAACTTACTCAAAGTATGTTTACCTTTGAAAACCCTAGCTTGCTATACTATAACCCAGTGTTTTCCTACGAGAGAGGCAACCTTGCCACAGTGAAAAATGAAATGAGGTGAGTTGAAGGTTTTTCGCTGCTAGGGCATGTAAAATATTAAGGCCCAGTTCTATTAAGCCTTTGCGCTGCCCTTGTTTTACACAAGGCAATGCAAAAACAAAGGAAAGGCTTCAGTAAGTTTACAATCCACGCAAGTGAGTATTCCTTTCTGCACAAAATCAGTCCTTCCCGTAAAGTAGTACACAGTGCACCAGTCCGGGGAGACAGCAGAATTGCTCCATATCCTCGTAAATATGAAGCATTTCTGCTCTCTTTCTGTTTCACACAATACAGCACAGCAAGTTCCCTTACTGTGCCACGTTTTGTTAAACAGTGTTAAATATTTTAATAGATATACCTGTCCTACCTTTTGAACACCATGCACCCTGCATTATGGGCATTTGGACCTACCTTAGGGGTGACATCTACGTATTAAAAAGGAAAGTTTAGGCCTGGCAAAAAGATTTATTTTGCCAGGTTAAAACAGCAGTTTAAACTGTACATATAAGCTGCAGGATTGGATAAATGTTTTATGGTGCTACTTTATGAGAGGCACAATGAGTGTTGGAGCTTACTAGCATAATTTAATTTACAAACCCGGGTATACGTAGTACCATATACTAGAGATTTACAAGTAAATTAGGGCCAGATGTAGGAAATTCCGGCTTTGCGACTCGCAAATTGCGAGTCGCAAGCCGGATGCAGGATGGTGTCCCTAACATCATCTGCGAGTCGCAAGGGGGTCGCAAAGGCCCACCTCATTAATATTAATATTAATGAGGTGGGTCGCAATTTGTGACCCCCTTGCAAGTCGCAGCACTCATGGACAGCAGACCACCATGTCTGTGACTGCTTTTAAATAAAGCAGGTTTTTTTTTTGTTGTAATGCAGCCTGTTTTCCTTCAAGGAAAATGAGATGCATTACAAATGAAAAAATGAAACGTGTCAGTTTCATTTTTTCAGGGCCATTCACAAAGGGGAAGGTATGATTGTGACACTGGTGGTAACTGTGAATTGCTTTGCGACCGCGTTCGCGGTCACAAAGCAATTCTGCATCGCGATGCAACTCGCAAATAGGAAGGGGAACACCCCTTCCTATTTGCGACTCGCATTCCCATTTTGCGAGTCGGTAACCAGGTTACCGACTTGCAAAATGGGAATGGGAATGGGCATTGCGATGTGTCTTTTGCGCCTCGCAAACAGCGAATTTCGCTGTTTGCGAGGCGCAAAAGCCTTGCTACATCTGGCCCTTAATGTGCAAATTAGGGTTAGACCAATTTTAACATGTTTAGAAAGGCACAATCACTTTCCCACTGGTGAGCATGGGTAAAGTGCAAAGAGTCCTTTGGCCAACAAAAAACAGGTTCAGCAACAGAAGGCAAAAATCTAGGGTGACCCTGCAGAAAGGGCAAATTTCCAACAGATATTATATTCCATGACACTTGTACCATGTTTTGTGTGTCATGTTTGTGACAGAGCAACGTGCCCACCAATGTCTAAAACAGGCAGTCAATCTCAAATATTTATGGTTTATGACATGCATCTTCATTGACTTACAACACAGCAAACTAACCACTTATGATCAACCCAATTTGTCAACAGCTGCTATAGTGCAATAGTAATTGTCCACAACTACATTTGCATAACACTACTCTGCCACAGCCACCTCAGCAGGACACCATTTAATGGCAGCCATTTGCCCACAAAAACCAGAAACCCATAGCACCTTGTATGCAACACTACTACCACTTGCAATCATGAGAACACCATCTCAAACTATAACTCATGTCCAAGGTAACTATAACTGGCATCCTCACCATGCACTGCTAATTACCCCGCACATTACATCAATCATGACATCTTTTATAAAATCACTTATAATATCACTGCAACATTGACAGTGAAATCATTAATTAGAAAACTGCGCACAGCGGTGTCACCAGTTATAGTTACTTTGGGTATGTGTTATAATTTCTTGAGATAACTATAGTTATAACTGTAGAATTTCTATGGTTTTGTGTGTGTAAATTCGGACCCAAACTATAACATCCCATATATCTATATCTATATCTCTGTAACCTACTGGTGATAGCCAGGAAGTAGTTATACTTAGGACCAACTTTTCCAATAGACAAAGCGTGTTCTGTTTTGTTAATAAGTTTGTTGTTGTTTGATAAATCTTGAAGACATTTTCAAAACTCGTACACTAGTTATTTCAGCTGCTGTTTGAAAAGTTTTAGGGTTATTTGTGAAGCGGAAACTGCACAAAACCATAGAACTTCAGCTGTTATAGTTGTTTCAAGTAACAGTAAATTGCGCCCCCACCATGCACAGTTTTCTGATCAATAATTTTATTGCAAATGTTGCAGTGATGCAATAGAAGATGTAATCAATGACTTAATATGTGGGGTAATTAGCTTTGCATAGCGGCTGTGCGAGTTATAGCTACCTTAGGGCATGAGGTACAGTTGGTTGCAATAACTGTAACTATAAAAGCTGTTTTTCTATGGTTTTGTGCGTGTAAATTCAGAACCTAACCATAACATCCCTCCAACCTTTGAATTAATATAAATATATATATATATATATATACATATATATATATATATATATATATATATAAATATATACCTGAAACAGCATAGGATCTGTGGCTGAGCCAAACACCCATAGGTTTTGATAGGTTTGATGCGATGCCCAAACTACTACATTAGCTAGACCAGGCTTCGCATAACTAATTTTAACTTCAATCGAGCATTAACAAGGGTAATGTTTTCATTTCTCAAAAAAACATCCATTACAATGTGTGCTGAAGTGTACAGCACACATCCAATGTGTGGGATTCAATCTTTGGGAAGGGTATGATCCCAGTCCAAATCCTATGTAATAGCATGCACTCTTAGACGGTACAAGGCTGTGTGTCATGCGATGCAACGTAATTAGACAGCCATTGACGAGAACGCTAGCAGCAGCAGCCTGCCATTTTAAGTAGGTACGGCTCTGCGCTGTTTTTTCCGTTTCACAATGTGCTGCGTTGCTTGAAAAATTAGTAAATCGATCTTGCAGTCTCTGGGATGCCAATGTGCAACTGCCTCATAATTTTTATATAAATTTTAACAGGCAATGTATACTTCACTAAAAAATGTTTAAGTTTTGCTGTTTTTAATTCTATGCATTTATGTACATGGGTTTGTGAATTTGTTGTTGGTTTATGAATGTGTTAGCGCTGGGGAACTTCTGTTGAGTAGCTATGCGCTTAGGAATGTATTGATTGAATGATTATGTATTATAGCTGGGTGGAGAAAAATATGGTCATGCAGACAATAAGCATTAATATAAAGGTGTTCAGCTCTCCTCTCTAACAAGGATACTTATTTTGGGGAGAACCTTTTACTTCCTCCTTCTCCTCGTGTGTAAAATTGGAAGGTTCGCAGCATTTCCAACTGGACCTTGAACGACACCAAGTAGAGACGAAAAAATGACCTTGAATACACCCCTCTACCACGATTCTTCTTTTCAGAAAGACCGACATAATGCAATTGCTGCCACGTCTGAAGTTAAGAAAAAAAATCACTATTTACTAATGTAAAAATAGGAAAGCATTTCCGAATAAGATCCGCGAGGAAGCATGATATAAATAGCCATGGAAAGTTTATTTTAGAAATAAAAGAATGAAAGGGTTCCACAACAGAAATATGGCACACCTGTGACATAAAGTAAAAAGGCAATTGCAATACAAGAAGTATGGATTTGTAAAATATTTTATTTATTAGCCTCACACGTTTATGATACATTGCAAAACAAAGCGGAGATCCCGTCTGCCCAGGACCCACCACTAAAACCATTGCAGTGATGGACAGGAAATATTTAAAATGTCCCCCCTGCTCCACCACTTAAGCGGCATTTGTTATGTGGGTCCTGGAAATGTAAACATGCTCAGGGGCGGCGTTTCAGGCAATAATGTATGCCGCAACAGGGGACATCTTTAGATTTAGTGGTGGTCCTCCAAGCTTATAGACTGACTAAGGTTGATTGTGGCAATTTTACTTTAGAAAAAGTATACAATACTCTTCTGATTGTCTGTCCTTATGTTCCGTGTTTGTGCATGAGAAGTATTTCTGAACGTTGTTTTTGTCCCGTGAAGCTATTATCACTTTACTAGACGTGCATCTGACATCTCTCCTCGGGAGGTTCTGAAAAGCATGTCAATCCATCAGGAAGGTGGCAAAGCAATCCAAGGAAAAGGAAATTGCTGCTGAGTCCAACATTCTCTTGACAGAGGAAGAATGCAGTACAAGGAAAAAGCAAGTAAAGAAACAATACATGATAATGATGGTCCCCCATGCTACCACCACAGAAACAACCCTGCCTGCAATGCAGACACCATTACACTGTAGTGCAAGGGTGCCTGCATTGGCGCTAGGCAGCCAAAAGAGTGCCAAAACAAGGGGAGAGCATGAATACACCACATTGTGATAGATATGGCCCATTCCTACCCTCTCCCTTTCATGTAGCGCATCAAGGTGGCCTGCTGTGTTGCATGAAAAAATAAATATGGCCCTGAATATTTATCTCAAAACAAACATAAGAAGTCCTGAATGGGATTAATATTTGAAACCAGAGTATGACATATAAATACCATGAAAGCAAGACAAAGAAAAATGTCCAAGGATATTTAGTAGATATTTCATATGTTAAACTTTTTTCTAAAACGTTTTTAAAGAAGGGTGATTCCTTAGAAAATTGTGACGGATTGCTGAGAAAATGGATGATTAGATGATGGCAAGATAGCTTGGTAAGAAACGTTTTCTTGGCCATATTTCAAAAAAATAATTTAAAGACAGTTCATATAATGGTGGAGTATTCTATTACATTAAGTTCCATATTCCACATATAAGAGCAACAATCTTTATGAGATAGGGACTGCATCAATAACAGATAGAAGAGATGGCCCAAATAATAGCTGTGGAAATTTAAAATACTCTAGTATAGCTGCAGTAAATTCAGAACACAAACGAACAGCACATAATTACATCACGTTTGCATGCAAAGTGAGTAGTTGTGCTGGAGAACATAAAAAGGAAATCATAAGGAACTACTGCCTAAAAAAAACAAAGAGAGTAACAGAAATGTTTCCCCAAAGTAATACATTTGGTAAATCAGAAAGTATATTTAATGTTTTACATGCCCTGACCGTGAGAAAACCACCAAAGTAGTTTTTCACTGTGGCAAGGCTAGCTTTTCCAGAGGAAAAACACTGACTTACACTATCATAACTTATAGTACAAAATTTAATTATGGTAGCAGCTAGAAGAATGATTCAGGGACTCATCCTTACAGTAATTTAGAATCCAACCTAATGGCCAAGTTGGATTTTATATTACTTTTTCAAAAAGTGACACTTTAAAGTTGTTGTTTTCCTGCCTAAGCCAAAAGGGTGCCTTCTGCCAGTGTTCAGTGCAAACTGACAGCTGATGGCTCCTGTATGGTGAGATGAGAATTGTTCCCAGACAGTGGACAAAGAGCTAGGGTGTGGAAAGGTATTTTTCTTCCTTGAGCAGGATGGCCTTTGGGCTGTGCCAAGCTCCCTGCTGAGCTTCAAAGGATCCCTACCCTATCAATGGCAGATGAAGAACACACCTAGGCCTGCCTCCCTTTTTTCTTGCTAGTTAGCTTGGCTCCAAACCCATTGGGAGGGTGGAGCTGCCTCAGAACTGGTTCAGAGATCCCAGAATGGAGAGTTTGCCCATGATCATCACCACACCTCTGGTTGGGCACTGGAAGCTCTGACTAGAGGAAGAAAATGTGTGCTATGTTGGATTTAGGTAGAGAGGAGCACTGTGGGAAGGTTTTCAGTAAAACATACAGCAGGTGCTGCAAAAGTGGGTAAGGCCACGGCTAGGATTTTTTACCCCATTAGCTAGGGAGTGGCCAGGAGTTTCCCTCACCCACATGCCCACCCTGGGCATAAATGTGGCGTCCTCTGTACCCTCCTCAGAACACTCATGGATCTGTGAAGAATCAAAAGGACTGTTCTGCTGTCTGAAGAACCTTAAGGAAAACTGGACCTGCTTGCCTTGAGCTCAAGACCACAGAAGCTGACCTCCTGTTTCAGCTACAAGGATGAAACAAAACTTCCAAAGGCCCTTTCCTGCTACTACCCAGTTTACCAATACCAACTGGATCTGCTCTGGACCCTGCCACTGGTCTCTGTAGGAGTGTGTCATAACCCCTAAGTGGTTCCCCCAAGTCCTGGGCCCTTGGCTGATGTTAGAGTGTATTGCCCCTGACCCAAATGGCACGATCTCATACTTAGAAACTTTTAGTCAACTTTCTGCCAGGTGAACCATCAGAGACTGGGATCACCATCGAAGTTGCTGTCATCCACATACAATCACCTATTGACCTTAGCTTGCTGGTTTGCCCCACTGAAGGAGATTTGACTTCCAGAGAAAGTTTCCAAGTCCAAACATAGAGGAACTCATTAGGCCCAAGACTGAACAGCAACCAGTTTATGTGAAACCCTTCCTAGACACAGACTTTGGACTTCACCCACTCAGACCTTTCCCACTGTTCAATGACCACACCAAGACCCTACGCTTCAGCAACACACCATCGTTGAGCCCTTCTTCAGAAACAACTTGTAGCTTGCCCTTCCAAAATCTCATCCACAACCACTTTTTCTTCGTGAAGGTTTGCAAATCCGAAGGTAAACTTTTCACCAGGATGAACCAGGTCCCTGAATCCAACCCATGCTCCATTGCCGTCTGCCTTAACTTTTGACTTTGGTGAGATATAGCGCAGATAACTGTGGTTAACCGTTTGTGATTTTTGTGCTATTTTTAATTCAATTTTTGTTGTTTTGGTGTTGTTCATTCACCCTATTTTCCTAAATTGTTTTGGGATATTTCTTGTGTTTTAATTTTCACTTTATTACTGCGCTGCATAAATACTTTACACGTTGCCTCTAAGTTAAACCTCACTACTTTATGGCAAACTAGCAGAGCGATTTGCACAAGTGGTTCATCCTGACAAGCACTGTGTTTTTTTGCCTGAGTGGGGCTTCCCCCTACCTCAAGCAATAACCCAATTTCTTACACCCTTTTGTGCTTTTCTCTCTTTTTTTTCTCTTGATCATTGTAAAAGTTTGATGAGGGAAACTAAGTGCTGATCCCCAAATATGAAAATAAATAAACAGAAAAATTACTAAAATGCAATGTTACGTGGTTCAGAGCTGATCGATAAAAGCAAGTAAAACTACATAAGAGAGTATGCTAGTACTACTTTTTGTTCTCATAAATGTTTTTTGCTCCTGGTTGTCTATTATTGAATGAATGTTTATTTAGGGATTTTATTGATTCACCCGGTGAAGGACTGTGATTATTATTTGATGTGGGTTCTCACCCGGCTCAACTAATAGACCAGTTTCTTACTTTGGTGTTCATTGGTGGGATTCAGTACTTGTGTTTGTGCAGTGCCACTTGGTGATTTGCGTAAAACCAAAAATGCCTTTTTATAATCTGACATCAAAATCAATTTGTGATTTTTTTATCTTCTCTTTTATTTTAAATTGGCCAAGTTTTCATTTTTCCTTAATTTCACTCAGATCCCCATATTTTGCAACCATGATATTTGCAACAATGAAGGTGGATCTCAGAAACATTGAAAGGTCCACTGTGGCGGAGCTGAAAACGTGTGTAAGGAGAGGGAGCTGAAACCTGCCAAAGGGTCCAAAAAACCTGATTACCAGGTAGGCCTCAAAGTCTAGGAAGAGGTTTGCATGTTGCAGTCTACATCAGAGGAGCAGAAGAGAAAGATGAGATAGAGGAGGGGAAGAGAACTCGCTGATGATGACCCCAGAGACATAGGAGAGAGGAAGCCCACAGGAGTGAGGTACCCTGTCAGGAGCAGTGTGCCCTCCCACAGCCTGACCCCTAAAGGGTTGGAGGACAGGCAAGCTGAGAGAGAGAGAGAGAGGGGGGGGGGGGAGCTGAGGCTGCAAGTGACCACTATGGCCATGGAGGAGAAAATGGTGGCTGTGAAAGAGAAGAAAGCAATCACCGTCCTGGAGGAGAAAAAGGCAGATTCTGACAGAGCTTTCGGAGAAAAAGGCCCAGCTCTGAAGTAAAATAAAATTGTGCTGGCACATGAGGTGAACTAGGAAGAACTGGACCTAAAAGCCAGGAGGGTCAAAGAGTCCAGTGAAGAAGATAGCAGCGGACAGAGGCCTAGAGGAGGTAAAAGGTGCCACATCCACAAAGACCTGGTGCCTAGCTTTGTAGTTGGGGATGACAGTGGCAAGTGGTTTGAGGCCTATGACACAGAGTTGTGCATGCACAGAGTCTCAGAGGAGTATTAGGGGGCTAGTCTCTGGAATCATATGCCAGTCACCTGGAGGGATACCGTACTGGCCCTAGATACAGCTGACCAAATGAGGTATGTCCCCCAGGAAAGAAGCCCTTTGGGTCAAGTTTGATCTTACCCCAGAGAAAGAACACTTGAAGTTTTGGGACAGCCAGAGACTGTCTAATCAGTCCTGGGTGATGCACTTGATAGTTGGTTAAAGGACACAAAAGTGAGTGACTCTGATGCACTGTACAATCTACTGACTAGAGAGCACATTTTCAGCAATTGTTTTGTAGGGCTGCAACCAAATCTGACTGATTCAAAGCTCATGGCACCGCCCCAAGCAGCCCAGCAATGTCACTCTGCAGCTGGAACAAAGTCTCAGAAAGCCAATGGACTGACTCCCCCAACACCTACTGCCCATACACTGCAACCAACCTTCAACAGGATGTCTCTGGCTGAATCACTGACTGCAGACACAGCAAGCCCATTAAGTCCACTAAACTCAAGAGGTCCTCCAAACAAACCAGCTGGTACACCTTGGAATTAAGAACTATAAAACATAATTGCAAATTACTCAAAAAGAGATAGCGCACTAGCAAGGAGCCCACAGACCAAGTCACCTTCAACACATCCCTCAACCAATGCCAATAACTCCTGAAAGGGACAAAAAGGAGCGCCCTTGCCAGCCGCATTAAAGCATCATCAAATGGTTCTCCAACCCCCTCAGCCACCAAAAATATCACCACGCCTTCCCAGGAAATCTGTGACACCCCAGCAGACTTCTTCCACAACAAGATCTCCTCCATCTACAGGAACCCCAACCACCACCAGCAAAATCATCAGCCTTCTCTCTCCCACGAATGAAAAACCTGGCCACCTGCCCACCACCTGGGACCAGCTCACCACAGAAGACGCTGCAGCCATCATGAACTTTTTCCGCTCAGGAGCGCACACCCCTTATTCCACCAACATCTTCAACCTTGGGTGCACGACTATCAGCAACAAGCTCACCGCCATCTACAATGCATCCATCAACATGCTCTCCTTCCTCGAAGAATGGAATCACGAAGAAGTCAAACCCCTACTAAAGAAACCACCCGCTGACCTCAATGAACTCAAGAACTACTGCCTAAATTCTCTGCTGCCCTTTCCCACCAAAGTCCAGGAAAAGGCCCTCAACCGCCAAATCACAGATTACCTGGAGAACAACAAACTTCTGGACACCTCTCAATCCGGATTCTGCACCAACCACAGTACAGTAACCACCCTCATCACAGCCACAGACAACATCAGATGCCTTATTGACCAGGGAAAACTGGAGCCCTGATCCTCCTCGACCTCACAGCAGCATTCAACAGAGTACCTCACTACATCCTAATCAAAGGTTTCACCACATTGGAATCAAAGAAGACCCCCTAAAATGGATCGCCTCTTTCATCAATAGAAAAACCCAGAGAGACAGCATAACCCCCTTCACCTCAGACTCTTACTATCTCTGGCGTCCCTCAAGGTTCATCGCTCCGTCCTCCTCTGTTCAACACCTACATGCCCCCCTTGGCCAACGTCATCAGAGCACATGAACTAAACATCAGATCCTATGCTTATGACACCCAGCTCATCCTCTCACTATCAGAAGACCCTTCTGCCACACTGACCAACTTCCACAGGTGCATGATGAGCGTCACTGACTAGATGAAAGAAAATTACCTAAAGCTAAACACAGACAAGACAGAAGTACTGATCTTTGGGAACAACACCTCCCTGTGGAACGCCTCCTGGTGGCCTTCCGAACTAGGACCCTCACCCACTTTGACCAACCATGCCTGCAACCTTGGCGTCATCATGGACAGTTAAGCCCACAATGAAAAGACAGATCAACATAGTTTCATCAGTCTGCTTCATCACCCTTCGCATGCTCCGCAAGATCTCCAAGTGGCTCCTCGCCAACACCAGACAGACTGTCACCCAAGCCCTTGTCACCAGCCAACTGGCATACATTAACACACACTACACAGGAATCACCTCACACCTCCTCAAGAGACTGCAGACCATAAAGAATGCAGCAACCAGACTCATCCTATGCCTCCCAAAGTGGACCCACATCACACCCCACCTCAAGAAACTCCACTGGCTCCCCATTCCGAAGAGATGTCAGTTCAAGATGTTGATCCACACCTTCAAACCCTTACACAACAAAGGACCACCATACATCAACCACCGCCTGAATTTCTTCCTTCCCTCCAGACACCTGCCCTCCACCTCCCTCTTCCTCACTCACACCCCTTGCATCTGTCACAGAAATAGTGGAAGTTGCCTGTTTCTCCTACTTTGCGCAGAGTCCTGGAACGTCCTTCCACTTCACCTCTGGGCCTCGCCCTCTCTGCCGGAATTCAGGCAGAAGCTCAGGACCTGGCTGTTCAACTGAACGCCCCCATGCAGCAATGCTCTCAGGAAATAGATACCCTCACAGGTGATTAGCCCCACTTTACAAATTTAGAGTGAATTGAATTGAATTGAATTGAGAGCTTGTGAAGAAGGCTGACTTCTGGGTCAGTACGAGAGTGTCAAAGAAGGTACCTGGGGAGGCCCAAGAAATGTGTTAGCCCCCACCAACAGAAGGAGGGGGATAACAGGGAAAACCTAAAGGAACTCTCTAAAGGCCTCCCAAAGAGTTTTCATGGGGGGAGAACCCCAGTTCAATCCTGAGCAGAAGGGTAGGTTTTCCCCAGGCTACTTCTGTCATGAGTGCCATGGATGTAATCAGTATGGGAACATGAAGGGGGGTGCCATCTGTCCCTGCAGGAACCAGCTTCCTACTGTTTGGCCTACCTAGTGAATGGCTGGTGTAGTGCTAGGAGAGGTGGTTACCCCAGTTAGCTTTGGGGGAAGTGCAGAGTTTACCCTAGTATCTTTGGGTGATAAGGAGATGGTCCGTGTTGGACCTGGCCCTCCTTAGGGGATTTCCCTGAAACCTTTTGCTGACTCTCTGTGTGTGGCCTTGGGACTCTGGGCACTTTCCCAATGTACTGCAGGGGGAATGAGCGTGCACGCTTCCTACTCATGCCAGAAAGAGAAGCTTATGTGATTGGTTGAGGTGCTGTACCAAGGAGCACCCTGTCAAAATGTACACCACATACCCAGGCCAGGTACGGCCCTGGCCACTAGTGGGATTTTGTACTGAGTGTGCCACCCACCAGAGTAGCCTGACCAACATGTAATAGGCCTGGTAGTGCAGACCTGGGGAGGCACAGGTGTGCCTACGCTCATGGTGGCATCTCCACCAATGGTGCCAGCCCTGAGTAGGCCTTCTGCTGCGCCTAGAGCACCCTCCAGAGCGGGGAGCAGGTGGTAGGCAGAAGGCAAGACAGGTATACAAGGGTGCCCCATGCCCTGGTGCATATGAGTTTCCCTACTGAGGAGATCGTCTCTTTCTTGAGGTTTTGCTGATCCTCTCTGAGTTGTCTTAGGGTCCTGGGAACTTTCCTACTGTGGGTACAGTGTGAAAGTGCATACAAACCGTCCCTACATAAGTTAGGCAGTGGAACCTACCAGTATGTGCACACTTGCACCTTGGTGACTTAATGTATCTACTGAGCCTGGCATGGCTTACCTATTTGTGCACACTTGCATAATAATATTTTCTATGTAAATACTGAACCAGGCCTGCCTGGCCTATATGTGCATCCTTGCACATTGGTCAATACATGTATACACTGAGCCTGGCATGGCTTACCTATATGTGCAAACTTGCACAATGCTGTTCTCCATGTATATACTGAGCCTGGCCTCGCTGGCCTATATGTGCATACTTTCACATTGGTGTTTTCAAGTACATACTGAGCTTGGCTTGCCCAAAGGTGCACACTTGCACATTGGTGTTTGCAGGTATATACTGGGCCTAGCATGGCTTGCCAGTATGTGCACACTTGCACATTGGTGCCTTCATATGTATACTGAGCCTGGCACAACTTGACAGTATTTTTGAGGAATCTGTACACCTTCGCCAAAAAGAAGAAAAAAGTCGCAATCACTGTGTTGCTGAAGTGAATATATTTAATGCACAACAAAAAACCCAATGCATTTTGGAAACGGAGTAGGTGTATTGGTTACTGCTCACCTTGGATCCAAAGAACAAAAGAATCGACTGAAATACATCAAATAGTTTTGCCCAACAAATCAGTGACATTTATTGAGCATGCTTCTTAACTGAATAAAATGGGGATGTGCATTTTAGACCGCAACTGCTTTCCATATTTTGGGGAATACTTTTTAGATAGAGCCTACTAAGCAGCGCATGCCCTGTCTGTTGAAAGACAAATTGTGGACTTACTAAGAGCATGCACTGGCTTAGAGACCCCTTATTATTTATTATTGGTAGATTTTCCTATTACACATGTTTATTTCTTCTAGCTATTTGATGGCTTGCTTTGTCATCTTGTACCATTCCCACCCCTGGAGTATTGCCACTTTACTTGTGTCCTTCCACTGCTATCATTTAGGTATCTATGTTTTTATTTGTCTTAAGGACGCCACAAGAGAGCATGTATTTTCCATCTGGCTCCCTATTGTGCTTCTCTTCCCCTCTCAGAGCTCCTTGTTGCTCTCTATCTTACCAGAGTACTTCGTCCTCGCTCACTACACATTGATTTATCACATGTTGCTTCTCCTTCTCCCTCCGCATGTGTGTTGCTTCCCACCTACGCCTTTCTCTTCCTCCCGTTGCTCCTCCTCCCGACTCCTATATTTCCCCAGTTGTTTTTTCACCTGTTTGCTTTGGCACAGCCCACTCCATATTCTTCTATAACCTGTTGCTTTTCCACACCACCGCTGCCCTCTGTGTTTCGTCCTCCTCTCTCGGCTGTTGTTTCCCCCACCAACTGGGCTCTCTGTGTTGCTTTCTTCCACCGTCAGTAAAAACAAAAATGCTCTTGTCATTTTGTAGGTATGTGGGGTGTGTATATCTCCAATGTAACACAGATGCTACATTATAGCACCCTTCAAACAGTTTATTTACTTTAGCCATTCCTTGCAGCATTGGGGATACATTACAGCATAGCTAAAACCATTGACAAAGCCAACAGGACCCAAAGACGAGACATATTGACTTTGTCAATGCTTGTGAATGCTTACAAGTCACCCCTAAAATAGGTCATGAAATGCCCATAGGACAGGGTGCATGGCTATTAAAAAATAGGGCATGTATGTTTAATGTTTTAAATGCCCTGACAGTGAAAAACCTCCAAAGTGATTTTTCACTGTGGCCTGGCTGACTCTTCTATAGGAAAGCATTGGGATACACTATCACAGCTTATAGTGCTTGATTTCAATTTGCAAGAAGATGGGTTATTGGTAAGGGCAGGTAGGTACCTACACCTAGCAACAAGCCACTAACCTCCACTTAGGTCCAGTTAGGTCTCAGTAAATTAACCCCAGCTCAACCCTTGGTAGCTTGGCAACGAGCGTCAAGGCTTAACTTAGGAGACAGCGTGTAAAGCATTCAAATATCACAAAACAGTAATTAAATAAAACACAGGAAACAGTTTAAAAATCCAAAACCAATTTATAAAAATAGTTTATATTTTTATCTTTAAAATGACACCAAAACGAATAAAATCGGATAAAGGGAACCTGAGATATGAATTTTTAAAGAATTATTATTTTTCTAGCGCTTAGAAACAAAAAGCGCCAATCGGGTCATCTGGTTGCACCTCGACCGGGGCAAAGTCAAACTTTCAGGCCGACCGCGATGGAGCCCTGCTCGGCTACAGGTCGCGGGAGGCCTCGGTTAAAAAGTTACCTTCTGACTTAGTCTTTATTTTGAAGATTTTCTTCAGCGGGAAGAACCTGCCAGTCCTATCCGACCTCCTGGAGCCCTTCTCCGGATACGCGATGCTGGATTCCTCGGTGGAGATTTTTACCTTAGGACTTAGTCGTTTTTTCGAGGTGAAAATCCTACGACCGGGGTAAACCTGGATCTTGATCCGACGTCCATGGAGCCCTTCTCGGATACGATGGCTGGGAGGTCCCGGTCAACTTTTTACCTTCGGCCAAGCGGTTCCCGCCGAAAGACCGCACTGCGGTCAAAAGACCGTGGCGGTCATTCCCGCTTTCCCGCTGGTCCGGCGGGCGACCGCCAGAAGACCGCCGGCCGGCCCGGCGGGACAGCCCCTTCAACAATGAAGCCGGCTCGGAATGGAGCCGGCGGAGTTGAAGGGGTGCGACGGGTGCAGTGGCACCCGTCGCGATTTTCACTGTCTGCTAGGCAGACAGTGAAAATCTTTGTGGGGCCCTGTTAGGGGGCCCCTGCACTGCCCATGCCAGTGGCATGGGCAGTGCAGGGGCCCCCAGGGGCCCCACGGCACCCGTTCCCGCCATCCTGGTTCCGGCGGTGGACACTGCCAGAAACAGGCTGGCGGTAAGGGGGTTGGAATCCCCATGGCGGTGCTGCAAGCAGCGCCGCCATGGCGGGTTCCCTGGGCCAGCGGGAAACTGGCGGGAAACCGCCGGCTCCCCTTTTCCGACCGCGGCTTTACCGCCGCGGTCAGAATCGCCAAGGAAGCACCGCCAGCCTGTTGGCGGTGCTTCTGCCGCACTCCGCCATGGCGGTCATGGACCGCCAAGGTCAGAATGACCGCCTTAGTCTCTTTTTCGGAGATTTTTCTTTACCGGGACGAACCACCGAATCAGGCCGGGTCGCGGTTGAGGCAAGCCGGCTAGAATTTCCGCGGCGGGTCGGTCCCTCTATGGAGCTTTTTTACAAAAATTCTCAAATCTTCTCCAAACTTCTGGGGCTTCACCCAGATGTTCTTTTAAGGTTCTTTTGGGGTCCACAGCTCACCCCAAGGGTCCAGAAGTTCTGAGATGGTCCTTGGGGGGGTGCGGACTACCACTCCCAGAATGCACCTGGCGCAAACTCCTTTTTGGCCACTTGGCAGTGGTCAGCAGGTCACTTTCTTCAGGAGTTGGTGCAGGGGTCTCTGGTTAGCAATTGTTCACCTGTAGCAAACAGGGAGTCCCTCCTTGAACCAGTTGAAGCCAGGCAAAGTCCTTCTTGTGGTGAAGCCCAAGTGTGCAGCTGGTGCAGTCCTTCTGAGTGCAGGTTCCAGGTGCAGGCCAGGGGTCCAGCAGGGCAGTCCTTCGTCTCCTTTAGTTCTTTTCTTGTTGAAATCTGGTGGACATCTGAGGTGTGGGTGCAGGTCTGCCAGTTTTATCCTTGCTCCTGGGTGAAAAGCAGGGGGGTCCTGGTTCTCCAATCAGGTACAGGGTCGTCCCCCTGTGATGACCACTTCCTGGGAAGTGTGGCAAAAATCCATCCCAGAAGGCAACATTCTCTAAAAATCCAACATGGCTGAATCTGATTTTTGGAGGTTACATCTGGCTGAGCCCACCCACTGGTGTGGCTAAAAATCATAAACACACCCCTCTCCTGCCCTCTCCTAATCTAATCAAGGGGGCACCTAGTTGTCTGGGGTTGCAGGATGTGGGGGTGTTGCTGGTTGCTCCAAATGTCTTTCTCTGCCTTTGAAGAACAGTTTGGCAGCCCTCCCCCTTCCTGCCTCACCATCTGCTGAGGGGAGATTCTCTCCCACAAGCACATTCCTTTGTGTGAAGCCAGGCCACTTCACACCTCATCAAGGCAGCTTGGCTAAGCTGCTGCAGGCTGGCCAATCAGAGCACAGCAGCAAAAACAATGCAGGGCTGAAATTGGCAACTTTTTAGGTAAAGTCTAAAACTTTTTACCTGAACAAGTTATATTAAATCCAACAACTGGAAGTTGTGGGATTTATTACAACAAATAATTTGATACCAAATTCTTGGTATGCAACATTTAAGGAGACTTTAAATTTAAAATAAAGTCTCCCCATTCTAGCCTATGAAGGCCATTTACTTCCATGAGGGAAAAACGAATTTGGCTGTTTTTACCTCACCAGAGTTTATAAATCTATTTTTATAAAGTCCCTGCTTATACAGTAGTTACATGGCACCCAGCCCTAGGGGCACATAGGGCACACCTTAGGGGTGACTTATATGTAAAAATAAGGTAGTTTAAGACTTTGGAAGTACTTTTAATTCCAAAGTCGAATTTGCATATAACTTTAATTTAAAAGCAGCCAGCAAGGCAGGCCTGCCTTTAAAATGACACTGGGCACCTCAGCAGTGCACCTAGGTGTGCACCACCTATGCTGTGGTCCCTAAACCTACATGCCCTACCATATACTAGGGACTTATAGGTAGGTTAACTTAGCCAATTATAATTACCCTAATTTGCATATTGATTTTACACAGAGCACAAGCCCTGGGACTGGTTAGCAGTACCCAGGGCACCATCAGAGTCAGGAAAACACCAGCATAAAGTGGAAAATGGGGGCAAAAAGTTAGGGGGCCTCTGCAATCAGCCCTGTTTTCTCACACTAGAGGAATGGTTCAATGACTCATAATATCCAACTTAAAGGCCATGTTGGATTTTGTGTTATTATTTTGGGAAAGGACACTTTTATTAAGTTGTCATTTTTCTGCCTAAGCCAAAAGGGTGCTTTCTGCCAGTGACACTTGACTACCGATGGCTTTCCTGTAGACAGTGAAAAAAGGGCTTGGGTGTGGGGAGGTGTGTTTCTTCCTTGAGCAGGATGGCCTAGGGGCTGTGCTCAGTCCCTTCCGGATCTTCCAAGAATGCCTACCCTATCACTGCCAGATGTAGCTAACACCTAGGCCTGCCTCACTTTTGTCTTGCTAGCCAGCTTGGCTCCAAACCCAGTGGGAGGCTGGAGCTGTCCCAAAACTGGTTTGTAGTGACCACCAGGGAGGGTTTGCCCGTTATCATTGCCACACTTCTGGGTGAGCACAGGGAGCTGTAACCAGGGGAAGAAAGGTTCTGTCATGTTGGATTTAGATGGAGAAGGGTACTGTAAAAATCACATAAAGTGCTCTAAAAGTGGGTAGGACCACCTCAGTGAACTTGTACCCCATTAGCTAGGAAGTTGTCCAGGATATTCACCCACCTACAAGCTGATAATGATTATCTCAGTGGTATCTGGACTGCGAATGATGTCCTGAGATTAGACTACTGGGGCTTCAGTGGGTAGACCTCAGGCCATAGGGTAGTATCAGATCCACAAGTTTGATTTCAATTTTAATGCCCACACTGATGTTACGGTTTACCCAGGATCTCAAGCAAGGAAGAGACCACAAAGGGCTTATTAGTTACATAGTCTAATATTAGGGCATCCTCATACTTGCCAACTTCACCAAACTTCAAACAATGTGAGGAAGGGGAGGGGCGTTGAAGGGGGTGTGGCCTCATGTTGAGAAGCACCTAAGAGGCACTTTTGCACCCACCACCATCCCAAACTCCCTCTTCAAAAAAACAAAAAGAAGCTTGCTGAAGCTGCTGCTCCCTGAGCAAAAATGGACATCTGCAATTAAAAGCCTAAAAAAATAAGCTGAAAGCCACTGTTTAAAGCGTTTTTCAGCTCATTTTCTCAGCCACTGTGTAATGTTGGCTTCTCACCGGGTGACTGTGTGAGGGGAGCTAATATAGTGTGTTGCACATGGCACCGTATGAGTTGTCAGTCCGGATACCATTGAGACAATCATTTTCCTACTGTACATGATGTTCTTGTTTAGAAAAGAAAAACCACAGCACATCGCAGATATATGAAGATATCAATTTATTCCTCTGGGTTGTCTCAGGAAAGACTTCACCCGACCCAATAATACACAGTGGGCGAGGTGTCAAGAAGCCAATATCAATCTCATGTTTGAAGAAGAGCAACAGCCGACACATGTTTCGTCAAACTTGACTTTTTCAAGGCTCCAACTTGTGGAAGTATCAAGTTGTACTATTCAATTCCAAAGGTCAATGATGCGTGGAAAAGTTTTTCCATAGCATGAAATACAAAGGAAATCCCATGGCCATAAAAAGCCTCAGCAGTAAGTCAGCGAGTGTCTTATCCCAAATATTAGCGGCGTCAATGTTCTTGTCTGTAAACACTTACTTTTACCATATTTTGTGAAAGAATGTGCCTAAATAGACCACTTTCTTGCTCTCACTGATTGAGACTAGGGCATAAACCAGGAGAATAATTATTTAAAGATGGCTGCAGATATACTACATTGTCAACATATGGATTTTATGTTGATGATATTTGGCAATTGTAGCTTCACAATATAAAGAAACATGCAATATTTCCAAATATGCATGTTACCATACAAACTATGTGACCACCAACAGTATCTCCAACCTTGTTTTGACAATCTGCAATTCCACAAAGTCATTGTTTATTTAATCTGCTAACACTATACATGTTTATTGTATTTTACTTTGTTGTACTCTTATATGAGTCTGCTTAGTACTCTGAATTATAGAGGTGTATATATTATTTCAGTCTATGGTTCTAATTATTGAAGTTATACAGTTGCATGCTCCAAACTGTCTGCCACATTTTGGTGCCATTTGTTTATGCTTAATTGTGAAGTTCTCTGTTTATTACCAGCACTGTTCAAAGACTCATGAGAAAGGCCTACTTCCGAAACGTGTCGAGCCGCCAGCAGACTTTGATGAATAAATCACTTGGAGCTTGATTACAAATCACTTGTTTTTGTCCAACTTGTGCATAAACCCTCTTACACATGAGTCATAATTATGATTTAGGATTTGAGTGTTATTTAATACATCTGATAATTATTGGATGAGTTAAATACCCCAAAACCATATGGTAACCATATGGTAATTACCGCATCATTTGGATTTTGGTGCATTAAACACCAAAATCTGCATGCTATTCCCCAGAAACTCATTAGAGGTGCTATTTATTGCACCCGATAAATAACAGACCCCATGGTATCAGTATTTACTATGCATGATAAATAACACCTATACTTGTAAACAGGTCCTTGTGAAGCATCACAAGATGAGTGAGTGTGGTTTGTTGTCACCAAAATCAAGGTGACACAGTACGATTACAGAAATACAATCATCTGAGCCCTACCCCGTATTCCATTACCACAAGTGGCATATACATGCACATATATATATATATATCCTACTGGCGGTCATCATTAAGTAGTTATAGCTAGGACCTAGTTTCCATTGAAAAATATTTTTTTGACTTGCATATATCTTTGCCACTGTTTGATGAATCTTCACTGAATTTTGCAAAAAAAAGTGCATGGAAAGTTTTGGGGTGATCTGTAAAGTAGGAGCAGATAAAAAGGGGGGGGAGTTTTAAAAAAGTGCATTTCCCACGTTCATTCACATATACTGTTTAGACACATCTCCAGCCCAAACCGCTGGATGGAATTATATCAAGTTTGACAGAGAGGTAACAATTGGTCCACAGATCACGGTTTATGTTATTTGGTATAAATCTGTTCAGTAGTTTTTGAGATATTAAAGTAAATCCAAATTTGTACATCTAAAAGTGCTATCATTCGCAAATAGGCTGGATCTCATGCTGAGACTTGATTGGCTGTCAACATTTCAACCAGGAAGTGTTGGCAGCCATTTTGGGACTTGCCTTCAGCAGAGTACCCAAACTAAATGGTAAAAAGAGGTCACGCTTACCCACTAGCCTTGGTCCAGGGGTTTCCCTGGGACCCTGCCTGGGCAAAAAAGCATTTTTGTAAAATAATGGGATGGGAGAGAGAGAGAGCAAGATTGCTATTGCAATAGTCTCTCCATAAAATGACTTTAATGCTTCACATTAGCATGATGTTTGGTATGAATGTTATAGTTACATTTTGATGCACAGCAGAGAAGCGGCTCTTGTCCTTACTGGTAAAGCTTTTGGACTGTTATTTATTCAGAAGGTTGAAGGTTCAAAGCCTGGTATCTCATGGTAGTGTGTATGTTTATGTAGACGTGTTTTGAATGTTAAACAGTGCTAGTGATGGAACATTTACATTTACATCTTTTTCTCATCAATGATCTTTGGTTTGAATGTCATAGATATGTCTGGACAATGCAGAATAAGGAATCACCTGTGACCTAGTGGTTAAGGTCTCAGACCCTCACACAGAAGATAGCTGTGTCAGTTCTCATTTATGAGCTTTAAATTCTTTTCAACTTCAAACATTTAAGGTACATACAGAAAGGTGATCTCACTCTTTTTTTACTTGGCAAATAAATAGTTTTTTTTCAATTTGTCACAACATTTCTCATTCTAAGTGGTGGGGGTTGGGTGGTTATAGAGAGTTGGCCGTAACTATAACTCGTGCCTTAAGGTAACTATGACTTGCGCCCTTGCCATGCACTGCTAATTACCCCACATATTGTAACACTCATGACATCTTTGAAAACATCCTTGATAATATCAATATAATATTTGCAGTAAAACAATTTAGGTGAAAAAGAAAAAAGAGCAAAGAATGATGGACCTTGTCGCAAATTCACAGTAATAATGGCCTTATATTTTACCACCATCTCCCCAGGGCTTCGTTCACATTACATGCAGGGGGCCGTGCAGCCCCCCTGCTCCCAAGGGACCACAACTTCCCTGGGGCTATACAGTAAAATCATGCAGAGGGCTGTGTGGCCTCCCTGCTGCCTCAGGGACCGCCACCTCCCCAGGGCTTAGTTTTTATTCTGTGTGGGGGGGCACAAAGGGCTGAATTAAAAGAAGGAAGAGGTCCTTAATGGCCCCCGGCCCCAGAGACCACCACCTCCCTAGGTCTATTAAAGTTAGAGGGGGGTGCATGGCCCCCCTTGAGGACCCAATGATGGCACTGGGGACCACAACTCCCCACGGCCGGCTCCTGCTATGTCCCAGGGATTTCAAGAGAGAGAGAGAGAGAGAGATTGGTATTACAATGGTCTTTACATACAATGACTTCTAAGCATCACTCTAGCAAGATGTTTGGTTCAGATGTTATACTTACGTTTTGAAGCACTGCATTACAGAGGCACTTATGACCTCCTGGTAAAGCTCTTGGACTGTCAGTCAATAGGCTGAAGGTTGAAATCCTGGTATCTAATGGTAGGATGCCTATTTCCTTGTGTTTTGAATACTTAACATTTGTAGTGATGAAACAATTATGGCTTTTCTCCATCAAAGTCTGTGGGTGGAATATCACAGTTACATCTGGGCAATGCAAAGGAAAGAGTCACCTATGGCTGAGTGGCTAAGGTCTCTGATTATCACACTGAAGGTTGTGGGTATCAGTCTAGGTCCGACAGTGGGTATATCCTACTTCAATTTTCATCAAAGCCTAAAAACTCTATCTCTATTTCTCTCCCTCTCACTCTCTTTCTCTTTCCCTCAATTTCACTCTTTCAATCTTTCTCCCACTCACACACCCATTTAGACCCTTATGCACCCACTCATAGACCCACTCAGACACTGATGCACCCACTTAGAACATCACACATCCACTCACAGAACCACTCATACCCTCACGCACCCACTCTCACACCTAGACAGACACTCACACCCAGAGACACCCTCTCACACCTATTCTCACACCCAGAGAGATAGACCCTTTGGCCGAGTGCAGCACGGAGTTGGGTGGTTATAAGGGGTTGGCTGCATATATATATATATATATATATATATATATATATATATATATGTGACAGATTGGAAAGAGGAAATGATGTATTAAGTATGATGTGCCTGACTCCGTGAAGTTTCATGTGAAGATATTAAGTGACTTCTAAAATAGACAAAATAGTTATATAAACTGTGAGGAGTTTACAAATATTTATAAGAGTGAATACAAAGCATGATGAGAATATACTAAATAATCAGGTGTAATGCGGCACTACGGACAAATGAGAATGTATCTGTTAACACTGTTTATCTTTTTCCAAAACGATAACAGAAAGAGGAGTTAATACGTCAGGATTGGACTGGATTAATACCTCCATTTTCCACTTTTAATTACCTAATGAAATCTAATTATAAGATTTACATAGGAATTTCAGCTAACTCCAGTTAGAGAAAGCCATGGAAGCGAGAGCAGCCAAGTGGAGACAGAAAGCACAAGCAATGTTCTGTGGAGACAGTACAACATCTACAGTCATGGAAACAATGAGAAAAAATGAAAATGTATATACCTTAAAACAGGTATTTTGGTGATTGGAAAAATTCAGAAGAAAGGAGATTACGAAAAGCTGGGAAATTATAACATTGGAAAAATATATAGAGGTGGGTAGAATACCTCGAGGTTTAAGAATTGTTATGTTACAAATCAATCTGATACCAAGCCTGAGATGTTACAAGAATGGGGAGAGAACAGTATACAATGTTCTAGAAATATGATTTTTATAATTATAAAGTATGCAAAATTAAGTTTGAATGAAATACTTGAACAGATAAAGGACACAGAAGAGGAAATTAAGAAATTGGGAGAGGAAGAAGAAAGTAAAAAACTAAGTCAATGGAAAATAGACTTTGTAAATATGAATCAGAGGTGGAGGAAGGGAAACAAAGGAAATTTGTGATGGATGAGCAAGATTATTTGAATAGGACAATATTAACATTTGCTAAAAGTTTTGATAATTTCAAAAAACAATATGCCTCAGGAAAACTTTCAACAACTCAAGCATCAAATGAAACTGTGAGTGAATCAGATGTAGCAATCACGGAGAAGGATCAACCATGTACATCGAATATAGGAAAAACATCTTTTTTAGAGGAATTGCAACTACTATATATAGATCAGAGAACCCCAAGATACAGAGGCCGAAGAAAAAATCAGGTTCAAGGACAAAACACAGGATGGGGAGAAGAGCAAATAGGAGGAAGAAGATATCAATTACGGGAATGACAAAAGAAGTAGCTCCAACAACAGAGAATGATGATTTGATAGTGAATCTATTGAATTATGAGCCAACGGTAGAAGAAAGAAAGGTATTAAATAAAGGTTTCTCCTTTTGTCCAGAAATAAATTTTGATTACACACAATAGAAAATTGATGTATATAAATTTGTTAGAAAATTAAAACTAAAAAAATTATTTGCAAGTAAAGATATGAAAAATGATTATGAGGTACAGGGAAGAACCAGAGATACCAATTTAAGTATTGAATAAATACAGGATTTGAAAACGTGTTATGATCTCATGCATAATTTGGATGAAGAAACATTCTCTGAAACTCAGATTTTGGAGATGTAGTAGATATGAACTGACCAACATCAATACAGCTCATTGAAAACACAATCAAAATTTTGTCCCGTGTTAAGTCCTGGTAACAAAATTTACGTCTTCCATGAGTTAGTTATAAAAGATTTGGAGAAATTGAAAAAGATCAGGGGGGAAAAAAGGGAACTTAACAATGAAAGAAAGAAAAGCCCCGGGACATCTAAAAAAGATGAATACAATAGAAAGAAAAACAGCTGATAAGGGAGGAAATGTAGTCCTCATGGATACACAAGATTATAAACGTGAGGCATATAGACAACTCAATGATACAAAGAATTGTCAAAGACTGAAAAAGAATCCTATCAAGGATTTAACCAAGAATTTAGAGGATATGTTGAAAAAATGACGAGATGAAACCTTGATTTATGAGGATGAATATCAATATCTATATAATGAATTCCCAGTTATACCGACGATTTATTTTCTATCTAAAATACACAAAACATTAAAAAATTGACCAGGGAGACCTATTGTATCGAGTTGTGATGCGTTATATGAAAATATGTCATCTTATATTGATTATTATTTGGCACCCATGGTTTCAACCTTAAGTTCTTATATTAAGGACAAAGGTGATTTCTTAAGAATATTGACAGACATTGCATGCCATGAAGAATATCTGTTGGTAGCAGTGGATGTTGTATCTTTATACACATCCATCAAACATGAACTGGGTCTAAAAGCCATGGAGTACTTTCTCAAACAACGCAATATCCAAGAATTGAAACATTCAAAGATGTTATTGTCAACGATTGAGATGTGTCTCACTAATAACATTTTTATGTTGAATCATGAGTTGTTTCTACAAGGTACAGCTATGGGAGTTTCCTTCTCTCCAAGCTACGTCAATCTCACCATGGGATGGTGGGAGGGGAAGGTGGCTTGGAGAGAGGAAAACAACATATACATGGAAAAAGTAATACTTTGGTTGAGATTTATTGACGATTTGTTTATCATTTGGAAAGGCACGGATTGTGAGCTTCAAGAATTTTTAAAGATTTTAAATACCAATGATATTGGTTTAAAATGTACTTGTCAAACAAATAAAAATGAGATAGAATTTTTGGACATTAAGGTTTATGTTCATAATGAGACTTTACACACAACTATGTATCGTAAACCTACTTCAACAACTAGCATTTTACATGGCAGTAGTTTCCATCCACAGAGTTTACTTAAAAGTATACCTTACGGTGAGTTCCTGAGAGTTAGATGAAATTTCTCAGAAGACACAGTAATGATAGAACAGTTTGAGGATGTGAAAAATAGATTTGAAACAAGAGGATATCCCCAAAATCATATCAAAATGGGGATGGTAAGAGCACAAAAAATACAAAGAGAACAAACATTGTTAAGCAAAGCACCAAAGAGTATTAAGAGTCAGCAAGACCAAGAAATAAGAATGATTCTGACATATAATAAAGAACATGGTGAGATTTTGAGGATCTTGAAAACACATTGGAATCTGTTACTAAGTGACTCGTAGATTGGTTCCTTAATAGGAATTGGACCAAAAATTAGTTTTAGAAAAGCACCTTCTATTAAGGATCAGCTTGTGAAAAGTCATTTTGTTGAAGAAACATCTCAAACATGGTTGAACAAAGTAAGTGTGGGATTTTTCCAGTGTCTAAAATGTAAGGCATGTCAAATTGGGGAAAATATGAAGGATGTAAAAGACACCATGGGGCAAACATTTAAGATCAATCAAAGAATTACATGTAAAACAACTTATGTAGTTTATGTACTAAAATGTGGATGTGGCATGAAATATGTAGGAAGTACAACTTGCAAGTTAAAGAAAAGAATACTGGAACATATCAGAGCAGTGAACAATAAAGATTTGAGCTATGCACTGGTGAAACATCATAATTAATGTCATCAAAATAACTGGCAAACAATGCAGTATTTTGGAGTAGCTCATGTTCCCTATAATGAAAGAGGAGGCAATAGAACATTGGAATCCAGATACATAATAAAACTGAGAACTAAGGGCGAGATGTAGCAAAGTTTTGCGAGTCGCAAATGGCCCGAATCGTTTTTTTGCGACCTCGCAAAATCCAAAATGGGATGCAAAAATCCCATTTCTGAATAGCAAATAGCGATGCGACCCAGCACGCACTCGCAAAATTTGCGACCTGATTTTGTGACCCGCAATCAGGAAGTCTCAAATTGCGAGTCGCAAACCATATGCAAAAGCCAGTTGCAATTTGCGACTGGTCGCAAAAAGCCCATTTTGCACATCCTGATTACCAATGATTCAGAGCAGGTGGTAACCAGAACCAAAGTATAAAAGGCGACCCAGAAGGCATCTGGGTGACTCAAAATGGCTGAACTGTACGTGATAGCATGGAGGAGGAGTGTCCAGGCTGCCCAGCAGAGGAGGAGGAGGCAGAGACAGGAGAGGATATACCGAACCAAGCAGACACTATTCCAACAAATGGGGAGGAGAGTTATGACAAATATAGACTGAGCAGTGCTGTTATGAAAATGTATATACCTTAAAACAGGTATTTTGGTGATTGGAAAAATTCAGAAGAAAGGAGATTACGAAAAGCTGGGAAATTATAACATTGGAAAAATATATAGAGGTGGGTAGAATACCTCGAGGTTTAAGAATTGTTATGTTACAAATCAATCTGATACCAAGCCTGAGATGTTACAAGAATGGGGAGAGAACAGTATACAATGTTCTAGAAATATGATTTTTATAATTATAAAGTATGCAAAATTAAGTTTGAATGAAATACTTGAACAGATAAAGGACACAGAAGAGGAAATTAAGAAATTGGGAGAGGAAGAAGAAAGTAAAAAACTAAGTCAATGGAAAATAGACTTTGTAAATATGAATCAGAGGTGGAGGAAAGGAAACAAAGGAAATTTGTGATGGATGAGCAAGATTATTTGAATAGGACAATATTAACATTTGCTAAAAGTTTTGATAATTTCAAAAAACAATATGCCTCAGGAAAACTTTCAACAACTCAAGCATCAAATGAAACTGTGAGTGAATCAGATGTAGCAATCACGGAGAAGGATCAACCATGTACATCGAATATAGGAAAAACATCTTTTTTAGAGGAATTGCAACTACTATATATAGATCAGAGAACCCCAAGATACAGAGGCCGAAGAAAAAATCAGGTTCAAGGACAAAACACAGGATGGGGAGAAGAGCAAATAGGAGGAAGAATATATCAATTACGGGAATGACAAAAGAAGTAGCTCCAACAACAGAGAATGATGATTTGATAGTGAATCTATTGAATTATGAGCCAACGGTAGAAGAAAGAAAGGTATTAAATAAAGGTTTCTCCTTTTGCCCAGAAATAAATTTTGATTACACACAATAGAAAATTGATGTATATAAATTTGTTAGAAAATTAAAACTAAAAAAATTATTTGCAAGTAAAGATATGAAAAATGATTATGAGGTACAGGGAAGAACCAGAGATACCAATTTAAGTATTGAATAAATACAGGATTTGAAAACGTGTTATGATCTCATGCATAATTTGGATGAAGAAACATTCCCTGAAACTCAGATTTTGGAGATGTAGTAGATATGAACTGACCAACATCAATACAGCTCATTGAAAACACAATCAAAATTTTGTCCCGTGTTAAGTCCTGGTAACAAAATTTACGTCTTCCATGAGTTAGTTATAAAAGATTTGGAGAAATTGAAAAAGATCAGGGGGGAAAAAAGGGAACTTAACAATGAAAGAAAGAAAAGCCCCGGGACATCTAAAAAAGATGAATACAATAGAAATAAAAACAGCTGATAAGGGAGGAAATGTAGTCCTCATGGATACACAAGATTATAAACGTGAGGCATATAGACAACTCAATGATACAAAGAATTGTCAAAGACTGAAAAAGAATCCTATCAAGGGTTTAACCAAGAATTTAGAGGATATGTTGAAAAAATGACGAGATGAAACCTTGATTTATGAGGATGAATATCAATATCTATATAATGAATTCCCAGTTATACCGACGATTTATTTTCTATCTAAAATACACAAAACATTAAAAAATTGACCAGGGAGACCTATTGTATCGAGTTGTGATGCGTTATATGAAAATATGTCATCTTATATTGATTATTATTTGGCACCCATGGTTTCAACCTTAAGTTCTTATATTAAGGACAAAGGTGATTTCTTAAGAATATTGACAGACATTGCATGCCATGAAGAATATCTGTTGGTAGCAGTGGATGTTGTATCTTTATACACATCCATCAAACATGAACTGGGTCTAAAAGCCATGGAGTACTTTCTCAAACAACGCAATATCCAAGAATTGAAACATTCAAAGATGTTATTGTCAACGATTGAGATGTGTCTCACTAATAACATTTTTATGTTTAATCATGAGTTGTTTCTACAAGGTACAGCTATGGGAGTTTCCTTCTCTCCAAGCTACGTCAATCTCACCATGGGATGGTGGGAGGGGAAGGTGGCTTGGAGAGAGGAAAACAACATATACATGGAAAAAGTAATACTTTGGTTGAGATTTATTGACGATTTGTTTATCATTTGGAAAGGCACGGATTGTGAGCTTCAAGAATTTTTAAAGATTTTAAATACCAATGATATTGGTTTAAAATGTACTTGTCAAACAAATAAAAATGAGATAGAATTTTTGGACATTAAGGTTTATGTTCATAATGAGACTTTACACACAACTATGTATCGTAAACCTACTTCAACAACTAGCATTTTACATGGCAGTAGTTTCCATCCACAGAGTTTACTTAAAAGTATACCTTACGGTGAGTTCCTGAGAGTTAGATGAAATTTCTCAGAAGACACAGTAATGTTAGAACAGTTTGAGGATGTGAAAAATAGATTTGAAACAAGAGGATATCCCCAAAATCATATCAAAATGGGGATGGTAAGAGCACAAAAAATACAAAGAGAACAAACATTGTTAAGCAAAGGACCAAAGAGTATTAAGAGTCAGCAAGACCAAGAAATAAGAATGATAATGACATATAATAAAGAACATGGTGAGATTTTGAGGATCTTGAAAACACATTGGAATCTGTTACTAAGTGACTCGTAGATTGGTTCCTTAATAGGAATTGGACCAAAAATTAGTTTTAGAAAAGCACCTTCTATTAAGGATCAGCTTGTGAAAAGTCATTTTGTTGAAGAAACATCTCAAACATGGTTGAACAAAGTAAGTGTGGGATTTTTCCAGTGTCTAAAATGTAAGGCATGTCAAATTGGGGAAAATATGAAGGATGTAAAAGACACCATGGGGCAAACATTTAAGATCAATCAAAGAATTACATGTAAAACAACTTATGTAGTTTATGTACTAAAATGTGGATGTGGCATGAAATATGTAGGAAGTACAACTTGCAAGTTAAAGAAAAGAATACTGGAACATATCAGAGCAGTGAACAATAAAGATTTGAGCTATGCACTGGTGAAACATCATAATTAATGTCATCAAAATAACTGGCAAACAATGCAGTATTTTGGAGTAGCTCATGTTCCCTATAATGAAGGAGGAGGCAATAGAACATTGGAACCCAGATATATAATAAAACTGAGAACTAAGGGCGAGATGTAGCAAAGTTTTGCGAGTCGCAAATGGCCCGAATCGTTTTTTTGCGACCTCGCAAAATCCAAAATGGGATGCAAAAATCCCATTTCTGAATAGCAAATAGCGATGCGACCCAGCACGCACTCGCAAAATTTGCGACCTGATTTTGCGACCCGCAATCAGGAAGTCTCAAATTGCGAGTCGCAAACCATATGCAAAAGCCAGTTGCAATTTGCGACTGGTCGCAAAAAGCCCATTTTGCACATCCTGATTACCAATGGTTCAGAGCAGGTGGTAACCAGAACCAAAGTATAAAAGGAGACCCAGAAGGCATCTGGGTGACTCAAAATGGCTGAACTGTACGTGATAGCATGGAGGAGGAGTGTCCAGGCTGCCCAGCAGAGGAGGAGGAGGCAGAGACAGGAGAGGATATACCGAACCAAGCAGACACTATTCCAACAAATGGGGAGGAGAGTTATGACAAATATAGACTGAGCAGTGCTGTTATCTTAGAAATAATTTAACTGCTGAATCCTCAGCTTGAACAACAGACAATGCGCGGCAGTGCCATCCCCACACATGTGCAAGTGCTATGCTCACTGCACTTCTTGACCTTGGGTAGCTGTCAGGGGGTGATTGCAGTGGCAGGTGGGGTATCCCAAAGTGCACTCTCACGATTCTTCAGACGTTTCCTAGATGCCATACTCGCACACATGTCCAGATATATATACCTACCCAGGAATGAGGCAGAAATCAACAGCACTAAGTTGGACTTCTACAGAATTGCCAACTTTCCCCACGGAATAGGGTGTGTGGACAGGACACATATACAAATTTGCCCACCTGCAAATCTGGAATATGTGTTCCGCAATAGGAAATGTACCCACTCACTAAACATCCAGGTGGTATGTGATGCTCATAATGTCATTACTGACATTGTAGCTAAATATCCAGGGAGTACACATGACTCATACATATTCAGGCACAGTGGGATACACCAACGCCTAGAACGTGGGGAGTTTGGAGACGGATATCTATTAGGTATTGGTGACTACACTCTGAAGCCATACATACAGGTCACTGTGTAACCCTGTGATGCCCTGCTAAATTTGCCTTTTTTGTCAAACAGGCGACAGTGCATATGCCCTGAGACCATGGATACTCACCCCATGCCTAACACCTGGCAATCAGAGCGAGAGGCGATATAACATTGCACATCGGCGGACCAGAACTGTAGTCAAGAGGACCTTTGGCTTGTTAAAGGCAAGATTCCGATGCCTCCACAAAAGTGGAGGTGCACTCCAGTATGCCCCAGAAACAGCATGCAAGATAGTTGCCGCCTGTGCCATCCTACACAACATTGCCACCAGACGTGGGCTACATCTCACCCCTGAAGACACAGACACGGAGGATGAGGAGCAAGAGCTACCACACCGACAGCCTGGGGATAGAAGCATCGCAAATTAGGGCAGACAGAGACAGAACCACATTGCAACCCAATACTTTGGCAGGTACGTGGCAACCGTGACTACACTCACTAATGTCAGACACACATAGCTCAGTTATGTAGTGAAACAAACAAAACCTTTTTATTGCTTAACTATGTTATCATTAGAAATGTGCAGTATGCCACAGTCTGGAATTGTAAAAAGTCAAATCAGACACATTATTTGCATGTGCCTCAGTAATAGTACATTTCAGTGGCTCACAGCCTCCTCCTACTGCGGCCACCATGGCTCACTCCTGGTGGGTCCCCTGAGCCCTGCCGTGCACTGCTACTCAGCAGTACACGCGCATCAGTGGCAGACACACTGCTTATTGTGGAGCACTCCTCGCTGTCCTGCGGGGTCTCCCCTGTGCCCCTTGCAGCCTGTCTGGTCTCCATTATGTCAACCGCATGGCTGATGTGGCCAAGCCCCCGTGCCACATCCCCAGCAAAATGACCCAGTTCCACCTGCAGGCTGACAGTGCGCCTTGACAGGCAGGTAGTGTTTGTAGCCAGGTGCCCAATGGATGCTGCAAGTCTGTCAAACTGGGCTGCAGTGTTGCGCTCCCTGCGCCGCGCCTGTGCCCTATCATGCACCAGTTCCCTGACCAAAAGTTCGATGGCCTGTGTCAGGTTCCCCAGATGTGTGTTCATATGTTGGAACTGATTGTCCACTGATTGTCCTGATTGATTAGCCATCCCATGGGTCAAAGTGGTCTGCAGTCTTGTAAGGTTCCTGTTGATTGACCGCAACTGTCTGTTTTGCAGGCGCTGACCCTGTACCAGTGATGCCTCAAGTCCCGCAAACTCACCGTCTGCGACATCCTCCCTGTGCACAGACTGCACTCTGCACCGGTGTCTGCACACTGCTCCTGCTGCTGGCTGTGTGTGCCTCTCTGTGGGCCTGGGCCCTGGTGCTACCACTGCTGCCTCCATGTCCAGCGCAGGATCTTCCATGGACTCTGGTGGCATTTCCTTGGGTGGTGGTGTCCTGCTGTGCCCTGCTGTGTCACTGGCAGCCTCCTCCTGTGGGTCTGGCCCATGCTCCTCGCCCTGCATGTGTTCCCTGATGGGGGTGCCTTGTGGGAGACCTGTGGGACATAGGGGATACACTGTCAGTCTCGCACATCTGTTTGGACTACTGTACTACATTGCCCATAATGTACTATTCTAAAGGTTGCTGGTCTGGAATGGAGCTAGTCTGGTGGTGCCTGCTGCTGTGTACTGGGATTGTGTGTATAGTGCATTTGTGGGTGTCAAAGCATCTATCATGGTACTCACTTTTTGATGTTCCAGGCGCTGAACTGTCCACATCTCCTATGCCCAGTACAGCCTCCGGCTCCAGTGTTGTCTCCACCATGGTTCCCAGGGCTGTAGGTGATGGAACGGTGGATGGGCCTCCTCCAGTGCCCTTCATCTCCCTCATGCGCTCCGCAACCCTCTCCTTGGTCCTGGAGCGAAGGTCATACCACCTTTTCCTGATTTCATCTAGGGTGCTGTGGCTTACCCCAATGGCATTTATTTTTTCTTGGATGTCTTGCCAAATGTTTTTCTTCTGAGTGTCAGGGACACTCATTGCTGCCTTGCCAAAGAGTTGGTCATGGTGCAGGCAGCACTCCTCCGTTAGAACCTCCAAATCCTTGTCAGAGAACTTTAGTTTTCTCTTCGTGCCAGCACTGCCTGTCTCCTTCTCCATGGTTGCTGCAGCTCCTCTCACCTGGGTGTGGCTCTGCAGTTTGGGCTGGGTGTGCTCCTCCCTCCTCCCAGTTCTATATGGTGACTTCCTGGTTCTGATGTCATCACCGAGAGCCAGGAAGTGGGTTTCCCAACTGTTATGTTGCACCTGCAGGCAATTTGCGAGGCACTCGCAATTTGCAACACTGGCCCACACCCTTCGCGCAAATTGCGACCTCACTAAAAACAGAGGTCGCAAAATGCGGTGCTACGCCTCTGCGACTCGCAATTTGGTATGGCGAGTCTTTATGGCATTTGGTTTTGCGAGTCGGAAATAGCGATTCGCATGGAGTCGCTATTTCTGATTCGCAATCTTTTACCTATCTACATCTGGCCCTAAGATTCCTTTTGGTCTGAATGCCAATGAAGAACTTTTTGTACATTTATGAAGAAAATAAATAAAGATAAAAGAACAAAGAAAGACATAAACTAATTTAAGAAATCATATGACTATCTACAAATATTTGTAAATTGTGAAATGTTAAAAAATTAAAAAAATTATGGACCATAACTACTTGCAAATTCATGCAATATCAGTGATTTAAGCATACACTATCATGTTTGTGAGCGATTTTGTCTCTTATTTCCACAATTATCTTCTATGTCTCTATAGAAGAGATTAATTAGAAAGAAATGTTTCCCTTTGCTGAAGTGGCATAGTGAAATTGTATAATTTAAATAGTAAGTTAAAAGGTGCGAATTCATGGGATGAAAAATTAAGAATAACAGAATGATATCATAGATATGAGACAACTGTCACAATGAATTTTCACCATTGATAGAAAATGAATAATATGATCAGGAATAACAGCATAAACAAAATTGAAAATAGAACTATGACGTAACACTATAGCATAGGAGGAATGGGACTGGTTAAGCTTTGTAAATGTGTAAATGCTTAGGATGTTTAACAAATCAAAAATTATAAGAATAACATTGTAAAACTACGTGTCCCAGAATGCTGTGGTAAAGACATAAAGAGGGGACTATATAAATTGTGGAAAAAATAGACAAGGCCTACCTGTGATCAAGACCTTTGTTGGTTGAAATGCGTTAGGTGGCGGTAGCACACACTAAAATTCATTAAAGAAGCTAATGATTAGACTTCCTGGAGTGTGATGTTTAATCCTTGTTGAAAAGATTGATGGGAGTTTGGCCGTTAACCCCCACCATCGGCACCGGCAGCAAGAGGGCACAGACTGGCATGCGGCCATTTGGTAAGAGTATATATATATATATATATATATATATATATATATATTATTCACTGAAAAAAGCAAAGGTTACCGGGACGTTATAGTTAGGTTCTGAATCTACACGCACAAAACCATAGAAATTCAGCAGTTAGAGTTACAGGTATTTCAAGTAACTAGAACTCACGCCCTGAGGTCACTATAACTCGCCCTCCCATCATGTACAGTTTTCTCTTCAATATTTTAACTGCTAATGTTACATTGATATTTTTGATGATGTTATAAAAGTGGAAGTCAAAAAATGCTTTTTCTATGGAAACTATATATAAATTTATGGTTTAGAAGTCCACCAGATTGCCTGTGAAGTTTTTCGTAACCTTTGGATAGCGATGAGAGAACGCATTTTCACACAACAACGGTCTCCGAAACGCATCAGGAGTTGGTGTACTGCCACTTTGATTAAATTCCTTGCACATTCCTCTGAGAGTCGCCGTGTGTTCATGTATTAAACTGGTTGTATCTTAGATTTCAATTTTTGGGCTCATAAACCCTATCGCGGCCATTGTAGCCAGTGGCTGGAGGACTTTTGTGGTTTTATTTCATGTGATATATATATATATATATATAACATATATATATTACCTAGTGGCCACTAGGTACTTATAGTTAGGACCTGGTTTCTATGGAAAAAGCATTTTTTGAATTGCTAATAACTTTGGAGCTGTTTTATGAATCTTCACAAAAGTTTCCAAGAAAATACGATGCTCACTTCAGCATCTGTCTGAAAAGTTTTGGGGTGATCTGTCAAGCAGGGGCCCAGAAAAAGAGAGTCCCAAAATGCTTTTTCTCCATTTATTTCTCTATAGGGATTTTGAACAGTGATAACGCTCAAACCACTGGACGGAATTACACTAATATTGGCAGAAAGTTAGCTCTTGGTCCAGAAAGTTCCCTTTTTGTGATTTGGTATAACTGTTCAGTAGTTTTAGAGAAATTAAAGAAAATCCACATTTGTATAAATAGTGACCCCTCCTGATCTCGTGCTGAGATCTGATTGGCTGCCGGCACTTCAGCAACGAAGTGTTGGCAGCCATGTTGGAACTCAGCTTCAGCTGAGTCCCAGAAAAAAGGTTAAAAATAAAGAAAAGTGGCCATGGTACGGACACCCTGACCCCTTAGCTCTGGTGGTGGGGTCCTAGAGGGACCGCTCAGGACTAAAAAGAAAGAAAAAAAATGGCCTCAAATTCATGACGGGTCGCTGAACAGGGCAAAAAAAAAAACAAGTGTGGCCTCCGTGCTTCTTTTCTATCAAGCCCCGGGTGGGCCAGGTCCCGGGGGCATTTAATATTTCAATACAGGGGAGCCCTCTGGTCCCTCCACAGCCCCAGACACTGCCATCTTCCTGGGGCTCTAATTACATTAAATGCGGGGGGCCACACGACCCCTCCACAGCCCCGGCTACTGCCATATCCGTGGGGCTGTATTGAAATGAAATAAAATGTGGGAGCTGCCTGGCCCTCTTGCAACCCCACAACCCCAGGGTCCGCCACCACCCAGGGACCCTTGCCTAATTGTATGCAGGTCCCCCTGCAGCCCTGTGGACTGCCACCTCCCCGGAATGGGGGCTGCGTGGCCCACAACAGCCCCGAGGACGACCACTTCCCATGGGCATTGATCAGAAGGTGTCTGGGGGGCTGTACGGCCCGCACATTCACTGGGCATTCCTGTAATAATGAGCAGGGGGGCCTTGGGACAAATGTTAATAAAAGATAAGGGGGTCCGTTTCTCCCCCATGCAGCCCTGGGGACCACCACCTCCCTGGGGCTCTTTATGTTGGAGGGGGGCTGCACGAGCCCCCTTGTGGAGTCACTGATGGCCCTGGGACTGCCACCCCCAGGGCCAGCTCTTGCTTTGTCCCAGGGTGCCCACCCCCAGGACATAGCTATTTGCAGTGGCTTGGCTGCAGCTTTGACAGAGACAGAGGCAGAGGAAATAATTGCTCTCACAGAGAAGCAGCTCCCTCTCTGTGACAGCAGTGCTGGCTCCCGCAGGTGGTGGGGAGCCAGCTGGGACCATGGGGGCCTTCTGGCTCCCCTCATGGTCTCCAACATTGAGACTGGATGCCCTGGGGGGCACTCAGGTCACATGTCCATGGGGTCCCCGGGGCTAAGAACAAAAATTGGGCTGGACCCTGGGGGATGGAGTACCCAGGGCCAGGATCGTCCTGGGGAGGGGGGGGGTCGCTTGGCCCCCCTCTTCAAAAACAAAATAATTTTCAGGCCAGGCCCTGGGGGATGGGGTCCCTGAGGCCAAGATTAGCCCAGGGGAGGGGGGCCAAGTGGACCCCATCCCCCCAAAAATTAAATGTTTGGGCTGGTCCCTGGATGGGGTCCCCAGGACCAAGATTTGCTGGATGGGCGTTGCAGGGTTTGGTTGGTGTAATGGTTCGGTGCTGGGCCTGGGCAGAAGGCTGTGTGCTGTGCAGCGTTGGGTGGTTATAGGTGTTGGCTGCAGACCCTGCAACCAACTGCCGCCGTGCACGGCCAAAAGTCATATGCGGCAGTGGTTGGATTAATGTATTGTAATCAAAATTACTTTACGTTAGAAAAACCATAAAAATACACTAAAGAAACAAAGGTTACAGGGACGTTATAGTTAGGAAATAGAATTCAAAAAAACATGGAAATTCACTTAAAAAACAAAGGTTACAGGGATATTATGATTAAGCTCACATTTTAAACATACAAGAAATTCACCAGTTACAGTTAGAGTTATCTCAAGTAACTATAACCCTTGCCCTTAGGGCATCAAGATGGCAGTCGCACTCTAAGAGTGCTCTGGACCCCTCCATCATCTGCCACCATCGCCTGCAGTGTCCTGCCATGTATCACCCTGTGGGAGCTGGCCATACCACTGATACACCCCTTGTGTGCCCTGGAGCCGGAGATGACTAGCGGAGAGTGTCGCATTGGGGTGGACTAGCTTGCTCCTCCCTGAGGCCTAAGATGGTGGGCTGAGGCCGGACGGGGCCGGTAGAGCCCACCACCTGAGGGAATGAGCCGCTGACGTGGTGTGGCCGGGAGGCAGCGTGTCACGAGCCAGTGAGTGTGGAAAGCAGTACCACGAACCGGGCTCGCATCTCCTATCTCATTGCCGGGGGACCCGGGGAGGCAGCGAGACTAAGGCTGTGCACGCTGTTGGGTTCTGGGGGAGCGGAGGCAGTCTCCCCCAGTTTTCTTTTCTTCCACCCCATCACCCAGGGGCCCAGCATACACTTACCCGGCTTGGTACTCAAGACTGGCGCACGAGACCAGCTGACCCAGACGGCAGCCACCGGTCAGATAGTGGAGGCACCGCCCCCCTGATTCGGAGGACCTGCTTGGGGTTGTAGGCCTGGGCTGCGGTGGCCCTGGAGTGCATTTCTTCACCCGTCGGAGGGGTACCTGTGCCAGTCATCGTGGACAGCCCTGGAGGGGGAGGCCCGTCAAGTAGTGTCTGGTAGTTTCTCATGGGGGCCCCACCCTTGCTAGTGGTGGTGAACAGCTTTTGGACCTACATTGTACCCTGGGCCTGCAGTTGGGCCCCTGGCGTGGAGACAGTCGGGAGGCCGGCCCAGGCCCTGGAGTCTCCTGCGGGCATGCCTCCTCGGAGGGCTCCTCCAGTGCCACCCCCTCGACTGGAGTTGTTAGGGCCTCCTGGCCTGTGGACTACTTCCAGGGCCCTGCGTGGCAGATAACTTTGGGCTCCGGTGGCCCTGTTTGGGGCACAGACTGCAGTGCCCAGCCTGGGTCTGGTCAGCCTGCCTTTGAACTCTGCAGGGGTATGGCTGCCATGCACTGCTTTGGCCTTGGCCCACCGGGGCTGGAGTTCGGAGCCGCTTTGCGCTCTCTGCTGGTGATGGATCGTCTGCATCGGGGCTTAATTCTGGTGGTGACACTGGAGAACCTGGTGGCCTATGGTGTGCCCCTGATGGGGCCTTTTGATCTGGAGGCAGTGCTGTGGCCCCAGGATGAGGAGGGCCTACCAGCGAGCCCACATGAAGCAACGCCTGCTGCGAGTGGAGCTGCACTGGGGGACTCTGGGCCTTTGGCAGAGTCCTGTCTCTTCTAAGTCGACCAGTGGGTGGGCGCACCTGGACTCCCCTGGAACCCTCCTGCTTCTGGCTTGGGCCCCCTCTTTCACTCCATTGTGCACCGCAGGGGGTCAGTAATAAGCATGTGAGAGGCTGCAACTGTTGGCTGCTCATGCACCAGCAAGCGGGCAAACCCTTCATACCTTTGTGTGTGACTGCCCAAGCCATGGGGAGGGACAAAGCTAGTAAACCACCCCCCACCTCTCAGCCACAAATAGACCAGTTCATCACCCTGCTGGGCACCTCTGGAGTCGACACCGCAGCTAGAGAAACAATCATAGTTGAGGGCTTAGATACAATCCTTCAAGTCAAACGGGGGGTCATTACGACCCTGGCGGTCATGGACCGCCAGGGCCGGGGACCGCGGATGCACTGGCAACAGGCTGGCGGTGCATCCAGGCCTATTCTGACCGCGGTGGTAAAGCCGCGGTCAGAAAAGGGAAACCGGTGGTTTCCCGCCGGTTTTCCCGCCGGTTTTCCCCTGGCCTGATGAATCCTCCATGGCGGCTCTGCAGGCAGCGCCGCCATGGGGATTCCGACCCCCTTACCGCCAGCCTGGTTCTGGCGGTATTGACCGCCAGAACCTGGTTGGTGGTAACGGGTGTTTCTGGGGCCCCCTAACAGGGCCCCACCAAGATTTTCAGTGTCTGCAACTGCACCCGTCGCACCCTTTCCACTCCGCCGGCTCCATTCGGAGCCGGCATCCTCGTGGAAGGGGGTTTCCCGCTGGGCTGGCGGGCAGCCTTCTGGCGGTCGCCCGCCAGCCCAGCGGGAAACTCAGAATTACCGCGGCGGTCTTTTGACCGCGCAGCGGTATTCTGACGGCGGTACTTTGGCGGGCGGCATCCGCCGCCCGCCAAAGTCAGAATGAGGCCCACAGTGTCTAGGAGACCAAAATCTGGGTGGCACGGTAACATGTCGGCCTCCTATGCCAGGATCTCCGGAAGACAGTGGATTGCATTATGGACGTGGAGGCTAGGGTATCCACAGTGGAAGATGACGTCACAGAACTTAAAACCAAGGTTTGCCCAATTGCTAACCCGGATGGATGAACTCCACCGTCAACCCAAAGATTGAGAGAACAGGTCAAGATGCAATAATCTGTGCTTCGTGGGGTTCCCTGAGGGGGTCGAAGATTCACACCCTGCTGAGTTGGCTCAGATCATGGATGCCCGCAGACAAGTTGTCCCCCCCATGGTTTGCGATGAAGTGGGCCCATAGGGCACTGGCTCCTAGGCCTTCTCCAGGGGAGCAAAGTTGGCCACTGATAGTGTGCTTCCTTAAATTTAAGGACAGCAACATCTGCAAGGAAGCACGGGCGCACTCCGGCCTCCGCCACAAGAACAACAAAATACTCATCTTCCCGGAATAAGCGTTGCTTTTATGAAATAGTTAAACAAAAGCTTCAAGTGCTCATGTAAGGCTCAATAGAGCGGTGCTCCCCTCCCCCACGGTGAGGGTCAATGCTTAACAAAAGGTTCTCCCCCGACCGCCGCCACAAGAGGAGCCACACCTGGTCATGTCAGAGGAAATACTATGATACCCTTATCTCCGAGTTTTGACTTATTGAGGCTCTCAAAATCCCAGAGGCTGGACTCATCTGTACTTGACACCGGTGGTCTTCCTCTGGCGGCGCCTGCAGAGGAACAGCTAAGCCAGACTCCTCCACCCTTCTAGTCATGCTGATTGGGGGGGAGACATCTTGGACAAAGTGTTGTGGGGTTGGGATATATGGTTTGGGGTGACAGATGCTTCTCATGGGAAAGTATGAAGTTGGGGGGGGTTGGGGGGACTGGAGGGTTGGTTGAGACAAGTTTAAGTAACATTCTTGTTCATAGTTTTATGCATTCTAAACATTTTTTCTGGACAGGTCCATTGCTGCTACTACAGCTGCTTATTCAGCCCCAACATGCACCGGACTCAGGGGTCTGTGGTTCAGGGCCCATGCACTCATTAGTGACCCCTGATGCCTCCATCCAGTGACTCTGCCTGCCTACATCATTTAATGGAACGTTAATGGCCTGCTGGACAAGATTAAGGGGGTCATTACAACCTCGGCGGTCTTTTAACAAGACTGCCGAGGGACCACCGTGTGGAAGACCCCAGTAGTGGCGGTTTGCCGCTCGGCGTATTATGACTGTTGGCTGCTCTCTGTCCTTTTTAGGACGGAGAGCCGCCAACAGCCATACTGGCGGGCGGCGGGGAAGTGGAGGTTGCTCCACCGCCACGTCAACAGAACACCGCCCCCCGAATCACGTCCTGTGATTCGGCGCGGCGGTGTTCTGTTGACGGTGTGGTGTCGGCGGAGCAGCCCCCATGGCTCCCGTCCCCTCCCGGAGGATCGACGGAACAGGTAAGTCGATCGTCCGTTAGGGGAGGGGGTTGGGGGGGTGTTGTGTGTTGTGTGGGTGCATGGGGGTGTGCGTCTGTGTATGTAGAGGGGGTGTGTGAGTGCGTGTATGCTTGCGGGGGTGTTGCGTGTTTTGGGAATGAGTGCGTGTATGTCTGTATGGATGTGTGCGTGTATGTCTGTACATGGGTGTGCGTGTCTGACTGTGTGTGTGGATGTAGGCATGTATGTCGGTGTGTGTGCGTGTAAGTGTGTAGGTGGTGCCTGCGTGCGTGTCGTGTGGGTATGAGTGAAGTGATGGGGGTCGGGGTGTGGAAGGGGGCCCTGCCACCTTTGGGGGGTGGCAGGGGTGGTGGGAGGTGTAGGGGGGGGAGTCGGGTGGGGGAGACCCCTATCAGTGCCAGGGAAGGAATTCCCTGGCACTGATAGTGTTTACCGCCATGGATTTCATGGCGGTTCCTACCGCTGGAAATCCACAGTGGTAAGCTGGGTCAAAATACCGGCGGTGGTATTGTGACGGCCGCCTGGCTGGAGACCCAGGTCTCCAGCCCAGTGGTCCTCTCTGCCCTGGCGGGCGGAATAGAGAAGCGGCGGTTGACCATGGCGGTAACCGCCATGGTCATAATACTGAAAAAAAGACCGCCAGCCTGTTGGCGGTCTTACCGCAGCTTTAACACCGTCCGCCAGGGTTGTAATGACCCCCTAAGTGTTCTGCTGTCCTTGGCAGCGTCCAATGCTCCTCTCCCTCCATCATGATGCTGCAGGAGATACACTTAATGGGTTCCCACTGCACTATGCCTGCAAGGTATGGCTTTGACAGAGTCTACCATGCTGGGTTCAGTAGGGAAGCTAGGGGGGGCGATACTGCTTCACAGAGTGTTTCCTTTGACAGCGGTCACGACGAGGTCAGACGCCCCGGGACATTACATTGCTTTGACTGGGGTGCTGGATGGTCAACCACTTAATGTTTTTTGTATATATGCCCCCCGACTGCATTGGAGGAGTTCCTGGACACTCTCCAGGAGTGATAGCGCACTTCCCGCCAGGCTTGACTCTGATAGGGGGCTACTTCAATGCGGTTCTCAAACCCTCTGTTGATTCAAACTGTCCCCCCTCCATTGTAAGATGTAGCCAAGCTAGGTTGCTATGTAATTGGGCTAACAGAATGGGCCTTTGTGATATATGGTGAATATGGCACCCCAAGGTGCAACAATTCACACATACCTCAGTAGTGCACCATACGCATGTGCGGATAGACCTCTTCTTCATGCCAGCCCCAGACGTGCTCTCTGTAGCCAAATCCTTCCACATGATATATCTGACCAAGCCCCACTACTGTCATCTCAAAGACAGGTCCTTTACTCAAGCCCTGGGAGAGGAGCTCAAACATTACTTTCAGACCAATATCAGATCAATGCAATCCCCCGGCTCTCTTTAGGTGGCCTGTAAGACCACGGTGTGGACCCATGCATGCCACTTCATCCGAGTGGTAGAATGTGCCATACACAAGCACATCACAAGCCTTGAAGCCCTGACTCTGTACCTCAAGGCACAACTCTTCCCCACTAATCATGATGCCATTACTAGGCAGCTCCTGTCACTCCAGGAAGAGATTTGCTACTTCTCCCTTGAAATAGTAAAACATATGATGCAGGCCTCATTGGCACAGGTTTCTGTTTGGGGGAATAAAAACGGAAAGCTGCTGTGCTGGTTGGCGTCCTGGCCCTTGGCCAATAGGGTTATCCCAGAGGTCATTGACAATTTGGGCCAAACACACTGTACCTACCCAGCCATTGCCCAAACCTTTGCTGCTTATTATCAAAAGCTTTATGAGGAACACCTGTAACCTCTGGCTGAACGGGCAGCCCACCTTCTTGATGAGGTGTCACTTCCACGCCTATCTGATGCCAAAAGGCAAGATCTTGATGACGGAGTAACCTTGGAGGAGATCAACGTGGCCATTGCTGCGCTGGCAGTCAGCAATACACCGGTCCCAGATGGGTATCCAGCTGTGTAGTATAGTAAATACAGGGAACAACTGGCTCCTCACCTGCTGAACCTGTATGGAAAAGCAGCACAGAAGGGCCATTCCCCCTTGAGCTTGATTTAGCCACGTGGTGATTCTCCCGAAGTCATGGGCCACCTCAGTCTCATGTGCTGCCTAATTTCCCATATCGTGTCTGAACACTGAACTAAAGATCTTCTCCAGTATTCTGGCCCAACGCCTGCGTAAGGTGCTCCGATCTTTAATTCACACAGACCAGTGCAGTTTTATGCCTGCCAGGAGCATGCAACACTGTCTCAGACACCTACATGTGGCTTTGGCTTATTATCATCTCATGCCTCCCCAGCTGGCGTTGCTTCTCATAGATTTTGAATACCATCGACTGGTCTTACTTGTCCCATGTGCTGATGAAAGCAGGGATAGATCCCAAGTATTGCCGTCTGGTGTGAATCTTCTACTCTAATCCGTCAGCACGAGTTGAAGTAAATGGAGGGATGTCAGACATCTTCCCCATCAGGCGTGGGACCAGTCAAGGTTGCCCCCTGTCCCCTCTCCTTTTTGTGCTAGTGATAGAACCCCTGGCATGGATCCTGAGGGAAGACCCCCTGGTACAAGGGTGGATGTGGGCCACCGGGCACGAGGACCGCATTGCTTTAAATGCAATGAAGTCCTCTTATACCTGGCTATCCCACCAAGTTTGGGACCCCACTCTTTGCAGCTCCTAACTCTCTTTACAGAGGCATCGGGCTGGTGATCAATCCAAGCAAATCAATCCTGGTCCCACTATAACCAAGAAGGGACTGCTTCGGCAGGCAGCACAGTATCCCCATCCGACAAGTTAGCTTTCGCTACCTGGGTATCATTGTTGCCCTCGAGCCAGAGTTGGTATGGTCCCTTAACATTACACCTCTGACTCGCAAGATTAAGGAGGACCTCCACAGGTGGCAGATGCTTCCCCTTAATGTCATGGGTAGGATCGCCCTATACAAAATGATGATATTGCCACGATTCCTCTACCTCCTCCAAAACTAGCCCTATACAATTTAGAGATATTGGATCAATGAGATGGAATCAGTGGCAAAGCAATTCTTATGGCCTAATTCACGTGCCCGATTGGCCTTTTCCACCTGTCAGTGAGGCATCTACGAGGGGGTGCTAGGGATGTTGAACCTATATCCCTATTACCTGGTCTCCCAGCTGTTGGTGATTAGCGACTGGTTTGGGGGGGAGTGGTCAGACCTCATCCTAATCCTAGAGTTCCCCTGCATTCTGGCACTGTTATATGGGGCACCACTTTTTAACAACGTCCCGGAGGTGACCAGATCTTCGTTTAGAGGATGGAGGGCTGCTCAATGCTCCACAGGCTGGTGGTCTAAACTTACCCAACAGACCCCTCTGTGGCACTGCATGTGATTGGGGGAGATTGCTGCCCTGGAGGGATTTGGCAAATGGGACACCATTGGCATCACACTCCTGGGTGGCATCTGGAGCAGGTCTCATATACTTCCCTTTCATGACCTCCGACAGCAGTATTTCCTTTTAAATACCCGATTTCACAAATACTTACAATTACGACATGAGCTGAGAGCTTATACCCCCTTGAACATGGCACTACCTGAATTCAGTTCGATAGAAGCAAAGATGGGTGCACTGGGAAAGGGCGGAGCGTCTCAAATTTATCGTACCCTGAGTATTAACACAAGATCCCATGACCTACCTAAGATCCTGATGGGAGGGTTGGCAGGGACAACTGGAGGACGAGCACTGGCGTGATGCCCTGATGGTGCCCAGAGTACTGACCATGTCATTCCGGCTCCGCCTTATCCAGACTTATTATTTACACTGCACCTATCACACTCAAGACTATAACTCGCGCCCTCACTATGCACTGCTATTTACGCCACAAATTACGGCACTCAGCATATTCATGATAACATGACTGATAATATCAGTGTAATATTTGCAGTAAAATGTTTGATGAAAAAACTGCATGGCAGGGGTGCGAATTATTGTTACCTTAGGGCATGATTTATAGTTACTTGAGATAATTATAACTATAACTGGTGAAGTTCTATGGTTTGACACATTTAACATGTGAGCCTAATATAATGTCTCTGTAACCTTTGGTTTTTTAAGTAAATATAAATGTATTAGTTAGGTTCTGAATTTATTTGTACAAAATCATAGAAATTCAGCAATTATAGTTAGAGTTATTTCAAGTAACTATAACTCACACCCTAAGGTAACTATAACTCGCGCCTTCGCCATGCACAGTTTTGTCATCAATAATTTCATTGATAATATCAAAGATGCCATAGAAGGTGTCATCAGTGATATAATATATGGAGTAATTAGCCATGCATGGCAAAGGCGCAAGTTATAGTTACCTTAGGGCGCGTGTGATTGTTACTTGAAATAACTCTGGGCCTGATTTAGACATTGTCGGTTGGGTTACTCCATCACAAACATGACGGATATCCTGTCTGCCATATTTCGATCTCCATAGATTATTATGGGATCATAATACAGCAGACTGGATATCCATCACATTTGTTTTACGGAGTAACCCCTCCGCCACTCTAAATCAGGCCCTTAATTGATAACTGCTGAATTTCTATGGTTTTGTATGATTAAATTCACAACCTAACTATAACGCCTCTGTAAACTTTGTTTTTTTAGTGAATTTCTATGTTTTTTTTCATTGTAAAGTAATATTAACTACTGTAAGTTAATCCAACCACTGCTGCAAATGGCCAGCCTGCAGCCAGGCCCTGCATCCAAGCCCTTATAACCACCCAAACCCACGCTACGCATGGCCTTTGGCCTGCGCAGCAGGATTGGCCACAGGGCCTATCCCTGTCAGTGGATCTGTGAGTGGGTGGGTGAGTGTCTGAGTGGCTCTGAAAGAGAGTGTGTGAGTCTATGAGTGGGTCTGAGTGGGTGCATGAGGGTCTGAGTGGGTGTGTGAGTGGAAGTATGAGTGTCAGAGTGCATCAATGAGTTAATGAATTAGTATATGATGAGTCTGTGATTTTTTTTTTTATTCTTATTTTCTTATGTGCAATATTCGCCAGCATTCGCAAATTCATCACAACGTTATACGGAGGCACGTATTTGTGAAAATCAAGCATGGTGAAAAAAAATCATTTTAAACCAATAATTTGGCCCTCAAACACCCCAATATCACATCCGTGGTGTCAGGGTACCTCCACCCTGACCCCTTATGCTACTTTTTCTTTTGTTTTTCAGGCCCTGGGACCGTGTCCTGTGACCTTAAAATGGCACCTGTTACTTTCTGTTCAGGTTGTGGCCAGCCAATTACAGGGCTTTTATTCACATGCGCATTCGTAAATAGTCGTGAATCAAGTGCGAATTATTCGCAACCCTGGATGTACAAATTTGGATTTTCCTTAATTTCTCGTAAACTACTGAATGGATTCACACCAAATAAGAAAAAGAGTGATCTGCGGACCAATAGCTACCTTCCAGCTAAATTTGGTGTAGTTCCGTTCCGCAGTTCGAGCTGTAGGCGTGTCTAAAGAGTCTATGGAAATGAACATGGGAAAAGCAATTTTTTGATCTGCCCTCTTTTTTTCAGTCCCCGCTTGATGGATCACCCCAAAACTTTCCATATGCAACAAGAATCACTGGCACACTTTTTTGGAAATTTTCGTAAAGATTCGTCAAACAACGCTAATGATATAGGCAAGTCCAAAAAAAGATTTTCTGTGGAAACATGGTCCTAACTATAACTACTGACTCGTGACCATCAATAGGTAACATATATATATTTCTATATGTATATATATTATTCAACAAGAAATGGACATCGCACTCCAGGAAATCCATTTGTCAGCTTTTTTTTTTAAAGAGTAGGTACTCCCACCACCCGACGCGTTTCGACCAACAAAGGTCTTGATCACAGGTAGCCATTGTCTCTTTCTCCCACACTTTATATAGTCGTCTATTTGTATCATTGTTGTGGCATTCTGGGACATGTAGTTTCTCAGTGTTATTTTTTACATTTATTTTCTCTTTTTTTACATTTCTTAGTACTTATAACATTTTTATAATTTTTTTTAACACATAACATGTCGTATACCCTTCCATACAATCCTCACACACCATATTTATTACCACTTTAATTTAGTTTTTATTTTATTTCTAAACTGCTCCTTCATTTTCATATGATCCTTCACACCATATTTATTACCACTTTATATTTGTTTTTATTCTATTTCTAAACTGTTCCTTCATTTTGCCATAGAAAGGACCGATGTTAGATGCCTAGGACACCACCCTTTGACATCCATACATTTATTTAAATTCCCACTTCATATCCTAATATTTACTATGCATAGAATAATAAAGAAGGTCAGATATGTCTATGTCACATTGTCTTTGAAAAAGCATTTCTAATCAATCTTTTTGCAGCAATTTCTATATAAAAAAATGTGTGAATAGAAGACAATGTTGTTACCATATATCCAAAGTGTTAATTAAAATCAATGATTCCCTATATAGGCGCCAATATATACAGTCCATAGTTTTTCTTTCACTCTCTATCAATTTACATATATTTTGAAGAACTTGTTAATTATCATTTGAAGAATTATTGAGTAGTCTTTTCTGTTGTTTGCTCTTTTTTCCTTTCTCTTCTCTGTTCCTTATGAGTGTACACAATGTTCTTCATCGGCATTCAAACCAAAGCTTTCCCAAGAGCATAAGTGCCCCCTTAGGCAGTAGTTTTTTACCAGCTGTAAATTTTTCTCCTTTTTATTTTGAAGGAGATGCTGCTGGTATTTGTTTCACACCTCAAGTTGTATGTTTTTGTTCTACCTTTTTAAAACAAAATTAAATACCCCAAAAATACAAAAAATGTTTGAAAACACTGAAAAGTTTTTGAAGTCTTTAAAAACTGTTAAGAAAATAGTTATTTTCAAAGCTGCACTATGGTTTAATGATCTATGGTGTTTGTACTATTTCCCTTCTTTTCGATCTTACAAACTCTAGAGAGACTCTTGTGAGAGGGAGAGCACCTAAACGCCCATATATTTTGCCAGCTCTCATGAGAGTCTTGTGAGATCATAACATTTAAAAAAAATAAGAATTAACCATCTACTCTTCACAATACTTAGCTCTTACACACTTTTGCCCAAAAACAAGCACCAAAATATCCATTTCTACTACTAAAATATATTGTAAACTCATCTAATCATTTATACTATTCACGATCCTGTGAGAGTTCTGCAAGATTGTACAAATTAGTTAAAAACAATAAACATTTCAATCCTTACAACAGTTATCCCTTAATCACCTCCTCTCTAAATCTAGGGGGACACCATGCCCTTCTGTTGCCCCCTTAAATAGCTTTTTTACTTCATTTCCACAACACTTCCAATTTTTCACAGTGAACAGTAATGGTGACCATTTCATTTCTAACATTCCAACAGCCAGCCAAGCAGAGTGCTCGCTCTCGCCAGACTCACAGGAGCTTCTTTCTCCAATGAGATCGTGAAGGCTCACGGGAAAAACAGGCCTCTTGACCAATGACATGCCTCCATTCTTTTATTTGCAGTCTTGCAAGACTCCTGTGAGACTCTTGCGAGCCCAACAATCCAAATATACAATTACCTTTTACCCTTAATTTCTCAAAATTAATTAATTCTCAAAACCTACTCAATGGATTAACAACAACTCACAAAAAACACAATCTGTGGTTCTAGAGCTAGCTTCATGCAGAATTTGGTGTAATTCCGTCCAGCGGTTTTTGCTGTAGCCATGTCTAAATAAGTCTATGGTAAAAGCAACAGATTTTCTGTTTTGGGACCCTCCTTTTTCTTAGTTCCTGCTTGATGGATCACCCCAAAACGTTCCAGGAAGGGGGTGAGGTGGATGAACTTTTTTTGGGGAACTTCCATGAAGATTCATCAAACGGGGCCAGAGTTATTAGCAAACCAAAAAAACATTCTGCGCCATCAATGGAAAAACAAACCTAAGTATATCAACTATAATTACCTACTGGCGATCGCCAGTGGGTAGTTATAGTTAGGACCTAGTCTCCCTATGTAGAATGGTTTTTGTTTTGCTAATAACCTTGGTGCAGTTTGACAAATCTTCACAAAATTTTCCTGAAGAAACTATAACTCGTACCCTAAGTTAACTATAACTGACACCCTCGCCACACATTGCTAACTACCTCACATATTACATCAGTCCTGACATTTTCTATGTCATCATTGATAATTTCATTGAAATATTTGTAATAAAATGATTGATGAGGAAACTGTGTGTGATGGGGGAGCAAGGTATAGTTTAAAAAATATATATGTTAATTGGCATTTTGACAAGTACAGGAGCATGTACAGCATGTTAAGACACATTTCTGGGATAGTACATCAGTGTTCGAGAACAGTCAAAGCATTAGCAATACGTTAAGTACCTGTCCATAATTGCGCCCTATGCAATCTCTTAGGGGTAGGTAGGCCATATGTACAAAGTTGTATTGCACACAATTGAAGTTTGTGTTAATCAAGACTCTACCCACACCATCATGCATTTTTACCCACTCCTTGGGGTGTATGGGGTCCTCGCTGACGCGCTGCCTTCTCTCCTCCACTTTCAGCTCCTTCAATTGTCTGTCAGCATGCAATACTCGGTACAAGTGTGTTATCAACTTACGTGTTCCAGCTAATGAAAGCATGCTCACTAACATCTGGGTGTGTTCGGGGCCTCAGAAACGAGGGCCACAAACCACATGCAGTGGCCGCTGTTTTATGTATTATTAACCACAGTAGTTCCAGGAGCCTCAATAAATCAAAACACATTTAATTAAACAAATTGAGTTTTTATTGACGTTTTTGTTCCTGACACAAGTTTTTTTGAGGATTGATTCATTGGACCGAATATTACCATATGTGCTCCATTAGTTATATGTCCTGATGAACACCCTGTAAACAGCTAGGGGTTGAAACGCCGTTGGTGCTTTTTGAAGCCGATTGGCTATGACCCATTAGCACTTTTTTGTTTGCATTGACTTAGGGTGGTCTTTATTGTTTCAATTCTGGATCCATCTCTTCTGTGTCCCAACACTGTTGACCATGTATGTTTGTGTTTGTGTGGTTCTGTAGAGACATTTTTGTATGTTTTACAAGTGATTTCTGAATAATTATATTTGTTTATTCATTAGATCACCTTCTTTTATTTTTTTTTAACTTGTTGTGAATTATTGAGTTTCCTGGAACTACTGTGGTTAATAATACATTTAATTGCCCCAAGTTCTGGGTTTGCAGGGCAGCTCATGTAGTTGGTATATTGTGGCCGTTATTTTGGCATACTGAAGGGACTGACCCTGACCTAATCCAAATGACTTGAATGTTTCCTGCATTGTGATAAATTTGCCCACCTGCATGATACACCCTCCCTCTTGCCATCTATCAACCGCCATAGACTGCCCAATTTGTTCAAATGGTCGCACAGTCCACAGGTCCAAATCCGGTGCGTACGGTGCTTGCTGGATCACTCCTCGCACCATCTTCTCCCTTAGTTGCCACAGCTGTTGGATCACATGTGGGAGAAGTTGTTCAATCAGTCCTCCCACCTCACCAAATTTGCCACAGGACCACCAGGTCACAAGGCAGTCACCACTTCCAAGATGCACAACCGTCAGTCATTTTCTGTGCTCTTGACTGCTAAGTAAGGCAAGGTTGACATGGTGTAGAAAATGTAGAGTAGATCCTACTCACATAGAGAAAACTTCCTAAGTGTCAGGGCCATTTGTTTGGTATATTTAAAGAAACAAATTCCCACTTTGGGAGTGTGTTTTCTCTGAGCAAAAAGATTGCATAGTGGGCACTAGCAGGCCTCCTGTTCAGCAATCCTGCAGTGCTGCGAAGGAAGCTTCTGTAGTGTTAGATCCATTCACAGCACAGGGTTCTGCAGCATGTAGGTGGGGATCAGTACAAAAGGAGGATGGTCCACTACTATTTTTGTAAAGGTCATGGTCTCTGTCCTGAGGAAAGACTAGTAGAGCATCTGCTAGTGTCGAGATTACTCCCTCTGTGGAAAGTTGGTGTATCTTGCCAGTGTAGGTACTAGGTTTGAGACATGGAAACCAAGATTTCATAAATCTTTCCAAAGTTTGACAATTCAACCAAAGTATAAAACGCCTATAAAGTTTCAGAAAAAAATGGAAAACATTACAAGCCCTTCAAGATGAAGGAGTACTGGGAAATGCCCTACTGTAATCCCCTGTGCGTAATGCTCTTACAAATTTCTCTGGGGAACTCCTGTTTATGTAGGCATTTGTGGTTGTAGTTACTGGTGCTGTGATCCAATCAACCATTATTGTTCCCATAGCTGCAATATATTTTGATGCTAGGAGGTACCGTGCCTCACACTCCTCTAAATATGACCATTTTGTACACTTTTCAAACCCTGAATGCTATGCACCCAAAACACATTGACACACTTGTCTAGCCAGAGTATTGTGGTTACAAAAGCGATGACCATGATTACCATTCATGTGGACTAAATGGCATAGAAAGCATTGACTGTGAATAGTTAGTACTGATCTGTGGGGCCTCATGATAGATGAGCAATTCAATTGTGTACCAATCTGAGACAAAGGGTGATTTTACACCTCAAAGTTTTACCTTTTTGAGAGAGACTGGCTTACTCTCTGAACACTTACAAATATTCTACCATTGGACCCAGACTAATGAAGGATCAAATGTTTGTATGACCTCCACACCAAACAAGATACTAAGGAATCAAAGTCCCTTAGGGTTCTACTGTTAGTGCCCACCATTTAATGAGCTTTCTACATAGTTCACCAATGACTCCTTCACTGATAGAGATATAAAAAATTCATAACTTCATTGGACCCTGGTACAGACAAGGGAGCAGAGCATTTGCATTAATTTACCTTTCAGATGAAAAGCCACAAGATATACTATAGCAGGCGTGGCTAAGAAAAGGAAAAACAATTGCTATGATCCTTAATTTTTTGCCCACCATGCCACCTCAGTTTGGACCCAGCCAGATGCAAATGAGAACGGTCCAGCCCAAACTGCCAGACACAATTTACACATTTCTAAGTATCATCACATTTTTTCAATCCTGGCATGTACGACGGGTTTCTAGGATCACATGTATTACCATTAGGACCACTCCATTACTCAGGATTGGACCATTTTGTTACATTCCTATAGCCTTGAAAAAGTCATGGATGTAACAAATCATGTGTCGGCTGTTTTTGAAAGAATCTGTAGACTTGGAGGAACTGATTTCGCTACATAGCAATAAAAGTTTCGGACTTCATCTGTTTTCGATGCATTCTTACTATTTAGATTATAAGATTTATATTTGTGTTGAGAGTGTGTCTGTTATTTTTTGTACCTAAACAGGATCAGTGGAACCAATTGGTGCCATGGACTGCTATGCTTTTGGTATTAGGGCTGGAATACCAATATGCACCTGCTGACAGTTTTTCTTTTACTGTTTTTCATGTTACCCACTGTATTCTTATAGGTCTCTGTCTTTCATTTCATTGATCATTCAATTGTCAAAGCCCTCCATGACCAAGAACCTGTATACATGAACCACCACCAAAACCGCCTCCAACCATCCAGAGACCTTCGCTCTAACCCCTTCATCCTCGCACTGTGCATCCGCCGAAGCCACAGAGGAGGCAGGCCGGTCTGTCACCTACTTCACCGCCAAGTCATGGAACAGCCTTCCCCTCCACCTCCAGACATCACTATCTCTGACGGACTTCAGGAAGAGACCTGGCTTTTCAGCTGAGCCTAGCAACCAGTGTCTGCATACCCTCACGGGTGATTAGCAGTGCTTTACAAATACTGTTTGATTGATCAATTGACTTTGCAGCAACTTTACAAACTCACAATCAAACATACACCAACATATACGCCTACAAGGGTGGGTCTTTTTACTGAACCTTTTCCATGTCTACATTATAATTCTGGTTGTTGAGAAAGTAATATCACAAAAGACTATGGGGGTCATTACAACATCGGCAGTAAAAGCCGCTTACCGCCACGCAGAAGACCGCCAACACACCGCTGCGGCCGCGGAATTCCGCCACAGCTATCATGACCTACATCTCGGATTCCGCCGAAATTCAGACACCCACACAAGTCCGCCACACCAAAGGTCAGTGATAAACTGGCGAAAAAAAATCCTCCACCGTCACGCCAACAGAAACACGCCCATGCTATCACGAATCCATGAATCCACTGGGCGGTCTTTCAACCGCGGTATTTCATTGGCGGTACACACCGCCGCACTCAAAATACACACACATATACAAAACACCGCCACATTTGACAATTCAAAATACACACACCTGATACACATACAAACACCACTCCCACACACCCAACACAATATAAAACACACACCCACATCACCCACAAACCCATACGACCAAAACTTATAGACGAAGGCGACAGACAGAGAGCACAGCAATAGACAACCCCACCACACAGAGGCACACAACACCATCACCCATACAACATCCACGCACAAAACACCACACACCACCACACATCACCACACTCATCAACACATACACCACCCCACACATCACCTACACCACCCCATGGCACGCCAAAGACACTCCAGGTTTACCGAGGAGGAGCTCAGGGTCATGGTGGAGGAAATCGTACGGGTAGAGCCACAGCTATTTGGATCACAGGTGCAGCACACCTCTATAGCTAGGAAGATGGAGCTATGGCGAAGAATCGTCGACAGGGTCAACACTGTGGGACAGCATCCAAGAAATCGGGAGGACATCAGGAAGAGGTGGAACGACCTACGGGGGAAGGTGCGTTCAGTGGTCTCCAGGCACAACATCGCAATTCAGCGGACTGGCGGTGGACCCCCACCTCCTCCCCCACAACTAACAACATGGGAGGAGCAGGTCTTGACCATCATGCATCCAGAGGGCCTCGGAGGAGTCGGTGGAGGAATGGACACTGGTAAGTCAAATCTTAACTATCATATCCCCCACCCTACCTGCATGCTATCACACCCCCCACCCTCCCCCCCTCCCCTATCACTCCAATTCCTCACTAATGTACTAATAACACAAACCACACATCCCAACACCAAGCCCTGCATGACACAAGTAAGCATGGACACCCATCACTAAAGCATGCTCACTGCACATACACATAACACCCCCCCCCAACCATAATCACACAAGCCCCCACACAGGAATGCTTGCACTGGGGTACACGCTTCACCCATTGCACACCATGACACACACACATGCAATAATCATGCTCTTATACCCCTGCAGGACCACTACGTAACGTCACCAGACAGGATGGTCCAGACATCTCCACCCCACCCACAGAAGAGGCCCACAGTGACGACAGCAGCTCTGGCCAACTGGATCCAGATGACCAACCCGGACCATCGTGGGCCTCGGGACAGTCGGTTCCCCTCGCACAGGCACAGCCCAACACTGACCTTCCACCCTCTGGTAACACCAGCACAGCACCCCCCCAGCTGGCCCATACCTCCGTACCCAGGACACGTCAATCAGCTGTGTGTCCACCACTACAGGGAACCCAGGATAACCCACCACCCCAACAACAACAGGGACCTGGGGGCAGTGGTAGTGGGCACACGGTCCAGGGGACGGAGGCACAGGAACACAGGGGAACTGGGAGGGCTGCTGTGCGACAGGGGGCGGACATGCCAAGGGAACCCACTCTCCACGAGGCCCTCTCCTCCATCATGGGAGCATACCACCACTCCCAAGAGACGATGGCGACGGTCCTGGCCAAGTTTCAGGAGACCCAGCGCCTGCAGGACGAACAGTATTTGGGCTTCAGGGAGGAGCTCAGAACCATCAGCTCCACCCTGGGCACCATCGTAGGGCTGCTGAAGGACATACAAAAGACCATGAGGGACACCGTGGCGCTCCAAGGGGCCCCTGACACTAGCATGGACGATGAACTGCCCGCCACCTCCGCCAGCGCTAGTGGACAGGACGCCCCGCCACAGGACCACCACACCAGCACCCCACCCCCTGCAGACGGAGAACCACCCCGCAAGCGGTCCCTGAGATCCAGGAACAGGACAGAGCAAGATGGCAAGACCCCCGCCAGGAAATGAGACCACCCTGATTGTCATCCCACTGTCCCACTTTGTCACCTTGTGCATACTTAAACTGCCCCAGCTCCACTTCCTATGCCCATATGGGCAGTGCTCCTGTAAGACTAATAGACTGGACTCTGCCATGGACATTTCTCCACCATCACCCATCACCATTTAGCCACCTCCTCCAATAATTAGCACTTAAATAAACACCCTTGAACCACAAAACAATCTGGAGTCAGTCTGTGATTTTGAAAATGTGTATTAGCTATGACAGTGACAAAATGCGTTTTCAAATGTAATGCCAACATACCTATGTCACACATCACAAGTCCATGAAGGATGCAAGCAGATGACACACGTTGGTAACCACACCTGTGAAACCGTAATGGAAATGTACAACTCAGTTACCAAATACTGCTTCAAATTGACAGACAGGATAGAGGTAGAAGTGTGAAAGTGAATGTAATATTTAAAAAAATGTTCTCACCTGTGTGTCACTGGAAATATTGCTGTATGACTGACTCCCTGTTGTCTATGTCTTCTTCCTCAGCTTCCTCCTCATCACGGTCCACAGGCTCCACAGCAGCCACAACACCGTCATCTGGACCATCCTCCTGCAGAAAAGGCACCTGGCGTCGCAAAGCAAGATTGTGAAGCATTGAGCAGGCGATGATGATCTGGCACACCTTCCTTGGTGAGTAGAATAGGGAACCACCTGTCATATGGAGGCACCTGAACCTGGCCTTCAGGAGGCCGAAGGTGCGTTCAGTCACCCTCCTAGTCTGCCCATGGGCCTCATTGTAGCGTTCCTCTGCCCTGGTCCTGGGATTCCTCACTGGGGTCAGTAGCCATGACAGGTTGGGGTAACCAGAGTCCCCTAATAGCCACACACGGTGCCTCTGGAGTTGACCCATCACATATGGGATGCTGCTATTCCGCAGGATGTAGGCGTCATGCACAGAGCCAGGGAACACAGCATTTACCTGGGAGATGTACTGGTCTGCCAAACATACCATCTGTACATTCATGGAATGATAATTCTTCCGGTTCCTGTACACCTGTTCACTCCTGCGGGGGGGGACCAGAGCTACATGGGTGCCATCAATAGCACCTATGATGTTGGGGATATGTCCAAGGGCATAGAAGTCACCTTTAACTGTAGCCAAATCCTCCACCTGAGGGAAAACGATGTAGCTCCTCACGTGTTTCAGCGGGGCAGACAACACTCTGGACAACACGTTGGAAAACATAGGCTGGGACATCCCTGATGCCATGGCCACTGTTGTTTGAAATTATCCACTTGCAAGGAAATGGAGCACTGATAGCACCTGCACTTCAGGGGGTATTCCTGTGGGATGGGGGATTGGTGAGATCAGGTCTGGCTCCAACTGGGTACACAGTTCCTGGATTGTGGCACGGTCAAACCTGTAGGTGATGATCAAATGTCGCTCCTCCATTGTTAACAGGTCCACCAGCGGTTGGTACACCGGAGGATTCCGCCATCTCCTCAAATGTCCAAGCTGACGGTGCCTAAGAAGGACAACAGCGACCACAGAGTCAACAAATGCTCAGGTATGTACCCACAGCTACACAGAACACGACACCAAATACAAAACTCTTCCTGTATGTGTGTTGAGTGTAGGCCTAGGTATGTGTGACGCAGTAGTAAATGAAGCCATGTGGGCCCCTGAAATGGCGGCTGCCTGACCTCTAAACTGGGACAATGGGATGTGAGGTAACTGCGCTGGCGTTGTACACCGTCGCGGTAGGCGGTCATAGACCGCGGCGCAATGCTGCATTGGTTAAAATTGGACCCTATGGGTCCCAGGAGCCAATGATGAATTGCGCCGGCGGTGATGATACGCACTGCCGCGGACGTGACCGCTGCGGACGTGACCGCCATTTTCTATCTGTTCAATCACTCGATACCTGATCTTCGACAGGAGATGACCTACACTGCAAGTGCTGCTGTGACCTCGGTCTGGAAGAGACAATGGCTGCTGCGTCTGGGGAATGGGCCCCTGCCTTCACTGCTCAGGAGTTGGAGAAGCTTGTGGACGGGGTCCTCCCCCAGTACACGCTACTCTACGGTACTCCAGACCAACAGGTAAGTACACAGGGAGCACGTTGTATGGGCTATGCTGGGTGGAGAGGGCTGGATGTCAGTAGGAAGGGGGCAGAGTTCTGCGACCATGAAGGACTGTGAATGCATGTGCCACATGGCAAGGGTAGGGATGGGGGCCCGTCACTTTGACGGTGCAGTTGGTAATGACTTCTCTTCTTCCCCTGTACATGTCATGTAGGTCAGCGCCCACCAGAAGAAGGACATTTGGCGTGCCATCGCCAAGGACGTCCGGGCCCTGGGGGTCCACCAGAGACGGGGCACCCGCTGCCGTAAAAGGTGGGAGGACATTCGCCGCTGGAGCAAGAAGACGGCGGAGGCTCAGCTGGGGATAGCCTCCCAACGTGGGAGGGGTGCACGTCGCACCATGACCCCCCTGATGTTCCGGATCGTGGCGGTGGCCTGCCCTGAGTTGGATGGGTGCTTGAGGGCATCACAGCAGACACAAGGGGGTGAGTACACTCTTATTCTGTGGACTTAGAGCGCAGTGGAGGGGTCTGGGTGGGGGAGGAGGGCTGTGGGTTTCCCTAGGCCAGGGCGAGTTCCGTAGGCTAGGCCCCTTCATAAGGCATGGCCCTGTGGCCCCCCACCCCACCTCTGTAGAGTGCCAAGTACAGGTATACATGCCCCTGTGTCATCTATGTGGACAGACGACACTTATAGCCATGTAGGCCATATCCCAGAAATTGCATCTGTAGAGGCCAAGAGCACGGCGTAGTGCAGGGGGCTGCTGTGTCTGTATTGTCCGCCAACGGTAGCGGTAAGCCATGCACTCAACCTGTCTTTCTTCTGTTTCCCCACCCCTTTTTGTGCTCTCCCTGTTCTTTTGTGCATCAGCATCATCAGGCGGAGGTACAGTGGCACCGGTGCACGAGGGAGCTGCATCCCACATGGCCATGGAGGGCCAAACCACAGACTCCGAATACACCAGTGGGACGGAGGGCGAGGGGCGCTTCACGTAGGTCACCAGATCAGCAACCAGTGACATGAACTCGTCCTCCGATGGGAGCTCCCTTGTGGTGGTGGCACCATCTGTACCCCCCACTTCTACAGGTACAGCACCGCCCTCCCAGCAGCCCCTCAGCCTTCGCTCCGTGCCCGCTCACCAAGGAGGGTGGGCATGACCTTTGCCCCAGGCACCTCAGGCCCTGCCCTAGTCACCCCTGCTGCCCTCAGTGAGGAGGCCATTGACCTCCTCAGGTCACTCACTGTTGGGCAGTCTACCATTGTGAATGCCATCCAGGGTGTAGAAAGGGAGTTGCAACACAGTAATGCATTCCTGGAGGGCATTCATTCTGGTCAGGCTGCCCTTCATCGAACCCTGCAATCTCTGGCCTCAGCACTGATGGCAGCCATTGTCCCTGTGTCTAGCCTCCCCCCTCCAACTTCCTCCACCCAGACCCAATCCCCTGTACCCCAGCCTATCCCAAGCACACCATCAGACCAGCATGCACACACCTCAACACACAAAAGTGGCTCTGGCAAACATAGGCACCACACATCCCACAGGTACTCACACATGCATCACCCACATACAGACACAGCAACATCCACTGCCTCCACTGTGTCCCCCTCCTCGTCGTCTCCCTCCTCCCTCCCAGTGTCGTCTACACTCTCACCTGCATGCACTACATCTACAGGCACTAGGACTCTCACCAGAACACCCAGCACCACACCCCGCTCACCTGCACTCACCACCCCCACTACCATTTACACGTCCCCTGTGTCCACTCCCAGTGTGTCTGTGACGCCCCCTCCCAAAGTACACAAACGCGGGCACCCACACACCCAACATCCATCCATCTCACGACAGCCTCCAGTACATGCACCTGCACCCAAATCACCTAAAGTTACACCTCCTACAACCACCTCCTCTTCCTCCACTCCCAGACCCCCTCCAGCTACCCATCCCAGTGTTCGTCAGAGACTCTTCCTGCAACGTTAACCTCTTTCCCACCACCCCCAACCCTCCAATTCATTGGTCCCGTAGTCAAAGCACTGCCAGTCCACCCCCTGTAAAGCACCTCAAGTTGGAAAGTGCCCGACAGGAGAGGGTGAAGACTCCTGCCGGCAAAACAGCTCACAAGGATCCCAGGGGGAGTGCCAAGTCAGCTGTGACTCCTCCCAAGGTGGTGAAGGGGCAGAAGAGGTCTCCAAGGTCTGGTAAGAGGAGCACGGCAGAGTAGGCCGCCATCCTCCCCGCCGGCCGGGACGCCACCGCCAGCACTATCGTCACTGGTCCGGAGACCACCGCCAGAGTCAGTGCCCTGGAGGGCAGCAGTATTGTCACTGGTCCGGAGACCACCGCCAGAGTCAGTGCCCTGGAGGGCAGCAGTATCGTCACTGGTCCGGAGACCACCGCCAGAGTCAGTGCCCTGGAGGGCAGCAGTATCGTCACTGGTCCGGAGACCACCGCCAGCGTCAGTTGCCCTGGAGGGCAGCAGTATCGTCACTGGTCCGGAGACCACCGCCAGATTCAGTGCCCTGGAGAGCAGCAGTATCGTCACTGGTCCGGAGACCACCGCCAGAGTCAGTGCCCTGGAGGGCAGCAGTTTCATCACTGGTCCGCAGACCACCACCAGCATCAGTGCCCTGGAGGGCCCCGGCAGCCACAGCCCCGCTGGGCACTGAGGGACCATCATGCCACACACCGCTGCACAGGTCAGAGGCCGCCATGGTGAAGACCGCTGAACAGGGCAAAGACTGCCATGGTGAAGACCGCTGAACAGGGCAAAGCACCGCTGAACAGGGCAAAGACCGCCATGGTGAAGACCGCTGAACAGGGCAAAGACCACCATGACAATGCACCGCTGAACAGGTCAGAGACAGCAAAGGCAAGCACCGCTGAACAGGGCAAAGACCGCCATGGTGAAGACCGCTGAACAGGCCAGAGACAGCAAAGGCAAGCACCGCTGAACAGGGCAAAGACCGCCATGGTGAAGACCGCTGAACAGGGCAAAGACCGCCAAATCAAGCATCGTTAGCCCATGTGCAGCTGGGACAGTGACGGAACTGGGACCGTCACGGGGAGCGTGATGCACTCTGGGCACCAGTCCCCCTCCAGAACCAGTGGAGACCTGCATCCACTCCGTCTGTCCTGCACAGGATGAAGCACTCTGGGCACCAGTCCCCCTCCAGAACCAGTGGAGACCTGCATCCACTCCGTCTGTCCTGCACAGGATGAAGCACTCTGGGCACCAGTCCCCCCCCCAGAACCAGTGGAGACTGTTATCCACTTGAAAGACTGTGGCTTTGCACTCCCCAGGATAAAGCAGTGGGCAACCCACCCACTGTAGAGACTTGAGAGACTGTGGCTTTGCACTCCCCAGGATAAAGCAGTGGGCAAACCACCCACTGGAGAGACTTGAGAGACTGTGGCTTTGCACTCCCCAGGATACATCAATGGGTATGGAGCCCCGTCGTGGATCTGGCGTGGTGCAGTCATCCGGCTGAGGTGCCCCCCCCTTCCCTTCCCCCTGAGGTGCCTGTTGTATTTCTATCTGATGCCCCTGCAGTGTTCTCTCCGTTTGTGGACAGGTATCTAGTGTGGGCCTCGCCCATGCATTGTGGGCCCAGTGGTCCACGGACATTGATATGTGCATACCTGCAGTACTAATCGTGATGTATGATTTTTAGACTGTTTATATATATCTGTATATCATTGGTTACTGTATTTTGATACATTACAAAGTTTGAACTGATTTCCTTTTGTCTTTGCATTCATCCGGGGGGGTTGTGGGTTGTTACTGTGCTGTTTGGAAATGCATTGGTGTGTGTTGTAGAGGGTGAAGGTCGGGGTGGGGGTGTTGCGTGTGTGTGTCCGTGACTTTTGCCTCCCCTATGTCGTAGGTGCTGTACTCACCGTTGTCTTCGGCGCCTACGTTGCTGGTGTTCGTAGAGGAGCAGGAAGACAAGAGCAGGGAGTATTTGTAGTTCCGGCTCCATGGTGTCCTCTTTCCTCGTGGAGTGTGTAGAGGTGAGCGTTTTCCCTTTGAAATGTCTGTTTCCGCCGTGTTTTTATCCACGGTGAATCCGCCCCAGAAAAGGTGGTGGATTGGCGGGTTGTGATACTGTGGGCGGTACATTGTCTTCCGCCTGTCTGTTGGCGGTGACCGTCGCGCTGCTTGTCTGTACCGCCGTGGCGGTCGGAGTGTTATAGTGGCTGTCTATGTTGGCGGTTTCCGCCACGGTCATAATTCCCTTTTTTTGTCCACCGGCCTGTTTGCGGTATTACCGCAGCTTTAACACCGTCCGCCAGGCTTGTAATGAGGGCCTGTGTTTACTTTAAAAGCTGATGGGCTTTTCATGAATTATTAGGTTATTTTTTTATTGTGTTGCTCCTCGGATACTGTCTATTGGAAAGGCTAAATCATAATTAGCCCTGATTGTACATATTTACCAACAGTTCATTTAATAATAAACACCTAGGGCTACTTTCCAAAAGCATTTATGAGTGTCTTTTACATACTCTCACATGCCTTTGTGAATTGGCCCTGAAACGTCTAGCACTGCACTTTGGTACATTTTTTGGTACATTTTTTGAACGACCAGAGGGTTGCAGGTGGGCCCCCACCAGCACTAATTTTATGGGAACCAGTACTTACCTTTCCTCATCGAAATTTGATCTGGAGCAAGAAAGAGAAAACACGAAAGAGAGAAAAAAGTAGCAAGAGAATGATGGCCAAACAGACGAAGAAAGAGAGCAGGGATGAAAACGTGAAATAAAAGAGCAGGGAGTTTCTGGTGGTGGATGAAAGAGGCATGAAGTGTACTCAAGACTATACGACCTGGCATTCGAGGGAGCCACTCTCAGGCTTTTGAGCAACATTCTGGATCCTTGCACTTATTATTTTACAAGTCAAAGAGTACACAAGATACAATGAAAAACGTCACGTCACGTCACTCGAGCTAGGCAAAATAAGTCCGCAGATGAACTAAACATGTTGAAAAGCCAAGTCCAGTAGCTGATCTTTCAAATGTTTTTGAAACTGCGTCAGTGTTCGAGAAAGTCTTACAAAGACTTGAAGGTTATTCTAAAATTGTGTACCTGGCAAGCAATAGGAGCTCAAGATAGACAAGAACTAACTAGCATATGTAATAGGTTCATGAAGAAATGTTAAAACAAGGATCAAAATATGTTTAATGGTAACCACCGACACAAGGTTGGCACACTAATAAAAGTTTTGAACAGAACATGCTACGTTTACTCCGTTCTTTTGGTGCTTAATAGCGTACATTTCACAAAGTAATATAGTTTTTTAGCATCAACAATGAAATGTCAACCATTGCACCTGCCAGCACATTTTGCATGCCATCTCTGTTCGAATTGTATGTCATAGTGTTAAAAGATGTGCCAAGACACGTTTGGAGTGAGCCGAACATACTAGAACAACATGTTTATTCTACTCTGTTAGGGTTGTGACTCATGAGGCGCCTGCTACGACTTCATCTTTTGGAGATCAGTCAGAATCCCCTTGAGAGCGAGCCAGCCAGTCTGAGTGCGCTTAGCCAACAAACAGGAGATGAATGGTTGGACGCTATCCAAGATGGCAGCTAGAACAGCAATAATGGTTTCACCCTACCGGGATACTGCACGTAAAATGTATATTATGTAGGGGCCTGGGTGCTGGCATTTATCAAAAAACATTGTTGCTTCTTTCTATTTTGGTTTAGTAGTCTCACAATGCTTCAAGCAAGTGCCTGAACCTCTTGGTGTCCTCACTCCTTGACCCAAGATCTGCCAAGACAACCTCTGTAGTACATCCTCTTCCCCCTCCTGGATCTTTTTTCTTGCCTCTTGCCTGCACCCTGTTACAGGTCCCTTGTGGCCTACTGTTCCATAGATGTGCTTTTGGTATTTCGTCCCTTAAGGAAAAGTTTAAAACAAGCATTGGCAATGCCAAAAGTTCTAGCTTTAAAGGAATGTTGTATGGTGAAGTGAAGCGTCACGAGTAGATAGCATGTGTTTGTATTTGTGTGAAAGCAAAGAATTGGAGAATAATATTATTTGTAGGTCAGGTGACAGTTGCTCTTTCAAGCCAGACCTAGAAATCCATGTAGGTTAATGGCTGCCCCCCTTCTCTCTGTGCTGCAGCCCGGTAAAACACCATAAGTTATCCAAGACACTTTAATAGCATTTCAATGCAGCTGGATAAATAAATAAAATGATCACAACTGTGTGAAGGCCAAGGATGTTTTTTGTAGAAACACACAAATCCTGGCTAATCAAAACATGTACTACTGGCTCCCAAAAATATGGGCGGAGCCAAAGCCCATCTCCTGGCGATTCTTAAATAAGTGTCTAGCAACAGCTGTGCTGTCAAGGCAAATCATGAAAAATCTAACAATTAATAAAATCACTTGGACAGGAAAAATTGGTTACAATTCTTCCTAGCTATCTAAAGAAGTGACCTCAGTTGATTTTTCAATTTACTTTATGGTATATTAAGCCAATTGATCAGAGTGATGAAGCCCAACTTGTTAAACCACTTGAGGCATGCTTGTGATGGATTGAACTATCAGCTGAAGCAATATTAGAAACCTAATACAGAAAGTTTGTTTAGGCTGATGGCCCTAATGGATTGGCCTTGCAATTGCCTTAGAAAGATGTGCAGAATAATGGGGGGCACTTCAAACAGGCTGTTTATGTTAATGAAAAAATACAACCTTAACCCTGAAGTCTGGGAAGGAATTATCATTTTTTCTGTTATCAAGAGGGGTGCAGGGAACTCCCACAATATTTATCATCTCCTAGTAATCCTTTGCCCTACTAGCAAGTTGTTCATCAAAAATATGTTAACCCTTTTGGTGTGTCTGATGGCCATTGGCCATCACACGCACATCCTTTCTGGTGTAGCTGACGACCATTGGCCGTCACGAGGGAGGGCTTTAAAAAATCCTCCAGGGTAAAGCACTAGAGGATTTTTTTAACCCTCCAGGGAGATGCAGAATAGCTTCTGTGTCTCTCCCCGCTACCCCTCCAGCCCATCTGTGACATCAGCATGCCGTAATACAATTTCTAAGGGAGTATGGAGGCACTCTAGGGCCCCGTTCTAGGGCACATCAGTGGACTCCCACTTCTCTGGAGGAGCTTAAGATATGTTTGAGCCTTGCACTCAAAATGGGGTTAGTGCAGAAACCAACCTTTCCGTCCTACTGGTCGACTCTCAGGTTTTGGGTAACCCTCATCTTTGCACCATATATGAGCACAGATCATGTTTTGGTATTGCAGCTCATGCTGCATTTCAATGACAATTCTGCTGCATCGTTCTGAGACTATCAGACCGTGACAGTGTGTAAGGAAATGCCTCCTTGGCATGGTTGCCCCCTGACTTTTTGCCTTTGCTGATGCTATGTTTACAATTGAAAGTGTGCTGAGGCCTGCTAACCAGGCCCCAGCACCAGTGTTCTTTCCCTAACCTGTACTTTTGTATCCACAATTGGCAGACCCTGGCATCCAGATAAGTCCCTTGTAACTGGTACTTCTAGTACCAAGGGCCCTGATGCCAAGGAAGGTCTCTAAGGGCTGCAGCATGTCTTATGCCACCCTGGAGACCTCTCACTCAGCACAGACACACTGCTTGCCAGCTTGTGTGTGCTAGTGAGAACAAAACGAGTAAGTCGACATGGCACTCCCCGCAGGCCATGCCAGCCTCTCACTGCCTATGCAAGTATAGGTCAGTCACCCCTCTAGCAGGCGTTACAGCCCTAAGGCAGGGTGCACTATACCATAGGTGAGGGTACCAGTGCATGAGCATGGTACCCCTACAGTGTCTAAACAAAACTTTAGACATTGTAAGTGCAGGGTAGCCATAAGAGTATATGGTCTGGGAGTTTGTCAAACACGAACTCCACAGCACCATAATGGCTACACTGAAAACTGGGAAGTTTGGTATCAAACTTCTCAGCACAATAAATGCACACTGATGCCAGTGTACATTTTATTGCAAAATACACCCCAGAGGGCACCTTAGAGGTGCCCCCTGAAACTTAACCGACTGTCTGTGTAGGCTGACTAGTTCCAGCAGCCTGCCACACTAGAGACATGTTGCTGGCCCCATGGGGAGAGTGCCTTTGTCACTCTGAGGCCAGTAACAAAGCCTGCACTGGGTGGAGATGCTAACACCTCCCCCAGGCAGGAGCTGTGACACCTGGCGGTGAGCCTCAAAGGCTCACCCCTTTGTCACAGCCCAGCAGGGCACTCCAGCTTAGTGGAGTTGCCCGCCCCCTCCGGCCACGGCCCCCACTTTTGGCGGCAAGGCTGGAGGGAACAAAGAAAGCAACAAGGAGGAGTCACTGCCCAGTCAGGACAGGCCCTAAGGTGTCCTGAGCTGAAGTGACTCTAACTTTTAGAAATCCTCCATCTTGCAGATGGAGGATTCCCCCAATAGGGTTAGGATTGTGACCCCCTCCCCTTGGGAGGAGGCACAAAGAGGGTGTACCCACCCTCAGGGCTAGTAGCCATTGGCTACTAACCCCCCAGACCTAAACACGCCCTTAAATTTAGTATTTAAGGGCTACCCTGAACCCTAGAAAATTAGATTCCTGCAACAACAAGAAGAAGGACTGCCCAGCTGAAAACCCCTGCAGAGGAAGACCAGAAGACAACAACTGCCTTGGCTCCAGAAACTCACCGGCCTGTCTCCTGCCTTCCAAAGAACTCTGCTCCAGCGACGCCTTCCAAAGGGACCAGCGACCTCTGACTCCTCTGAGGACTGCCCTGCTTCGACGACGACAAGAAACTCCCGAGGACAGCGGACCTGCTCCAAAAAGACTGCAACTTTGTTTCAAGAAGCAGCTTTAAAGAACCCTGCAACTCCCCGCAAGAAGCGTGAGACTTGCAACACTGCACCCTGCGACCCCGACTCGGCTGGTGGAGAACCAACACCTCAGGGAGGACCCCCGGACTACTCTACGACTGTGAGTACCAAAACCTGTCCCCCCTGAGCCCCCACAGCGCCGCCTGCAGAGGGAATCCCGAGGCTTCCCCTGACCGCGACTCTCTGAAACCTAAGTCCCGACGCCTGGAAAAGACCCTGCACCCGCAGCCCCCAGGACCTGAAGGACCGGACTTTCACTGGAGAAGTGACCCCCAGGAGTCCCTCTCCCTTGCCCAAGTGGAGGTTTCCCCGAGGAAGCCCCCCCTTGCCTGCCTGCAGCGCTGAAGAGATCCCTTGATCTCTCATTGACTAACATTGCGAACCCGACGCTTGTTCTAACACTGCACCCGGCCGCCCCCGCGCCGCTGAGGGTGAAATTTCTGTGTGGGCTTGTGTCCCCCCCGGTGCCCTACAAAACCCCCCTGGTCTGCCCTCCAAAGACGTGGGTACTTACCTGCAAGCAGACCGGAACCGGGGCACCCCCTTCTCTCCATTATAGCCTATGCGTTTTGGGCACCACTTTGAACTCTGCACCTGACCGGCCCTGAGCTGCTGGTGTGGTAACTTTGGGGTTGCTCTGAACCCCCAACGGTGGGCTACCTTGGACCAAGAACTGAACCCTGTAAGTGTCTTACTTACCTGGTAAAACTAACAAAAACTTACCTCCCCCAGGAACTGTGAAAATTGCACTGTGTCCACTTTTGAAATAGCTATTTGTGAATAACTTGAAAAGTATACATGCAATTGAAATGATTCAAAGTTCCTAATGTACTTACCTGCAATACCTTTCAAACAAGATATTACATGTTAAATTTGAACCTGTGGTTCTTAAAATAAACTAAGAAAATATATTTTTCTATACAAAACCTATTGGCTGGATTTGTCTCTGAGTGTGTGTACCTCATTTATTGTCTATGTGTATGTACAACAAATGCTTAACACTACTCCTTGGATAAGCCTACTGCTCGACCACACTACCACAAAATAGAGCATTAGTATTATCTATTTTTACCACTATTTTACCTCTAAGGGGAACCCTTGGACTCTGTGCATGCTATTCCTTACTTTGAAATAGCACATACAGAGCCAACTTCCTACACAGTTTGTTCAAAATTTGGCCTGTCGTGGAACATTTGCCTTTTAGATTATAGAGGTTTATACTCCTGGAAACAATATAGTGGACGGTGAGTCCTTGATCCTGTAAAAAGGTGGCTGCTGTTTAGGCAGTACATTGTGAGCAAAACAGTTTGTTATGACATCAAGCTGTACATGCCGTGTGAGAGCTCTTCTGGCTATGTATAAAACTTGAGAGCCTATACAAGGAAAGACTCCACTCTAAACCCTATAGGTTGCTCTCCCACACTAGGGGTCACAGGAAAGATTGTATGGGAGCTTGTCCAGTCAGTCCTTCACAAAGGTTATAACTTTTATGTTGACAATTTCTATATGGGAGTAGAGCTGTTCAGCGAGCTCTACAAAGCTGGCACTGTGGCCTGCTGTCTACAGTTCATTGTCACCACAAAGCATTCCTTCAGGAGCCTGTTTGCAAGAAGCACCAGAGAAGAAATTCCAGAGCACTACATTGCGTTCCAATGAACTGCTTACACTCAATTGCTCGGATAGGCGTGACGTGTATGTGCTCACTACAAATCACAATGAGAGCACTTTCCCTGTCATGGTTTGGCAGATCAGGTCAGATGGCCGAAGTCCACAAGCCCACCTGTAGACCTGATTACAACAAGTACATGGACAGAGTGGACAAGAACGACCAGGTTTTTCAACCATACAATGCAAGTCATAAAACTTGCACTTGGTACAAGAAACTGTTTACCCACCTGATCCAGATGGCAAAATGCAGTGCATATGTGGTTTATCGTCAGACAACCACAGGAAGACTCATGTCTTTCATTGACTTTCAGTTGTCTGTGAGTGAAAGTCTTACTGCTGTTCTGGAGTATGTGGCAAGGCAGCATGAGTGACACTTTGCTGATCGCATTACAAAAATGCCCAAAAAGGATTGATCATGTTGTCATTTTAAAGTGTGCTTGAAGCATGGAAAGAGGCAGGAGAGTCGTTTTTACTGCCCCCAGTGCCCATCTCAGCCAGGCCTGTCTTTTTCCTACTTGCTTTATGTTGTATAATACTAAAGCAAACGTCTGGGAAATTGACTGAGGTGAAGCTGCCGTTGGGTAAAACTTTCAATGGCTGTGCATGGATATCTTACATCCGTAGGCCACTACTTCATCAGGCAAGCAGCCACAGAATTTTAGTTCCTCTACTTCAGGAAATCATGGCCGTTCTTATGACCTGCTTGGCAACTTTATCTGCCATCCGAATGTGGTAGGTGCTCCATTCACCGATTGACAAATGCTTTGTAGTCCCCACACTGCATATACTTGTGTACAGAACATATGCCACATTATCACAGAGTACCCTGTGTGGCAAAATGTTAGAAGCATAACTTAATTTTAATGTGCTTGTTAGGGAACTTATGTATGCTACACAGGGACCACCTTGATTGCCCATGAACATCAGAGTAAACTCAATTAGTAACTTGTACCATAACCAATGTTATTGAAAAGGGGTACAGGTCACATTATCTTGTATGATGATTGTTTTCACATCTTTAGTATAAGATGTGAAAGCAAGATATTGTGTCCTGCACCATTTTCCATTGCAAGTGGGTGTGATACCAGTTAGCGATTGCGTTTTCACACTTTCAAAGCAAAAGTAGAAGTGTCAGTGAATGGGTCCCACAGGAAATTTGTTTGGCTTTTTTACCTTAGAGACCTTAGGCACTATTTCTCAGCATGTCTGCCTTATCAACTGTAGATATGCTAGCTCAGTTTAAGGAATACGCCTCTCAAGACATACTCAGAAACCCCCTTCTTGTACTAATAAACTGGAAGCAGTTGAATTGAGCACAGTAAGTGCACTGATGGAGCATCAAACACACGATTTCTTGAGCTTCAAGTAGCTAGGGGTGGAAGGCATTGGTATAGGTTCACTTAGCAATTAAACAGGATTAGTCAGGACTCTGATGAGGACAGAGACATGGACGGGTAAGAAAAGCTTACGGTAGGTGTGCTTACCCAGGGATACTGCATAGGTAGAAGGCAGATAGTAAAGGTAATACAAATACACATGTCATGACTTCATGGTCACCTGTGGATTCAAACCTATTGGTGCCGCATTCACACTGAATTACTATGAATTACTATGACACATATGGGTCGGTGTTTGACCTACTGGCCATGTTTATCCTCCATCAGAACTTAGTAAATGTTCAGTTTGCTGTATGATAAGTTCATTTCAGTCACAGCACTGCACATAAAGGTGGATGGGACACTTGCTACGTTCTCATGGACTACCCTGTGTGTCAAACAATACTCTTCTTCATAGTTTATGACATTCTCTTTAGGGGACTTCACAAAAATTCCTCAGCAATGTCTGCCTTAGTTTCAAATGTAGATGTGCTCACTCCGTTTGAGAAATAAGCCTCATGAGCCATCCTCAGACAACCCCAATGTGCATCCACAAATTGGAAGGAATTGGATTTAGCACAGTGAGTGCACTAAAGGCACATGAAAGATATGTTTTCCTGAGCCTCATGTGGCTGTCATGGGAGCCATTAGTAAAGGTTCACCTCACATGTGTTTGGTCATGTTCAGGAAGAAGGAGGCATTTAGTTGACAGGTAGTAAAATGTAGACAAACTATTTTTGTCATCAGGTGGACGAATATAATGGGCCCTTGTCTGGGGGTGGTAAGTTGATGTGAGTGCACTGATCGGTTGAATTGGGCTGATGGTCAGCGGAATGAAAGTCTTGTGTGTGGTGTATGAATGGCATGTGAATGGACCATAAAGCAGCTAGTGCCATGAAAGAGGCTTCATAGCTCACCTTCAGAAGGCTTGGTTTCAGGATTCAGATACTTTTATACGTATTTATGCTTTGAAACAAGAATTACTGGAGGTGCTAAAACCAACCAGTGTGAGTGGTGAATTAACTTTAACAAATCAGTACCAGATTTATATCTGTGGCAGTAGGATGAGCCTTATTATGAACTCCTTGTTGTTTTCTTTTTGTCATTAGGGGTAGCTGTGGATTTTGGGCATAGCTCAGCCGGCATATAGGCAAACCTACACTTTTTTTAAAACTAGACAACTAGGGAAGTCCAAGGGTGCATGACGTGCATGACTCTCACCAGTTGTTTTTACCCAGAATCCCCTGCAAAGCTCAAACTTTGCCTAAAAACAAATTTTCTTTGCATTTCCTTGAGGAAAAGTTCTGGGATCTGTGGCAGCCACAAATTTCATACCACCCAGTCTTCCCCCAAGTCTCCTGAGAAAAACGGTGCCTCACTTGTGTGGGTGGGCAAGTGGCTGTAATAGGAAAGGGCACAAAAAATATTGTGAAGATATTAAAAATTACATATCATAAAACAACCTGGTTTTGTGAGGCAGACCCCTGCGTTTTAGGTCCCGGGCTCGGTGGCAATATAGGGAAACCTGCCAAACTCAGACATTTTTGAAAGCTAGACACCAGGGGGAGTTTTCTTAGCCAGAATACCCTGAATAAGTGAAACACTGAATAAAAACACTATTGTTCCTTGCATTGCTGTGATGTAATCTATAGGAATGTGCAGGGATCCACAAAATTCCTACCACCCCGCTCTCCCACTTGTGTGACTATGCCTAGTGCCTGCATCAGGAATGGATCACTCCAGGCTCAACAGCAAAGATTATAATTGACCCTTTTGTGATTCATTCCTGTCGTGGACACTAGGCCCTGGCACACCGGTGGGGCAGCGCTTTTATTGGGACAAGTTGGGAAATGCTGTGTGGTAAGACGTTTGTGGATCCTTGCATATTCCTATAGTTTACGCATAGAAATGCAAAGGAAAATAGTGCTTTTATTTGAAGTTTCACCTTTGCAGGGGACTCTGGGTAAGAATACTTTGGGGATCCACACAAGCAATACATTCCTGGACACCCCTTGATGTTTACATTTCAGAAATGTCTGGGTTTGATCAGTTTCCCTACATGGCTCCCGATCCCAGGACTAATTAGTACACCCACCTTAGTTATCATTATTACCACAATACGTCTTGGGCCCTTCACTGTCACAGGCGCTAGGCCTACAAGTGATGCCCATTTTTATCGGCAGAACCGGGGAAATGCCGGGAGGATGGAAGTTTGTGACTCCCTACAGATTCCTGAACTTACCCTCACAGAAATGTGAGGAAAATGTGTTTTTTAGTCAAAGTTTGAGGTTTGCAAGGAATTCTGGGTTACAAAACATGGTCGTAGCCATGCAAGTCAACCCACTTTGGATATCCCTAGATGTCCTGTTTTCAAAATTGTGCAGATTAGTTAGGTTTCCCTAGGTGCCAGATGAGCTAGGGTCCAAAGGTTTGAGCTACCCACATTGAAAAAAAAGGGTCAGTTTTGAGTGGAAAAATGTGCTGCATCCATACTGCATTTTGGGCTGTTTCCTGTCACGGACACTAGGCCTATCCCCACAAGTGAGGTACCATTTTTATCAGGAGACCCGTGATTCACCTTAAATCCAAGAACTTTCCATCACAGAAATGTGAGAAAAATTTGCTTTTTAGTGAAAGTTTGAGGTTTGCAAGGGTTTCTGGGTAAAATAAAAAATGGTGAAAGCCATGCAAGTCAGCCCACTCAGCATAAGCCTTAGTGTCTAGGTTTAAAAAATGTACAGGTTGGCTAGGTTTCCTAGGTGCCGACTGAACTAGGGTCCAAAATCTCAAGAGAGCCACTATGGAAAAAAGGGTCTGTTTTCGGTGGAAAAAATGTGCTGTGCCCATGTTGTATTTTGGGCTGTTTCCTGTGAAAGGCACTTGGCCTACCCACACAGGTGAGGTACCATTTTAACGGCAGACCTGGGGGAATGCCAGGTGGAAGGAAGTTTGCAGCTCCCCAAAGATTCCAGGGTTTTCTAGCATAAAAATGTGAGAAAAATTTGTTTTTAATGAAAATGTGAGGTTTACAAAAGGTTCTGGGTTGCAAAACGCTGTGTGACCTATGCAAGTCAGCCCACCTTGGATACCCGTAGGTGTCTAGTTTTCAAAAATGTACAATTTGGCTGAGTTTCCCTAAGTGCCAGAAGAGCAGGGATCTAAAATCTCGAGCTACACGCATTGGGAAAAAAGGGCCAGTTTTCGGTGAAAAAATGTGGGTGTCCATGTTGTGTTTTGGGCTATTTCCTGTCAAGGACACTAGGCCTACACACACAAGTGAGGTACCACTTTTATCATGATTTTTGTGGGAGCATAGAATAGTAAAACATTTATTATTACCTATTGGATTTCACTTCATTTGTGTCTTGCAAATGAAAGCCAGTGTAGAAGAAAGATGACATTTTGAAAAATACCCCACAAATCATGTGCTAGTATGGATACCCACAAATTCAGAGATGTAAAAATAACCACTGCTTCTTAACTCCATATTTTGTGCCCATTTCAGAAATAAATAGGTTTCCTTGATACCCATTTTTCACTCTGCCTATTTTTCTGTAAGAATTGGTGTATACTCAGGACTCAATGAAAAACCATTTTAAGGTGCAGCTCAGTTGTTGGCTCTTGGTACCTTAAATTCTTGGAGAACCTACAAACCCTATACACCAGAAGGGTCTAGCGGATGTAATGTTATATTGCTTCTGTTAATTCGCCATTGTGACAAAAAGGAACAGATGAAAATGTCACAAATGCCCATTTTTCTCCTACTTACTTTCAATATTTTTTTTATTTCAACAGTTCTTTTCCTCTGCCACCCCTTGAGAGATCTAAACATATGATCCCTTGCTGAATTCAGAGTTTTGTCTACTTTTCACAAATCTATAGCTTTTCTGGATCACTCATGGGTTTCACACTGGTTTCCACCACAAACTGTAAGTAAGTTGAGAGCACAAAAATAGGGAAAATAGGATACTCTTAGAAAAATGCCAAAACTGTGGTCAAAATTACGTTTTTGGATTCAGGTCTGCATGTTCCTGAAAACTGGGAAGAAGGTGACTTTAGTAAAGCATATTATTTGTGGATGCTGTTCCTACAGCACTTTTCCCTATTTTTCTCCCAAAACTCAAAACTTTGCTATATTTTGCCAATTTACTCAGGACCCTCCAGGAGAATCCACAAACCATGGGTACCTTTAGAATCCACAAGATGTTTGAAAAAAGGATGCAAATTTGGCGTGGATGCCTTATGTGGAGAAAAAAGTTATGGAGCCCTAGGCGCAAACTGCCCCAAATAGCCAAAAAAGGGCCCAGCACTGGAGGGGAAAAGGCCCAGCAGCTAAGGAGTTAAATGCACTTTACAACAGGACGAAAACGACCATGAACTCTTCAGGTTTCGCAAACAGGGTTTAACAATATGTTCATGCTCTCCAGTATGATTTTTGTGCGCTATATCTCAGCTGTATTAACTAAAAAAATATATTTGATTCTGCGCATTTATTGACATCAAATCCGCTCTCAACATCATAGACAGTTCTAAGCTTTTCAGAAAGTGAGGGAAATAAATGTTCCGATAGAGTTTTTAAGCTGGGTCTTGTTATTAGAAAAGATAATTACGATAATACGATGAATACCTTACGGGGTGATGTAAGTTTCATAGCTTGCTCCTTTGCTATTTAACTTGAAGGCATACACTTTCCCGCATTGTTTTATGTAGATTGCACGCATGAAATACACCACTGACTTATATGGCTCCGGTGATCGTTAAAACAGAGAGTTACTGTAATGTAAATGCTTTTAATGTAAACCAATACAAATGTACAATTACGTGGTTCTGTTAAAATAGAGACTACAATGGAAAATAGAAGAGTCGCATTAGGTGATGAATTGAACTGCAGACCTTTAACTCAGGCTAAGGAAGCAATGGTGAAAACAACCATGAGGGGCTTATTGAAATGTAAGTTCTGAATCTTCTATTTTGCTTTACTGCAGGTTCCTGTTATTTCAGCTTTTAATGGTACATGGGCTATTTACTAGCACACCAGCTCACCTCTTCCTTCAACATGGCAGTGAAAGTAACATGCATTTGCAATGCAATGGGTCTCACGTTTGCTCGAGTTAGAGATATTAGCATTGTAAATTCCTAACTGGACTTTTCTTGCCACATAAATTGACAATGAAAAGTAAAACAGTTGACATAAACAAGCTGATTCAAAGCGCCAAGGCTGCCATGAGCATGAGCACGAAGGAGAAACACAAAAGGAAAAAGAAGTTGGCTCGCAGTCAAACATATCGGAAAAAGTGCAATTGTCTATTTAACAGGGTAGATGGTAAAGGCAGTAACAAAACTGCCCCAAGAAGGGACAAACGTAAAGCATTAACCAATGATAACAAAGGATTTTTGAAAGGCAAACCCTTGACTGAGTGATGGTGATGGGCATGCGGTGGGCATAGTTAAAAGCCCATAGATAGATTACAACAGGCCAGAGTGCTTGAGCGCTCAACCTAAAAATTACAAAAGGCTTACGTCTTTTCTCCAATATATATAGTTAAGATAGTTAAGTAATTATAGCAGTATACTACCAGCATTACCAGAGAATGGTGTCAATTGAGGAAATAAAAATTATTGTCAATTAGACCCATATTGAATGGTATCTGTGTATGGCCATTAATATTCCCTTCTTTCTGGTGTTGTCTTGTTGAAACATGACACTGTAAATGGTGTATATTTGTGTAAGTTCCCCTTGAATCAGGAAGTTACTAGGGCCAGAGCGCTTCCCTTTCAATGTGAAGCAGTTGTAATACACTTTCAAATACTAATGTATAACCATACGTAAAATATATTATGAAGCAATGACTTAAATATGTAATTGCATTATTGTAACTTCAGAGTTCCTGGAGTTTTTCTACCTATTTCTAAATGCCTTTAGGGTAGCCATTGAATAGCCTAGTGAATAAGACCTTCCCTAATAGCCCTTATCATGCCAGGCAAAAATACATTTTTGCAGACACTCTTGCAAAATGTCTGAGGAAGCCTAATTAATCTCCTTTTGTGACATTCTTGCTATGCAGACTCAGGGACATATTTACTTAAACGGGGGCACAGGGCAGCGCAGCAAGTGACCTTGTTGCCCTACCCTGCTCCAGAGTGAAAGGGCAAAAATGCACCGTACTTATGAAATGTGGTGCATTTCTGTCCTTTCCCCCCGCACTGGCACCCTTTTGGTTGCCTAGTGCCAACTTACACCATGTTGCAAGGCTTCCTGCAATGCATGCAGGATTGTTTTTGTGCAGGAAAGGACACCTTCCTGCATAAAACAATCAATAGAGGTATTTTCTTTGATTTTCTCTTTCTATGTGTGCTGCAGAATGCAGAATGAAGCACACAGAGAAAGTGGGAAAAAACGAGGATAAAGAAAGGTATTTCTCCTCGTTAAGCCTCTTCTGGGAAAGCGTATGGTTCTGACGCATTCCCCAAGTTTACACCTCCTTGTAAATCTGGGAATCTGGAAATGCATCAAAACCCATGGGTGCTGCATGGGAAAACCCACCACAACTCCCACGGAATGCCTCCTGATGCAGAGTAAGGCAACGCAGCGACTTGCGCTGCTTTTCCTTACTCCATATCTATAAGGGCATGAAAAACAATGCAAAGTGGCTTTGCATGGCTTCATAGATATGGGTCTGCACTCTGTGCTGCCGGAGTGTCAAAAAAGTGATAATGCACAGGGCTTGCAAATATGCCCCTCATTAGCTAACTCTGCCTTAGGAGATAATGCTTTATTTTCACAACCTACCTTAAATGAGGAAATATCTATGCTGATTTCTATTATTCTCATGCTACATAAAATTTCTAAGCCTGTTTGCATACTTTCACTGGGCTGTCTTAAAAAATGTTCTAAAATACAAGAAGATTTTTGGCAAAAAAATGTATTAAGATAAACTCTATGGGGCTTATTTAAGAAGGATTCCTTGTGCCCCTTAGTGCCCCCTACCTCCACCATGTGTGTGCAATAGTGTAGGAATTCCTGATGCTATAGATGTACTTTGCAGGAGTAGCCCCAAAGTTTTGCAGAGGACATAGGGGCCCATTGTATTCAATAGCATGCCCCCTTTTAACACCTGCTCTGAGTAGGCGTTAAAAGTGCCAAAAAAATGGCATAAGGATCTCGTTTAGATTTCCTTGCCCCATTTTTCGACCCACCCTAATGGGGAAACACCCCCCTTGCATACAATATGCCTGGGTGAGGCATAATCTGGCGCAAGGGTTTACAAAGGGGTGCAATGCATGCATTGTGCCACTTTGTAAATATGGTGTGTGTAAAAAGCCACTTTAGCGCTGCCTTAGCATAAACAAAATGATGCTATGGTGGCACTTAGGTGGCGCTAAGGCCTCTTAATTCAGGCCCTTTGTAGCTTCTGGAATCTCATATGGGGGGAGCTCACAAGCAAAGTCCGTAAGAATTGGGTAGCCTTCTGTTTTATGTTACACTTTTTGTGGGAGGGTCCAAATATATTAGTTGACTGCTCTGTAAGAGTCAGTGTTCCATAACTCTCACCAACATCCAACGTCAATAACATCCTTCCTGGCAACTGAATAACTTATTTGCATTTCTTTACTCCTCATCGGAGTGAACCTCATAAATATCCTCCTTGAGAACTGGCACACTCTATCCATTCCATATTAAACTACAAATGGGTATATATAAAAAATGTTTTTCCAATAATTTTTCTGACGTTCCAATAACCACATCGGGGTGAACACATTTAATAAGCAAATTTACTACCATCAATAGATCAAGCCTGGAACCAGTGGCATAACAAAACTGAAAGAATCCCCCTGCTGAAAACAACATGGAGGGGGGCCCCACTCAGACTCACTCGTGCCAGATGCTATGCTGAGGGGGTGCCCCTGCACCATAGTGGCTGTAGTGGCCTTTGTTACACCACTGCCGGGAACTTCGTGTCAGGTTTGCACTAACCTGGCATTTAGATCCAACAGGAGTGATTCCAGTTTCCCGACATCACTGAACCTACTGACAACCGTTGTGAGAATTCTGTGCTAGTCACTAGTGAATCCAGGGAAAGGGGAGTAGGACAAGAGAGAGAGAGAGAAACAGACACAGGATATATTCACGCTGCTTTTTCTTACAACTAGGCTCAAGCCACACTGCAGAAGTGTTGCTATCTGAAACAAAAAATAACTCTTTTAGTATTTAACCACTGAAGTTCCAATTTAATAATCCTAATATGACTTTCGATATACCTTGTGTTAATTTTTGTATTTCTGATTCTATATAGGTAGTTGAATGTCTGGGACTTCCAAGTGCTGAATTACAAATTAAACCTTTGTCCCAGTGGGAAACAGCCTACAGCACTGTCTCTGGCTTATAATAGTGTAGTGTGTAGAGCGCACTAGCACCTCTCGCAAAGTTCACTATCTGCAGAGCAGACAGTGAACTTTGCGATGGGGCTGTGCAGAGGCCCCCATGGGGCACCCTGCACCCCGTCTCCGCCAGCCTTTACATGGTGGTGCTACCATCATGTAACCGCTGGCAGAAAGGGGGTTGTAATCCTCAGCGCTGTGCTGCTTGAAGCACTCCCCTGGTGGATTAGGACTGCCAGGACTGCCAGCCTATCAGGATGCAGTGTTCTGGAGGATTTGGCGGTCCAACTGTGGCACAACCACCGCGGTCATAATGTGGCAGTCAGACCACTGCCAAAGCGGTCGGAACACCGCTTTGGTAGTGGTCAGACTGCCACCGCGTCCATGGCAGTCAATAGACCACCAGGGTTATTATCGGGCCCTGAGTCTGTGCTCTGAGCGATTTTTAGTGTAACAGCTTCAGCAGCTGTAACATCATGAATATGCATTAGTATTGCAGATTTCCTCATGACAACATATATTCACTTCCTCATGATGGTTAATACCAGAACAATATGCAAGAGTGAAAAAAATCTATAAAGCCTGTATAAGCAGAGAATTCATTCATTCCTGTCAAAGAATATTATGTGCAATTAAGGTCTTTAATCAGCATAATGATGAGTCTAGAAATAATGTGCAATTATCAAACACCTAGGGCCTTATTTTGTGCTTTGCAGACAGGATGCTCCATCACAAACATGGTGAATGGTCCATCCACCATATTACAAGTGCATCGTAGCCTAGGGCGCTTATAATATGGTGGATGAGACATTCTCTATGTTGTGATAGAGTATCCTGTCCTCCAAACTCTAAATTAAGTCCTAAATCCTTGATCTCAAGAACTTTTCAGCAAGACTTTGAATATTTCCAGCAATAGCACATTGCATTCCAAACTCTGACCAGGATCTGGCTGCAGCAATGAAGTATGTTAATTACATGGCAAAGAAAGCTCCGAAAAATAAAGGGCCATATTTATACTTTTTGACGCAAAACTGCGCTATCGCAGTTTTGCGTCAAAAAAATTAGCGCCTTCTAACGCCATTCTGAAGCGCCATGCGGGCGCCGTATTTATTGAATGGCGTTAGCCGGCGCTAGCAGACCGGCGCTGCCTGGTGTGCGTGGAAAAAAACCACGTACACCAGGCAGCGCCGGCGTTGGGGAAAATGGCGTTAGGGCGTCTTAAAATGGGGCAAGTCAGGTAGAGGCAAAAAAATCGCCTCCACCCGATTTGCGCCATTTTTAACGACGCCCAGACGCCATTTACATGACTCCTGTCTTAGTAAAGACAGGAGTCATGCCCCCTTGCCCAATGGCCATGCCCAGGGGACTTCTGTCCCCTGGGCATGGTCATTGGGCATTGTGGCATGTGGGGGGGCACAAATCAGGCCCCCCTATGCCAATTTTTTTTTTTACAAAAATAAAAAATTATACTTACCTGAACTTACCTGAATGTCCCTGGGATGGGTTCCTCCATCCTTGGGTGTCCTCCTGGGGTGGGCAAGGGTGGCAGGGGGGGTCCCTGGGGGCATGGGAGGGCAGCTGTGGGCTCATTTTGAGCCCACAGGTCCCTTAACGCCTGCCCTGACCCAGGCGTTAAAAAGAGGCGCAAATGCGGGTTTTTTTGCCCTGCCCACTCCCGGGCGTGATTTTTGCCCGGGAGTATAAATACGACGCATTTGCGTCGCAGTCATTTTTTTAGACGGGAACGCCTACCTTGCATCTCATTAACGCAAGGAAGGCGTTCACGCAAAAAAATGACGCTCATTCCTCATACTTTGGCGCTAGACGCGTCTAACGCCAAAGTATAAATATGGCGTTGGTTTTGCGCCGAATTTGCGTCTAAAAAAACGACGCAAATTCGGCGCAAACGGAGTATAAATATGCCCCCAAGAACCTGTATTCCATCAATCCAAGAAGTCCACCACCATTGCAAGTCTTTGGAAAGTCCAGTGGTGCATGGGACTTGTAGTCTGTCTTAACTCCAGTTGCATGTTTTTTGTAATACCTGCATCACAGAGTGAAGCTTCACACCATGCAGGGCACACGCGGTCTTCTAACCCCTGCTGATGTGGAAGACCCACCCGGTCATGATGTTCAGAGAAGGTGTCTCCTCACCTGTCCAAAATATGCAAGTGAGCACTGTGATTTGCTGATCATGACACTCAGGCTTCTTCTAATCTCTCTTAGTATTGAACAAACAGATAAATACTGGGAATTCAGGATCTCTGTTACACAGAACCTTTCTTTTTTCAAACTTTATTTTATTAAGTTTCTCATTAAAACAAATTAGAAAAAGGTTAAACAAGCAGTGCAGAGTATAAGTTACAAATCAATTGAAATACAGTTCTCTAAAATCCAGACCATGTAATGACCTACAGGGTAATACAGTATTTTACAGGTCGTAGAGGGCATGAAACATCCACAATTTCCAACATGAATGATGATTCCAAAATATAACTCACTCAATTTGATTAAAGAAAACACTAATACAGGTCATATCACACTTGGCCATCACTTTTAGTACTACACAACAATGGCTAAACAAGTTTCTGACATCTAATTTTCTGAGATATATCTTGAGTTGCACCACTCTCACATACATCTATTAGCCATGCGTCTAACTGTGGCAACCTGTTACCCATCCATCCAACGACTATTCCCCTTTTTGCTAGGAGTAGGTAGAGCTGGGCATAACTATGAGGGTTCTTGCGCCCCTTGGGTTTTATTACCAGTCCCAAATAGACAAGCAAGCGGGGGAGGAAGACCTCCACATTCATTGCTCTTACTATGAACTTGTACTCCAGTACAGCTCCAGGGTAAACGTACAAAAGAGGCTCTCAGCTCCCCACAACACGCACAGCTAGCATCCCTTGAGGATTCTATTCTGTTCGAAAGCCTGGGGGTCACATACGTGTGATGCAGAAAACCGAAGTGAAATAATTTAAACCTGTGATTACAAGACACCCGCCTCACTAGTTAGCATGCACAAGACTAGTCCACATCCACGATAGGCTCCTCCAGATCCTCGGCCCAAGCTTCATGTGCCACAAAGGTAGCATTGCCCATGTCTGCCCATACTGCACCATAGAACAGGGCGATTAGGGGCATTCCTTCCCCCACTGGAGCAGCCCACCCAGCACCCGGGTGGCCGAGGCACAGCTGGTAATCCAGCCGATACCTTCCTCACTGTGTTTTCTAATTTGACATCATGGAGAATGTTGCCTGGCCCTACTCCAGTCATCTCCTGCGTCTCCCACAAATCTCCCACCACCATGCATCCTTCTAGTCTCCACTGTTCCATGGACATATCTGTCTATTTTGAGGAACAGCATCAGGATAGACAGAGCTCCCTATTGAAAGGGGCCGTAAACAGAACCTTATTAATCACAGCCTCCCACACTTTCGCCATCTGTCTTACCAAGTATGGAACTGGTTGTTCAGAGCGGCCCACAATCATTAATGATCGTGTCAGTGTATCCCCATTCAACATACCTGGGTACAGTCTTTTTTCCCAGTTGTCGGAGTCGGTTAACCATCTCGCTGCATGCTGCAGTGTGGCAGCATAATGATAAGTTCTTAAGTCTGGGAGAGCTAGCCCCCCATCCTCCAAGTCATGTTTGAGTACCGGCAATACCACCCTGCTGTGTCTCCCTACCTATGCCAGTGAAATGAGTACGCTATCCAATTTATGGAAGAACTCCAGCCTTAGTGGGAACAATGCATTTGGGATCAGATAAAGACACCGTGGAAGAAGACCATTTTTGATACTGCGGCTCTGCCCATTACCAATAGGGAAAGTTTGGACCAGAAAGCTATGGAGACATCCAGTCACTCCAGAAGAATATCAACGTTCAAGCAGTGAAAGACATCTTCAGTGTGAGCGATCTTTATACCAAGATATCGGAACCCCTCGGCCTCCCATCTGAGACCTAGCTTTGGAAGTCAATCTGGGAATGCTGTATTAGACTCCCATAAGGGAACAGCAGTGATTTACCTATATTTATCTGAAGCCCAGACACCTGTCCAAAGGCACTGAGCAAGCCCAGCAATATCAGGTCTGAACTCTCCAGAGTATGAACATAAATGAGTTTGTCCTCCGCATATAGGGAAAACACATGCAGAGAGTTCCCCACACAGATACTCACTGCTCCAAGCCCCTACGTATCATCAAGGACAGGGGTTCGATTGCAAGGGCAAAAAGCAGGGGTGACAGGGGGCAGCCCTGTCTAGTCCTCCTCCCAACTGCCCATGGCTTCGAGAGGTCTCCCCTAACTCTGCCACAGCCCATGGAGCCAGTGTATAGAAGTCACACCCACCTGCAGAATACAGGCCCAAATCCCATCCCATGTGGGACCTTCAACAGTAAGGCCATTCCATGGTATCAAAGGCTTTTTCTAAGTCTCAAGATACCACAGATAGTTCATTATTATCTCCAGTGGTTCCATGGAGCATGTGTGTGGGCCTGTGTAAAGTAAATGCTGTGCTGGCATAAAGCCACATTGATCTTTGCATATTAACTGTCCATTTACCCCACCAGTCACAAGTATCTAACACAGTATCTTAACATCTGAAATGAGCATAGTAGGAGGTCTTTAGGAGAAGGGGTTTACATCGTCCCCTTCTGGTTTCAGCATAAGACTCTCTCATAGTTAGCAGCAGTATAATATCTCTCCTCACTTTCTGAAACTCCACTCGCAGTCTTACTTTTAATATTGTGGAAAATCCATCCCCTCTGGGAGCCTTAGATCTATTGAGTGCCTTGATAGCTTCCCAAAGCACTTCCAGAGTGATCTCCCTCCCTAGTTCCTGCGTATTGTCTGGCTCAAGAGTAGGTAGCCCCTCTATTCTTCCCTCAGGGCCAGTCTCTCCAGCCTGCTACACTGTCTTAAAGTGGTCCTCAAACACATCTAAGATGACTTGCTGACTGGTCGTCAGATCACCTCTAAGTGTATGAACATGATGTATATGAGGAATCTCCTGTTCTAATCTTAATATCTAAGCTAGCATCCTGCCAGACTTGTCCCCCTCCCTTTGGGGGGCGCTGATGGTAGGCTTGCAGTGTGCATCTAAAGCATCTCAAACACGCAACACTTCTCTGCAGAGTCAAAGCTCCTCCTCCTGCGCCGCCAGTGAGTTCTGAAGCTCCATCAACCAGTGCTCACAACCCACAAGGTCCGAAGCCAGCTGTCTCCGAACCCCACATATGGTGCCAATGCGGGCCCCACTCATTACTGCTTAGAGGACCTCCCAGTCTAGCACCCTGGAGATGGAAGTTTCCCAGTTGACTGATAAGAAGTCCATGAGGGAGGTTGCCAGCATCTCATGGAACATAGAATCTGTCAGGGGTTTGGAAGGCCTGAGCCATCTACGCTCACGACACTGGGCGTTCCCCCACCACATGCACAGCTGTACCGGGGCATTATCAGATAAATATCGCCCCAAGTGAGACACCCACTTATTCTCCCCGGGTCCACCCACAAATTAACAAATGATCTAAACGACTCTAACTGCTGTGTGTGATGGAGTGGCAAGTATATTCACGATCTCCCTGGGTGTAAGACTTGCAGATTATCATAGAGCCCCAGAATTACACTTGACCATGGCAAGTGACTTGGTCATCAGTGGCTTGGCCACATGCTTGGGGGGCAACCAGTCCCCATCACCATCCATGATGCTGTTAACACCTGCCCATAACACTGGGTCCCCCAAACCATCCTCCAGCAGGTCCCGAACATGGTCATAAAAATAGTTATTGTCAATGTTGGATGTGTACGTGTTACATAGTGAAATTGCCCTTCCATCCACTGTGCCCTGCAGTAGGCAGTAACGACCCTCAATATCTGCCTCACTGTACGTATACCGAAATAGGACCCTAGGTAATATACAGATGGCCACTTCCCTTGTGTAGGATTAGGTGGATGAGAATAAACATCCCCTCCACCTCCTACCCAGATTTTGAGCTTCTTTTCCTACGAGGTGGGTCTCCTGGAGACAGGATATCTGCACCTTGTGATGCTGTAGGAAGGAGTGGACTCTATATCTCTTGGTGTACTCCTCAAGGCCTCATATTTTCCATGTGACAATGTTCAAATTATCAGCCCTATTAATGTGAGTGCATGACCTCTGTTGACCCAGCCTGTTCCGCTCCCTGATCCTTTACCATTGTATAGTGCTCTAGGCCACAAAAAAACAAACAAATAATAGTGTTAATGCACTACAGCTAAGACTCAAAACTCTACAATCAGCTGGGGAACCAAACAGCAACCCTCTTACAACTTCTCCACCCCAGATAGACAGTATAACAACAATAACAATCCATACTGCACATCCATTGTTATCTTTGTTGTCGGGACCCTCCTCCTATACACCTAATCTGAATCTGTAGCCTACTACTAATGTAGAGGTAGCATCCCTCTCTCCACACATAATATGTTTCCATATTACACATATGTTACGCAGTGACCACCATTAAAATAGTGCACACAACAGTAGAAACAGAGACATCACAAATTAAACTCAGTTGTTAGGCATAAGTCTAGGACCAGTGTATGAACAGCACCTTGCACCCCTCCCCAAAAGTAGAAGGGAAGAGAGGATCAGATGGGCAAGAAGAAAATGAACACATATCTATTATGAGACTAATCAAAAAGAATAACAATTCAGTCTGCAGTCTCTCCTCATCAGTTCCGAGGTCTCTGCTGTTTCTCCACTATCTGTCACCTTGACCAGGGGTACCAATGCCATAGTTCTGTACCCTTGGATTTTGACTCTTGAAGGATCCCCGCCACCTCATTGCAAGGGATTGTCCATCCCAGAGTACTCACGCAGCCTCCAGTTAGGACTGCATACCTGTCCATCCATGCCTAGTCCCAGTCCTGGGTACCTTGTACCATATTTCTAGCCAGCACCGTACATCTTCTGGGTTATCAAAAAAGTGGGGATTGTCCCCAGAGAGGACCCTCAATCATGCAGGGTACAGGAGCATGTAACAGATACCCATGGAAGGTAGCTTAGCACTAACCTCCAAAAAGCCCTTCTGGGAACCCTGAACCATGTTGGTATAGTCCAAGTATATAGATATCCTATGGTTTTCAAACTGGGCTGTGTCTCGGTCTCTATAGTTTAGGATCCATACTATCATGGCAATTGGCAGAGCCCCAGGTCTGGGGGAGCCACCAGCGCCTGGTCCACTCTTTCAATTTCGAACATGGGAAACAGCCTGGCCAGCCTGAGCACATCCTGAATCCAGCGTTCCACAGATGCTTCCCTGGCACTGCTCTGGGCTCACTTTGGGAACACAACAAGGCTAACATTATTGCAGTGTGATCTGCCCTCAGCGTCCTTGCCTCGTGCCTCAGGAGTCCCAGATCTGGAGGTGATCATGGCTAGTTTCTTCTTCAGCTTGGCTACTTCAGATTGCAATTTGGAGATGAAGCCCTCTCCTACTTGAACATTATCCAACACTTTTTGAAGGTGAGCTCTAAGGAGATTAAACTCCAGGGCCACAGTTTCTATTTTCCCCTCAAGAGCTACCTTGGACCCCTCTATTGCTGCAAGCAATTCTGTGCAGGATGGAATTCCTTGGTGAGTGCACCATGACCAACATCCTCTCTCTGACCATTCTGTAGTGTCTGCCACTGCGGGAAGGCAGTCACGGTAGTGTACTGGTCCATAGTGTTTCCTTAAGGGGGAGTTACCTGTTTATTTCTCTCCATGTGGGTACCATTGGGGGGACAGGCAGTCCACACCAAGAAAGAGGTCAGTCGCTCTCCAGGTGTCCAGTAATGCTTCACATGACTTCCATTACACTACAATCCACTAAAGAACCACCCCAGTCATCATATCCGGTCACAAATGTAGGGGTGGCGAGTCATTGCATCCAGTGGAGTAGAGGGAACTCCCAGAGTCAGGTGACCCCAGAAGTCCAATGATACCCAGATTAGCAAGGCCTGTATCTCCTGGCTCCAGCCTGCTGTTTGCAGTGTCCAAATGTCTGTTTGTGCATGCCCCACAAGGGCAATCAGGGCACCCCCATGTGATACTCTCCACAGTCACAGGTCCACCTCACAGGCTCTCATTTATGCCCTCCGTTGAGGTCACTGTGTCTCCCCAGAAGCAACCCAGGTTCCTGTTAAGGGCCCGGTGGCTCTCTCCATATCCAGCCAAAATGCTTCCCATAAGGGGGCCAATAGTCACTAAGGGTGGAGGAGGAAGGTCTGGGGGACCCTGCCAATCAAGTCTACCTTAAGTGCTGCCCCCCACAGCCCCAGGGATTCACAAAAGGGGAGACCCCAAGCACCGCTTTCGGAGTTGGGAACCTCAAGGAGCAGCTGCACAGTCCCAGCTGGGCTGCACAGAGAAGGCCTGTCTCCAGCGCGGTCCACGCAGCCTCCACACGCTGCCATGCAATCCTTAAATGGGCCCCATAGCACAAGGCCTCTAGCATCCCAGGCTGTAGTAGTCCTAGTAGGCCCATCGAGGGCCATGCTGCACTGGTTGGGGCAGCCACTCCATGCCTCTCCAATCCTCTCTGCTCCCTGCTGGCTAGAAGCTGCTCCAGGATACGTGCCCCACGCTATCGGAGCCAGGCACCGCAGGGGGCAGCTGCACAGTCCTGGTCAGGCCGTGCAGTCAAGGCCTGCCTCCAGTGTGGTCCCCACGGCTGCCACAGGGCCTCGCAGTCTCCTTGCTCTCACACCCTCTGGTGACCTCAACCCCGTTGAATTCAATCCTTATAGGGTGCAGGGGTTGCACACCACCAGGCACTACCCCAGTGTGGCACTCTAGAATAATAGATAGGGCAAGATATTGAATTACGCCGGGCCCGCGAGGAGCTCACTAGAGACATGTCCCATCTCGCTTGGCGACCCCCCCACATAGAACCTTTCTTAACTCACATCTGACTAACAAGTGGCCAGTACATCTTCTCATTTCACAATCACAATTATTCCAGCTTTGCCCATCACCTTTTTGCTAAATTTAGATTATTACACTGTTAGGGTGTCCACAAAATATAGATTTATGTTGGACCTTGATGGCCTGATGCCACTTAGGTTATAAATGCCTTTCTGAAGAAAAGCTGTGACCATCTCAGATTCCCAGGAGTATTCCTGGAATACTTTATCACTTCAAAATAGTCATAACTTTGCTCCAAGGGTAAGAGTGATTCTGTTGGAGTTAGTGTATGATTTTTGAGCATCATAACCTCTAAAATAAGGGAACATAATTCACCTATTGTCCACATCACTCTTGCAATATCAATTTGTACTCAATGGGATGGATAGCTGGTGTGGGTTTATACAATGTTGGTGAGATTTAGAAATAACCTAATAGTTGTGAGTCTCAATGTTGATAAAACAGGTCAATTAGTTATGCGCTTGCTTTCATTCTTCTGAGGGCAAGATTAGTTGGGTGCTAATTGCCACTAATTAGCAGATGCCAACAAATAATTTAGTTTGTGTAGTGGTTTATTTATTTAAGAGTTGTAAACTCTGGGTGCCTTATTACCCCACTGGCATTATGAAGGCAACCAGTCTGCACACATGGGCAAAAGGGAATGATAAACTCTCTGGGTGTATGGATACAATAAAAAATACACATTCCTCATCTCCAATTCTGTGCCTTGACAGTACATTTCAAGCTAACGCATTGCTATGCCAAAACAGAACAAGCACTGGGAAAGCCAATAGGCCTGGCATTGCAGCCAACTTTTTGATTTTGTCAGTGCTTTTTTTTCATGGCTTTGGCAAAATGTTATGTATAAAGAAAATTGGCTAAAAACAAAAATATGTTTTTGGGTCTGAAAAAACACACATTGTCATTGCATAGAAAGGAACTACTTTATGTATGGATGTGGTCCTTGTGAAAGGACAGAGTGCTGTCACTCACAGTGAAGCTAGCTAATATATAAGTGGTTTGAGCCACTGTCCCTTTTTGTAGTGAGAGGAAGGAAATGTAATGACACAACAAGAGACCAATAGAGGAAAAGGGCTGACTGAAAGTCCCTATAAGAAAGTATATTATACATATACTTTAAATAAAATTCAGTAGGTCTTTGCTAATGTTAGACCTAAAAACAGGATAGCACTAAGCTGTGTACAGTTTAGTAATAGCTATGAGAGATAGTACATTAGCACTTTCCTTGTAAAATTGTCAAGTCCTGGACTCCACATTTTTTTAGCTTTGTATTTTATTGTTTGTCTCTCATATGTGCATTTACAATGTAGGTTCTGACTCAATATTACTGTCTGTAGGTTGTAGGAATAGCTGATGTGTTTTGCTTTAGCAAGACGTGAAAGTTCATTTTCATGGTAGTTAGAAATGAGCCACTTTTATTTTGTGTTAGTCATAGATGAGACATTGATCAATTTAGGATGAAACTATAGAAAAAAAGTGCATGTACTTAATTATTGTCATTTGAGATTATTGAAAATATTGAGGATGATAAATGAACCTTTGGGATGTACTAGAACAATTACATTCACTCTGCTGTTTACCTGGAGCATTCCCTGTCCACCACCATTTTGAAAGACACTTGACCAGGTAGGACCAGTTCTATGGCAAAGCAATACTAATCAACCACATGGGTTGCAATGAACAGGGAGCATTAGATTGTCCATAGGAACAACAAATTTGTCAGCATTCCAATTGTAAATTGTATATAACCTCAGCTAGTTCCGCTGCAGCTAAATTTGCAAGCATTGCTGATTCACAAGATCTGCATTAAACTTACAGAAATAGTAAACTGTGCTCATTTATGAGCTTAACCTATCAATCTTGCTATAGATGTGATATCTCGCATTATATGTCCAAATTTGCAAGATATTCATAAATACATGTGGTATTTTAGAGGTGTATGGCTGTGTTATGCAGTTCCTACATTGGTAGTAGGACTGCATGTTTAGGATGGTATCAATGCAGTTAGTAACTGTTGGCCTAACTCCTAGCTAGCTCACAGTGCCTCATCCAGATTCCCAAAAGGTGATTGTGGCAACCTGAACATGACACTCCAACTCCCCAGGGAAGCCATGGAAACAGATCATACCCCTTTTGTATTATCACTCATGCATACCAAAGCAAGACAAAAAGATACAAGATAAGTTTTCAATACATTTATTAAAACAATTGCAAACTAGCATATAAAGAGTGAGTTGTGATAATTAGGCAGATGGAAAAAAGCAAGATAATCAGCATTACAAACATGATAAAGAAGATGCAAGCAATATATATGTGGTTCCTACCTAACCCTGCATCTGTTCTGAGAGCATAGTGGTTGTAACACGCTGCCTGGCCTGATATAAGGGATTAGCGCCATACCTGATAAGAGTGTCAGAATTCAGCCTGTGGTGCAGATGGCAATCCTCTCAGGAAACTGGCGGGTCAGCGCCAGCCAAGCTGTGTGTCACACACCGTTCGTCCCTGGATCGTCGTGGCCAGAAGGCCCTCTTCCCTCCTTAGGACAGTGCACAGTTTATATAATAAACCAAATCATATTGTAAACTAGTTCCTTCACAATTCAGTATCTAGGTGATAGAATCTGTCTCCTGAAGGGGCAACACAAGCTAGCACATTGTGTACTGCATTCTATAGCCTTGGACAGAAAGTACTGATTATAAGTTGTGGAAAGTCTGACTAAATTAACATTATGTTCCTAGCTCTCCTAGAATAAAAGCAAACTGATAAAATGTGTAAAAACCATTGCTAAAAAGCAGCCTTACTAAATGACTAAAATGTGAATGAAACAGGAACTGTAAAACTAAGCTAAAACAGGGGTGACCAACCCAGATCCTGGAGGTCATCACAACACCCTCCCCTTGCCAGTTATAGAAGACAGATTCTAAACTCATCCTAAAATACTAAACCAGTAACATGTCTAGTCTTCTAAAAGTGATAAAATGTTCACACCAAGAAGCCCAGCAAACAATTAAAATGAGCCAATTAAAATTAGACAATTTGTGTAAAACGAGGGCCGAATTTTAAGTCATTGGAGGCAGCCATGATGTCATCAATACATCAATAGAAAGGGAGTCCAAGAAGGATTCCGCATTCAGAAATGACATAACCCTTAAAGCCTTGGTGAGCAATCAAAGGAGCAAACATGATCTGAAGCCTCAGCCTCTGCCAAGGAAGCAACATCCTTCACTATGACCACAGTTGTAGGGCCAGACAGAAACATAATAGGAGACCGTAGCATCCATATCCAATGTGGATGGCTCATACCAGGCATCTTGGAGCAACCATACCCTCATAGGACACCTCCAGAAATGAACCTTCAACAGGATCATCACGAGATCCATGTCCATAGAAAGTACCAATTGCTGTGCAAGACATACCTTCAATGCACACTCGAAAGGGCACCAAAGACAGCAGAACACAGGCTGCATGCAGTAGAACCAAACCAGTCGAAATGACAAAAAAGGTTGCCATTTAGGTACTTCAATAAACATTCTCAAAGAGCTGTATTATGCGTTCACGGCATAGCTGGACGTGAGGTAGCTCCACCACCATACGGCTCACAAGTTCACTGAAGAAAGTTAGTATTATTGTATCTTGGCAGATGACCTCCCCACTTGTAATTCAAATGTTTCATGGGCAAATGTAAGCACCAAGCACTTTTGGAACAACTTGTCGAAGTTAACATTAAAGGTAGGAATGGAAGGCCACAAACTTGCTACCCTAATCTCTTGCTTGGGAGAGTAACAAATTTCCATAGCAGGTCACTATTTAGGAAACCTAAATTATATTTGGGACACCTGCTCTCACCCAACAGAAGCCTTGATCACTCAACATTAAGTAACTTCCATTCAAAAGTAACTGAAACACTGGGGGAATCAAGGGGACGGGAACTTCCTTTAAGATACATGCTAAATTAGCTGACAACATGTTACAAACACTGTGCAGTCTCACCTGTTTAAAAATAATTGAGTGGCATATGGAAAATTCACAGTCACTTCTGCTGAGAAATATGTGATTTTCTTTGCTCATGCATTAATAATTGAAAGGCAGATTCCACACCTAATATAAAAAAACTCTCCCCTAAAGCTTCCAATCTACCCACCAGAAAATGTTTCAAACACAAAGTGTATGGACAAAGTTGATACTGGCTTGGAGATTACTCCATGTACTAACCACACTGATAACTGTGTTTCAGTCACTGTACACTGCTTCTTTTCTAACTTTTTTATATTAAGCATTGTGTACATTGCATTCTTCTTCATCATTATCTGTTGTTTGTGTGTTATCTTAAATGATGAAAATAACTCTTTCAAGTTTACATGCTTTCAGGGTACGCAGTTCAATTTCAGAACCTGTAAGATCCAACTCAGCTGCATGATGGACCTAAGCTGACTATGACTATGTTGTAAAAATGACGTCATTTTGTATATAATGTCTATTGCAGATGACACAAGTGTGTAAATGACAGTGGACAATGTATTCATACCATTATCAACAACGGTTTATCCTTTCTCTAAGTTTGCCTGATCAATTTGCCTTCAATGAGCAGCAGCATCCATTTGAGAAAGCTTCCACATTTCATTGTATATTACGTATAAGAACCTTTTCAAGTGTGGTGTTCTAGGACCTAAGAAGAAATCCTGCCAATCCATACCCTCAGACAGGAGACAGAAGTGTTAGTTTACAGCTATGTGAAATGGTGTAACCATTTCTTGCAAACCTTGCCCATGCTGTATGTAGTGACAATTCCTGCATGACATGGAGCTACATAATGAGGTTCTAGTCTGCTTGTTTAACACCCTGTGTAGAGTTTATAAAATGTGCATGACAATCATTTGGGTCCACAGGCCACAATAACTACCCATTGGGACTTAAAAGTGTAGAATTAAATGGACCTTTTCTGACCATACCATTGAGCTGATCTTCTGTGTAATTGTCATTCTTTGCAATTGAAGGGATGCTGGGTGCATTTATTTGTTTAACTTTTGCTCGACCTAGACAAGTTATCTGTTGAACAGTGTTGTTCAGAAAAATTATCTGTAATGGAATCAGATATGCTTTAAATAAGGCATCCATGCCCTGTACTTACCAAACTTTTGTTTCCTACACTGATTTTAAATCAACTATTTCTTTCCAACAATCATAGTCCTCAATAGCTATTTGGGAAACTAATTAATTTGAATACATTAATTTAGTACAGGTTAGCATGTTTGTTCTTACTTTTGTTACTGGCAGTTTGAAATATTTGATAAAGGATCAGTAGTATCAAGCCCAGAAAATTATGTGAATTTATCTAGATATGTTTTGGAACACCCTGTTGGTGGAGTTGGACAATGTTCCCATTGTGTGTAATTAAAAACTGTATGTGTGGTATTAGCTCTATGTAGCTAATGGTGTCCTTAATAAAGATAACAATACATTTCAACATCATTTGCAGAATTCATATACATATCTTCACTTTCAAATAAAGTGTAATTATCGAGCTCAGAGAGCTCAGAATCAACCGCTTAATGTACCGGTCATCAGACACAATGCCAGGTGTAATTATATCATGCATAGAAATTTTAAAAACATATGGAATTTGAATAGTCTCTGTAGGACCCAATATATCGTATGGAACTTTGTCCCAAGCAATCCCATCAGGAACTGAAACAGCAGAAATGGTCAGAAGGGACAAGTCTCTTCACATTTATTGGGAAGACACGTGATTCTTCAATACCTCAGCTATCTGTTGAACAGCAGAGCTTTCAAGAACATAATGGCCATGTATAAGCAGAAAGAAAACATTCACAAATCCAATCCACAAGAAGAAAGCAAGCTGTGTAAATATAATCCACAAGTAAGACCATGGATAGATCAGATAAGTGTGTTTAAGCCACCAAAGAGGCTTATGTATAGCATGAAGTGATGGTGTTGTTGAGTTTGAAGAGAAGTTGTTAGTGTCGACAAACTATCAGAAGCATTCTGTGTGAAGACAGGAGCCACTACAGGTGAAAGAGAACTGGTACATGCCTCTAATGGTGGTTCATCATAAACAACTCTGCTGCTTTGAGATGTAGAGGATTGTAGACTTATACATGGTACATTTCTTATACTTGTAGCTTTGATTGGAATCAAAAGCAGTTAATTCTCCTGCCTCCCCAGACTCGGGGAAACAATTTCAGTATTGTTTAATGCTTGAAGAGGTATTTCCTGTATAGTAGTAAGAGGCAATACGGAACTACCCCAAAATCCGCTAGGTCTACTGTACAGGATCGGCCACATGATCAATCGAGACAAAGCAGTTGTCTTTAAAACCAGCAAGTGGTGGTAGAATCCCAGGTCTGGTGCCTTATATTCCTACAACTGGCACTGTTGCGTGGTATGATGGGCTGAATTCCTTTTTCACCACAATCTTCTCTTGAATTAGACCCCCATAGTCTGGAATGCAGCCTGTATATGTCGGTGAATCCCTCATTCCTAAAGTAGGGGCATGTATATTAGAACATTCATCTCAGAAATGTTGTAACTCCTGCAAGACAGTGAGATGTTCATTTATTTCAAAAAGAGTTTCTGCTGCCAACTCACCAGGACTATCAAGATCTTGGACATACATTGGAGTGCTGAATGGGACTTCATATGGGATACAGTCACCCAAAGATCTTCTAGGCAGATTATTTAATGCTTTCAGGACCTCATATAGGTGACGGATCCAACTACGACCTGAACCTAATACTCCAGCTGTTAAGGATTAAATCAAGTCTTGTTTTTTTTTCCACTATCAAATTTCACTCAGGATGACAGGTAGAAGAATAATGCACTGCTGCACCAAGGGTTCCTATGCTATCCCTGTACGCTTTTGAGGCAATACCAGGACCCTGATGCAAGTGGAATGAAATAATTACATATTTCCTGATGAAGACTTGCATATCTATAATAACAGTGCAAACGTTAGCTGATCATTTTGGCTACACCCAAAGGAATCTGGAGCAAGAGTCTACAGCAAGTAGAATGTATTTGTATGCACCATCTGAATTTAAAGGACTACGATGGCCCAGGTGCACACATTGCATTTACTTGTTTGAGATTTTAGAGGGGTGCCTGCGGTGAGGGCTTCATGGTGGGACCTTTAATTTGCTGGCAAATGTCACAGCTAAAGGCATATTGCTTTGTCTGTTTGTATAGACCATGCCACCGATAGCATTTTTGTACTAATGAAATAGTAGCTGCCACACAGGCATTGGCAGAGCCAACACCCTCATGTGCTGCTTGAATTAATTCTAACCTACGGTCTTGGTTGGGGATAACTCGATCACCCATCCCTGGAATTTTCACATAAGGAATGTTTTAGCCACTTAGGTGGTAGGAATATTTTCCTGGATAAGCTTTGGGCAAAGGGCTGTCATCAGCCAAAGCTTTTGAGGCATCCAGTATTTCAGCATCCACCCTCATATGTGAACAAGTAGTTGCAGATTTGGCTGCTTCATCAGCCAGGGAATTTCCTACAATGTGTATTCCAACATGTTGATGGCCCAACATATGTACTACATGCGCCTGTGACAGTTTGTCTTTAAACTCTACTACCATCCACCAGAACATTATATGCTTGATTGCGTTTCCTTTAGAGTCTCTGAATCCATTAGGGCACCAGTATTGCAGACTTTCATTGAAAGAGTGGATATAATAATATGAATCACACACAATAAGTGTGGAGAATTCAGGATCCATATGCTCCAGTGCTAAGATCAACGGTTTTATTTCATCCAGTTGTGCAGTGCAATCCCCTAGGGACTGCGTAAAGGTCTTTTGAGGGTGAAACTCTCCATCCCTCATAACTCCATAAACAGCTGCACAAGCGGCTGGGCTGGTTCAGCTCAACTATCAGTTTAAATAATGTATTCATACTTACTAAGAGGCATAATGTTGGTGGGCATGGGGTACTCCAGTCATGTTGCAGAAACGCCTAAGTATGCAACTTTGGGTGGAAACATAGGCTACATCAATGGCAGTCAAGGATGTGGCCCATTGTATTTATCCAGGGTGTAAAGCTTTTGCATTTGGAATTCTTGCCTTTGTAACTAACTTTAAGACAGGGACCAGGATTAAAGCAATAATGCGCTTCCCCTGAGCCAGTGGTTTCTCCTTTTTGATAACCACATGAACTGCAGTCAGTATTTTCTCAGTGGAGGCAAAGTGCATTTCAGCTTTGGAATATAAATGTGATTTCAATGCAATCTGCACTGTGTCACCTTCATTGAATAGGTAAAGCCAATGGCACCAGGAATTATCCTGATGACCACTTTTTTTTGTCACATTTGTAAGTGTTTTGCTTCAAGCATGTCAGTCTCTAGTCATCTGAGCCTTTGTGTATCTTCTGGTATCCAAAGATTACTAGACAAATCTATACGAATTAAGTCATAAAGTGGTTTTATGAGTTGCACATAAACAAGTATTCATTTTCTGTCAAAATTGAAAAATCTTAGCAAGGATTGTAGTTTTTTTAATGGTATTTGGTGGTTGCAATTGTGCACACATCTCAAGGAAGTGTGGTGCCAGACTCTTCCCCTCATTTGGCAGCTTGTATCCTAGAAACAGGAAACTGAGATAAGCAATGTTAGTTTTGTTAAAGTTTAATTTATAGCCATGTTCAGCAAATTCCAATTAAATATGATCTACTCTGGCTAAATGTGTGTTCAGGTCATCATCTGTCAGATATATGTCATCTATATAGGACAATGCCTCTGGATCAATAGCATGCAATATTGATGTGAAACGGGTAGAGAACAGACCTGGACTATTCTTATACCCTTGGGGAAGTTTGCAAAATTGGCTCTGAGAGCTGCACACAGAGAAAGCAGTCAGACCCCTGCTTTTAGGCACTATGGCCCTCATTACAACCTTTGCGGTAAAAGCAGCTTACCGCCGTGCAGAAGACCGCCAACACACACCCGCAGCCGCGGAATTCCGCCACAGCTATTATGACCCACATATCGGAATCCGACAAAATTCAGACACCCACACAAGTCCGCCACACCAAAGGTCAGTGTTAAACTGGCGAAAACTAAACCTCCACCGTCACGCCAACAGAAATACGCCCACACTATCACGACACACGAATCCATGCGGCGGTCTTTCAACCGCGGTATTCCATTGGCGGTACACACTGCCGCGCTCAAAATACACACACTCTTACAAAACACAGCCACATTGGACAATTCGAAATACACACACCTGATACACATACACACACCACTCCCACACACCCATTACACTATAAAACACACACCCACATCACCCACAAACCCCTACTACCACAATTACAGAGAGAAGGCCAGAGAGAGACACCACCATCAACAGACTAGCATCCACAGGCACACAACACCATCACCCACACAACTTCCACGCACCTCACACAACACACCACTACATCTCACCACACTTATCACCACACACACCACCCCACACATCACCCACACCACCCCATGGAGGAGCTCAGGGTCATGGTGGAGGAAATCGTCCGGGTAAAGCCACAGCTGTTTGGATCACAGGTGCAGCACACCTCAATTGCAAGGAAGATGGAGCTATGGCGAAGAATAGTGGACAGGGTCAACGCAGTGGGACAACACCCAAGAAATCGGGAGGACATCAGGAAGAGGTGGAAAGACCTACGGGGGAAGGTGCGTTCCATGGTCTCAAGACACCACCAGGCGGTTCAGCGGGCTGGCGGCGGACCCCCACCTCCTCCCCCACAACTAACAACATGGGAGGAGCAGGTCTTGGTGATTCTGCATCCTGAAGGCCTCGCAGGAGTCGGTGGAGGACTGGACTCTGGTAAGTCAAATCTTAACTATTACATCCCCCACCCTACCTGCATGCTATCAGATACCCCCACCCTCACCCCCACCCCTATCACTCCAACTCCTCACAAATGGACCGATATCACAAACCACACATCCCAACACCAAGCCCTGCATGCAACAACAACGCATGGACACCCATCACTAAAGCATGCCCACTGCACATACCCATACACCCCCCTAAACCATCATCACACAAGCTCACACACAGGAATGCCAGCACTGGGGTACACGGTCACCCACGCATTGCACACCATGACACACACAGATGCAATAATCATGCCTTTCCACCCCTGCAGGACCACTACCCAACGTCACCAGACAGGAGGGTCCAGACATGTCCACTCCACCCACAGAAGAGGCCCACAGTGAGGACAGCACCTCTGTCCACCTGGATCTATATGACCAGCCCGGACCATCGGGGGTCTCGGGACAGTCGGTTCCCCTCACACAGGCACAGGCCACCACAGACCTTCCCCCCTCTGGAAACACCAGCACAGCACCCACCCAGCGGGCCCATACCTCCGTCCCCAGGACACGTCAATCAGCTGTGTGTCCACCACTACAGTGAACACAGGATACCCCACCACCCCAACAACAACAGGGACCTGGGGGCAGTGGCAGTGGGCACACGGTCCAGGGGATGGAAGCCCAGGAACACAGGGGAACTGGGAGGGCTGCTGTTTGACAGGGGGCAGACAGGCCAAGGGAACCCACTCTCCACGAGGCCCTCTCCTCCATCATGGGAGCCTACCACCACTCCCAGGAGACGATGGCAACGGTACTGGCCAAGTTTCAGGAGACCCAGCGCATTCAGAAGGAACAGTATACGGGGTTCAGGGAGGAACTCAGAACCATCAGCTCCGCCCTGGGCACCATCGTATGGGTGCTGAAGGAACTACTCAAAACCAGGAGGGACACTGTGGCACTAACAGGGGCCCTTGACACTAGCATGGATGATGAACTGCCAACCACCTCCGCCAGCGCTAGTGGACAGGAGGCACTGCCACAGGACCACCACACCAGCCCCCCACCCCCTGCAGATGGAGAACCACCCCGCAAACGGTCCCTGAGATCCAGGAACAAGACAGAGTATAATGCCAAGACCCCCGCCAAGAAATGAGACCACCCTGATTGTCATCCCACTGTCCCACTTTGTCACCCTGTCCATATTGAAACTGCCCCAGCTCCACTTCCTATGCCCATATGGGCAATGCACCTGTGAGACTAATAGACTGGACTCTGCAATGGACACTCCTCCACCATCACCCCTCACCATTTAACTTCCCCCTCCAATATTTTGTATTGAAATAAACACACCTAAAGCACCAAAAGATCTGGAGTCTGTCTGTGATTTCGAAATAGTGTATTTGCAATTACATGACAAAATGTTCATTAAATAGTAATGTCAACCTATGTCACACAGCTCTAGTCCATGAGGAATCTAAGCAGATGACACACGTTGGGACCCACACCTGTGAAACCGTAAGGGTAAGTGACAACTCTGTGACCATACACTGGGTGAAATCGACAGACAGGATAGAGGTAGAAGTGTTAAAGTACATGTAGTAGGGTGGAATGTATTCTCACCTGTGTTTCACTGGAAATATTACTGCATGACTGAGTCCCTGTTCTGCATGTCTTCTTCCTCTGCTTCCTCCTCATCACTGTCCACAGGCCCCACAGCTGCCACAACACCGCCATCTGGACCATCCTCCTGCAGAAAAGGCACCTGGCGTCGCAAAGCCAAGTTGTGAAGCATACAGCAGGCCACGATGATCTGGCACACCTTCTTTGGTGAGTAGAATAGGGATCCACCTGTCATATGGAGGCACCTGAACCTGGCCTTCAGGAGCTCGAAGGTCCGCTCGATCACCCTCCTAGTTCGACCATGGGCCTCATTGTAGCGTTCCTCTCCCCTTGTCTTGGGATTCCTCACTGGGGTCAGTAGCCATGACAGGTTGGGGTAACCAGAGTCACCTAATAGCCACACACGGTGCCTCTGGAGTTGCCCCATCACATAAGGATGCTGCTATTCCGCAGGATGTAGGCGTCATGCACTGAGCCAGGGAACATGGCATTCACATGAGAGATGTACTGGTCGGCCAAACGTACCATCTGTACATTCATGGAATGATAACTCTTCCGGTTCCTGTACACCTGGTCACTCCTGAGGGGGGGGGGGGACCAAAGCCACATGGGTCCCATCAATGGCACCTATGATGTTGGGGATATGTCCAAGGGCATAGAAGTCACCTTTCACTGTAGGCAAATCCTCCACCTGAGGGAAAACGATGTAGCTCTGCATGTGTTTCAGCAGGGCAGACAACACTCTGGACAATATGTTGGAAAACATAGGCTGGGACATCCCTGATGCCATGGCCACAGTTGTCTGAAAAGACCCACTAGCACGGAAATGGAGCACTGATAGCACCTGCACTTGAGGGGGGATTCCTGTGGGATGGCGGATTGCTGACATCAGGTCTGGCTCCAACTGGGTACACAGTTCCTGGATTGTGGCACGGTCAAACCTGTAGGTGATAATCAAATTTCTTTCCTCCATTGTCGACAGGTCCACCAGCGGTCGGTACACCAGAGGATTCCGCCATCTCCTCACATGTTCCAGCAGACGATGCTTATGAAGGACAACAGCGACCACAGAGACAAACAACTCAGAGGTATGTACCCACAGTCTACACAGAACACCATTCATACCCAAAATGTGGCCTGTATGTGTGTTGAAACTAGGCCTAGGTATGTGTGACGCAGTTGGTAATTAGGCCATGTGGCCCCCTGAAATGGCGGCTGCCTGACCTCTAAACTGGGACAATGGGATGTGAGGTAACTGCACTGGCCTTGTACACCGTCGCCATAGGCGGTGGGAGACCGCAGCGCAATTCTGCATTGGTTAACATTGGACCCTATGGGTCCCAGGAGCCAATAACGATGTACGCCGGCGGTGATGGTACGCACCACCGCGGACCGAACCGCCGCGGACGTGACCGCCATTTTCTATCAGTTGAATCACTCGATACCTGATCTTCGACAGGAGAGGACCTACACTGCAAGTGCTGCTGTGACCTCGGTCTGGAAGAGACAATGGCTCGTGCGTCTTGGGAAAGGCCCCCTGCCTTCACTGCGGAGGAGTTGGAGAAGCTCGTTGATGGGGTCCTCCCCCAGTACACGCTACTCTACGGTCCTCCAGACCAACAGGTAAGTACACAGGGAGCATGTTGTATGGGCTATGCCTGTGTGGAGAGGGCTGGTTGTAAGAAGGAAGGGGGCAGAGTGCTGCGTGCATGAAAGATGGTGGGTGCATGTGCCACATGGCAACGTTAGGGATGGGGGCCACTCACTTTGACGGCACAGTTGGTAATGACTTCTCTTCTTCCCCTGTACATTTCATGTAGGTCAGCGCCCACCAGAAGAAGGATATTTGGCGTGCCATCGCTAAGGATGTCCGGACCCTGGCGGTCCACCACAGACGGAGCACCCACTGCAGGAAAAGATGGGAGGACATTCGCCGCTGGAGCAAGAAGACGGCAGAGGCTCAACTGGGGATGGCCTCCCAACGTGGGAGGGGTGCCCGTCAAACCATGACCCCCCTGATGTTCAGGATCCTGGCAGTGGCCTACCCTGAGTTGGATGGGCGCTTGAGGGCATCACAGCAGACACAAGGGGGTGAGTACACTCTCATTCAGCGGACTTTGAGCGCAGTGGAGGTGTCTGGGTGGGGGAGGAGGGCTGTGGGTTCCCCTAGGCCAGGGCGAGTTCTGTAGCCTAGGCCCCCCCATAAGGGATGGCCCTGTGGCCCCCCCACCCCACCTCTGTAGAGTGCCAAGTACAGCTAATCATGCCCCTGTGTCATCTATGTGTGCAGATGTCGTCCATAGCCTTGTAGGCCATTTCCCAGGAATCGCACTGTAGAGCCCAACAGCGCGACGTAGTGCAGGGGGCTTCTGTGCCTGTCTTGTCCGCCAACGGTAGCGGTAATTCATGCACTCAACATGTCTTTCTTCTGTCTCCCCCCCCTTTTTTGTGGTCTCCCTGTTCTTGTGTGCATTAGCATCATCAGGCTGAGGAGCAGTGGCACCGGAGCCCAAGGGAGCTGCATCCCACATGGCCATGGAGGGCCACACTACGGTCTCAGAATACACCAGTGGGACGGAGGGCGAGGGGAGCACCACGGCGGGGACAGGAGCTGAAACCAGCGACACAGACTCGTCCTCCGATGGGAGCTCCCTTGTGGTGGTGACAACATCTGTGCCCCCCACTTCTACAGGTACAGCCGCCACCCCCACTACCAGCACCGCCATCCTAGCAGCCCCTCAGCCTTCGCCCCGTGCCAGCTCACCCAGGAGGGTGGGCATCACCTTCGCCCCAGGCACCTCAGCCCCTTCCTAGTCACCCCTGCTGCCCTAACTGAGGAGGCCATTGACCTCCTCAGGTCACTCACTGTTGAGCAATCTACCATTTTGAATGTCATCCAGGGTGTAGAAAGGCAGTTGCAACAAACTAATGCATTCCTGGAGGGCATTCATTCTGGTCAGGCGGCCCTTCACCGATCCTTTCAAACTCTGGCCTCAGCACTGATGGCAGCCATTGTCCCTGCGTCTAGCCTCCCCCCTCCAACTTCCTCTACCCAGACCCAATCCCCTGTACCTCTGCCTATCCCAAGCACACCATCAGACCAGCCTGCACACACCTCACCACACAAGGAAAGCTCAGGCAAACATAAGCACCACACATCCCACAGGCACTCACGCAAGCATCACACACATACAGACACACCAACATCCACTGCCTCCACTGTGTCCCCCTCGTCGTCGTCTCCCTCCTCCCTCCCAGTCTCGTCTACACTCACACCTGCATGCACTACCTCTACAGCCACTACATCCCGCACCAGCACACCCACCAGCACACCCCGGTCACGTGCAGTCACCACCCCCACTACCATTCACACGTCCCCTGTGTCCTCTCCCAGTGTGTCTGTGACGCCCCCTCCCAAGATACACAAACGCAGCCACACACCCACCCAACAGCCATCCACCTCACGACAGCCTCCAGCGCATGCACCTGCACCCAAAGCCACAAAATGTACACCTCCTACAACCACCACCTCTTCCTCCACTCCCAAACCCCCTCCAGCTACCCGTCCCAGTGTGTCCAAACAACTTTTCCTGTCCATCCTTAACCTATTTCCCACCCCCTGTCCAACTCATAGGTCCCGAACTAGCACCTCAGCCACAACATCTCCGGGACCAGTGGTGCCTGTTGTCACAGGTATGTGGAGTGCACCGGCCACCAGGACACCATATGTGGCACGGAGCCAAAGCACAGCCAGTCCCCCCCCTGTGAAGCACCAGAAGTTGGCCAGTGCCCGGCGGGAGAGGGGGAAGACTCCAGCCACCCAAGCCGCTCCCAGGGGTCCCGGTGGGAATGTGGACTCAGCTGTGACTCCTCCCAAGGTGGTGAAGGGCCACAAGAAACCCGGCAAGTCTGGGAGGAGCAGCACGGCGGAGAAGACCGCCATCATCCCCGCTGCCGAGGAGGGCTCCGCCAGCACCATCGTCGCTGCTACCCAGGAGGGCCCCACCAGCCCCATCGTCGCTGCTTCCCTAGGTGGGCCCCGCCAACCCCATTGTCGCTGCTGCCTAGGAGGGCCCCGCCAGCCCCATCGTCGCTGCTGCCCAGGAGGGCCCTGCCAGCCCCATCATCGCTGCCTAGGAGGGCCCCGCCAGCCCCAGCCCAGTTGACCAATGAAGGACCGCCAGCCCCAGCCCAGCTGGGCAATGAAGGACCGCCAACTCAAGCACCGCTGAACAGGGCAAGCACCGCTGAACAGAGCAAGGACCGCCAACTCAAGCACCGCTGAACAGGGCAAGGACCGCCAACTCAAGCACCGTTGAACAGGGCAAGCACCGATGAACAGGGCAAAGACCGCCAACTCAAGCACCGCTGAACAGGGCAAGGACCGCCAACTCAAGCACCGCTGCACAGGTCAAGCACTGCTGAACAGGGCAAGGACCGCCAACTCAAGCACCGCTGCACAGGGCAAGCACCACTGAACAGGGCAAGGACCGCCAACTCAAGCACCGCTGAAGAGGGCAAGGACCGCCAACTCAAGAACCGCTGCACAGGGCGAGCACCGCTGAACAGGGCAAGGACCGCCAACTCAAGCACCGCTGAACACGGCAAGGACTGCCAACTCAAGCACAGCTGAACAGGGCAAGCACCGCCAACTCAAGCACCGCTGCACAGGGCAAGCACCGCTGAACAGGGCAAGGACCGCCAACTCAAGCCCTGCTGCACAGGGCAAGCACCGCTGAACAGTCCAAGCACCGCCATCTCAAGCACCGCTAGCCCATGAGCGGCAGGGGCACTGACGCAACTGGGACCGTCACGGGGTGAGTGATGCACCCTGGGCACCAGTCCCCCTCCAGAACCAGTGGATTATTACATCCACTACCTCCGTCCTTGGCAGGATGAAGCACTCTGGGCACTAGTCCCCCTCCAGAACCAGTGGAGATTCACATCCACTACCTCAGTCCTTGGCAGGATGAAGCACTCTGGGCACCATGCCCCCTCCAGAACCAGTGGCGATTCACATCCACTACCTCAGTCCTTGGCAGGATGAAGCACTCTGGGCACCATGCCCCCTCCAGAACCAGTGGAGAGATCCATCCACTACCTCTGTCCTTAGCAGGATGAAGCACTCTGGGCACAATGCCCCCTCCAGAACCAGTGGAGACTGTTATCCACTTGAGAGACTGTGGCTTTGCACTCCCCAGGATGTAACAGTGGGCAACCCACCCACTGTATAGACTTGAGAGACTGTGGCTTTGCACTCCCCAGGATGGAACAGTGGGCAAACCACCCACTGTATAGACTTGAGAGACTGTGGCTTTGCACTCCCCAGGATGGAACAGATGGCAAACCACCCACTGTAGAGACTTGAGAGACTGTGGCTTTGCACTCCCCCGGATACATCAATGGGCATGGAGCCCCCTCATGGATCTGGTGTCGTGCACTCATCCGGCTGAGGTGCCCCACCTTCCCTTCCCCCTGAGGTGCCTGTTGTATTTCTATCTGATGCCCCTGCAGTGTTCTCTCTGTTTTGATCTGTTATCGTGTGTGGGCCTCGCCCATGCATTTTGGGCCCAGTGGTCCACGGACTATGAATGGTGCTATACCTGGACTACTAATCTTGGTGTATATTTTGTTAATTGTGTACATATGTATATTTTTGCTCACTGAATTTTGATATATTACAATGGTTCCACTCATTTGCTTTTGTCTTTGCATTCTTCCGGGGGGCTTGGGGGTTTAACTATAATGTATAGATATGTATTAGTGTGTGTGTTGTATTGGGTGTGGGTGGGGGTGTTGCGTGTATGTGTCCCTGTTTTTTCCCTCCCCTGTGTCATAGGTGCAGTACTCACCGTGGTCTTCGCCGCCGGCGTTGGTGCTCCTGGTACAGGAGCAAGAAGACTATCGCAGGGAGGATTTGGAGTTCCGGGTCCATGGTGTCCTCCTTCCTCGTGGAGTATGATGAGGTGAGCGTTTCCCCTTCAAAATTCCTATTTCCGCCGTGTTTTTATCCGCAGTGTATCTGCCCCGGAAAAGGTGGCGGATTGGCCTGTCATAATAGTGTGGGCGGTACATTGTCCTCCGCCTGTCTGTTGGCGGTGACTGCCAAGCTGTTTGTTTGTACCGCCGTGGTGGTCAGAGTGTTAAAGTGGCTGTCTTTGTTGGCGATTTCCGCCACGGTCGTAATTCAAAATTTTTTACCACCGGCCTGTTGGCGGTGTTACCGCTGTGTTAACACCGTCCGCCAGGGTTGTAATGACCACCTATATTTTGGCAGAAAAAACACTGAACATATATAAGGTTGTTTTGTATTTTTTACGTACAATGTTGTTCATTAGTGCCATACTACACAAATGTGTATTGCAAAGGTGCATGCATGATTATTTAAATGTCTGTAATCTAAGACTATTCTAAAGGAATTGTATGGCTTAGCTACAGGGAACAAAGGGTTGTTCATTGGAGATACACAGAGTTCGATGACTCCCTGGTACTCAAGCTGTGGGAGAATCTCCCTCATAGGAGCTTTTGCTTCATGTTTTATTGGGGATTGTGATTACACTTGCTGGCTGGACCTTATGGGTATTACATGACAGGGAGAATCTCTATCTCATCCCACATATTTGTGGTATAATGCCAGGGCTTTTGCAAAAGCCCAGTAGGCAGCATAAGCTTTCGTTAAAGATGGCAGAATCACATCTTCCCCTTGAGGGAGGGTTTTAATAAACTCTGGTGGTCGATCTTTTTCAACCAAGAGAATGTCATAGCTTAATGTTACTCTTTCCCAGAAAATTACTTTAGTTGTGTGCATTATGTCCCCCTCAATTTGAATGTTCAATTCTATACTTAGTTTAGAGAGGCGAGCTTCGACTTGTAGATAGTTGCTCTCACATCCAGAAACTCTTGAAGATTCTGGTGAAATATTATGACCTCTGTCACACTGTCAAGTAGAATCACTGCACACATCCTGCTCTGCAGAAAGTTTCTCAGTATGTGTGTCATATTTTGCAGAAATTCCAAAAACGTTTTTCATTTTGAATTGGGTTTTTTGTTGAGGAAGTTTCTCTTCTTTTTTTATTATGATGTTAGATGAGCATGTGAGTCCTTTTCCAGTTTCATGTACTCTTCTTGTCTGCACTCTGACCATCACCATCTCTCAGACAGTTTGTCTGATGGGTCCTGAAAAGAGCGTGTATTAGTATATTGATACCTGTCAGGCTGTTGATATTATCACCGTTATGCGGGTTGTAGCACTTTTCAGATTTCTCTGGCTATAGAGATTCTTCCAATGATTTTGTTTTTTCTATCTTCAATTTTTGCTTGTCCCAGTATTTTTTAGAAGACTCTTTGGCTTGCTTGGTATTCTCTTCTTCAGAATTACCTTTAACCCCTTGTGTGCCATGGATGTAATGGTTAAGTCCATGGCTGTGCCTGTGTGGCGCCATGGACGCAACCATTACGTCCATCTACCTGCCCTTGGGGTAAGCGCTAGGGCTCCCCCCGAGGGCCACCCCGCCACTCCCCAGGTCAGGGCTGGAAGGGGCTTCCCCTTCCACCCCGACCCCCCTCCTACCACCCCAGTGACGTAGCACGCAAAAGCGCGTGCTGACCTCATCAGAGGTCACTTCCCATCGTGCTGGGGCCAGCAGAGACATAAAAGGAAAGGAAAGGCCTTTCCTTTCATGTCTCTGCAGGCATTTCTGCTGCCCGATCGCGATGCCCACTAGACACCAGTTTTTTTTTTTTTTTTTTGACAATGGACATGAGGGGAGCCTCCCCTTTGGCAAGGGCTGCTCCCCAGGGAGGGCAAATACTTTTTAGGCCATTTCTGCCCCCGGGGGGGGGGGGGGAATCCTCTAGACACTAGGGATTTTTTTTGTTGTTTTTTTTTTTCTTTTATGTTTAGGGAGCGACCCCTTCAGCAAGGGTCGCTCCCTGGGGGGCCAAATTGTTTCTAGGCCATTTCTGCCCCCCCCCCCCCGGGGAGCAGAAATGCCCCCCGGGGCATTATAATATAATTAGGCCGATCTGCCCCCAGGGGGGCAGAAACCCCTAGACACCAGGGATCATTATTTTTTTCTTTTATCTGTAGAGAGTGACCCCTTCGGCAAGGGTCGCTCCCTGGGGGGCCAAATTGTTTTTAGGCCATTTCTGACCCCCCTGTGGGCAGAAAACACTAGACACCAGTGATTCGTGTGTGTGTATGTGTGTGTTTTGTTTGGGGGGCGCCCCATGGGGGCACATTACTGTTGGCCATGTCTGCCCACCTTGGGGGCAGATCGGCCTATTTTTGGAAGGCCCATCTGTCCTCAAGGGGTGCAGAAAGCCCACCAGAGACCAGGAAAGATTTGTTTTCAAAATAAATGGGTGGGGGTATGGCCATACCCCCACCCTAAATAATGGTGCCAAAGTTGTTCTGCCCACCAGTGGGCAGATGAGGCAATTACCCCCGATCCACGCCCTGGGGGACAGAAGTCTACTAGATGGCATGGAATTAAAAACAAACAAAAAAAGTGGAGTGGTGGCTACCAACCAGTATGGCCTGGTTATGCCCCCACCCCAACTGCAGGGGGTAACAGTCTTTCAGCTCTCCCCCCACACAATAAAACATTTTATCCCACAGCAAGCAAGAAGACATTTGATTATTTTGGGTTTTGGTTTTACATTTGAGCCATGAGAGCTTGGTAACTCTGAAAATTGGCCAACTTGGAATGGTGAGGGCTTTTTTTTTTTCCTGACTTTGGGAGGCGGCCATGTAGAAAAATCCACAAGACCCAGACACATCTGAAAACGAAACATCTGATTGATTCACTTGCACCCGCACCATTTTCTTACCCACAATGCCCTGCAAACTTCCAACTTTGCAGAAAATCACACATTTTTTCCACATTTTTGTGTTGGAACCTTCTGGAATCTGCAGGAATCCACAAAATTCCTACCACCCAACATTGTCCCATCTATACCGATAAAAATTCTGCTGCACTTGTCAGCCTAAAAATGTTTTTTTTCAAACTGCCCTTTTGGACCCGCTTTGGTTCCCCTCAATTTCAACATGTTTTTGGCTCTTCCTTGTCACAGGCACTTGGCCCACCTACACAAGTGAGGTATCATTTTTACTGGGAGACTGAGGGGAACGTTGGGTGGTAGGAAATTTGTCCCCGGTGTGGTGATCCCACACAGAAATGTGGGAAAAAAGTGATTTGTTTAGCTAAATTTGAGGTTTGCTGAGGATTCTGGGTAAAAAATCATTGGGGGATCCATGCAAGTCACACCTCCCTGGTCTCCCTCGGGTGTCTAGTTTTCAGAAATGTCTGGGTTTGGTAGGTTTCCCTACATTGCTGCTGAGCCCAGGACCAAAAACACAGGTTGTCCCCCCCCCAAAAAAAACCAGGTAGTTTTGTATTTGATAATTTTGATATGTTCAGATAGTGTTTTGGGGCATTTCCTGTCGCGGGCACTAGGCCTACCCACACAAGTGAGGTATCATTTTTATTGGGAGACTTGGAGGAAATTTGTGGCTCCTCTCAGATTCCAGAACTTTCTGTCACCGAAATGTGAGGAGAAAGTGTTTTTTTAACCAAATGTTGAGGTTAGCAAAGGATACTGGGTAACAGAACCTGGTCACAGCCCCACAAGTCACTCAATCTTGATTTCCCCTAGGTGTCTAGTTTTCAGAAATGCACAGGCTTGGTAGGTTTCCCTAGGTGCTGGCTGAACTAGAGGCCAATATCCACAGGTAGGCACTTTGCGAAAAACACCTCTGTTTTGGGGGGGAAAATGTGATGTGTCCACGTTGTGTTTTGGGGCATTTCCTATCACGGGCACTAGGCCTACCCACACAAGTGAGGTATCATTTTTATCAGGAGACTTGGGGGAACGCTGGGTGGAAGGTAATTCGTGGCTCCTCTCAGATTCCAGAACTTTCTGTCACCAAAATGTGAAGAGAAAGTGTTTTTTTAACCAAAAGTTGAGGTTTGCAAAGGATACTGTGTAAGAGAACCTGATCCGAGCCCCAAAGGTCACCCCATCTTGGATTCCCCTAGGTGTCTAATTTTAAAAAATGCGCAGGTTTGCTAGGTTTCCCTAGGTGCCGGCTGAGCTAGAGGCCAAAATCCACAGGCAGGCACTTTGCAAAAAACACTTCTGTTTTCTTTGGAAAAATTTGATGTGTCCTCGTTGTGTTTTGGGGCATTTCCTGTCACGGGCACTAGGCCTACCCACACAAGTGAGGTTTCATTTTTATCAGGAGACTTTTGGGAACGCTGGGTGGAAGGAAATTTGTGGCTCCTCTCAGATTCCAGAACTTTCTGTCACCGAAATGTGAGGAGAAAGTCTTTTTTTAGCCAAATTTTGAGGTTTGCAAATAATTATGGGTACCAAAACCGAGTGAGAGCCCCACAAGTCACCCCACCATGGATTCCCCTAGGTATCTAGTTTTAAAGAATGCACAGGTTTTCTAGGTTTCCCTGGGTGCCGGCTGAGCTAGAGGCCAAAATCTACATCTAGGCACTTTGCAAAAAACACATCAGATTTCACACAAGTGAGGTACCATTTGTATCGGGAGACTTGGGGGAACACAGAATAGTAAAACAAGTGTTATTGCCCCTTGTCTTTCTCTTAATTTTTTCCTTCCAAATGTAATATAGTGTGTAAAAAAGATGTGTAATTGAGAAATGCCCTGTAATTCCCATGCTAGTATGGGCACCCCAGAATTCAGAGATGTGCAAATAACGACTGCTTCTCAACACCTTATCTTGTGCCCATTTTGAAAATACAAAGGTTTTCTTGATACCTATTTTTCACTCTTCATATTTCAGCAAAGGAATTGCTGTATACCCGGTATAGAATGAAAACCCATTGCAAGGTGCAGCTCATTTATTGGTTCTGGGTACCTAGGGTTCTTAATGAACCTACAAGCCCTATATATCCCTGCAACCAGAGGAGTCCAGCAGACGTAAAGGTATATTGCTTTCCTAACATTGGAGACAAAAGTTGCAGAGTAAAACATAGAGAAAAATTGCAGTTTTTTTCACCTTCATTTCACTATTTTTTTATTTCAGTTGTTATTTTCTGTAGGAAACCCTTGTAGGATCTACACAAATTACCCATTGCTGAATTCAGAATGTTGTCTACTTTTCAGAAATGTTTAGGTTTCTGGGATCCAGCAGAGGTTTTACACCCATTTCTGTCACTGACAGGAAGGAGGCTGAAAGCACAAGAAATTGTAAAAATTGGGTATGTCCCAGTAAAATGCCAAAATTGTGTTGAAAGATTGGGTTTTCTGATTCAAGCCTCCTGTTCCTGAAAGCTGGGAAGCTGCTAATTTTAGCATCATAAACCCTTTGTTGATGCCATTTTCAGGGGAAAAAAACCACAAGCCTTCTTCTGCAGCCCTTTTTCCCATGTTTTTAAAAAAAACGTAATTTTCACTGTATTTTGGCAAATTTCTTGGTCTCCTTCAGGGGAACCCACAACGTCTGGGTACCTCCAGAATCCCTAGGATGTTGGAAAAAAGGATGCTAATTTGGTATGGGTAGCTTATGTGGACAAAAAGTTATGAGGACCTAAGTGCGAACTGCCCCAAATATGCAAAAAAAGGCTTGGCATCTGAGGGGGAAAAGGCCTGGCAGCGAAGGGGTTAAGGGGTTGCTTATTTGGTCTGGCCCCCAAATTATCCTGCTAAAAAATGTATCAGTCTCAACTAATATTTTTGGTAACTCACGTTCCTGATCTATTAAAGGAATCTGTGTGAGCGGTTGACTTACCACCAATGCTGCTGCTTCCCTTTTATATTTTCTAAAATAGCTGAGTATACTGTGGTGAAATTGCCAAATAATTTCATCTGCGATTTCAAGGCAGGGGAAGAAATGTATTCATTTTGAATTTGTTTTAACACTTTGGTTAAAACTGTAAGAGATGATACACGATGTGTTATGGTATATATTGCAGCAAAGACTATGCCCCAAGTAGCACAATCATCTATAAAGGGTAGGTTCCTAAGTGGAAAGCACATAGTGAGAGTTCTATGTTTCTCTTGGGGTCCCATATGGAAAAACATTGCTTCCAGAGGGTTAGCTTTTCAAGCAATCCAAAACTGAATTTCTTCCTGTTTGGTGGGTACCTTACCAATAGCAATAACAGTCACTGGGTTAATCCCCTGTGGAGCCAATTGTTGTTGGACAGCTGGAGCAGCCCTTGCTGGAGCAGTGTTTAATGTTTGCATAACAAGTTATGTTGAGTGTCTGTATAATAGTATTATATTATTATATATTGGGTGCATATCTGCTGCCTGTAAATTTTGTGTGCCTGGATGTGGAGTGCAGGCAGCTAGAACTGGCCACGTGGCCCCTTCATTACTGAGAGAACTCATTCTGACATGTGCAATAACGTATGAAAGGGCTCCCTAAAACCTATTTGGATGTTCCTTTATGTTTGAGGTATTTCTAAATAGTGGTGTGCTCTATGTTGTGCTGGTGCATTAGCTATCGTGCTTGTGTGAAATGTATTTGAATTAGCATTGACTGCAGGAAAAGTGACAAATGAATAAAACGCTTCCGTTTTGTACACTTCATGTGCCTCAACTACAATCGTAACATCTCCACCCCTATTAGGTAGCCTATTTAACAGTAAATGTTCAGTGACAGCATGTCTACAATTTCCTAGCATAACTACTGGATTCACTATTTTTAGAAAACAGAATTTAGACATTGAATCACCAAGTGGGGTATCCTTTTAAATGTTCAGGCTTGAACAACCTGCAGACAAATATAGGTGCTGCCTATACATCTGAGGAGGAAATTTTCCTAACAACCTGGATGTCTCTGTATAAAAGTAAATTGGGCATCTTACACATACAAGAGAAAACTACTCAGGAGATTCATTAAATAAGTACTTGACCTTGATACCTTGGTGGTGTCGTTATGAGGTTCGTACTAGGCAATAGGACTGTGGGTTTAGGATGGCAGAACAGCAAAGTGGGAAAGACTAAGGCCCATATTTATACTTTTTTTGCGCTGCATTTGCGTATTTTTTTTACGCAAAAGCAGCGCAAACATACAAAATACAATTGTATTTTGTAAGTTTGCACCGCTTTTGCGTCAAAAAGCGACGCAAATGTGGCGCTAAAAAAGTATAAATATGGGCCTAAGTCTATCCACGCAGTTAGTAACTGCAGTTCTAACTGTTTACTAGCTCACAGAGCCTCATCCAAACCTACCAGGCTAAAAGGTGGTTATGGCAACCTGAACATGACACTCCAGCTCCACAGGGATGCCATGGAAACAGATTGTATCCCTTTCATATAATCAGTCATAAATACTAAGGTGAGACAAAAAGATCCAAAATAAGTTTTCAATACATTTATTGAAACAATTGCAATCTAGCTTATAAAGAGCGGGCTGCAATAATTAGGCAGCTGAAACAAAGGCAGGTAATCAGCATTACAAAGGTGGTAAAGAGGATGAGTAATCCAATCATGATGTATCTGGTTTTAGACATGCTAGAGGTTCCTACCTAACATTATGCCTATTCTGATAACATAGCGGTTGTAACTCTCTGCCAGGCCTGATCTAAGGGATTAGCCCCAGCCCCATACCTGGAGAGAGTGTCAGGAATAAACCTGTGGTGTAGATGGCAATCCTCTCAGGAAGCTGGCAGATCACTGGCAGCCAAGCTGCGTGCCACACAGCATGTGTCCCAGGACCATCATGGCCAGAATGCCCTCTGCCCTCCTTGGGTCAGTGCACCATTTATATAATAAACCAAACCACATTGGAAATGTAATTTTAATGCAATGCTGTGTCTAAGTGGTGGAAGCTGTCTCCTGAATGGGCAACACAAGCTAGAATATCGGGTACTACATTCCATAGCCTTTGATTATGTGTTGTGCAAAGACAAACTAAATGAGCAGTGTGTTCCTTGATTTCCTAGAATGTAAGCACACTGATAAAATGTGTTAAAGCCATTTCTAAAATGCAGCCTCGCTAAAATGAATAAAATGTGATCTGAACTAAACTGTAAAACTAAGCTAAACCAGGAGTATCAACCCAGGTCCTAGCGGTCCTCACAACAGCTGTTTTCACTGGTTATAATGTATGCATTTCTTAAGTGTATTATATATAAGTATCAGTGCTCTACCCACCTTTGAATATCATCCATACTTTATTTTGTTTATATTTTATCAGTTGTAATGTAATGACACTTTTAAGAATTATAGGTGTTCGGCAACACTGTTGTTTGGGCTCTGGATAAGATTACAACATTATACAGACAATCTCCTAATGTACCTGAAGCAAATCCTCCTTTTCTTCATGGTCATTCCAGACTTTTCTCCTTTTTGTGGACCCTATTTTTGCTTCTTTTTTTAACTCTGTGCACTTTGCCCTTGCTCTACAGGAGTAAAGTGTCTGTGCTCCCTTTAAACATGGTTACATTGACATATTTAATTTTCCCATAAGGCTCAAGTATATGGAGTAGGAAATACACCCCAGGCCTGGAAGTTAAATGCCACCTTCAGACTGCAGCAACTATGGTGCCATTTACAGGAAAGGTAACCCTGCTTTCAGATATTAAGTCACCTCTAATTACACCTTGTCACTCACAATGTAGTGTACCTGATATTTAAAAGAGGACCATGTATGAAATTAAAGTTTGCATGTTCCTCCAGTGGTCAGTCCTCAAAAGCTATTTTCACTGTCAGGGTGGTAGCTGAATCCTGGAAAATGTCAAAGTACAGATCTTCAGACTGCAGCAACTAAGGGGCCGTCAGGGCCTGGTCACGAGTTTTGTGATGGCTTTGCCAACTGCCAGACCCAAGGAGAGGAGACCACCGTCAAGGTAGCGGTCTCCCCACTGGCCATATTACGACATTCCCACTGGGCTGACAGGCGGGAACCAAAGATCCCTCCCCGTCAGCCCAGTGGGAAAGGTGTGGCAGCATTGCCGTCGGCTCATAATAGAGCATGTAGGGGGCACCAGCACCCTCAAAATGAGCTATGTCCGCTGTGCAGACAGTGCCCATACAAGGGTGCTGGGCAGGTGAGGCCCATGGGCCTGGGCAATGAAGGGGGCCCCCTGTGGCCCCCAGCGCTTGTTCTCTGCCAGCCTTTTAATGGCAGTTGAACTTGTAAGTTGTAATTAGCAGGGCAGTGCTGACTGCACTTCAATCATCCCTTCAGAGATCCTGGTGGGGACAGCGGTAGGTTGGCGGATGTGAGGAATTAGGGCTGATTGCAGAGGCCCCCTGACTTTTTGTCCCCATTTTTCACTTTTTCTGGTGTTTTCCTGACCCTGATGGTGCCCTGGGTACTGCTAACCAGTCCCAGGGCCTGAGCTCTGTGTAAAATCAGTATGCAAATTGGGCTAATTTTAATTGGCTGAGTCAACCTACCTATAAGTCCCTAGTATACGGAAGGGCATGTAGGTTTAGGAACCCCAGCATAGGTGGTGCGCCCATAGGTGCCCTGTTGAGGTGCCCAGTGTCATTTTAAAGGCAGGCCGTCCTTGCTGGCTGCTTTTAAATTAAAGTTACATGCAAATTCAACTTATAATTAAAAATACTTCCAAAGTCTTAAATGACCTTATTTTGACATATAAGTCACCCCAAAGGTGTGCCCTATGCCCCCCTAGGGTTGGGTGCCATGTAACTATAAGCAGGGACCTTATAAAAATAGTTTTATAAGCCCTGGTGAGGTAAAACAGCCAAATTTGTTTTTCCCTCATTGTAGTGAATAGCCTCCATAGGCTAGAGTGGGGAGACTTCATTCTAATTTATGAAGTCCCCATAAGTGACAGATACCACAAGTTTGGTATCAAATTAATTGTTATAATAAATCCTACAACTTACAATTGTTGGATTTGCTATAACTTGTTCAGGTAAAGAGTTTTAAACTTTACCTGAAAACTTGCCAATATCAGCCCTGCAGTGTTTTGTTGCTTTGCTCTGATTGGTCAGCCTCTGGCAGCCTGGCCAGGCTACCTTGATGAGGTGTCAAGTGGCCTGGCTCAACACAAAGAGATGTGCCTGGGGGAGGATATCTTCCCTCAGCAGATGGGGAAGCAGGAAGGGGGAGGGCTTCCAAACTGGGCTACAAGGGAAGGGAAGGACATTTGGAGCAACCCAGCAGTTCCCTCATATCCTGCAAACCCAGACAATTAGGTGCCCCCCTGATCAGATTAGGAGAGGGCAGGAGAAGGGTGTGTTTAAGATTTTTAGCCACACCAGTGGGTGGGGTCAGCCAGATGTAACCTCCAAAAATCACTTTCAGCCATGATGGATATTTGAGGAATTTTGCTCCCTGGAATTGATTTTTGCCACACTTCCCAGGAAGTGGTCATCACAGGGGGAGGACCCTGCATCTGATTGGAGAACCACGACCACCCTGTTTTTCACCCAGGAGCAAGGATATAACTGGCAGACCTGCACCCACAACTCAGATCCCTACCAGGAAGAACTACAGGAGATTAAGGACTGCACTGCTGGACCCCTGACCTGCACCTGGACACTGCACTCTGGTGGACTGCACCAGCTGCACACTTGGGCTTCACCACAAGAAGGACTTTGCCTTGCTTCAACTGGTTCAAGGAGGGACTTGCTAACCAGAGTCCCCTGCACCAACCCCTGAAGAAACTGTCCAGCTGACCACTATCCAGTGGCCAAAAAGGAGTTTTTGCCAGATGCATTCTGGGTGTTGTAGTCCACACCCTCAAGGAGCATGTCAGAGCTTCTTGAACCTTGGGGTGAGCTGTGGACCTCAAAAGAACCATAAAGGAACATCTGGAAGAAGATGCAGAAGTTTGGAGAAGTTTGGAGACCTTTTGGAAAAAAGCTCCATAAAGGGACCAACCCGCCGTGGCAACTCCAGCTAGCTTGCCTCAACTGCGACCCGGCCTGGCTTGCAGGTTCGTCCAGGAGATCTCAGAAAAAGTGACTACGTCCGAACGTAGAAAGTTGACCGGGACCTCCCAGGCAGTGTATCCAAAGAAGGCTCCAGGGAAGTCGGATCAAGATTCAGGTTTGCCCCAGTCAAAGGATTTTCACCTCGAAAAAACAACTAAGTCCGAAGGTAAAAATCTCCAGTGAGGGCTCCCGTGACACGTATCCGAGGAACAGTTCCAGGAGGTTAGAATGGACTGGCGACTTCTTGGTCCCGATGAAGAAAATCTTCAAGAAAACAACTAAGTCCAAAGGTAAACTTTTGAACAAGGCCTCCCGCGAGCTGAGCAGGGCTCCATCGCGGTCAACCTCAAACTTTGACTTTGACCCAGTTGAGGTGTGACCAGATGATCAGATTGACGCTATTCGTTTCTAAGCGCTAAAAAGCATTAATTCTTTTAAAAATTCACATCTCCGGTTCTCCTTATGCGGTTTTAATTGTTTTGATGTTATTTTAAAAATAAAAATATAGACTATTCTTATAAATTGGTGTTGGAATTTTATTGTGTTTTGTGTTTTACTTTTTTACTGTTTTGTGATTTTTAAATGCTTTACACATTTGTCTCCTAAGTTAAGCCTGGTCACTCGTTGCCAAGCTACCAAGGGTTGAGGTGGGTTTAATTTATTGAGATCTAACTGGACCTAAGTGGAGGTTAGTGGCCTTTTGCTAAGTGTAGGTACCTGCCCTTACCAATAAACGAATTTCCAACAGTGGGTCTTCCCACCAACCTGTTTATGTGGTGGGTGGACTGCCACAACTGCGATAGTCCGACCGCCATGGTGAGCCTGGCAGTCTGTTGACCACCAGTCTCATAATAAAGCTCATAATCTTTAATCTGCAGCTTTTAGCAGTTACAATTGTCATATTTATTAAATGTCCAATTCATTGGTGAAGTTACAGTGTTGATAAGTATTTAGGAAGAGTATATTTTAGAAAGCTACTGTTTCCCTGCATGATAAGTTGCATTAACTTGCCAGCAGATGTCCAGTAAGTGCTTGATTCTAATTAGGTGTAAATACTGCTCCCAGAGCAGAACAATGAATTATGCCTGATGACAGGATGGCCGAGAGTGGGGCATTCGGACTCCATCAGCCCAGAAAGGACAGATAGGGTGAAGCCAGGAACTTCAATTAAGGTGGCCCCAGGAACCTCATTCAGTTGAAAAGGACAGAGGTGGGTCTAGTGCTTTCATAGTTTAATGTAGGGCGAGACCAGAAGAAAGAAAAGCCTTCATCGATAGAAGCCCTCATTAGCCAGGGAGTGGTAGCAATAAGGCAAACAGCATATGCTACAAAAGTGGGAGGTGGCGACCAGGAACTTTTTCCCCATTGGTGAGGGAGAGTCTAGGAGTCACTTCCACTTACGGAATTGTGCAGAACACAAGTACGGCACCCAAAGGAACCCTCCTCAGAAAACTTTCTGGACCTGTGGAAGATCAGAAAAAGACTATAACTAGTGTCTGTGACCTGAGAGGAGCTCGGTAAGACTGGACCTGCTTCCTCTTGTACCCAGAAAAAAGAAGTGGACTCCAAGGGTGAGTTCACTGACCTCCTGTGTGGCTAAAGAGACACAACAAGCTGCAAGAGGCCTGTTTTTTCAGTGACCAGTTGCCCAGTGCCAAGTGGACCTGAAATGGACCTTACTGGTTGCTGCTGCTGAAATGAGTTCTAAGCCCCTAAGTGCTGCACCTGAGGTCCTGAGAGTCTTAGAAGTGATCCGGAGGAGCTGCTTTAGAAAACCCAGACATTTTTGGACTTTGATGACTGTGATGACATCAGCAAGTCCTTACAGCAAAGATGTACAATTTTGGTGCACCTTCACCGGATACAGCTTCAGGCTTGCCCCAATGGAGGATTTTTTAGCTCCTTAAAAAAGGGTCAGAACAGAAGGTAAAATCTTTGACCGGGACAAACCTTCTTGGTGTATCTGGGCTGTGTTCTATTGCTGTCAGCCTAAAATTGTGCATATGTCCAAGTCTACTGCTTCCATAAACTATCATTGGCTATTTTCACTTAAAATTTTACAGATTCATTTCTTCAGTTCCTCTTATTAGATTGTTGTCACTTTGATGTCACTTTTTAAAAATGTTACTTTAGTTTTCTAATTTGGTTTGAGATTTTATTGTTTGCTGATTTCACTTTACTGTTTTGGTACTGCATAAATAATTTATGCATTGCCCAAAGTTAAGTGCAAACATCCAAAACATCTGACACATAGCCAATCTACTAAAATAACCAGACTAGGCTTTGCATAAAAAATAATATCTCCTTGAAGTAGATTCTATGCTGTCCTTCCCCCTTCGAAAATGAAGCCCAGCAAATTTGGTTGCTGTACTGTGTTGCATGAAAAATAACAAGTACCTTAACAGAACATATGCATACTACACTGTTAAATGCAATTAATTGCAATTTTCAACGCAATTAACTTTCTTTAGACACTGATCATATGTTAATAGTACATAGCATTGATGATTTTTATCAGTCTTGAAAAGAGGAGCAGTCGATTATGTACACTAATATTTGAACTTATGGCTGTCAGTTTCTCATTTCTCTCTAGGATGCATGCATGTTTCTATGAACAACTTACTATGGGAACCTTGCATCAAAGTCATTTTAAGTGAGAAATTACCTCTATACTCAAAGCAAAGGCCGGGGACATTTTGCATGAAGATATTTGCAAGTAGATTATATTTCTGTTCAATAAGATTTATTGCTACTTCCAAGTCACACCATGGTAAGTTTTTTCATAGTATTAAAAAATCACTGTAAGAAAGTAGATTATTATTTGGGACGAGCAGTCACCCTTTTCCAGAAATAATAACACTAACTTGCCAGGGTAAACCGCAAACTCATTAAATCATCTGACTCAAACCCCCTGATAGCTACATCACAGAAAAGGCAGTGAGAATCTACATATCTTCTGACTAAGAAACCTCATGTTCACTGGGAACATACCTATCTAATGATGACGGTAGGAAATTGGGCTACTGGGTGAAGAGGTGGACCCTACTCAAGCAGAAACCACAATTACTATCAGGGTGAAACACAAGCAAACCCCAAATTAACCTATGTGCAGTCCTTTGGCAGCTTGGCACAAAGCAATCCTGCTTAACTTAGAGGAAATGTGTAAAGAATTTATGCAGCTCTTCAAACAGTAATAAACTGAAAACATAACACAAGTAAAATCCAACACCAATTCAAACAAAATAGAGTAAAATGTAATAAATTATTTGAGACCAAAACAGAAAAAATCCAATTGGTACAATCAGAGATATGCAATTTTAAAGATTTAAGTGAAAATAGTGCCTAAAAGCACAAAACATCAAGCCCCATATTAATACTTTTTTTGCGCCGCGTTTGCATCATTTGTTTACCAAAAGCGGCGCTAACTTACAAAATACAATTGTGTTTTGTAAGTTTGCACAGCTTTTGCATCAGAAAGTGACGCAAACGCGGCACAAAAAAAGTATGAATTTGGGTCTAAATGTGGTTATCTGGTCACATCGGACTGGGATAAAGTCACAAGTTCAGGCCAACCACAATAGACTGCAGGCTAGATGTATGGACCAAGCCACATGCCCCCACCCCCTTTTTCACAGAAATTGTCCCCAGAGAATAAAGTCTCTGGAACCTTTTAATGCTCCCTTTCCATTATTAAAATATCGGTCCCAGGGAAGGCCTGGAGAGAGGGCTATGCAAACCCCTCCCCCAAATTAATGGATGTGCCAGTGCTTCAGGCCCTGCCCTACCCAAAAGGATATTTTTTTTACCACATAGGAGCCTGCACTTTTTTTTTATTTTACCAAGGATTTGAGGATCCTCTATGAATTTGCAGCAAAATGTTTTTAAAAAATCAGTTTTGGCCCCAGGCCTAAGTGGTCATGGTAACCATACCCTGCCCACTATGTCTTTTTTTTGCTTTTGTTTTGACTCAGGATAGAGTCCAGAGTCCTAAAATGACTGCCGCCAAATCGTTGTTGATATGGTGGCAGCCAATCAGATGTTTCCAAGAGACCTCTCTGCCCCTCAGATCCTCTATACAAGATTTTAGAATATCAATTGCTCAAAAACTACTTAACCGATTTACACTAGTTCACAAAAATAGTTCTTTCTGGACCAAGATCTAGGTTTCTGCCAAATTTAGTGTATGTCCGTTCAGCAGTTTGGGCTGTAGCTGTTTCTAAAGTCCTATGGAAAAATGAAAGGGGAAGATCCATTCTTGGAGCCCTATCACCTTTTGTCCAGCACCCACTTGATGGATCCTCCATAACTTCGATGTGCAAACTAGTAGGTAAAAAGTTACACTTTTTTTTGGAAAGTTTTGTGGAGATTCGTCAAACAGCGCCAAAGTTATTAGCAACACAAAAATGGCATTTCTTAATTTCTTATGGAAACAGGATTCTAACTATAACCATTGACTGGGTATTTATATGTGTGTGTGTAAATATATATAAAATATATATATATATATATATATATGTATATATATATATATATATATATGTTTTATTATTTTGTTAGGCTTCAGCCGTGAAGGCAGCACCAATGCACAAAGGAGCAGTTCTATGTGTGACTGTGTGGATGGTCACTTTCAGAGCAGCAGGTTGGAACAATGGCAGCAAAAACAATTTTCTTACTTTGAATTTGCCCAATGGGGTAATGAACTGTGTTTTATTATTTTGTTTGGCTTCAGCAACCCACTTGGGATATAATTGTAAAATGTGCAGGACTACCTTTACCAGGATGCACTTTGCAGCTCATTTGAGGTCCACTGGGACAAAACTGGTATTCAACTGATATCAGGTGCCTGCAATTAAATCTGCTGAGCAGCCAAGCAGTTGGGCTTTGAAAAAGGAAGGAAATGTTTGTTCTCTGCTGATGAAGGGATTAACACAGAAACACGTGTCCAGAGTTGTTTGAGAATACAAGGCATGAAATAATAAAAATGCCAAAGAATTCTCTGTAAGTTTCTGACTTTGCTACATTCCATAATGACCAGTTGCGAGTGGGCTTTTCTTCAGGACAACTCTCTCTTGTGTATATATATATATATAGAGAGAGAGAGAGCATCAAGCAAGCTACTTCCCTCCTCACGAAGGAGTTAGCCAAAATGTGTTGTTCTTGTCAATAAACTACCTTCACTGAACTACAGTGTGCCGCAATTCTTTGTGAGTTGGAGAATTGTGTATATATATATATATGAAGTTATATATGTACATATGTATATATGTATATGTTATATATGTATATATATATATATATACACAACAGATTAAAACAGAATAAAAAAACAATAGACCTTCATTTGAAAAAAAAAAAAAGTTACGGTGAAGTTATAGTTAGGCTTGCATTTTAAACATACAAAACCATAGAAATGAATCTATTATATTTTAAGTTATCTCAAATAACTATAACTCGTGCCCTAAGATAACTATAACTTGCGCCCCCACCATGCACAGTTTTTTGGTCAAAAATGTTACTGCAAATATTACATTGATATTATCAATAATGTTATCACAGATGTCATGAGTGCTGTAAATTGTGGGGTAATTAGCAGTGCATGACGAGAGTGTGATGTATATATATATATATACATTTATATATATATATATATATATGTGTGTGTGTGTGTGTGTTTTTATGTATGTGGGGTAGAGATCCAAGCCGGGGGAGCACACTTCCGATAACCACCAAGTAAAAAAAAATCCAATAAAGACACTTACTCGAGACACAATACAGGCAGAAGTGAAGCGTATCAACTGGCTACGGGCCATGCTCACATGATACAATACCCAACATGTGTGTGTGTACATTAAATAAACAGTGACACAAACAAGGGAAACACTGCATCAAATGCCTTAGAAAATGCTTCACATGTGACCACCATATTGAAGTATTATGAGTGTGCATAAGAACCGCTGCAGGACATTGAACATCGTAATGTAAATGAAAACAAAATTGAATCGTAGCAATCAAGCAAAAAGACATGAAAATCTATTGGTGAATCAAAGAAATTAGTTACAATCCATATCAGAAATATTGTCAAAGAAATAAAACTATCCAAATCAGGATGTGATCTTTGCCTCTCAAATGCAACAGGAATCAAGTACACAAATTAATATTGATCTCAAGGTGAGAAAGTATGTGTAAAAGTATTATTGTGTACTCACAGTGTGTTGGTGCATGACACATTATTACATACATGAAGGCACATTGATGGGGTGAAAAATACCATTCCTGGAGTTGCTCGAAAGGGAACTTGAGAATCCTGATGTGGGGAAAATCTAACATGGGATATCATGAAGCAACATGTCACTACTAGAAATGTGTGCATGTGGGAGGCATGTGAAGCCTTTACGCATCCAGCTGAGACCAAAATGAGACCAAAATGAGGTGGCTCATAGAGCTCCATTAGTCACAATGCTCTCATGTAGGGGGCATGCCACAAGTCTCTGTGAAGTCAAAATCATAATGGAAGGCCAGTGCCCTAAAAAAATTATAATAATAAAACATAGCAACGGAAAGTGTGATTGTAACCGGGTTGGCCCGGAAAGAGCACTCAGAACTCGCTTGTTCTATGTACAAGTGTTTTATTAAGTTGTTTGGCAATTGGTAAGATTAAGTATACTTAAATTGTTAATCTTGTTTCCAAATACGGTGGGTGGGATGGCTGTATCCTCTTGTGTTTCGTTCTTCTCTCTTTTCTCCTTTTTGTCTCCGTGTCTCACAGGCGTCCCCGGGAAGCACATGTGGAGAGAACAAAATACATAAGGTAAGTGGTCTGAGTGTCTTTTGGTGTAGTCTTACTATCGCTCTCTTCCTGTCTCTTCTCCTTTCTTCTCTCTCAAAGTTTGGTATCTGTCCCTTCTCTGTTTTTCGTTTTGTCTAGGCGCGGTCCTCTCGTCCTTCTTAAGCTATTGCTTTGGGCCTCTCTCCCTTCTTTTACCCTTAGTGATCGAGTGCGAGGTGCCTTTGATGTGACATATGCTCAATATAGTGCATTCTTGTGATTAATGGTGTTTTTCTTGTTTTCTCCCTTCTTCCCCCCTCTCTCTTGGTGCCCGTGCCCTTCTCTCAACCCCCTTCCACTTTTTTCTCTCCCCTCTGTCTCTCTCTCTCTCACTCGTACTTCACAGGCCCGTGGTCCCACGCACCTGGAATAGCCACGCTTCTCCGGAAGCGCGGCGGGCTAGATCGTTCCATCCTCCCGGTTGCCTGCCTTTGTTGGATTCGCCTGGCGCCTTCGGAAGTCTTCTCGCATGGAAGACTGGATTCGCTGTCTCCGTTTCCTTCCTCCTGTGGCCGTTCGTCTTCCTTCTCCTGTGTTCGTTCGTCCTCCTCCTCCGGTGGTCGTTAGTCTTCCTCCTCCTGTGTTTGGTCGTCTTCTTCCTCCTTTGGTCGTTTGTCCACCGCTTCCAAACCTCCGACGACTGCATGTTCTGTCTGTGGCAGTTTTAACCTCCCGGTGGCCCGCCGCCATCGATCGTCCCACCAATCACGGGGCGAGAGGTTGGAAAGGTGGAGCCCGCCAGAGGCAGAGTCAGCACAAGCCCGGGCCATGAGCGGGCGATCAGGATCCAGCCCGTCACGTACACTCCCCCTAGAGAGCAGCCAGTCGGGACGCCCAGACACCGGATACCGGGAGAGAAAATCTGCAGTCACCATCTGTTTTCCCGGAAGATGGTGAATCTGAAATGAAAAAGGCTGTAAGGAAAGGAACCAGCGGAGAACCCGGGAGTTAGTGTCTTTATTGCGGGCGAGCCAGGTGAGAGGAGCGTGATCAGTAACCAGGGTGAAGGTTCTGCCAGACAGATAGTATCTGAGGGATTCGATGGCCCACTTAATTGCCAAACATTCTTTCTCTATAGCCGGATAATGTTTTTCCTGTGGCAAAAGCTTCCGGCTGATATACAAGAGGGGGTGTAAGTTACCATCCACCTGTGGTTGGGACAGTACCGCCCCAAGCCCCACCGCAGAGGCGTCAGTCAGTAACAGAAAGGGTTTTTGGAAGTCAGGGCAACACAGGTGCAGAAGAGAGAGCGGTCTTTAGACTGTCAAAACTACGTAACTCAGATACTGACGGGGTACTAAGGGTATTGGGACACGCCTTTTGTAGCAAGTTAGTCAGGGGTCCTGCCATCGTGGAAAAATGGGGAATAAAGCGTCTATAGTAGCCAACTAAACCCAAGAAAGCCCTGATGTCTTTCTTCCTCTTCGGGAATGGCATGTGAGAAATGGCTTCCAGCTTTTCAACTTGGGGACTAATCCGACCTCCCCCTACAATGTATCCTAGGTATTTAATACTAGATAGCCCCAGTCCACATTTCTCTGGATTGGCGGTTAACTGGGCCTTCCTTAGGGCATGTAAAACATCATCTAGGTGTGCCATATGTTCTGCTCATGTGTTGCTATATATAACGATGTCATCAAGATAGGATGCAGCATACTGCCTGTATGGTCTTAGGATCTCATCCATGACTCTTTGGAAGGTGGCAGGGCTCCATGGAGCCCAAAAGGAAGGACGGTGAAATGGTAAAATCCTGAAGAGGTGGCAAAGGCTGTTTTTTCTTTATACTCCCCCCTTAAAGGTATTTGCCAATAGCCCTTCGTGAGATCCAGCGTGGATAGGTATCTAGCTTGGCCTAATCTCTCAACCAATTCTAGGCATGGGATAAGCATCAAGTAGGTCAGGTTATTGACTCCTCTATAGTCTACACAAAACCTGGTACTGCCATCTGGTTTAGGAACTAATACAACTGGTGAGCACCATGGACTGGTCGAGGGTTCTATGATACCTGCCTCTAACATGGCTTGGACATCTTTTTCTATAATCTTTTGTTTGGCTTCGAGGATGCGGTATGGCCTCTGTCAGGAAACTGTGTTCACTTTGAGTTAAATGGGATGTTGGACTAACGTGGTTCTTCCTGGGTATTTGGAAAATACGTCCAGGTTCAGGTCTACCAAGTGATTTAGCTGGTGAAGATGTACCCCGGTGAGAGCGGGGTTGATCCACGGTTTTGCCGGGTCGGGCAACTCCTGGTTTGGGAGAAAAGGATAAGGGATGTCTTCATTCACATCGGAGTTAATATAGTTGATGGATTGCCCTCCGGAGGGGCCCAACCATTTTTTTAGAAGGTTGATATGGTATATCTGTTCCCTTCCGCCGCTTTGGGGTATGGCCAGCTTATAAGTGGTTGGGTTAATCTGGGCAATCACATCAAATGGACCCTGCCATCGAGCCACCAATTTGTTTTCAGTGCTAGGGAGTAAGACCAGTGCTTTATCCCCTACAGCTAATGTCCTAACAGCGCTTCCTGTGTCATATATTTGCTTCTGCCTATTCTGTGCTTGCCTTAAAGCAGTGTGTGCTTCCTCCCATACCGTATGAAGGTTTTCCCTTAAATCTCGGGTATACGTTAACAAATCTTTAATCTCTTCTTCTGTGTCTTCCCACTGTTCTGCTAACATGTTCAGCATTGTACGAGGTTGTTGGCCAAACAACATCTCAAAGGGGCTATGACCTAAAGAGGCCTGTACGTGAGTGCGGATAGCGTATAGGACCAAAGGGATTTTTTTTTCCCAATCCTTGCCCGCCTCAGATATGCTTTTTCTTAGAAGAGATTTGATGGTTTTATTATATCTTTCCACTAGCCCATCTGTTTGGGGGTGATAGACTGAGGTACGGATTTGTTTTACCCCTAATAATCGACATACTTCAGTCATCAATCTGGACATGAAAGGAATCCCTTGGTCAGTCAATATTTCTTTCGGGAAGCCCACCCTTGAATAAACTCTATCATGGCTTGGGAAATGGCTTTAGTATGCATACTAGGGAGGGCAATGGCTCCTGGATATCGGGTGGCATAATCCACCAATACTAAGACATATTGGGCCTCATTCCGACCTGGACGGGCGGCGGATGCCGCCCGCCGGGCGGAAACCGCCCAAACACCGCCCCGCGGTCAGAAGACCGCGGGGGGCATTTCAACTTTCCCGCTGGGCCGGCGGGCGATCTGCAAAAGATCGCCCGCCGGCCCAGCGGGAAAGCGCCTTCCACGAGGATGCCGGCTCCGAATGGAGCCGGCGGAGTGGAAGGTGTGCGACGGGTGCTGTGGCACCCGTCGCGCTTTTCAGTGTCTGCTAAGCAGACACTGAAAAGCAATGTGGGGCCCTGTTAGGGGGCCCCTGCAGTGCCCATGCCATTGGCATGGGCACTGCAGGGGCCCCCAGGGGCCCCACGACACCCGTTCCCGCCAGCCAGGTTCTGGCGGTGTAAACCGCCAGAACCAGGCTGGCGGGAAGGGGGTCGGAATCCCCATGGCGGCGCAGCTTGCTGCGCCGCCATGGAGGATTCCCATGGGCAGCGGGAAACCGGCGGGAGACCGCTGGTTTCCCGTTTCTGACCGCGGCGTTACCGCCGCGGTCAGAATACCCATGAATGCACCGCCAGCCTGTTGGCGGTGCATTCGCTGCCCTCGGCCCTGGCGGATTCAATCCGCCAGGGTCAGAATGAGGGCCATTGTCTACCCCGAGTGGAAGGGGTGAGAGGACCAATGATATCCATCCCAACTCTGGAGAAGGGAATTTCGATGACCGGAAGAGGTTGGAGGGGTACGGGTTTTTGTGGGGAGGGGTTATAGAGTTGGCATTTGGGACACTCGGAACAATGTTTACGAATCTCTCCATAAACCCCAGGCCAGTAGAAACGTCTAAGCACTGCTTCCTTGGTTTTCTCCCTCCCCAAGTGTCCTTCCCCGTTATCCCCATGGGCTAACTGTAACACCTGTGGGCGGTGACTTCTAGGCACAACTAATTGTAGTTAATTTCCCTTTATGGTGGTGGGTTTCCGGTACAGTAAATTATTACGTATCAGGAATCTGGGACCTACCCCTGGTACTGTCCCGGATACTGCCTGTTGCCAAGCGTGTTTCAATGAGGGATCCTCATTCTGACTCTGTCGGAAATCACCTGTGACTGTGCAAACCTTCCCGGTGACTTTAGGTTCGTCTAGGGGGAAGTTGTTCAGAGCATAAGAACGCCGGTGCTCCCTTTTTTGTCTCCTACTGAGAGTAATCCGTACTGGTTTGTGTTCCTCTAGAACCGCCCCACTGGGTGCCTCCTTCCACCAGTCCCTCAATAGGTGCTCTTGCCCGGCTTTCTCTAGTAAAGAGGGAAAACCCTCATAGTCTGTCCCTAGGATAATGTCCTCATCTAATTTTTCGAGTACCCCGATCTGTAGACCCTCGGTTTGGTCTCTCCACTTCAATCTTATAGTGGCAAGGGGGTAATATCTTTGATCACCATGGACACAGGTGATGAGGACTTGGGTTTCTGGATCTTCCTGACCTGGTAACACTAGATTTCCCCTGATCACGCTCTGGCTACAACCTGAGTCAATTAGGGCTATTCTTTCTACGTCATTGATGAGAATGGGGACGATATATTTTGGTTTTTCCCCTCCAGTCCAGAACACTCTCCCTCTTGTCAGCCCTATCTCCATAGGTTCTTCGGCATCTTTCTTTTGTGGGCAATACCTGGCTATATGCCCCCACTCTGAGCAGTTATAGCACTGTGGTCCGGTGCCAGGGTGTCCGGATGCCCCTGGGCCATTGGATTGGGTGCGGTCAGGGCCATGGATCCCGACTGGCCGATGAGGGACATTCTGAGGTATGACCGGTTGGACAGGAGGTGGTGGTGCTAGCCTTGCTATACCACTGAAGTCTGGACCTCTATGATATGCACAGGCTAGGTCCACAGCCGTTTCAGTAGTTAGACGGGATGTTGCCGTACCCAGTTGCGGGTGGTGGATGGTAAGGCATCCAGGTATTGCTCTAAGACAATGACGTCAAACATTTCCTCCCTGGACTTTTCCGAAGGATGCAACCATCGTCCAGCGGCGTGTTGGACTCTGTAATATAAGGTACGGGGGTTCTCCTGGTGTTGCCATTTCGTTTGTCAAAATCTGGAGCGGTAGCTTTCGCTGTCTAAACCCACTCATTCTAAAATAGTTTTCTTAATTTCTCGGTATGGAAGGGTTCCGCTTGGATTGATGGCTTGGTACGTTGACTGCAGGTGACCCGTGAGAAGAGGGGCGATATACTGGCCCCATTTGTCCTCCCGTCAATTAGGTGTACTTGCTACCCTTTCAAAGTTTGTGAAGAAGGAGTCAGGATCTTCCTGATAACGTTGCAACACACTACTCGGTACATTGGGGTGTACTTTGGTATGAGCGATGGTATCGGTTAGTTTCCCCAGTGCTGTTTCAAGTACCAACTGGTTGTTGGCCATAATTGTTGCTTGGCTCTTAAGAGCAGTTTGCAACGCCTCACGTTCCTCTTTCGCTTCTTTCATTTGTTGCTCCCATATCAACTGGAGATGCCTTTGTCCTTCAGCCAATTGGGCTATGACGTCGGCCATGGTCGCCTTCTCTTCCATAGCGGCGGCTGTCCTTTTAAAAATCCCACTTCTGACACCACTTGTAACCGGGTTGGCTCGGAAAGAGCACTCAGAACTCGCTTGTTCTATGTACAAGTGTTTTATTAAGTCGTTTGGCAACTGGTAAGATTAAGTATAGTTAAGTTGTTAATCTTGTTTCCAAATACGGTGGGTGGGATGGCTGTATCCTCTCGTGTTCCGTTCTTCTCTCTTCTTCTTTTTGCCTCCTTGTCTCACAGGCGTCACCGGGAAGCGCATGTGGAGAGAACAAAATACATAAGGTAAGTGGTCTGAGTGTCTTTTGGTGTAGTCATACTATCTCTCTCTTCCTGTCTCTTCTCCTTTCTTCTCTCTCAAAGTTCGGTATCTGTCCCTTCTCTGTTTTTTGTTTTGTCTAGGCGCGGTCCTCTCGTCCTTCGTTTTGGCCTTAGGCTATTGCTTCGGGCCTCTCTCCCTTCTGTTACCCTTAGTGATCGTGTGCGAGGTGCCTTTGATGTGACATACGCTCAATATAGTGAATTCTTGTGATTAATGGTGTTTTTCTCATTTTCTCCCTTCTCCCCCCCTCTCTCTTGGTGCCCGTGCCCTTCTCTCAACCCTCTTCCCCCCTCTCTCTCTCTCTCTCACTCGTACTTCACAGGCCTGTGGTCCCACGCACCTGGAATAGCCACGTTTCTCCAGAAGCGCGGCGGGCTAGATCGTTCCACCCTCCCGGTTGCCTGTCTTTGTTGGATTCGTCTGGCGCCTTCGGAAGTCTTCTCGCGTGGAAGACTGGATTTGCTGTCTCCGTTTCCTTCCTCCTGTGGCCGTTCGTCTTCCTTCTCCTGTGTTCGTTCGTCTTCCTCCTCTGGTGGTCGTTCGTCTTCCTTCTCCTGTGTTTGTTCGTCTTCTTCCTCCTTTGGTCGTTTGTCCACCGCTTCCAAACCTCCGACGACTGCATGTATTGTCTGTGGCAGTTTTAACCTCCCGGTGGCCCGCCGCCATCGATCGTCCCACCAATCACGGGGCGAGAGGTTGGAAAGGTCGAGGCCGCCAGAGGCAGAGTCAGCACAAGCCCGGGCCATGTGCGGGCGATCAGGATCCAGCCCGTCACAGTGATGTTAGCTAGTAATGGTGAAAAAATAATATATAAAATTAATGGAGACATCTTGGCATGATGTCTGTGAAGGGAGAGGGGACAAATACCCTAGGAGAGAACTGGCTATATATACCTGCTGGTATGGACATTATCATAGGACACCGGGATCCCAAACATTCTTGCCCATGTGCCAGTGCCCAACATGTGTCCACTTACCATAAAGGGTAACCCCAGTTCTAAGTAACCCAAGTGAAGCCAGCACTCTGCGAGTGATGTAAAAGGGAACAGAGTGCCTATTGCAGCACATGAAATATGGCAGACCATGAGGTACTATACAATCACAAAGGAACAATGCATGAAAATGAGAAAAAGAAAAGTGAAACAATATTATCTGTGACGTGCACTAACACCTCAAACAGTGAAGATGAAGTGAAGGTAGGGGAACCCATCCGGCTAACTCGAGTTCTCATGCTCGTTAAACCCATGCCTTTCCTCCTGAAGTAAAACATTAAGAGAGAGAATATTAAAATGTTGAAAAACAACAGTCTAACACGAGTCATAATTCACATTTAAGGAGAGCATAATGACAATGAGAGGCTACACAACGGCGGGTCACTCATCATACAAATGCACACTCACTTCTTCATCAAGATTAAGACCCCTTGAGCCCCCCTGGGCTATTGGAGTCAAGTTCAAGTATATACCTTTTTCTGAATCTAAGAGACCTGTCACTGCCCCCCTCCCTTCCCTGTATTGTGTTGACTTTGCTCAATGGCATAAAAGTCAGTTTGTTCCCATCACTGTGTGCTTCTCTTGGAAGTGTCTGGTAATGTGAGTCACAATTTGTGATGGCTCTAAGGTGTTCAAAGGACACATTTCTTAACCATCTGTGTGTGCTGCCCACATACTTCAGACTGCATGGGAATTCTAGGACATATGTCATGTATTGGAAACTGCAAGTAGGGAACTGTGTGACTTTATGGTTCTTCACTTTTGTGGGAAGATAGTAGTCCCTCCTACTGCTACTACTGCAGGCTTTATAGTGACCACATAGACAAAACCTTGTAGGTTGTGTTCCTTGGTCATTTTGGTTACAGTGATATTACTGTGAATTTACATTTTCCTCAGGCAACATCCCTTCCTGTAGGTGATCTTAGGTCTCTCACAGATAGCGTGGCCTGATGCGGCCTGATGTGGGATCGCTTTTGAGTATGTCCCATTTTTTTGTGAGTATCTGCTGTATGTTTCTAGAACTGCTGTTATAAGCCATCAACTTTCAAATCAGTGGATGTACCTGGATCAGAGATCATGTTGTTGTTCTCTGGCAACATTCCTCATCGTGTTGATAACTCTGTTGAGGACCCACTGGGGTTAACCTCATTCCCTGAATCACTACTAACTCCTCCTTTTTTTATGCATCATCCATGTTGAAATTTCTCCTTGCTCTCAGTAGCTCCCGATGAGGGATACTCCACATGAGACTGTTTTTTGTGTGACCACTGAAGGCATAGAGAAATGTGTAAGTGGCGGTGGGCTTCCTGAATAGGCTGATAGGAGCCTCATTACCTATGATCTTGACCCTGACATGTAGGTACTCAAAATTGTTTTTACTGATGGTGTGCATGAGTAGGCGGTTGTGAGGTTTGTCATTGAGTTTGCTCACAAAACGGGTGGCCCGTTCATCAGTGCGTCTCCAAATATTAAACAGGTCATCAATGTTTCTGAGCCAAAGAATGACTTGTTCAAGTTCAGGAAGGATGTTAATGTCACTGAACAAACCCTCCTCTCACCAACTGAGGAGCTGGTTCACGAAACGCGGACCGAAACATGTTCCCATGGCAGTTCCGAGTACCTGCCTATACAGTGCACCATTGATGAGAAAAATGTTATTAGACAGGCAATGACAGATTCTTTTTTATAATCATCTCAGTGAGTGCCAAGTATCTGAGGGACCTAGCTTGTAGGAAGTTTTGACATGCCCTGATACCCTTCTCATGCTCAATAATGGTATAACTTGAGCTGACATCATGTGTCATAAGGACAAAATCCTCTTCCCAGCAAAGACCCTCAAGGTTGCCCAAGAAGTCTTTGACATTTCTAATGTAAGAAGGGAGACCGGTTACGAAATCTCTCAGAAAATGGTCCACATATTTGGACATGTTTTCCAGGTCACTCCCCTTAAAAGACACAATGGACCTACCAGGAAGGTTGTGCTTGTCCTTGTGTGCTTTGGGCAGGAGATAGAGGACAGGTAACTTAAGAAATTCTCTCCTCAAATAGCAGTTCTCTTCCCATTCAAAAAGACCCTTGTCCCTCCAGGCGATCAATTTGTCCCACGCCTCAGTGACACTTTTAACATAGGTCTCTCTGTTGATACCCTCATAGTATGTGTTATAGCTGGCGCATGGCTTTTTTATTGTAAATGTCCCTGGTGAGGAGCACTATGTTCCCTCTCTGTCAGGGGATATATGATGATATTGGCATAATCTACCAATGTCTCTATGGCCTGTCACCGTGTTGTTTTTGCACTAGCCCCCTAAGTGCGCCGGGTATGCCTAGTCATGGGTCCCGGTCTCACTGGGCCACTGGAACCAAACTATACCTGGCATAAGAGTCTATACTAGGGCAAAACTGGCCCTAGGTTGCTTGTGTACTGGTTTTGGGAGGCCCTAGCCGGGCACTTCAGGCTAAACTGTTCCCATGAGGAGCAGGGTCAAGACTGATTTGCATATGGCTGGGTCAAAACTGAGGTGGCGTTGTGAGCAAAAAAACAATGGACTAAGATGCAGCCCTGAGCGATTGCCAGTGGCTGAGATTAATTCAAGCATTCCATCCATCACCTTGTTGTTTTTAATTAATGCCAGAAGAGATAGCTATTAAATTGCCACAAATCCAGTGTTGAGTTTTCACTGCACCACCTATTGAAATACAATACATTCTTCTACGAGTAGAGTCCTTCATTTAAATTATTAGTGCACTGTATGGTGCACCTAATAGCCCAAACTACCCTTGAATTGTTTTTCAGTATGTCAAAATGATAGGCAGGGGTACAAAGCTGAAAGCATCTCTACTTAGTAGCATTTCATAATTTTTCAGCATGAATAAAAAAATATTTTGTTGCAAGTCCAAATACTTAAAATGCTTCTCTGCCTGGATAACTTACATTCTCTTGAGCATGAGCATACATGAAAATACAGAAAGTGCAGATGTAGATTTTACTACTGAATATCAACATGAGGAATATTGACGTACATGAAAATAGAGGACAACATTTCAAAAGGTAATGCATATAGGGAATAATAGATTTACTGTTCCTAACTCCACATTTGGATACCTTGAAGGTCTATGTACCGTTACCGTGTAGGCACATATATGTGGAGATGGGTGTAGGAAGTCTGGATTTACTTACCTGTCGATATTTTTTTTCATTATTTTGCCCTCGATAGTTAGTATCATTGCTAGTCGATATTTAGTATGCACTCCCAAATATATTAATTTAGTTTCTCGATATGAGCTGAGATTTCGGAATGCTCTGTTGTCGAGTTTCATGAATACTGTATTATTCAACAGCCGCAGACAGCACAGCTCGGAAACGTGGTTTAGGGGCCCATTACAAGTGGTCCAGTAACTTGCATGGGATTGCCGGAACTACTATTACCGCAGGCATCGGTAATTCCTGGAGGTGGAATTACCTCCTATTAAAAGTTATTTGAGAAACAACATGCACCCACATATTTCTGCATTATCGGCCATACTTTCACCGTGATGTTTGAGCTGCTTTTATCAATCAAAGTAGCACGGTGAAAAGCTTCAGACAATGCAGTCACCAGCTCCGTCGGCATTTATGTGGCACAGATAGTAAAGGCCTAATTTGGAGAAATAATTAGTCAATGGACGCACTATTGGCATCACATTTGTTAACGGGTGAATTGACCCATTCTTCATCTGTGCACAGACTAGAAGGACCACGCAAGGACTCTATTGGACTTCAATAGAGGCAGAAGGAAAATCACTATAAATGATAAAGGAGTGCACTCCTGCATGCCCTTCAGTGGGATTGCCACAAAACCTAAATGATGGGTGACAGAAATACGAGTTTGTTTCTGCATTACAGGTGCAAAGCATAAACACTGATTACAACCATTCCCAGACAGCTTTACATTAATCTGTTTTCCTGGTGCCATTTAGAGTCGTGCATACTGCCTTCAACACATTACACAAGGAGGTAAAATTAAGATAATTCTGCATTAAACTTGGGATGGCCCCTGGTAGCATGGGTGCCTCCCAATTAAATGTTGCCATCCATATATAAGTGTTTGTGCCTAATAATTCTCCCATTATTTTCCTCATCTAAATTCGCATTTCAGCAATTAAGAGTCCTTATGAAACTTCAAATGGCTCGAAATTAAGTCCTCGCTGTGAAGGAGATTACAACAGACAGCTTTACAGTGCAGAGCCCATTATCCCTTCTTATAAATAAAGAACATGTGTGAGTGGCTATACAGCTGGGAAATACAGCCATTATGAACAAAAGCTGTACATATATTATAAAGCAATTACAGGCAATGAAATCATGTTTTGCCAATACAAGAACATTTCACAATGCTGTAGGGAACCTTGCCACCCATTACTCCAATTACTAAAAGAAAATGTATTGTATCTCTTCACCCAAGAGGCTGCATGTATTGCTTTGTAAAAGGAAAAGTGATCAAGTTAACCTAACCAGTGCTGAAAGTGGGACTTTTTGCCTGATTAGGAAAGTCTGTCTGTTTCAATCACCATCACCAGCAACATATGTTTCTCCTGCAACTACCTGAAACACCTTTACAAATCAGTGTTTTAGGATCTGACAGTGACGCTTTCTTTATGAGCAGCCTGGGATTTAGGATTCGTGGGAAAACTTTTTGCAAATCACGATCAAAAATATCTCCCTGGTATTCCTAGTGACAGTAATCCGGAGAGAAACTCCGGTTACATATGCATGTGCTGAAATCAGGTGGAATATATGCCTGGAAATGAGATCGAAATTACAGGCATACCTGCGGCAAGCCATGTGGTAAAAACGAATATGAGCATGTTATTCCCTTTTCCACATCCTCCTACAGGGGATCAACTCACGATGCCATATGAACATCGGGGCCCGGTGACAACAACACCCCCAGTATTAGTATCCAGTATTAGTATTTCTGAGTGCAGCTACGCAGTTCTAGGCCACGCAAATGTGCACCTTAGTAAATGGCTTCATTCAAGTAGGAGGCCAAGTGATTACACAAATGTATAATTCTGTTGATGCCAAAATTAAAGTATTGTAAACCCCCAAATCAAAGGGCACACTCGAAAAGATTTCCTGAGCGACAGAGTGATCTTGCCTGTAGTACCTTCAGAGATCGGACACACGTGTGTCTCACTCTTCTCCGAGACGAGTTATGCTCATCTAGAGCCAGTTTCTTATTCAGAAAGGTACTTATGTGTAGGAAAGTTACAACTGTTGAGTCTTTGCACTCGCCCCAGGGGCGGAATCTCGGATGGGCACACAGCAGAGAGTAACTTTACTACACGTAAGTACCTTCATGAATGGGGCACAGAGCGTTTTGAATCAAACTACCCTGCCAAGTAAGCTCAGCATTTGGTGTTTATAGTGCTAGGCTATTTTTATCTCCAATCAGAACAAAACCATGTGTATCAGATGAAAAATATTATTGTAATCTTAGCAGGTATAATATAAAACAAGATTGACATTACAAAACCCAAAGCATTGCACATCATAGCTTCTACAATCATTGCTCTTAATACCACCTAACACATATGTCTTGTTTATTATCAGACTCATAGTTTTCATATCAGCTGAACAGTAAGGTTCTCATTATGACCTTGCCAACCACATTATGAGTGTGGAGGGTTGGCCTCTGCCAACCCCCCTCATCCCCGCCTGTACCCCCAGGGTGGTTGGACCCGCCGGGCCGGAGATTAGCATCTCTGACCTGGCGGACCAATGAAGACCGCCGGTGGTATTATGAGCCACCTTTCCATCAGGGTTTCTGCGGCGGTAGCACCGCCATGCAAACCCTGGCGGAAAGGCTACCGGTGACAGGAAATTCCTTTCCTGTCACTGATAGATGACTCCCACACTCCCCCTTCAAACCCAATACCCTCCACCCCTCCATACTAGAACCCTCCATTCCCCATACCAGAACAGTGCCCCACCCCCTCCTACCAAAACAGTGCCCCACTCCCTCTTCTAGTACAGCGCCTCTCCCCCACCACCCCTTCTAGTACAGCACCCCAGCTCCCATCCCTTCTAGTACAGTGCCCCTACCCCTGCATACACGCACACAGACACCCACACGCACCCCGCATACACTCATTCACGCACCTCCCATACACTCATACACCAACACTGACATACACACATTGACTCACAAGCATCCATACACGCATACACTCACAAGCATCAATACACTCATACACTCAGACCCAAGGGTAGGTCGCTCCCCCTGCCGCTGCAGCTCCTCCAGGTTCCTGAGTTCCTGAGACCCACCCCACAGTAAGTACCCCCACCTCCCAGCCCCTCGTTCTGCCCCGCGCTACTCACCCTCTCTCCTGCTCCTGCTTCTTTTCCTCTTTCCTTCTTCTCTGTTCTTCCTCCTCGCTCCTCGTCTGTATTCTTCTTCTGTACTCCTCTTCTCCCCGTCTTCTCTCCTCTTCTCTTCTTCCTCATCTTCTGCTGTGGTATTCTGCACTCTGTTTCTTCGTTTTTTTGTATCTCCCTCCGTGTTCTTCTGTGTTCTTCTGTGTTCCTCTGTCTTCTTCTGTCTTCCTCTGTCTTCTTCTGTCTTCCTCTGTGTTTTTCTGTCTTCCTCGGTGTTCTTCTGTCTCCCTCTGTGTTCTTCTGTATTCTTCTCTGTTCTTCTGTCTTCCTCTGTCTTCTTCTGTCTTCCTCTGTGTTCTTCTGTATTCTTCTCTGTTCTTCTGTACTCCTCTCTGTTCTTCTGTGTTCTTCTGTGTTCTTCTGTGTGTCTTCTGCTCTTCCGGTCTTCTGCTCTTCCGGTCTTCAGTCCTTCCGGTCTTCTGCTCTTCTGTTCTTCTTTTCTTCTGTTCTTCTTTTCTTCTTGTCTTCTTGTCTTCTGCCTTCGGCTCTTCTGCCTCCTCCGTCCTCTTCTCCCCGCGCCTGCCCTCCTGCTCCTGCCTCATCCCCCTCCCCCACTCGCATCCCCCCTCTATCTCCCCTATCTAACCCGTTCACTTTCTACCTCCCTCACTCCTCCTATCTACCTATCTCTCCATCTCTCTATCCCACTATCCAACTCCCTCACTCTCCACCTCCTCCTATCTTCCTATCTCTCTATCTTTTTCCCTATCTATCGATTTCTCTATCTACCTTTTCTCTCTACCTATTTCTCTATCTCTCCCCCCCTCCCGCCACCCCCTCTATTACCTATCTTCCTATCCCCTCACTCTACCTCTCACCCTCACCCACCTCTACAACCCCCCCTCCCCTATCTTCACAACCCTACACCTATCTTTCTCCCTAATCTCCTAAACCTCCTAACACTCTCCCCCCTCCACCCTTAAACCCCCCTCCCCAGCTCTTCTCACTCTACCTGTCCCCCCCCCTCCCTCGCGCTTTCCCGCTGCGACCTCCTGCACGCCCCCGCCCCCCAGCTCCCATTCGCCCCCAGCTGACCCCTCCCCCCCCTCCTACCTCATATGGCGGCCGCTGCGCGACAGTGGTAGCGACCCTTGACCCAAGGGTAGGTCGCTCCCCCTGCCGCTGCAGCTCCTCCAGGTTCCTGAGTTCCTGAGACCCACCCCACAGTAAGTACCCCCCACCTCCCAGCCCCTCGTTCTGCCCCGCGCTACTCACCCTCTCTCCTGCTCCTGCTTCTTTTCCTCTTTCCTTCTTCTCTGTTCTTCCTCCTCGCTCCTCGTCTGTATTCTTCTTCTGTACTCCTCTTCTCCCCGTCTTCTCTCCTCTTCTCTTCTTCCTCATCTTCTGCTGTGGTATTCTGCACTCTGTTTCTTCGTTTTTTGTATCTCCCTCCGTGTTCTTCTGTGTTCTTCTGTGTTCCTCTGTCTTCTTCTGTCTTCCTCTGTCTTCCTCTGTCTTCTTCTGTCTTCCTCTGTGTTTTTCTGTCTTCCTCGGTGTTCTTCTGTCTCCCTCTGTGTTCTTCTGTATTCTTCTCTGTTCTTCTGTCTTCCTCTGTCTTCTTCTGTCTTCCTCTGTGTTCTTCTGTATTCTTCTCTGTTCTTCTGTACTCCTCTCTGTTCTTCTGTGTTCTTCTGTGTTCTTCTGTGTGTCTTCTGCTCTTCCGGTCTTCTGCTCTTCCGGTCTTCAGTCCTTCCGGTCTTCTGCTCTTCTGTTCTTCTTTTCTTCTGTTCTTCTTTTCTTCTTGTCTTCTTGTCTTCTGCCTTCGGCTCTTCTGCCTCCTCCGTCCTCTTCTCCCTGCGCCTGCCCTCCTGCTCCTGCCTCATCCCCCTCCCCCACTCGCATCCCCCCCTCTATCTCCCCTATCTAACCCGTTCACTTTCTACCTCCCTCACTCCTCCTATCTACCTATCTCTCCATCTCTCTATCCCACTATCCAACTCCCTCACTCTCCACCTCCTCCTATCTTCCTATCTCTCTATCTTTTTCCCTATCTATCGATTTCTCTATCTACCTTTTCTCTCTACCTATTTCTCTATCTCTCCCCCCCTCCTGCCACCCCCTCTATTACCTATCTTCCTATCCCCTCACTCTACCTCTCACCCTCACCCACCTCTACAACCCCCCCTCCCCTATCTTCACAACCCTACACCTATCTTTCTCCCTAATCTCCTAAACCTCCTAACACTCTCCCCCCTCCACCCTTAAACCCCCCTCCCCCAGCTCTTCTCACTCTACCTGTCCCCCCCCCTCGCGCTTTCCCGCCGCGACCTCCTGCACGCCCCCGCCCCCCAGCTCCCATTCGCCCCCAGCTGACCCCTCCCCCCCCCTCCTACCTCATATGGCGGCCGCTGCGCGACAGTGGTAGCGACCCTTGACCCAAGGGTAGGTCGCTCCCCCTGCCACTGCAGCTCCTCCAGGTTCCTGAGTTCCTGAGACCCACCCCACAGTAAGTACCCCCACCTCCCAGCCCCTCGTTCTGCCCCGCGCTACTCACCCTCTCTCCTGCTCCTGCTTCTTTTCCTCTTTCCTTCTTCTCTGTTCTTCCTCCTCGCTCCTCGTCTGTATTCTTCTTCTGTACTCCTCTTCTCCCCGTCTTCTCTCCTCTTCTCTTCTTCCTCATCTTCTGCTGTGGTATTCTGCACTCTGTTTCTTCGTTTTTTGTATCTCCCTCCGTGTTCTTCTGTGTTCTTCTGTGTTCCTCTGTCTTCTTCTGTCTTCCTCTGTCTTCTTCTGTCTTCCTCTGTGTTTTTCTGTCTTCCTCGGTGTTCTTCTGTCTCCCTCTGTGTTCTTCTGTATTCTTCTCTGTTCTTCTGTCTTCCTCTGTCTTCTTCTGTCTTCCTCTGTGTTCTTCTGTATTCTTCTCTGTTCTTCTGTACTCCTCTCTGTTCTTCTGTGTTCTTCTGTGTTCTTCTGTGTGTCTTCTGCTCTTCCGGTCTTCTGCTCTTCCGGTCTTCAGTCCTTCCGGTCTTCTGCTCTTCTGTTCTTCTTTTCTTCTGTTCTTCTTTTCTTCTTGTCTTCTTGTCTTCTGCCTTCGGCTCTTCTGCCTCCTCCGTCCTCTTCTCCCCGCGCCTGCCCTCCTGCTCCTGCCTCATCCCCCTCCCCCACTCGCATCCCCCCCTCTATCTCCCCTATCTAACCCGTTCACTTTCTACCTCCCTCACTCCTCCTATCTACCTATCTCTCCATCTCTCTATCCCACTATCCAACTCCCTCACTCTCCACCTCCTCCTATCTTCCTATCTCTCTATCTTTTTCCCTATCTATCGATTTCTCTATCTACCTTTTCTCTCTACCTATTTCTCTGTCTCTCCCCCCCTCCCGCCACCCCCTCTATTACCTATCTTCCTATCCCCTCACTCTACCTCTCACCCTCACCCACCTCTACAACCCCCCCTCCCCTATCTTCACAACCCTACACCTATCTTTCTCCCTAATCTCCTAAACCTCCTAACACTCTCCCCCCTCCACCCTTAAACCCCCTCCCCCAGCTCTTCTCACTCTACCTGTCCCCCCCCCCTCGCGCCTTCCCGCCGCGACCTCCTGCACGCCCCCGCCCCCCAGCTCCCATTCGCCCCCAGCTGACCCCTCCCCCCCCTCCTACCTCATATGGCGGCCGCTGCGCGACTGCGCCCCTGGCGTGCCGGAGGTGCGCCAGAGGCAAGCCCGTCTGCGCCTGTCCGCGCCTGTCCGCGCCTGGCCCGCGCCCAGCGCCATGACCCCTGGTCCCCAGCGCTCCCAAGCCCCGATGATCCGCTATGACCCCACCACCCTCCATGCCCTCAACCCAGGACGCTCCAACACCTGCTTCCAAGCTCACCCCAAACGCACCCATGGACCCTTCGCCTGCAACTCCTGTAAACGCATCTTCCACCACGCAACAACTACGACCACAAGCCCACGCGCCATCAACCACCTCAAGTGCATCCTAGTCAACGCTCGCTCCGTTCACAAACACGCCGTTGAACTCTGGGACCTCCTAGACTCCACAGCACCGGATGTCGCCTTCATCACGGAGACCTGGATGAACGCCTCCTCTGCTCCAGACATCGCCACCGCCATCCCCGAAGGCTACAAGATCTCCAGGAAAGACCGCACCAACCAAGTGGAGGAGGTATCGCCATCGTCTTCAAAGACTCCATCAGCGTCACCACCTCCACTGAAGACTCCCCTCTTGCCGCTGAACACCTGCAGTTTCAGATTCGCACCGACCCAAGGACCACCCTCAGAGGATCCCTCGTCTACCGTCCTCCCGGACCTCGCGCCCCTTTCAGCGACACCATCGCCGACTTCATCTCCCCGCACGCCCTCGCCTCACCGGACTACATCCTCCTAGGCGACCTCAACTTCCATCTGGAACAAAACAACGACCCCAACACCACCACCCTGCTCGACAACCTCGCCAACCTCGGCCTCAAACAACTGGTGAACACTGCCACCCACATCGCCGGACACACACTCGACCCTATCTTCTCCGCCAGCAAACACGTCTTCTTCAGCCACGCCTCCACCCTTCATTGGACCGACCACAGCTGCGTCCACTTCACATTCCGACGCGAGACCCGCCACCTCCGCACTCAACCCATCCCTCGCCGACAGTGGAACAAGATCCCTGAAGAGCAACTCTTCGCCGCACTCGCCGCCAACCAACCCACCCTCACCACCGACCCCAACGTCGCAGCCCTCAACCTCACAAACTGGATCTCCAACTGCGCAGACAACCTTGCTCCCCTCAAACGCTTGCAGCGACAGAACAACACCAAGAAACCCCTCTGGTTCTCTGACACCCTCAAAGAATCAAAGAAAACTTGTCGCGCACTTGAGAAAGCCTGGCGCAAGGACCGCACCGCTGACAACATGACCGCCCTCAAGAACGCTACCCGCAAACACCACCACCTGATCCGCACTGCCAAAAGGAATTTTTTCACCGACAGACTGGACAAAAACAGCCACAACAGCAGAGAACTCTTCAGCATCGTCAAGGAGTTCTCCAACCCCAGCGCCAACGCCAACGCCGTCACGCCCTCACAGGATCTATGCGAATCCCTCGCCACTTTCTTCCATCGCAAGATCAGCGACCTCCACGACAGCTTCGGACACCAGACCCAACCTAACACCACCGAACCCACATCCCCGACCATCACCCTCAACAACTGGACCCACATCAGCACGGAAGAAACCAAATCCATCATGAACTCTATCCACTCCGGCGCCCCTTCGGACCCCTGCCCGCACTTCATTTTTAACAAAGCCGACAACATCATCGCCCCGCACCTCCAGACCGTCATCAACTCTTCTTTTTCTTCTGCTACCTTCCCCGAATGCTGGAAACATGCCGAAGTCAACGCCCTACTAAAGAAACCTACGGCTGACCCGAGCGACCTGAAAAACTTCCGCCCCATCTCCCTTCTGCCTTTCCCAGCCAAAGTAATAGAGAAGACCGTCAACAAACAGCTGACCACCTTCCTGGAAGACAACAACCTGCTCGACCCCTCACAGACCGGATTCCGAACCAACCACAGCACTGAAACCGCCCTCATCTCAGTCACAGACGACATCAGAACCCTGATGGACAACGGTGAAACAGTCGCCCTCATTCTTCTCGACCTCTCGGCTGCCTTTGACACCGTCTGTCACCGCACCCTAACCACCCGCCTCCGCTCCACTGGGATCCAAGACCAGGCCCTGGACTGGATCGCCTCCTTCCTCGTAAACCGCTCCCAAAGAGTCTACCTCCCTCCGTTTCGCTCAGAACCCACTGAGATCATCTGCGGCGTACCTCAAGGCTCATCACTCAGCCCGACACTCTTCAATGTCTACATGAGCCCCCTCGCTAACATCGTACGCAAGCACGACATCATCATCACCTCCTACGCCGACGACACCCAACTTATACTCTCCCTCACCAAGGACCCCGCCAGCGCCAAGACCAACCTACAAGAGGGTATGAAGGACGTCGCAGATTGGATGAGGCTCAGCCGCCTAAAGCTGAACTCTGAAAAAAACGAAGTCCTCATCCTCGGCAACACCCCGTCCGCCTGGGACGACTCCTGGTGGCCCACGGCCCTCGGCACCGCACCGACCCCCGCAGACCACGCCTGCAACCTCGGCTTTATCTTGGACCCCCTTCTCACCATGACCAAGCAAGTCAACGCCATGTCCTCCGCCTGCTTCCTCACCCTCCGCATGCTCCGCAAGATCTTCTGCTGGATCCCCGCTGACACCAGAAAAACCGTGACCCACGCCCTCGTCACGAGCCGCCTGGACTACGGCAACACCCTCTACGCTGGGACCACCGCCAAACTCCAAAATCGCCTGCAACGCATTCAAAACGCCTCAGCCCACCTCATCCTCGACGTACCCCGCAACAGCCACATCTCCGCACACCTGAGACACCTGCATTGGCTCCCAGTCAGCAAAAGGATCACCTTCCGACTTCTCACCCACGCACACAAAGCCCTCCACGACAAGGGACCGGAATACCTCAACAGACGCCTCAACTTCTACGTCCCCACCCGCCCCCTCCGCTCCTCTGGCCTCGCACTCGCCGCCGTCCCTCGCATCCGACGCTCCACGGCGGGTGGGAGATCTTTCTCCTTCCTGGCGGCCAAGACCTGGAACTCCCTCCCCACCAGCCTCAGGACCACCCAGGACCACTCCGCTTTCCGGAGACTCCTAAAGACCTGGCTGTTCGAGCAGCGATAACCACCCACTTTGTCCCTAGCGCCTTGAGACCCGCACGGGTGAGTAGCGCGCTTTATAAATGCTAATGATTTGATTTGATTTGATCCATACACGCAATCACTTCAACATTCATACTCACACTCACTTCAGCATTCATACCCGCACTCACTTCAACATTCATACACGCACTCACTTCAACATTGATACATGCATTCAACCACACATACATTCACACACGGTTACACAGACCCATGCACACACCCATACAAACACCCATTCACACATGCATACACACATACATACAAACATGCAGACAACACCCACTCACACACGCACACACAGCACCTATACACACATGCATACACACATACATGCACACATGCAGACAACACCCACTCACACATGCACACACAACACTCCCCACCCTCACGCCCCCTTCCCTGTTGGACAATCGAGTTACCTTGTCTGGCAAGGAGGTCATCCGGCAGGGAACAGGCACTTACACCTATGGCAGTGCCCCACCATCAGGACATCGCCAGGCTGTATTACAGGTCGTAATACGGCTGGTGGAGTCCTTTTGGCGAGGTGGGGATCGGTGGTGGAACCGCCCATGTGCCTCCGACCGCAAGCACGACTACTTCAGGATTCCCGCCCAAAATGCAGCAGAAATCCGGCAGTACCCGTAATATGGTGGTCGGAAGACCGCCAGCAGTGGTGGTCTTCTAGCACCCGGGGCATTCGAAAAAGGCAGCCAAAGTCGAAATGAGGGCCTTAGTATTTTCCCTCTCTGCCTTATGCCAAAACATGTACTATCCTCACATATCTCTAGAAAACTACCAGGTCTGCTATCCCTGCTCCTCAGCCATTTCCCCAAGCAACTATTTCACCTCTGCTCCTTCCAAATAAATTTTTTTGTTAGGTTAACTAATGTCAACTTGCTTATGAAATAATATATCGATCTCACACACTCTGTTAGCTATTGTCACCTTTCAAAGCACTAGTTTCCTAGGGCAAAATCCTTTCATATACAGACTCTAAATAGATAGTGCACTAGTGTTCATCATGCAATTAGACCTGATTTGTATGTAACGAGCACATCATCAGAAGCCCTGCCACATACATCAAAAGGACCACATTTACATAGTCTCAGCATCGCTAGAAGTAAATGTAGGAGGATTCCTCATGTAGCTGCTTTATTCCTTCTCCCTCTTCCAGGAGAAGTGATTTCTCAGGTACAAGTGAACTACTGTATGGAGGTTGTGCATAACAAGTTTGCCTTTAGGATTGAAATTCGTTCTATGTCTAGTGGTCCTTTTCCCTCTTATCAGTTGTATTTTTTTTTTATGTAATATTGACTATCCCCCTACTTACTATATTTTAACTTACGGGGTTTCTTTACAAAAGTGACCCTTATATTGGAGTGTTGGGTCCATCTGAATCCTTTATGCTCACTCACTTAAATGTTTTTTAATCTTAATCACTAGTCTCCTAATTCAAATCTCTTTTATTCTTTCTCACTTGCCTTGTTACACACGTCCTTCTTTTAACATCTCTTGTTTTCTCTTTAACTTATACTGCTTACAGTTTATTCTCCATCAAATTTCCCTAACCCCACTCTAAACCTGGTCAGTTTTGCTTCAAAATCATTTAGCCTGATGAGAATGCCACTGAGAAGTATAACAACGGAGTGCCACAAAATCGTCAATATGGACAACTACTACTGTCCCCATAGAGGATTAAGGAATGTTGATCACATTTTGCTCATAAATACTAGTTATCTCTGTTCAAAAATCTTTCTTAGTAGGTTATCAGCTTTTCAAAATCTGAGCACTCCCTATGGTCAGATGTTACCTATCATTTTTTCCTCGTATTTCAATGCTGCAGTACCTCAATAATGGGAAAAGTATGATACAAGTTTCTGATACAAATATACACTCTCTTTCGGGGGATTGAAATAAGGCTTAGGAATCTTACTTTTCATTCTTTTCACGTTGGTAATTTTATTAGCCTTATAGTTTTAAGTGAGAAATAATAGAGGTAGATAGACCTGTAAGCAGTACCACCTTGAATTATGTTGCGGAAAGAATCTCTCTTGTCTTTGTTGGGGCCCGGCCAGTTTTCTGTTTCTTCTTTCTCTCCAGGGTGGCCATTGTGGTACACCGGTCAACGGTTCCCTCAAAAAGAAGGACAGAACACTCACATAAATGTTAACCAAAAAATAAATTTGGAGTCCAAAAAAACATTTAGGTCCCTGTTTCACCCTCTCATTCCATTCTTCCCTCCTGAGTTCCTGACCTACCATTGGTCAGTAGTTTCATGCTTTCGACTTTCATTTTCTCAGTCGGGCCTTGAAATATACATCTGCAATGAAAACAGAACAGAAGTTAAAGTGATATTATAGTTAGGTGAACATTTCAGTGACAATGTGATGTTTTAAACTCAAAACTCCACTGAAATTCACCAGTTATAGTTATCACCAGTAAATATAAATCATGCCCTAAAGTAACTATAACTTGCACCCCGCCATGCACATTCTTGTCATCAATGATGTAAGTCAAATGTTATCAATCAGGTAATAGGAAATGGCATGTTATGTAGAATGTGGGGTGATTAGCTGTGCAATGCGAGTTATACTTACCTAAGGCCATGACCTATAGTTAGTTGAGATAACTGTAACAGGTGAATTTTAGACATTTTTCAGGTTTAATACATTAGGTTGTCACTGAATTGTTCACCTAACTATAACATCACTTTAACCTTTGTTTTTTCAGTGTATTTCTGTTTTTTTAACGTAAAGTAATATTTTATTATCATACATAAAGCCTACCCTGCTGTGCACAGCCAAAGATTGTAGCTGGCGTGGGGTTGGTTGCAGGGCCTGGCCTGCAGCGAGGTCCTGCCTCCAACCCACTAAAAGCACCCAACCCCACATCATGCACGGCCTTCTGGAATGCCCAGCATGCAGTTGGTCTCGCAGGGCGTTGGTGCACTCAGACAGATTTGATTTTGTCAAAGAATCACAACATTGAAATATAAAAATTAGATTATTGGCTTTCTTAAGGAGTGAGCGTATAAAGCAAATTTGTCATCAATTTTCAAAAATTACTAACATTTGTATTTTAATGTATATTTCAGTAACTCATACACTGCAATGTTTAATAATAGTGATTAGTTTGAAAACGTGCATTAAAATTTGAATTAAAAATGTGTTTGTGAGTCTTTCCTTTAACATATTTTTAATATTGCATTTTGTGGAATTAAAAATATTAAAAGAGTAGTTCAGAAACATTTTTTTAATAAGACTAACATATCCCTGAGTCTTTCTTTTAACATTGTTCAGCCAACAAAAATGTAATCATAAAACCAACCATAAGGAGGCTCTGCACTCCAGCTGAAGAGCATTAATCGCCAGCTAGAAGTGCTTTAAGAAATATGGTAAGTTTTCCTCAGGTCATGTATTTCATGACCATAGAGACTTAGGGCCTGATTTAGGTCTTGGTAGAGAGAACAGTACATCACAAATGTACTGGATATCCATGCCCCCTATTGTAATCCCATAATATCCTATGGAGATCATAAGGCAGACAGGATTAAAATATAAAAAATGAGACTATTGGCTTTCTTAAGGAGTGAGCATATAAAGACATATAAAGCAAATGTATCATCAATCTTCAAAAATTACCAACATTTTTATTCTAATGTATATTTCAGTAATTCATACACTACAATGTTTAGTAATAGTGATTATTCTAAAAATGTGTATAAAAATGTTAATAAAAAAATGTGTCTGTGAGTCTTTCCTTTAACATATTTTTAATATTGCATTTTGTGGAATTAAAAATGTTAAACGAGTAATTCAGATTTTTTTTTTTAGTAAGACTAACATGTCCGTGGGCCTTTCTTTTAACATTAGTCAGCCAACAAGAAATGCAATCATAAAAACAACCATAAGTAGGCTCTGCACTCCAGCTGAAGAGCATTAATCACCAGCTGGAAGTGCTTTAAAAAATATGGTAAGCTTTCCTCAGGTCATGTATTTCATGAACATGGACACTTAGGGCCTGATTTAAGGTCTTGGCAGAGGGGAACACTCCATCACAAATGTAATGGATATCCCTTTCCCCTATTGCAATCCCATTAATATACTATGGATATCATAATAAGGCAGACAGGATATTTGTCATGTTTGTGACTGAGTATTCCCTCTGTCATGACCTAAATCAGACCCTTACTGTCTTTTTATATGTTTGCAGGGGGCTTGTACAATCCCTGCAGACCCCGCAAATTTTAAAAACTGTTGGTGGTGTCCCTCCCCTTGTAGGGAAACCACCAAACTCAAAAAAAATTAAATAATCCTTGTAGGACATTTTCGGGCACTCCTTCATTGAGCACTGAATAACAAAGGAGGGGCTCCTCCTGCTCATTTATCATTCCTTTTAAGCATTTTGAAATATTTTTCCTAGTGTTCACCCTGGAAACACACAGGTTTCACTGGGGTTGGGGCCCAAAGGGGAAGCCCCAGGACCCCCACAGCCTCCCTGCTGGCTCCCAGCCATTATAAATAGTGTGTGCCAGAGGGAGCTGGAATATGTTTTATAAAGTGCTTGCCCCGTGCCCACCAGGGACACCCACTGCTCCATTTTTACTTGAGGGCTGTTGTGCGGGGGCCAGAGTTCCTGTGGTTGCAGTCGACTCCCCTTGTTGGTGGGTGCCTCAGTGCCCATCCAGGACACCCACAATGTATGAAGTGTTTGGGTACTGCAAGAGGGGGGGTCTCCACATCCCCAGCTTGCTCCCCTTCTGGCACCACAATAGGTGTTGGTGGGATCTGGCACCTTACCTTTGTTCCTACCCGAGTGGAAGCAGCATTTCTTAACCTCTCCCAACCAGTTAGGAGGAAAGTGAAGCTCCCAGCCGGGAAGAGTGTGAACAGGGCCTACCAGTAGGGTGACCCCAAAGTTTTCAATGAAGAAACTAGTAAAAAAAGAATATCTTTTTGGAAAGTTTCATGAAAATTTCTCAAATGACACCAAAGTTATTAGTAAATCAAAAAAGGCATTTCCAATGGAAATGTTGACCTAACTAGAGCTACCCATTGGCAACAGCCATATATATATATATATACATATATATATATATATACACCCACACACATTTTCACTGAAAAAACCAAAGGGTAAAGGGACATTATAGTTAAGGTCGGAATTTACTCGCACAAAACCATAGAAATTCAGCAGTTATAGTTATGGTTAGCTCAAGTAACTATGGGCCAGATGTACCATCACTGCCCATTGCGATTCGGTAATAGCGATTTTTAAGAAATCGCTATTACCGACTCGCAAAGGGCCATGTATCGCATTTGCAAATCGGTAATAGCGATTTCTTAAAAATCGCAAATGCTATTGCCGAATTGCAAATTGCGATACCGGCCCCATTCACAGCAATGGGCCTGTTGGCCCATAGCTGTGAATATTTTGCATTTCCAAAATTGCGATTTCTGAACGAGAAATCGCAATTTTGGAAATGCAAAAGGCCAGCGTGCTGGGGGCCTAAGGCCCCCTCTCCTGCACCCCAAAAACTTTTTTTTAAACATGTAAGGTACACATATGCCAAAAGGGCATGTGTGCTTTACATGTTTAATTTAAAAATGCAGTTTAACTGCATTTTTAAATTTTGCACCAGGTTACCACCTGGTTGCAAAACATGGTATTTTGCAAGTGCAAAATGCCATTTTTGGAAAAATCGCAATTTGCGATTTTTTCCAAAATAGCCTTGCGACCTGGAAATTGCGAATCGCAAATTGCGACTCGCAATTTCCAGGTCGCAACGCAAGGAATCGCTATTTGTTTCATGCATCGCAGACCACGGTTTTGCACTCGCAAATAGCCGAATTAACCGATTCGCACCGTTTGCGAGTGCAAAACCTTTTAATACATCTGGCCTTATAACTCGTACTCTAAGGTAACTATAACTTGCACCCCCGCCATTCACAGTTTTCTCCTCAATAATTCTACTGCAAATGTTATCAATGATGTTATAAAAAATGTCATGAGTGATGTAATACAGAAGTAGCAGTGCATTGCGGCCAGGCTCTGCAGCCAACCCCTATGACCACTCACTGCCACACACAACCTTCAGGTGTGCACTGCAGGGGTTGGCCAGGCCCTGCAGCCAACCTTCTATAACCACCCAATTCTGTATGCATGGGTTTCTGAGTGAGTCTGTGAGTGGGTGCATGAGTCTCTGAGTGGATGTGTGAGTGGATGCATGATTCTTTGAGTAGGTCTGTGGGTGGATGCATGCACTCGGGAGCACATCGGAGCCTATATTAGATATATTACCCCCTCATGCAATATCAATATGCACAGTTTTACTCTGAGGTCTGACACCTAGCTAGGGGGATAACGGACCACTCACCGATATGGCAAAATGTGTCCTGGAGCAGAAGAAGGATGAGGGTATTTGCACCAATCAATATCCTGGTACCTGAAAAAAAATATAATACAGTAGGGGCTGCTAGATAGCACAAAACACTACTTTATGGAAACCGGCCCTTGGTTAAGTCAGCACAAGCATTGTGACAGGCATATAAGACAGTAATCAGTAGCCAAGTCATCTCTCTCATAGCAGGATATAAAAATAATAATTAAGGAAATTAGAGGGACTGGAATAGGAGGTTATGACTCAGGAATGTCTCCTCCTGGTAATAAATATCCTAGAAGCAAGACACACACCAGCGCTAAAATGAAAGAAATATCAAGACTTGGCAACAGAAGACGGCAAGGCACTGCACTGGGCCACATAATACAGCCCCTATGAGGTGGGAAACAAAACCAATAAGCTTTTGGTGTGGCTCGATAAGAAAGAACAGACTAGGCCCTGGGTGCTTCAGATCAAGAAGGAGGAGGGTGGGCTAGTGAGAGACATTAGCAGTATGGCCGATATGTTTGCAGACTACTACACCCACATATACTCACCAATGGTTCCTACAATGGCAGAGGATGCTCAGGCCTTCCTGCATGACATACGCCAGCTCAGCCTATAAGCAACAGATAGGGCGCTCCTACAGGAAGACATTACAGAGAAGTAAATCCATAGGGCTCTGAGGGAGCTTCAATCAGGCAAGGCCATGGGACCTAGAGGGTTGCCAGTCTAAGCTGGCTCCTCATCTATTACCTATGTACAAAGATAATAGGAGAGAAGGGGTGCTGCCACACAATAAAAGAATGGCCACTGTTGTGGTTATCCATCAGGAGGCGAAAGTGCCTGAGGTTTGTGCCTTTTTATAGGCCAATATCTCTCCTCAATGCGGAAATTAAAATATTGGTTAAACTATTAGCACCCCTGCTGGTCAACATGATTCAATCTCTGATCCACTCAGATCTATCACGATTTATGCCCTACCCTAGTACTTCCCTCAGTTTCCATCGCCTTTATGGTGTGCTGGGGCAATCACCAACCTGAGAGAGCAAGCATTGGTTCTGTCTTTGGATGCCAAGATGGCATTTGCCACAATTCAATGGAACTACATGTTTGTGGAGCTAGCCACACTGAGATTTAGCACTAAATTCACACAATGGCTTTAACTTCTATACACTGGCCCTATGGCGCAGGTCAAGGTGGACGGCAGTTGCTCGAGAGAATTCAAACTTCTGAGGGGCACCCAGCAAGGTTGCCCACTATCCACATTAATCTTCACCTTGGCCCTGGAGCCATTGGTGGCTTGGATTCGGTAAGACCCTTTGTTAAAGGGCATGCACTGGGTGTGGGAACAAAATTTCATTATATGCAGACGATGTACTACTGTATGTGACTGATGCACATCATCACAATGTTCAGTAGATACTTGGGCTATATTCTCCACTGGCAAAAATCAATACTACCCCCGCTGAAGGGCCCTTTACCCAAACTGCCACTCAATTGTGTGGCAATTGTGGATACTAGAGGCTTCCAGTACTTAGGAATCTATGTCACCTCAAGTAAATCTCTCTGCCGACATAAAAATTAGATCCCAGTGTTAGATAGACTGAGACAAGTTGTGCAGCACTGGAAGTCATTACCGCTTTCATTACTAGGTATACCAGCCTTGTTTAAAATGATCTATGAAGTTCCCAACACCTACTTCAGGGCAATTGAGGATGACGTTTGAACATTGCTCTGGTCGGAGTCCCAGCGCGTATAGCCCTATCCAATTTAATGAGGGGGTGGTACGATAGGGGCATTGTAGTGCCCGACATCCAGAAATACTACTGGACGCCACACCCCATCACAATCAATTGCTGTGCCTTTCTCCCACTGTCAGAACCAATGTTCCGCATGGATAGGGCGGTAATGGGACAGGGTGCTATCCAAGTCCTTATATGGAGGCGTGTAATAGAGACTGGCTGACACACACTGAATGAGGGGCACAAGGGAGGCAAGGGAGCAGGCAGGAGATGGCAGTGCAATGTTCGAGAGTGTTAATTATGTAGACTGTAATTGTGTTTAAAGACAATAAAAAGATTTAATTTAAAAAACACAGAAATTCACCAGTTACAGTATCAATAGCAAACTATAACTTGCACTCCAGCTATGCACTGCTTATGATCTCACATACTATATCACTCATGACCTGTTCTTTAACATCATCTATGACATCACTGATGACATCTGAAATTATATCACTGATGACATCAGGGATGACATCACCCAAAACATCACTTAAGCTTCTTTGTACACATAGCTCTATAATTGGGCGTGGTATTGGAGTTATGAAAGTAAGTGCAAAATTGCTCAGAATGCCCAGATTTAAGAAGGACCTAGCGCCTCCTAGCTCCACATTAGCATAATTTCTTTTACAGCTAATGTGGCGTTAGGTTGCCAAAAACTTTGCGCCATATTTACAAAGTGGTGCAGTGCATGAATTGCCCGACTTTGTAAACCGTTGTGCCACATTATGCCTGCACCAGAGATAATTTATGCAAGGGGGGCGTTCCTCTGTTAGGAGGGCCAGAAAAATGGCGCAGTTGAATCTATGAATCTATGAGATTCCACTGTACCATTTTTCCCGTCATTTTTACCGCCTGCTCAGAGCAGGCATTAAATTAAAGTACACCATTTTTTATAACGGGCCTTTATGTACCTTGCAAAATTAGCGCCAACATTTTTGATGCTAATCCTGCAAAGTACCACAATAGCATCAGAAATTATGGCTTTAAGGGTGTGCAATGTGGCACAAGAAATGTGGTGCTTCATGAAATGAAGCCCCACTTTACTTAAATCTGGGTCCAATTTCCTCCAGATACTCAAGCTCTGTTACATAACTAATGCCCTACTATGGACAGTCTTTACCTCTATCAAACACCTTACAGTGGCTGAACCCACAATGATTAATTAAGTGGATAGGAGTAGAAAAGTGGGTACTGTTAACACTATTTACTCTATGAAGAGAGTTTATTCTGCACCACACTGTTTGTAGACAGTGAAACTTGCATGATAACTACACCACAGACTAATCTACTAAAAACAGTGTACATCTGTTGTACTCATAGTACGGCCTTCCTTGGAGGCCCACAGACCTTGTGGTGTACTAAGCATGTACTGTAAAACCAAAGGAAGGCCACTGGAGCATGCATGATAACATGTTCACTGCACATACTCCTGCTCCAGCGGCCCTCTTCTGTAGTTAGTGGAGCCCTTCTTACGCATGTGCCTGGCACCATGGGGAAGCAAAGGCACTTTAAAAGTCAGCCTTCACAGCAGACTTTTTTTTGGTGCCTTTTGGAAAGCTTCCTGCTGCCTTCGCTGACATCTCTGCCCGCAGCCAGCACTCTCCATCGACTTTGCCAACAACGTCTCCGCCCATAGCCTGCTGATATTATGCCGCCTCCAGCCAATACTCTTTTCCGCCTTTGCCGACAATGTCTCCATCCACAGCCTGCTCTTCTCATTCCGCCTGCAGCCAGCACTCTCTGGCACCTGCATCCAGAACTCTCCGCCTTTACTTAGAGCACCTCCACCCGCAGCCTGCACTGCCTGCACCCTTCTCATGCTGCCTGCAACCATCACTCTCCACCATTGATGACGTATATAAGGAATGGATCACGAGCAGGGTAAGCATGGGGTGCTCCACCAGGGTGGGAGTGGTAAGTGGTGGTACTGCACCAGCTTTAGCCGAGTTCCGCAGATAAAGGTAAAAATAAAGAAAAGGGGCTAGCATACAGACACCCTGACCCCTTAGTTCAGGTGGTGGGCCCCAGGGAGAAACCTCCAGGGTAGGACTGTGGGTGAGGCCTTGAGCGTTAAAAAAAGGAATATCTCAGTGTGAAGGTCACAGAGCTCTACACTGAGCATTGAGGGTTAGAGTTAAGCCAGACTCATTTTCCCCCTTTCTTTTTAACTAAGACTCATACAGGAAGATAATCTTACTCTTTTTTAATGACAAATACATTTTTCTTTTCAATTTGTCCTGAAATATCTCATTCTAAGTTTCATATATCAAAGCCTAAACAACTCTCTATCTCTAGCTATCTCCCTCTCACACTTTCTCACTCTCTCTTTCAATCTTTCTTCCACTCACACACCCAGTAAGACACTTATGCACCCACTCACAGACCTACTCAGACACTCACGCACCCACTCACAGGCCCACTCAGACCCTCGTGCACCCACTCATACCCCCATTCAGACCCTCACACACCTACTCACAGACCCACTCAGATAGTTACACACCCACTCACAGACCTACTCGGACTCTAACACACCCACTTACAGACCCACTGACACCCTCATGCACCCACTCATAGACCCATGCACACACTGATGCACCCACTAAAACACTGATGTATGTACTTTCACACCCAGATAGACACTCTCACGTCCACTCTCAACCCAAGATACACCCTCTCACAACTATTCTCACACCCAGAGAGGCCGCAGCCAACTCCCGCCGGACAAAGGGCCTTGCACAGCATGTGGTTGGGTGGTTAGGGGGGGTTGGCAGTAGGGTCTGGCTGCAGGCCAGGTCTTGCGGGCAACCTCTGCTGCCCATGGGTGAAGGCCGTGCATGGTGCAAGGTTTGGTGTTTATAGGGGTTTGGCAACACGGCCTGACCAAAGGCCATGCGTAGCGGTGGTTGGATTAACATATAGGTGGTCATTACAACCCTGGCGGACGGTGTGAAGGCGGCGGTAAAAAAATTGGAATTACTACCGTGGCGGAAACCGCCAACAAAGACAGCCACTTTAACACTCCGACCGCCACGGCAGTACAAACAAATAGCTTGGCGGTCACCGCCAACAGACAGGCGGAGGACAAAGTACCGCCCACAGTATCACAACCTACCAATCTGCCACCTTTTCCGGTGCGGATTCACCGCAGACAAAAATACGGCGGAAACAGGACTTCGAAGGGAAAACGCTCACCTCTACACACCCCACGAGGAACCAGGACGTCATGGAACCAGAGCTGCAGATCCTGCCAGCCCTCATCTTCTTGCTCCTCTACCAGGTGCACAAATGCCGGCGGTGAAGACCATGGTAAGTACTGCACCTACGACACAGGGGAGGGGGAGGGAAAAAACAGGGACACACACACGCAACACCCCCACCCCCACCCTCACCCACAACAACACACACACTAATACATATTGATACATTATAGTTACACCCCCCAACCCCCCAAGAAGAATGCAAGGACCAAAGAAAATGAGTGTAACCATTGTAATATATTAAAATGCAGTATGCAAAAATATACATATATACACTATAAACAAAATATACACCAAGAATAGTAGTCCAGGTAGTACTCCATTGAAGTCCGTGTTAAAACTGAGCCCACACGGTATGGGTGAGGCCCACACAAGATCCCCAACCATGACGGAGAGAACACTGCAGGGACATCAGATAGCAATAAAACAGGCACCTCAGGAGGAGAGAAAGGGGGGCACCTCAGCCGGTTGAGTGCACAATGTCAAATCCACGAGGGGACCACATGCCCACTGTTCAATCCTGGGGAGTGCAAACCCACAGTCTCTCAAGTCTCTTCAGTGGGTGGTTTGCCCACTGCTTTATCCTGGGGAGTGCAAAGCCACAGTCTCTCAAGTCTCTACAGTGGGTGGTTTGCCCACTGCTTTATCCTGGGGAGTGCAAAGCCACAGTCTCTCAAGTCTCTACAGTGGGTGGTTTGCCCACTGTTCAATCCTGGGGAGTGCAAAGCCACAGTCTCTCAAGTCTCCACAGTGGGTGGTTTGCCCACTGCTTTATCCTGGGAAGTGCAAAGCCACAGTCACTCAAGTCTCTACAGTGGGTGGGCTGCCCACTGTTCCATCCTGGGGAGTGCAAAGCCACAGTCTCTCAAGTCTCTACAGTGGGTTGTTTGCCCACTGTTCAATCCTGGGGAGTGCAAAGCCACAGTCTCTCAAGTGGATGACAGTCTCCACTGGTTCTGGAGGGGGCTTGGTGCCCAGAGTGCTTCATCCTGCCAAGGACTGAGGTAGTGGATGGATCTCTCCACTGGTGTTGGAGGGGGCTTGGTTCCCAGAGTGCTTCATCCTGCCAAGGACTGAGGTAGTGGATGGATCTCTCCACTAGTTCTGGAGGGGGCTTGGTGCCCAGAGTGCTTCATCCTGCTCATGACGGACTCAGTAGCGTCAGTGCCCTTGGCACTCATGGGCCAGCGGTGCATGTGGCGGCGGTGCCCTGTTCAGTGGTGCTTGTGGCGGCGGTGCCCTGTTCAGCGGTGCTTGTTGCGGCGGTGCCCCGTTCAAAGGTGCTTGTGGCGGCGGTGCCCTGTTCAGCGGTGCTTGTTGCGGCGTGGTCCTTTGCAGTGACTCAGCTGCTGGCGGTCCTTCATGGCCCAGCTGGGCTGGTGCTGGCGGTCCTCTCTGGCCCAGCGGGGCTGGTGCTGGCGGTCCTGTCTGGCCCAGCGGGGCTGGTGCTGGCGGTCCAGCCTGGCCCAGCGGGGCTGGTGCTGGCGGTCGTGTCTGGCCCAGCGGGGCTGGTGCTGGCGGTCCTCTCTGGCCCAGCGGGGATTGTGCTGGCGGTCCTCTCTGGCCCAGTGGGGCTGGTGCTGGCGGTCCTGTCTGGCCCAGCGGGGCTGGTGGCGGTGGCCTCTTGGGCAGCAGGGCAGGTGCTGGCGGTGGCCTCCTGGGCAGTGGGGATGATGGCGGTAGCCTCCTGGGCAGCGGGGATGATGGCGGTGGCCTCCTGGGCAGTGGGGATGATGGCGGTGGCCTCTTCGGCAGCAGGGCAGGTGCTGGCGGTGGCCTCCTGGGCAGCGGGGATGATGGCGGTGGCCTCCTGGGCAGCAGGGATGATGGCGCTGGCCTCTTGGGCAGCAGGGCAGGTGCTGGCGGTGGCCTCCTGGGCAGCGGGGATGATGGCGTTGGCCTCCTGGGCAGCGGGGATGATGGCAGGCTTCTCCGCCGTGCTGCTCTTCCCAGACCTGCTGACTTTCTTGTGGCCCTTCCCCACCTTGGAAGGTGTCGCAGCTGACTCCACACTCCCACCTATACCCCTGGGAGCGGCTTTGGTGCCTGGAGTCTTCCCCCTCTCCCGCCGGGCACTGGCCACCTTTTGATGCTTCACAGGTGAGGGACTGTCCGTGCTGTGGCCCCGTGCCACACTGGCTGCCCTGGTGGCCAGTGCACTCCAGATTCCGGTGACTACAGGCACCACTGGTCCCGGAGATGTTGTGGCTGAGGTGCTAGGTTGGGACCTGGGGAGTCGGGCCTTAGGAGACGGACGGGGTGGGGGAGGTGTGGGAAAGAGGTCAAGGTTGGACAGGAAAAGTTTTTTGAAAACACTGGGATGGGTAGCTGGAGGGGGTTTGGGAGTGGAGGAAGAGGTTGTGGTTGAAGGAGGTGTTCGTTTGGTGACTTTGGGTGAAGGTGCATGCGCTGGAGGCTGTCGTGAGGTGGATGGCTGTAAGGTGGGTGTGTGCCTGCGTTTGTGTATCTTGGGAGGTGGCGTCACAAACACACTGGGGGAGGTCACAGGGGACGTGTGAATGGCAGTGGGGGTGGTGACTGCACGTGAGCGGGGTGTGGTGGTGTGTGTGCTGGTGATGGTAGTAGTGGCTGTAGATGTAGTGCATGCAGGTGTGAGTGTAGACAAGACTGGGGGGGAGGAGGGAGACGAGGAGGAGGGGGACACAGTGGAGGCAGTGGATGTTGGTGTGTCTGCATATGTGTGATGCTTGCGTGAGTGCCTGTGGGATGCGTGGTGCTTATGTTTGCCTGAGCTTCCCTTGTGTGTTGACGTGTGTGCATGCTGGTCTGATGGTGTGCTTGGGATAGGCTGAGGTAGAGGGGATTGGGTCTGGGTGGAGGAAGTTGGAGGGGGGAGGCTAGACACAAGGACAATGGCTGCCATCAGTGCTGAGGCCAGAGTCTGAAAAGCTCGCTGAAGGGCCGCCTGACCAGAATGAATGCCCTCCAGGAATGCATTTGTTTGTTGCAACTGCCTTTCCACAACCTGGATGGCATTCAAAATGGTAGACTGCCCAACAGTGAGGGACCTGAGGAGGTCAATGGCCTCCTCACTGAGGTCAGCAGGGGTGACAGTGGCAGGGGCTGAGGTGCCTGGGGCGTAGATGATGCCCACCCTCCTGGGTGAGCAGGCACGGGGCAAAGGTTGAGTGGCTGCTGGGAGGGCGCAGCTGGTAGGGGGGGTGGCGGCTGTACCAGTAGATGCGGGGGGCACAGATGTTGCCGCCACCACAAGGGAGCTCCCATCAGAGGACGAGTCTGTGTCACTGGTGTCAGCTCCTGTCCCCGCTGTGGAGCTCCCCTCGCCCTACGCCCCATTGGTGAACTCCGAGTCTGTTGTCTCGCCCTCCAGGGCCATGTGGGATGCAGCTCCCTCCTGCTCCGGTGCCACTGCTCCTCCGCCTGATGATGCTAATGCACACAAGAACAGGGAGACCACAAAAAGGGGGGGATGACAGAAGAAAGACATGTTGAGTGCATGCATTACCGCTACCGTTGGCGGACATGACATACACAGAAGCCCCCTGCACTACGCTGCACACTTGGCCTCCACTGTTCAATCCCTGGGACATGGCCTACAAGGCTGTGGACGACATCTGCACACATGGATCACACAGGAGCCTGACTAGGTGTACTTGGCACTGTACACAGGTGGGGTGGGGTGCCACAGGGTCTGCCAGAACAAGGGGACCTTGCCTACTAAACTCGCCCTGGCCTTGGGAAACCCACAGCCCACCTCCCCCACCCAGACACCTCCACTGCGCGCAAAATCAGCAGAATGAGAGTGTACTCACCCCCTTGTGGCTGCTGTGATGTCCCCAAGCGCCCATCCAACTCCGGGTACGCCACCGCCAGGATCCTGAACATCAGGGCGGTCATGGTGAGACGGGCACCCCTCCCACGTTGGGAGGCCATCCCCAGCTGGGCCTCCGCCGTCTTCTTGCTCCAGTGGCGAATGTCCTCCCATCTCTTACGGGAGTGGGTGCTCCGTCTGTGGTAGACCCCCAGGGTCCGGACATCCTTGGCGATGGCATGCCAAATATAATTTTTCTGGTTGGCGCTGACCTACATGAATTTTACAGGGGGAAAAGAAAAGTTATTACCAAATGCACCGTCACAGTCATTGGCCCCTCTCCCTACCCTAGCCATGATGCACATGCACTCACCATCGTTTCATGCACGCCTCATCTTTCATCCACCCCACTCCACCTCATTCCAGGTTGGCTTGGACGGCATTTTACCAGTCCAAAGCTGTAATACTGTGCCTGGAGTGGTAAATGGCTTTTGTCATTCTACAGGTCGGCAAGGTTGACACTGTGTCAAACCTATGCTTAAAGAGTTTGCTGTATAAATGGCAAAATACTTTGTCACTATCTAGCTCGGCGTGGATAGCACTGTGCTGATCCAATGCTTTAAAACTTTGCTAGATAAACAGACATTTGAGGTGAGCAAATCTAGAGTGTTGCTGGTGTTGCAGAGTGCTCCTTACTAGAGCTGCTCTCCACCTAAACTATCCAGAGTTCTCTATTCTTTTTTGCATAATTTATGCATCACTCTAACCCTGAAAGGGATTTTTTTGATATATATATATATATATATATATATATATATATATATATATATATATATATATATATATATATATATATATATATATATATATACATATGTTTCTTTTTTAAACAATATTAAAAATAAGTATTTATGTCAGAAAATAATAGACAAAGATACTTTGCACGGGGGTTCCCTCAAGTTTTGTTACGTCACTGCAATATGTAGGGATAGTGCAAGGGAAATCCAAGGTGAGAAGAACGAAAGAAAAATATTAAAAAACACAATGCACTAAACTAGCCAAGCATGTGCTTCTTCTCCCTCATGCCATCTTCGTGAGTCCCTCAAATTCACCCATGTTACCACCATCCTTCAGGCAATGGCCCACTATTTTGCTTCGGTTGGCGGTGTCCACCAATCTTTTTTCTAGCCATTTCGTCCTCGTCTTTGGCATCCTTCTCATCAGTCTGGCTCCCTTTGGGGTAGACTTGTTTGAACTCCCTTGCTTGTTTGAGTCGCTGTCAGTCCTCTGGGACTCCTGCCAAAATGTTTTCCCCTCTGACACTCTCCACACCTCTCTGCTTTCACTTCCATCAGCATTTCCCCCTCGAGCTTCCTTCACTGGGCCAAATGTAGTCCTTTTGAATGTCTCCTCATGTGTTTTCTTCTCCTCACTACCCGCCTACTTTTGTAGTTGTCTTCTCCTTTTTTCCTTCTCCCCCCCTTTCTCCATTGACTTTGCCTTCTTTTTATTTCTAGGTAATCTCGAGGAGAAGAAGATCCCCTCGTGAAGTACAGCACCAGTACCAAAGATGCTGGTAAGTTTTCTTTTGATAACCAACTATTATTGATTTATACATATAACAGCATGACACATACAGGAAGACAAATCTCAATACCTCAATATCACAATCAGGTGCAGAAACATGGTTTAACGTATCTATTTGATACATGAGTCATACTAGTGGTTGCATTCAAGTAGGACCCATCCACACATCCCAGAACTTGTGGTATTTAGCCTCACATCCCCTTGCTTGGTAGACAGGTCTTTCCATTTGGGTGCACCAAACCATCTCCTTCCTCCATTGTTGCACCAAGTGGGGGGGGAGGGGTTTGGATGCCCAGTGTCCAGCAATGTCTCTTTTCACAATAAGCGGGGCCGTGCCCACAAGTATCTGAATCGCTCGGGACCTCCCAATGCCCTCTATCACCCCCATCAGGGCCATCTTCGGAGAGGGCACCAGAGAGAGGTTCAACAGTGTGGGGAGTTTGTTTGTGTCCAGTATTGTTGAATCTTTGGACAGGACCAAGCTACATGGAAGAAGTCCTCCAGTAAATGGGTACATCTGTTACATTGAGGGTCCGGCCTGACCCCGGCCCGTAAATCCTAGCAGGGGTCAAATAGGCACAGTGTAGGTAAGACATTTGCACCATGCGCAGTCTGGCTGAGATTACAAGGACTCTCAGTGCCATCAATGCGTCTCGCCAGTCTTCGTCACCTAATGGACCAGTCCAGGTTTCCCAGTGGGTCCGCAGGGGTTGGAGAGGTGGTGAAGCATTCAGTACAAGAGAGCAGTAAATCTGTGGGGTTCCCCTGGTTTCCAAAGCCCCCACCATTACTTTGGGTTCCATGGGGCTAAATTCAGGTATGAGGGTATTGTTGCTAATGTGTTCTCAGTGCATCTCTCAGTTGTAGGAACTTGTGGAACTGTGTCTGGGTCAGTGCATATGTTTCTTGGAGTTGTTGAAAGGACATCATATGTGTGCCCTCCCAGATGTCTCCCACCACCGTTATGCCTATGGCGTCCCATCGGGAAAAGCCTCTAGATTGGCAACCTCCCACAAGCACAATCCATGCCACAAAGGGGTGTGCTGAGTGATCCAACCCCACCACCCTGTCAGTCTTTGGCCTGCCCGCCAACCATATAGGATCTGGCTAGTGACTACAGGCATGGTTTTGGGAATGGGGCTTCCGTAGAGCATGTCCATAAGATGTGAGAACCCCATTGTGGACAGTTCTAGGCAATAGGTTGGATCGTCCCATCCTCCAGTGAGCCATTCATTGATGGTGAGGACCTGAGCGGCTAGGTATTAGCAGTATAAATTAGACATTGCTAGACCGCCATCATACATGCTGCATTGACATGCTTCCCATGATAGGTGCCGTCGGCGGTTGCGCCATATAAAGGACCGAGCCGTAACGTCCATCTCCCAAAACCAGTGGCGAGGGAGCCGGAGGAGAAGATTTTGAAGGATATAGAAGAAAAGGAGCAGAATAAGCATTTAATTAAGTGCTATGCGGCCCATGACATTTAGCGGCAGAATCTGCCACTGTCCCAACTCCATTTTCACCCTGCGGGTAAGAGGGGTGAGGTTAAGGGCCCAAGTCATAGTCGAGTGCTACTTTCATGCCAAGGTAAGCTCAAGCGCCAGATAGGAATGGTTGTTTGCCAGTCAACCAGGTCACAAGACTCCAAAAGCGGGACCATGAGAGATTTCTTATAGTTTATCGTAAGGCCAGAGGCCTCTCCAAATATGCGCAGCAGTTGGAGACACCTGGGTCTGCTCGTCCGAGCATCCCATTTACTACAACACGGGCTGTCGTCACCTCGTATAGTAGTTGGACCATGCCCCGAAATGGGTGCCCTAGGCATGTCCTCCGAAGGACGAGGTCCAAGTAACCTCAATCTACTGTGTCAAATGTTTTTTCGAAGTCGATTAGAAGGCAAGCCAGTGGGGAGAGGATCGTGTGTCTATGTGCCAGGGTGACGTGTAGCCACCACAGGCAGTGTCTGGTGCTGCAGGTGGGAATGAAACTGCATTGGTTAGGATGGATCAGGTATAGTAGAACTGTGTTGAGACGAGTAGCCAGTATATTAGCGAAGATCTTAATTTTGTTATTGATTAGCGATATCGGTTGATAGTCTGCACAGGATGTAGAGAGGGGCTAGGACTTAGGCAGTACCACTATCGTAGCCTGGTCCACGTCATGAGGGAAGGTGCCCCTCTCCAAATCCTTTGTGTAGAGGCCATAGAGCTGAGGCAATAATATGTCCCGGAATTTAGAGTAGTATTCTGCTGAGTACCCGTCTGAGCCGGGGGTTTTGCCCGGTCTCAGTTTCCTGATGGCTTCCCCGATTTCCTCTAGGGTTAAGGGGTCATCAAAACTTTTACTAACTGGGGCCAAAAGGGCTGGGACATCTATTTCATTTAACAGTGGCATCTGCCGTTCAGTGATGGGTCTGGACGCCACAGTGTACAGGGCGGCGTAATACTGTGCGAATCTGTCAGCTATGTACTGGGGAGCAGTATGGGCCCTCCCCAGGTCATCTATTATTTTGGGGATCACCAGCTTCACCATTGGACTAGTTTCAAGCCAGTAAAGGAGCTTGTTGTTCTTGTCCCCCCAGCCATAGATCCAGGCCTGGGATGTCCGCCAAATCTGCTTTGCCTCCTCTAGGGAGTGGGTTCTGATTTCTTGTCTCACCATCTCTAGGGCTCCCCTGTGTTCCTCCCCTCCTCTCGCTAGCACTTTGTGTTCCAACTGGAGTGACCGGGCCTCAAAAGACATAACGTGGGTCTGTCTCTCCCAATCCTGCCATCGTAGAAGGCCTTTGGCATGTCCACGAATTGTGGCCTTTCCTGCAGCCAAGAGTGTGATATGGGATTCAACCGTTCCCTTACTGTCCCAGATGTAGTATTCGATCTCCTTGCGGAGGGCATTACAGTAGGCCTCTTCCTGTAAAAACCATGCATTGATGCGCCACATGGGGCTTCGACTCTGATCGGGTGGCCAATGATCAAAGAGATTGGAGCATGGTTGGAGAGCCCGTGGGTGAGTATCTGGACCTCAGTCACTAGGGAAAAGTCAGTGGCAAAGTGTTGCCGAGGCCAATGCCTGCCATTCATTTATTAAGGGATAGAGAATGCCTGTGGCGTGCATTGGACAGGCGGCTTGTGATGTCAAAGATGCTGGTAAGTATAATCTTCTTCCCTTAGCCCACGTTCTTGCACAGCTCTTTGTCTCACATTTCTTTCCTGTTCTTAGAATCTAGAAATATCTGATTTCCACTTGTTTGCCTTCCCCACTCTCATAATCAGCTGAAGATCATCCACACAATGACCTCTTCTCATCTGTGCTTTTTCCTCACCTTTCTATCTCCTTCACATTTAAACCCCAAAAAACATCTCTGAATCAAAGACCCTCACTATCCCAGCCTCTGTCCACCATCACATCTGTCTATGCATCTACCCACCTTCAAACTTTGTCTAACCTAAACAACACCATGATGCCCAACAATTCTATCTCTTCATGTTTTTAATTTCTTCTTATCTTGTCTTATTGCTAACACAGTTCAGATCTCATCTACAGATTCCACACTCCACATGATATTTGTCTTATATTGCACCAAATGTTGACAAATACTTAGAAAAAAGAGAGATGGCTGGGTTACATTACAGAGAGCAATAAAAAATATTTTATCTAGAATGCAAATGCAGAAACAGTGGACTAGACAACAATGGCAAGGGAGAGGGAAGAGACATATTGGGAATGCTACATAGCTACTGACTATGGTGTTTGCGAATTGGGCTTAATTATGAAGGGAAGTAATGCCTGAAAGGCGTAGTTAATTTGCTATTCTACTGATCCCCAGGGCCAGTTAATTTGTTCATCTGCTTATTTCCTAGCTCTACCCTTACTCTCCCACTATGTTTGCATATTGATGGTAGATATGAACTAGCAGGTCCATCTACTCTCTTGAGTCACCTGCTAGTTGAACCGGGATTCTGTTTAGTCTCATGATGCCGCTGGCTGTTTCTTTGTAAAGATATTAGGAATATATAATGTATACCAATATACATTTAAATAGGCATTGTCTGGGATTATTAATCAGAGGGGATACCCCTTCCAACTTATAAATATACTGTGTTTAGGGATAAAACAAAGGCACTCATTTAGAGTTGGTAACAATTAACAAGGTTATGGATGGAATGCTTGAAGTAGGCTCACTCCCTCAAAGTTTTTTGGGGCTGCAATCCAGTCCATCCTTTTTCACTCACTATGCCATTTTGGACAAAGGCCCCTCTTCTATGCAAATCAGTATTGAATCCTGTTTCTCATGGGAAAAATCAATTCCAAATAGCCAGACAAGGTCACATCCACAAGGGACCACAAGCAACCCCAGACAGGTTTCACACTAGTTGGAATTATTAGTAGATGCAGCTTGAGTACAATGGCACAGTCAGCATGAAACCCATGTCTGGGCATACACTAGAACATCAACTGCAAAAAACAACAATGCAATGGATGAAAGGCTTGAATTTATCTCAGCCACTGGCAGTCACCACGACTGCATACCCACCATGCCACTCTAAACAAAGGCCGAGTACTTTTTTAGCCAAATCAGTACCTACCCTGCTCATGGCAATAGTCTGCCTCAAGCTGCCATGTGAGGCCTCCTCCAGAAGGGACCACAAGCAACTCCAGATCAGTTTCACCCTAGCTGGGGCTCCTCAATGGGATGTAGCTTGAGTCCTATGCACAGTGAGTTCAGGGCCCACGTCTGGGCATACCCATCATCTTTTGGGAATCAACTGCAATAGATAACAAAGTGAGGGATGCAATACTTAGATTAATCTCAGCAAATGGTGATCACTTAGGTCACATTTCAGTCCATCATTTTTCACCAAAGAGAAGCAGGAGAAAGGCTGGTTTGCACATAGATAGGTCTAATCTATGGTGGCAATGTGAGCAAAATAATGATTGACTAAATTGCAGCCCAAGTATTTAGAAATAGCTGAGTTTAATTCAAGAATTCAACCCATGGCTGTTTTGCTTTCTTCAGTGTGATGCCCTAAGTATGACAAGAATGTCCAGATGTGGATCTTCTTGGGCTCACTGCACCACTGGAACGAAGCGCCACTCAAATGATAATCCCCAATCAGGATGAACCCAGTATTGGGTTGCTTGTGTTCTTGTTCAGAGAGAGCCTGACTTATCAGTTTGAGCTAGCCTGTTCCTTTTCTGATTTGCATATAGCTGGGTCTAATCTGAGGTGACATATTGCGCAAAATGATGATGGATTGGGATGCGGCACAAAGTAATTACCAGTGGCTAAGATTAATTCAAGCATACCACCCATTGCTGTTTTGTTTGCCGCTTCTAGATTTTTGCGGGCAGCATGCTGTCCACCAGGGTGGCTGAGATGTTTATATCTGCTACCCTGATGGTCTACTACACTTGATATTTAAAGATCTATGCTGGCCTGCGGAGATCTCTGTGCCTTCATGGAAGCCGCCGTCATGACGACTCCACTGAAAGCACTAAACGTTTGCTGGTGACAGCCAAGTATCTTGTGTACTGTCAGCAAACCTTTAAGAAAAAACAAACTCTCAAAACAGGAGTTTGTTTTTGTAAAACAAAATAGTAATGACACTGCCATCCGGGTTAGTTTTTCCACAAGATGTAGGAGTTATTTTTTATTTTTTTCTGCTTGGAACTACCAGAATTTCTTTGTAGTGCTGAACAGAAAAAAAGTAGAGCAGGCCATCTAATCCCAATGTTGTAGACAGGTGATGTACTTACACCAACAGCCCCAAATCCGTTGGGCCATCGGTGTAAGGTAGCTGCTGACAGAGGCACTGGGGGCACTGTCATCAGAAATATGATGCACTGACCAATTTTAAGTAGCACAGGTGGACCATCAGTTTGGCATACAGTCCACTCCTGTAGGAGGCTGGCCTGGCTTCTAGTGGGTACCAGAGGTACTTACACCTTGTGCCAGGTCCAGTTATCCCTTAATGGTGTAGAAGAGGTGTTTCTAGTAGCTTAGACTGATAGAAGGTAGCTATGGCAAAGCAGCTTAGGCTGAACTAGGAGACATGTACAGCTCCCACTATACCACTGGTGTCATATGCACAATATCATAAGAAAACACAATACACAGATATACTAAAAATAAAGGCACTTTATTTTTATGACAATATGCCAAACGTATCTCAGTGAGTACCCTCAGTATGAGGATGAGAAATATACACAAGATATATCTACACAAACCAAAATTATGCAAGTAATAGCAAAAGGAAGTAATGCAAGCAATGTAAAGTTACAGTAGATTGCAATAGGAGCACATAGGTATGGGGGCAACACAAACCATATACTCCAAAAGTGGAATGCGAACCACAAATGGACCCCAAACCTATGTGAGCTTGTAGAGGGTCGCTGGGACTGTAAGAAAACAGTGTGGGTTAGAAAAATAGCCCACCCCAAGACCCTGTAAGGTAGGTGTAAAGTGCACCTACAACCTCCAGAGAGCACAGAAGTCGTGATAGGGGGATTTTGCAAGGAAAACCAACTCCAGCAATGCAACAACAGTGGATTTCCGGACCTGAGTACATGTAAGACAAGGGGACCAAGTCCAAGAGTCGCGACAGTGTCGAGAGTGGGCAGGAGCCCAGGAAATGCCAGCTGAGGGTGCAAGGAAGCTGCCACTGGATGGAAGAAGCTTGGTGTTTTGCAAGAACGAAGAGGACTATGAACTTCCCCTTTGGAGGATGGATGTCCCACGTCGTGAAGAAGCTTGCAGAGGTGTTCCCACGGAGAAAGACTGCAAACAAGCCTTGCTATCTGCAAGGGTTTCAGTAAGGATTTTTGGATGCTACTGTGGCCCAGGAGGGACCAGGATGTTGCCACTTGGATGAAAAGACAGAGGGGGCGCCCAGCAAGTCAGGGAGCCCTCAGTTAAGCAGGCAGCACCCGCAGAAGTACCGGAACAGGCACTTAGAAGAGGAGTGAACTGGAGTCCATGCGAAGTCACAAAAGGGAGTCCCACGACGTCGGAGGACAACTCAGAAGGTTCTGCACTGCAGGTTAGAGTGTCAGGGACCCAGGCTTGGCTGTGCATGAAGGAAATCCTGGAAGAGTGCACAGGAGCCGGAGCAGATGCAAATCACACGTACCCAGCAATGCAGTCTAGCGTGGGGAGGCAAGGACTTACCTCCACCAAACTTGGACTGAAGAGTCACTGGACTGTGTGAGTCACTTGGACAGAGTTGCTGAGTTCAAGGGACCACGCTCGTTGTGCTGAGAGGGGACCCAGAGGACCGGTGATGCAGTCTTTTGTTGCCTGCGGTTGCAGGGGGAAGATTCAGTCGACCCACAGGAGATTTCTTCAGAGCTCTTGGTGCAAGAAGGAGGCAGGCTACCCCCAGAGCATGCACCAACTGATAACAGTCGAGAAAGCCGGCAGGATGAAGCGATACAAGGTTGCTAGTAGTCGTCTGGCTACTTTGTTGCAGTTTTGTAGGCGTCCTGAGCAGTCAGTGGTCGATCCTTTGGCAGAAGGTGAAGAGGGAGATGCAGATGAACTCTGGTGAGCTGTTGCATTCGTTATCTGAAGAATTCCCCAAAGCAGAGACCCTAAATAGCCAGAAAAGGAGGTTTGGCTACCTAGGAAGGAGGATTGGCTACTAAGAGAGGTAAGAGACTATCAGAAGGAGTCTCTGACGTCACCTGCTGGCACTGGCCACTCAGAGCAGTCCAGTGTGCCAGCAACACCTCTGTTTCCAAGATGGCAGAGGTCTGGGGCACACTGGAGGAGCTCTGGGCACCTCCCCTGAGGGGTGCAGGTCAGGGGAGTGGTCACTCCCTTTCCTTTGTCCAGTTTCGCGCCAGAGCAGGGCTGGGGGATCCCTGAACCGGTGTAGACTGGCTTATGCAGAGATGGGCAGCATCTGTGCCCATCAAAGCATTTCCAGAGGCTGGGGGAGGCTACTCCTCCCCAGCCTTCACACCCATTTCCAAAGCGAGACGGTGTTAGACCCTCTCTCAGAGGAAATCCTTTGTTCTGCCTTCCTGGGCCAGGGCTGCCTGGACCCCAGGAGGGCAGAAGCCTGTCTGAGGAGTTGGCAGCAGCAGCAGCTGCAGTGGAGACCCCGGAAAGGCAGTTTGGCAGTACCCGGGTTCTGTGCTAGAGACCCGGGGGATCATGGAATTGTCTCCCCAATGCCAGAATGGCATTGGGGGGACAATTCCATGATCTTAGACATGTTACATGGCCATGTTCGGAGTTACCATTGTGACGCTATACATAGGTGGTGACCTATGTATAGTGCACGCGTGTAATGGTGTCCCCGCACTCACAATGTTCAGGGAATTTGCTCTGAACAATGTGGGGGCACCTTGGCTAGTGCCAGGATGCCCACACACTAAGTAACTTTGCACCCAACCTTCAGCAGGTGAAGGTTAGACATATAGGTGACTTATAAGTTACTTAAGTGTAGTGGTAAATGGCTGTGAAATAACGTGGATGTTATTTCACTCAGGCTGCACTGGCAGGCCTGTGTAAGAATTGTCAGATCTCCCTATGGGTGGCAAAAGAAATGCTGCAGCCCACAGGGATCTCCTGGAACCCCAATACCCTGGGTACCTCAGTACCATATACTAGGGAATTATATGGGTGTACCAGTATGCCAATGTGAATTGGTGAAATTGGTCACTAGCCTGTTAGTGACAATTTGGAAAGCAGAGAGAACATAACCACTGAGGTTCTGGTTAGCAGAGCCTCAGTGAGACAGTTAGTCATCACACAGGGAACACATACAGGGCACATACTTATGAGCACTGGGGCCCTGCCTGGCAAGGTCCCAGTGACTCATAGACTAAAACAACATATATACAGTGAAATATGGGGGTAACATGCCAGGCAAGATGGTACTTTCCTACCACTCCACAATGACTGTGGTGGAGTAACCTGTATACAAAAACTCTAAATTACCCCCAAAGTCCCTAGGGAATCTCTGCTCAGTCCTGGTAGATGTTCCAGAAGCAGCAGGCAATGCCCAAGAGCAATACAAGTTAAGTTCAAGAAGTACCAACAATTTTTAAAGTCAGAGAATAACACAAAAAAATTGCAAAACAATTTGAAAATCAGATATAGGGAACCAGTGATATAAAGTTTAAACATTTTAAGGAAAAAAGCACAAGGTAACAGTGAAGTGTCCATCATGGTCATTGTGTTCAGTTTACAGGGACCTAGGCGCAATTTTAGGCCAACAGCAATGGAGCAAAGATCGAAAAACAGGTCATCCCAGTAAAAGATTTTACCTCCTGACTAATTCTCTGAAATAGAAGTGGCATCAATACCTGGATTTCTTATGGTTATTCCGCAAATTGAACAGATTTGCAACTTTGCCACAGTCCAAGGTTTTACCCTTTGATGTAGTCACTTTTTTGGCCATCAAAATCCTCCAGCAGGTCTAGACTGAAGGCTGTGCTGAGCAGGGATCCACAAGCCGAATACCTTCGCCGTCCTGCCACATACATTTTCAGCACAGCAAAAAGCTCCAAGCTGAGTGAATCTGGTGTTTTACCACTTAGGATGTAAACTCTGGGGTAAACTTCAGATACTTGTCCCAGTTGGACAGTAGAAAAATACTTTCCTGAATATATCATTGCCATGTGCCACTGCAGTGCACTTAAACTGCAGCCCAACCAGTGCTGAGTGGTGTTGCTGGCACGCATATACGTGCATGGTGTAAAGAAACACTGCAGCATACCGCAGCACACATATGACATTTAAACTTCATTGTAGGGATGTGAGAAAGCCAAGTGATTTGGTTTTGTGTAATCATACAGAATTTCAGGAACATTGCATGAAATTAACAATAATTGTGCAAATTGAAAATCCAGCATTTAGTGCTATTTTTTACAGTGAGAAACACAAGTACTGCAAAGGACAGCTGCTCGTCTTCTGTCGTTCCCATTGTCCCCTTGCTCCCACACTAAAGTTTTCTGTGAACGTAGTGTAATTATATGTCATAGCATAATAGCATAGTTTAAGAATTTCATGTAGCAAGAGTAATGTGAAATTCTCAAAATTACTCAAATTACGTCAGCGTAACTGACATTTCGCCCGAGCCTACATCCATGCCATAGGTGTATTTTAGGCACAGCTATAAAATGGAATTTAAACAAGTCAAACGAGGCAACAACAAAAATGGGGTGATTTTCTACACTCAACTTCTCAATATCTCACTCAGACTCATAACAAGTGAGCTGCGGACTATCACTGAAAATATATCAGTCCCAATTTGCCGCACAAATTGCTGCCTAGCGCAAATGGAGGAACCCTTGCACCATGGTGCAAGGGTGCTTGCATTGTCAGCAGAATTGTTGTAGTGCAAGAAGGGACACCTTCCTGAACCTAAACAATCCTGGGAGGCATTTTCCTCTTTCTATGTTTGCTGCAGCACACATAAGCACACATACAAAGAGGAAACAACAAGGAGAAATAAGGATATTTCTCCTTGTTGGCATACAGTTTTGACGCATTCTCATGTACACAAATTTTGGTAAACTTGGGAATGCATTGCAACTCATGGGTGTTGCATGGGAACACCCACTGCACCGCCTATTGTACACCTCCCTGATGAAGTGGAAGGCAACGTAAGGCAAATTGCATTCTATTGCCTTACACCATATCTACAAGAGCATGAAAAGCCATGCAAAGTGGCCTTGTGTGGCCTTGTAGATATGGGTTTGTATTATGCGCCACTGGTGCGTCACAAAAAGTGATGCACAGGTGGCGCACAGGGTTTGTAAATATGCCCCTTACTTTCTAGCACAAAACTTGTTTTGCGCTGGAAAGTTGCCTCAAAGTAACACAAAGTAGAAGAATGCACAGTTTTTCTTTATTCTACATCAAGGGGGTGCTCTATGGGTGGTACGTGGGCATTCCCATGCAACCGCCCAGGTTTTTAATGCAAAACCCTCTCTACTAAGAATAGAAGACAGGGTTTTACACCAGAAAAATGACACAACTTTGAAGCAGGCATTAAAAGGAGAAATGCTTTTATTTCTCCTACCTTTACCCACTTTGCATGTGTGCTGCACTGTAAAGCACACATCCTACGTGGGAAAAGTTTTAAAGTTTATGTAGGCATAGTCGTTTGTATTGAGAGGATACTTTCAGTACAAAACCTATACTAGACTCATGCAAACACCCTTGCACTATGGTGCAAAGGTGAGTGCCTGTCACTATTCAGTATGATCGCGTGCCAGAGCTAAGGAGGACTTCACACAGTCATACTACATAGTAGTCACTGCTTAATTTGAGCCAGTGGTTTCAGGTGCAGGGTATTGGCACTTATTGTTCAGGGCTGGCACTTATTTTTCTGCTTCAAGCATTTACTGAGACCAAAAGGCAGTAATGGGAAAGACAGAGGAAGAGAAAAACGTAAAAGCGTCACAAAGGGAAAAAGCAGAAAGCTGCAAGAGTGATCTGAAGGGGCAGGGAGTGGCTGTAAATGTATTAAAGAGGCCCGAGATGGCTTCAGGATGACGCTGCCTCAGTATTCTGTGCTCGCACATTTAATTGCAGCAGCTGCGTGTTTCAGAGGAGAGCTTTGGGAACCGGCACAGGACGGAGTGAGTAAAGACATAGCAGAGATATGCCTCCCATGTTTTTTGAGCACAGGACAATGGCTTTTTGTTCCTGATGATGACAGATATGTATACAAAAGGGTTATAGTGCAAAAGACAAAATATAATCAGGTGGTGAGCAGAGAGGTAATAACTCACTGGTTTCCACAGTAGTAACAGTGATTAAGAGCCAGTAGGCAGGACCTGGAAGCTGACCTGGAGCTCGGGAAGCCACGTTCTGATTTGGAAGACAGGAAACACAGCTAACAAAAGATGCAGAAGCCTGCTGAGGGCCTGAATGCACGCACCTCCAGATACTGAGTCTAAAGGGAGGCAAAAGGGAGTAAAAGGGGAAGGAGTCTGCGACCCCCAGCTTGAACCTTGCGACCACTGGCACTGTCTCTGTGACCCCTGGCCCCAGAGGTCGCAAAATCAGTGTCAGCAACCCAGGGGCAGCTGTCCTTATGGACGTTGCTTGGGGCTCCACTTCCTTGCTTTCAGTCAGATTTTTATTACAGAAATCGCGAATAACATATTCACTGTTAGTGTAATATAAAATGGAGTACAGTTAGCTGGAATTTGAACCTTCTTGTTAGCTGAGGTAAGTAAAAAAAACATTTTAAATGTATGTTGTGTACGTGCTTGCCGGTGAAAGTGTTTATGTGGGAGAGAGTGGGTGCATGAGTGAATGTTTGTGTATGTGTAATGTGAGTGAAAGTAAAGATGGAATGTCGTGTGATGTCACGTCTGCTACCCCTGGGATTTTGGTGAATTGACGTCCATGGAAGGAGGACAACAATAGGTGTCAGGAAATGGAGGTTGGGTGCGATGTTGGCCCACAGCAAAATTGCAAAAGACAACCAGGAAACATTGACAGGTGTTGTGGCTTGAGGTGTTTTGGGGGAGAGGGTGTGGTGAAGGGGCCTGAGCTGCTGACTTCGGAGTTGGGTGAACCAGGTTTGAGTATCGGTAGCCGCTCAACATGCTGTGATTCAGAGCAAATCACTTACTCTCCCCTTGCCTACAATTCAGCACCTTGAGACCCTCACAGGTGATTTGCCGTGTTTTACAAATCCTGGATTTATTTTTCATACTGCCTTTGACATACTTTCCCCAGAGACATATGGCCCGGGAACCGACTTTGCTCTGCCCTACAGAGACTGCCATGTTTGAAGTTCTTCTTACTGCAATGCAGTCTCCATCTTCAAGTTGCTCATAGTCATAACCAGCTATCTCTCGGTTGAAAAGTTGTGCACGTAACCTGCCCCACATAGTCCATGAGAGAGACCACCATCTGGGCATACCCTTGCAGGTTTGTGGCATTATATTGAAACACTATAACGTGTACAAGTGTAATGTCCCCAGAGCGACTGCTAGGGGATAAGACCTTTGCAAACATTTCACCAATCACCTTTGTGTTTTGCTCTTAACACGTACCATGTGTGCCTTTAAATAAGAACCTAAAACAATACTTAATTAAAGCCCTGTACTTTATCTATGCCCCTGTTTCTTTAGTTTTCACTATGGAGACAGAGAAGGCAAAGAAGACCTGGACTGTACGAAATGCCATTCTATTTAGTAAACCTTTCCCCAAACTGCAAACCATCATACCATGCATGCTTCTGGTCTCCCTTCTAAGAAAAAAGGGTCAGTAAGGAAAGGAAAAAAGGGTTCTCTTTGCCTTGTCGCTAAGTGCAGCGAGGCACCATCTGCGGTGCTGTCACAGCGAGGAGTAACATAAGGAAGCCATGTAGGAGGTGGAGGACACAAATCCCAATGTGTGGCATCATAGCCAACTTTCCTTTCCAAGTTACTCCCACTCTTCGGTTCAGCAGTAGCATTAACAGCAGGAGGCTGAGGGCGTCTTCTGCCGCAGACAAAACAGTATGTCTGAACAGGGCCCAACAGATGATACAACTAGCTCAGAAGACATGAGAAAAGGGCAACATCACGCACAAGTCGCAAAATTGATTAGTTTGGAAATGCAGGCAAAAGCCTTTTAGTAAATAAAGGTTTCAAGAAACGGGACCGAACTGTGAAAGCAGTTGAACTTTGAAGAACACCACTAATATTATCTAGGCACCTTTTTACTTATGGGTGTGAGATTTGTTACCAGTGTAGACTGGTTACAGTTCATGTTGGTGAATATGACAGTAAATGAGTTTGATCCTGCTAAATATTTTCATTGTGGGTTAAAATATGTGGATGGGTATGCTGAAGGTATGGCACTTTTCACTGGGCTGGGTCATTGGTTGGCCCTAGCCTTGGCTATACAGAATGTTTTGCATCCGTCATCACTAATTTGGTAATTAACAATGTTAGACCTGTCAGCCTTAGGGTTTTCTTCCACCAAACTTTTTGCCTGTTAGCTGCATCTTTTTGTTGGCGTTAGGACTCTGAGCATTTTCCCACTGCTTACCAGTGCTAGCGTGCATGTGCTTCTCCCCCAAACCTGAATCCATTGGTGTATGCTCAATTGACATATAAAATTTACTTACAAGGCCCTTGTAAAGTTGTATACCATATCCCCGGGCATGTAAGTTAAATGCTAGTAGTGGGCTTGCAACACTGATCGTGCCTGTGTGTGTAGTTTCCCTACCTCTTCGGTATGGCATTTAAAAGCCCTTTCCAAACCTTAAACTCTACTTTTATTACATATAATTCACCACTAAGGGGGGGGCCTAGGTGTCCCATAGGGCAGGGTGCTATGTAACTAAATGATAGGACACACACATTTAAGTTTTATATGTACCGGTAATGAAAAACTCCCAGAGTTGTTTTTCACTACTGTGAGGTCTACTCCTCTCCTAGGCCAACACGCAGAACCCTTAATATACTTTTATGCTGTAATTCCTGATCAGAAAGAAGTAGCTGCATCATGTTTCATATCATTGGAATGGTAATGATGAACCCTCTGTACTACCAAAGTCAGATGTAACATTACTATTTTGGAAATGCCACTTTTAGAAAGGGTAGTTTCAAACAAGAGCAACCCAAATGTCCATGTGAACATGGGTATCAAGCATATGCTTTTAACAGGTGTTCACATGGAAATCATTTATAGATATAGTAAGATTAACCAGGGAAATCATGTTTGAAATAAAAATTACAAAACCCTTAGTTGAACATAATAATTCTGTTATGAGCAAATCTCAACGTGAATAACTTAAACAGTCATCCAGTATGTATAAAATTCATCAAAACTGAATTTGTCACAAAAGCCAAAACAGAATATATGGAAGCAGTAGATATCCACAGTTGAGTGAATAGTGAAAGAGTTATTCAACAGAACCCCAAGTGAAACAAACTATAACCAAGGATAGTAAAGGAAGTGGCAATGTATGAATCAAAAGATATGTTGATATAAGTCAAAAGACAGCCTAACCAATTATATACAAATTGAAACACCAGAGAAATTGTCTGGTATGTTTATACAATCTTAGGTCTGTCTTTGGATGGTGTTGATGGTGTTTCGACCCTGTATCGGATGTTAGGGTCTCATCAAGACTGGGAATGACCTGGTAAGTGGTCAAGATTTGTGGAGGGCCAAAAAAACAGAATGGGATACAAGGCCGAGCTCCTGGTGTCATAAGTTAAAAAGAAGGATATCAATAGAAGCTGCCTGATATGTGTAACTCTGCCTTCCGGGGTTCAGGGTGTACAATGACTGTGTAGTTAATTACCGGGAAGAGACCTTTGTGGCAGAAAGCCATAGAGAATATTTCTGTGCCTGGGTAAGGTTCACGGTGGGAGAGATACCGACAATCCCGGGGGTGGGGGTGCTATACAGATAAGAATGTGATCCTAATGGAGCAAATGAATCCTTAGAAACCAGCATCGGAGATGTGCTGGAAACTGGAGAACTCCTGATCAGAGATTCCCACCACAGAAGAACTCCTGATCAAAAAGATTAGAGGTGTCTGTGCACTTATCTGCATTCAGGTGCAGTCTGATGACTCTTCCTGGGCAGAATTGTTGGCGGGGAGCTGACACTTACACCTAAATAGGTAGTGCCTGTCTCCACACAAAGAGCTGATTACCCACTACTGATAGTCTGGAGCCAGGGCTGAGGAAGAAAGGACCCCTATGCACTTCAAAGACCCTTCTTTGAAGTAACCCCCACTTCAAGGTACATTTGTGTACAAGAACTAAGGGGCATATTTACAACCCCTAGTGCCGCCTTCGCTTCATTTCTTTTGACACTAAGGCGGCGCTAAACCAGTCCCTCACCCTGCGCCATATTTACAAAGTGGTGCAATGCAAGCATTGCACCACTTTGTAACCCCTGTGCCACATTATACCTGCATCAGGTATAATGTATGCAAGGGGGTCGTTCCCATGCAGGGAGGCCCAAAACAATTGTGCAGTGAAATTGACAAGATTTCACTGCGCCATTCTAGCTTCATTGTTTTTAATGCCTGCTCAGGACAGGTGTTAAAGTGACACTAGTGCATTAGCCTGTGTGCCTCCCTGTGCTTTGCTGGACTAGCATCAAAATGTTTGGCGCTCATCCAGCAAAGCGCCACAATAGTGCCAAAAATGTTGTCCCTGTTGTCCAAGAGCCATGGTGCACTGTATTGTAAATACAGTGCTACCAAAGTGTCATTAGGGGGGCACAGGGTGAAGCAAGGAAACTGGCACATCTGAGCCAATGAGCCAGTTCCTTGTAAATATGCCCCCAGGTCTCTGACCCTACGAAATCAGTTCACTACTGGACCTGTAAAGTAATCTGCCAAGAGCAAGGACTGTTGTGCTTCAAGGAGTGACACTCTGCTGGACTACTTTCCAAGAAGGCTCTCTGTTTTGATGAGTTACCCTGCTGTCTGCTGATCTCTGCCCTACTGAGGAAACTCTGGACCCCTCATCTCAGAACCCAGAGTGACTCCAATGGCTTGTTGGTTTGCCCCCTGTTCACCTGCAGTCTCAGGGACATCAAAGACTGCCTGCAGCAGCACCTGGACTCTGTCTGCTGTGAGCTCTGCTCTGCCAAGTGGTGCCAATCCAGTCCTGAGCCATTGAAAGTGAGTAACTGTACTGCAGCTAATGGAAATCCATGCATTGAAGATGTTGCACCAATGGAACTGGTGCATTTCCTCTTTACACTGACGTATTGCAGCTGCTGCCCGAATTGTGGACACTACATTGCCAACTGAGCGATGCATCATCCCCGAATTCCCATGAATTTTCAACCCTGTGCGGCTCAGAGCCAATTCACAGCTGCAATCCAGCGGTTCGACAATGATGCATTGCCTCAACACATAACACTGCCTGATCATCAGCACGGCCTCAACACTGCACAGCTTTGAACTGATGCATTGCTTACATCTCCCCAATCGACAGCGACACATCTCCTCCTCTGCTCCATGCATCACGCCCTCAACATCAGCGCTTCTTCCATTCAAGGTAATTTTTCAGCAGGTCCTGCCTGGATGCTGTAGCCGGCCTGCCCTCCATCACCGTCAGCCTGAACTTTGGATTTACTCTGGTCTAGCATGACCTCAAGTAACCTTTTAGCGCTATTGCCTTTTAAGGAATATTTTTGGTTTATTCTTTTAAAATTCATATCCCACGTTCTACTGACTGGGCTTTGGTCTTGTTTCACTCCTAAAAAATATAGGCCCTCATTATGAACACAGCGGTCGAAACCGCCGTGTTGATGCTGGTGGTCAAACTACTGACTGCCAGCACTCCCAGATCCCCGCCAGACGTATTAGGAACATTCCTCTGGGCCAGTGGGCGGAAACATTGGAATGCCTGGCCGGGACATTGACAGCTGCTCCATGTGCCAATGCCTCTGTGCGGCAGGTGAAGCTGCACACGTCGCGCAGATCACTGCCCGAAAATCGGACAGCGACCTGCACGATGGGGCACTGCACAGGGGCCCCCAGGGGGGCCCGGGGTACCCCCTGGGCCAGCCTTTCCCTGGTGGGTTTCCCCACCAGGGAAAGGCTGGAGGATTAGGGATCATTATCCGAGGGGCAGCACCGCTGCCCTGTCGTATAATGATTCCGACCACCGCCAGGCTGCCTGACAGAGGCAGCCTTGCGGTGAGTGAGGGCTGCTGATGGCATCCCTCATGTTGTTGTTTATGTGGCGGTGTGGCCCGCCATGCCGGCTGGCGGGTTTTGCCGCAACCACCGGCATGGCGGGTCACTCCACCAATATCGTAATGACCAGCATAGTCTATTTTTCTAACCTTGTGTGGAGTACTTTTTGTTGTGTTTTCATTGTGTTACTGTGTGTGCGTTTCACACAGATACTTGCCTCTTTAGATAAGCCTAGCTGCTAGGTGCCAAGCTACTAGAGGGTGAGCACAGGTTTATCTCTAAGGGTGTAAGTACTCTTACTAGAAGTGGTGTTCCTGTTTGTACAGAGTGGCTGCTCTGGCAACCAGAAACCCCAGTTCTAACAACAATTATGTTATTTTGTACACACAAGTGCATGTTATGTTTAGCTAATTTTATCTGAAGGTTTTAAGATGTATCTTGGTATTGTTTAGGAAAATGTGCTGTTGAGTTTATTGTGTTTATGGAATAAAGTCAGATTTGCGCGTGACAGGGTGGTGTGTTTTGTCTGAAAAAAGTAGGCATCAACTGTTGATAAGAAAGGAAATCCCATCTCGTTGCAAGGCCAAACACTAGCCTTGTGGTAAAATTAAATATGCCAATTGGATGTAAGTCAATTTTACCATGCTTAAAGAAGAGAGTACAAGCACTTTAGCACTGGTTAGTAGTGGTAAAGTTCACAGAGTCCTAAAAGCAACACAAAAGGGTTCAGAAAACAGGGTAGTGAAGGCAAAAACTTTGGGGGTGCAACTACAGAAAAGGCAGCCCAAGTCCAATTAACTTTCTATAGAATTGGTTTGTTTGCCTAATGGGAGCACACGCAGTAAGCACAGGAATGATCACATTTCAGTAGCTATCGAAAACGGCCACAGAGGCCAGCCAAAATCAAGGCTTAAGACCTCATGCAAGTGGGTATGCATTGACAAGCTAGCCCATTTTTCCTCTTGCAAGAATTGTAGGTACCCATACATTTAGCATACTCTAAGCCTAAAGTTGAGCAGCAGATGGAGAACCATTTAGTTTATGGTTTCCTGTTGTGATCCCTAATATTTTTGGTTATTTGAAGAGCAAAGTCAGTTATTTGCTTCTAGTTAGAGAGCCCGAAGGAAAGTCCTTAATTACTTTTCGTAAGGACAGACCAAGAGTAAATCTCCTTGTCAAAAAAGCCACAAAACAAAAGGAAGTTTGGGTCAACAAATCTATACTGAGATTATCCCCAGTTTCAGATTTATTCAATGATAAATGCTATTCAGACATAATGTGGGATGCTTCTCCCCCGAATCTGCTTCCAGCCAAGAGTTCCTTGTCCCATGCATGTTCTTTAATCCTGTTTGAGAGAAATTATACACTTGTGGACTTAAACCACATGCTAGAGTGGGAGGGAATGAGAGACATAAAATTGTGTATTGAAGAGGGTGTATTTTATTTTATTATTTGCCATCTTCCTTTCACAAGATTAAAACACACAAAGGATACCTATAGTGGAACGTTAGGACCCTACATGATTAATACTAGAAAGTCAACATGTTTCTGCCATATATAGCTATGTAGTTATACACTGATCTTGGGCATTCCTAGAGTGAGAAGCCTGGTAGCACTTTGCTACTGCTAGGCCCTGGTAGAAACAAACAAATAAAGTACATGACATGGAGAGAAGTGGGGTGCAGAGCAGGGAGAATCAGGGAGTAGCGGAGGGGAGAAAGGAGAAGGAAAAAAGAGGGTCAGAAAGTATCAGGGACTAGAGAGCACGGTGGGAGGATTGAAAGGAGCTTGAAGGTAAAGAAAAAGCATGGGAAGAGAGCATGGAAACATGTTATCCATGGAGTAGTGAATTTAAAATAAAAAGGTCCACTCATGTATCAAGTTCAAGCATTTAACTCATCCAGTTATCTAGAATGTTGCGTGTCCAAGATTCTCCTGGTTGGGACAAGCAGAAGCCTTGAAAGGACAGCCACAGACTCAAGAGCTTGAACACAAGAAAGAAAACGAGCTACAGCTAATATACACTGTTGTTTACAATATAAAACAACCAAAACCGTCAAGATAAATATAATACAAAAAATGATATTTATTTCATATGCATGTACAACAACAAAACAATAATAGTCCAAATATAATATATAAATATTTACATCTTCAAAGGGAAAGACACACACACTGTTATATATTAGTTAGACAGAGACAAAGAGTTATACAATACAAAACACAAAAGATAATAGAAACATAATGTGAGAAACAGAGAAACAGAAAGTCCAAACTGTACAAAATACAACAAAATACAAATTGGATATATACTTTCTTTATGGCACTACTTTAGAGCCTTAATAACGTTCACAATTGTAACATATGAAAATTTAGAACAGGATCACGACTCCACCAAATACATAGGAGAAAAACTACTTGGACCCTAGAATTTCATATTCCATTTTAAAAAACTGTAGGAACTAAGCCTACGCGCGTTTCGGCGGAAAAACTCCGGTTTGTAGAACCGCCTTCATCAGGGCAATTCCTTTTTAATATTCGGTGACTGATATCACAGTTCTTCTAAATTCTCGTCTTTCCCATCTGAGTCAAATCAGATGATAGTGCTGACGCGTTCCCTTACAGAGGGAGTACAGAAGAAGTGGTTCTATGACTTCAACTTCTGGTCACACTGGGCTCCTTATACCGGCATACAGCCAGATTCAAAGATCCATCTCATAATAGTCTTCAAAGTAACCCGATTTTTTTGGGGGAAAAATATTTTTTTTTACAGCTTCCATAAAACTTCAATCTTTTGATAAACCGATTTCCCAATGGCGGTTATAACACGAGGACACCCGATAAGAGACTCAAGAGCTGACAGCTGAGAATGACAACAACCATGAGCAACAGGATGACCTGAAGACTACTTTATGTACATTTAGGCCCTTATTAGGAGTCTGGTGGTCCGGAATTACAGGCAGTGAAAAGTATGACGGGTGGTATTGCACCCGACGCACCACAACATAGCTGCGGGCTCGATTACGAGCCAGCGTCAATGTTGTGGTGACTTTCCCGCTGGACCAGTGGGCAGAATCCCTGTTTATGCCTGAAGGCCCAGTGGGAAACTCGTAATAGGGCCAGGGGGCAGAAAACCAGAGTGGGGGATTTCCAGCCCAAAGTGCTTGGCGGGCAGCTTCCTCCGCCCATCAAACTCAGAATGAAGGCCTTAATGTATTGGAAACTTTAGGTCTGGCCAAGAGATGATTAAAGAAGTGCGTAGCCAAGGCCTACAAATGGAACCCAGTACTATTAAATTGTGTTTTAAGAAAAAGAAACCAACCTGTTAAGCAGATCCTATTCAAAACATTACCAACAATTAACAATTAAGGGCTTTGTTTTTCATGGTAATACCCAATGATATTTAACATCAGTTTACACTATTTCTGCAAAATCATTGCTTCTTTAACTGCAAGCTGTAGCAATCTACAGCTGAAAGGAAATTAGCTTTTGGCTGCAAATGAAAATGCACAGTATTGCCAACCATATGCAAGATCTTTAATAACATTTAACATGATGAACGTAGAAATGACTTTTTTCCCAAAATCTGAAAAATATGGATCAAACACTGGATTATATGGCACATGAAGCAATGTCATATTGATGCAGAAAAAGCCAGAGAGTTGTGTCTTGCTAGTGACCATGTGTATAGCAAACAACAGGCTATAGTAAGGAGAGAGAGAAGGATGGCAAGGAAAAAAGGTTGGGTGGAGGAAGAGGTGGAAATGGAAAGAAGATATGCATAGGCTACTGAAGTGACTAAGATTAGCATCCGTGATGCTCCCCGAACAGATGATTCTTCAATCAATCAGTATTTGTAAAGCACGGCTACTCACCCGTGAGGGTCTCAAGGTGCTGGGGAGAAGGGAGGGGCCTCATCTGAAGAGTCACGTCTTGAGGTTGTTCCTGAAGATGGTGAGTGACGGGCTTTGTTTGAGGTACAGGGGGAGGTTATTCCAGCTCTTTGCTGCAGTGTAGGTAAAAGATCATCCTCCGACTGTGGTTTTGCAGATGTGAGGGATGGTGGCCAGGGCCATCTGGGTGGAGCAGAGGCATCTGGTGGGGATGTGGAAGGAGACGCAGTGGTTCAGGTAGGCTGGTCCTGCCTTGTGTATGGCCTTGTACGTGTGAGTGAGAAGCTTGAAGGTGATTCGCTTCTCAACTGGTAGCCAGTGGAGGGTCCTCGGGTGTTGGGAGATGTGTTCTCGGCGAGGGAGGTCCAGAATGAGTCTGGCGGCGGCGTTCTGGATGAGTTGAAGTTTTTTGATGTTCCTAGTTGAGCTGCCAGCGTAGAGGGCATTGCCATAGTCGAGCTTGCTCTTGACTAAGGCGTGGGTGACAGTGTGACATTCTTCTGGGATCCATCTGAAGATCTTCCGGAGTTTGCAGAGTGTGTGCCAGCAGTAGGAGACAACAAAGTTTACCTGGTGGGACATGGATAGGGAGGAATCGAGGATGATTCCTATGTTGCTGGCGTGCTCGGTCGGTGTAGGGGGGGTGCTGAGGGATGTGGACCACAAGGAGTTGTCCCAAGCTAAGGTGGCGTTTCCGAAGATGATGAGCTTCGTCTTGTCAGAGTTGAGCTTGAGGCAGCTTTCTCTCATCCAGGTGGCGATGGCATCCATTCCTATGTGAAAGTTCCTTTTGGTCGTGTCCGGGTCTTCGTTGAGGGAAATTATGAGTTGTGTGTCATCGGCATATGACACGATGTTCATACCGTGGCTTCTGACGATGGCAGCAAGAGGGGCCATGTATACGTTGAACAGTGTGGGACTTGGGGGACTCCGCAGTTGACTCCTGTGGGTCTGGAGGTGTAGGGCGGGAGTCTGACCCTCTGTGTACTCTCGGAGAGGAAGGAGTGGATCCATTCCAGCGCTCTTCTGCGGATTCCTATGTCGTGGAGTCTGATGCACAGAGTGCTGTGGGAGACTGTGTTGAAAGCTGCTGAGAGGTCGAGGAGTATGAGTGCCACGGTGTGTCCGCGGTCTAGGAGTAATCGGATGTTGTTGATGGCAGCCAGGAGTGATGTCTCCATGCTGTGATTGCTGCGGAAGCCAGACTGGGAGCTGTCCAAGGAGTTGTTGGCCTTGATGAAATTCCGTAGTTGTGCGTTGATTGCTTTCTGTAGTACTTCAGCGGGGTAGGGTAGCAGCGAGATGGGCCGGAAATTCTTTAGTTCTGATGGGTCGGCTGAAGGTTTCTTCAGGAGAGGGCATATTTTGGTGTGTTTCCAGTCCTCAGGGAAGGTGCCCATGCTGATGGAGCAGTTGATTGTGTTACGAAGCTCTGGGGCGATGGATGCACTGGCTCTGATATATATGTGGTGCGGGCAGGGGTACGAGGGGGCTCCGGAGTGGGTGCTGTTCATGATGTTGACTGTTTCCTCTGTGGTGAGCGTGGACCAATCGTGGATGGTCTGGGTGGGTTCTGGGGGAAGGGTTTGGTTGCAGGTTTCTTTGCCAGGTGACCCGAAGCTGTCGTAGATGTCCTGGATCTTGTGGTGGAAAAAGGAGGTGAGTTTGTCGCAGAGGTCCTGTGATGGGGGGATGGTAGTGGCTTCGGAGGGGGAGATCTGTGAACTCGTTGATGACTGAGAAGAGTTCCTTTGAGTTGTGTGCGGAGGAGTTGATGCGCTCCCGGAGACCGTCCTTCCTTGCGTTCTTGATTTTTCATTGGTGGGCGGCGGTTGCGGCTCTGAATGAGAAGAGGTCTTCACTGGATTGGCTGTTCCTCCATTTTTTCTCTAAACGTCTGCAGGTACGCTTAGAATTTTGGATTTCGGTGGTGAACCTGCTGGCCTTCTTAGGTAACCGTTTGGCCAATGTCAGCCGGAGAGGGGCTATGCATTCAGTCAGCAATGCTTTGAGATTGCGCCCTGCTGAGTTGGCATCGTTAGAGGGGGTAGGGACGGATTTGGCGAGCAATGAGGTGAGTTGCTCATTGGTGATTTTCTTCCTTTTCCTGTGGGGGGGGGGTCCTGGAGGTGCGGGTGCGGCTGCTGGGTGCGGTGATTGTGAAGTGTATGCAGTGATGGTCGGTCCAGTCTTGGGTGGAGATGGTCTTGATGGTGATCCGGTGGCTTGAGGTGAAGATGGGGTCCAGTGTGTGTCTTGCGATGCGTGTGAGTGTGGAGACCAGCTGTCTGAGGCCGGGGGTGGTGAGGTTTGGTTCGGTACGGTCCTCAAGATGGAAGTTCAGGTCGTCGAGGAGGAGGTAGTCGACTGATGCCAGGGCCTGGGGGGTAGTGATGTCTACAACGTCATCTATGAAAGATGGGTGGGGGCTGGTGGTCTGTACACCAGGGTGCCGCGGATGGATTTAGCTTTTTCTTGAAGAGGAAGAAATCTTGTGTGAGATCAAGATGAGGTGTAATGAGTTATAAATCAGTGCCCTGTTATAGTTTAAGGTTCAACTGCCAAACATTTACATGAGGATTTTAGGTACACTTTCAAAAAGATGTGTTTCTGATTTGGGGATCATAAAATAAAGGTCTAATTTTTCCAATCAATGCAGATTGAGTGTACATTAAGTATTAGTTATTTACATTCATTATATCAAAGGATATTGCTATAGTATAGATCTTTCTCCAAGAAGAAAAACGTGTCTTCAAAAAATGTCTCTGCACACCAAGGTTCATGTGTTGTGTGATTTGTTTTAGTGAGTTTGAGTGGTTGTGAATCACTCAGGTTCCAGACAATGAACATCAAAAAGCAATACCAAGCAGGAGGTCGGACTAGCTCTCCTGGGAAGGTGACCAAACAGAAATTATGGCATGGTGACCAAACCAAGAATTACAGAAAAATAGAGTCCTGCAGACAACCTACCCAATTCCAATGTCTGATCATTCAGAATCCTATTCTGAGCACAAGGTTTCAGAAGGGACACCTGGTATGTCAGGATGTCTATATTCTAGGTGGAAAACTAAGTCACACCACTGCACCCCTTGTTGTTATATTGTGTTACCCAGTTTGTGTATTTCACTGTATGCCACAGGACAACATCAGCACATAGAAGTTACTCCATACAACATCAAAAGCACAAATGCGATGGATGTAATTGCTTGAATCAATCTAAACCAGCAGCAATTATTCTGGACATTTTTAAGTCCACTGAGTTTTAGCCTATCTATGTCTTAAAGGGACATTACCACCAAAACAGCTAGGTCACATCCATGTTAATTAAATCACACAGGCATGATATAGCTTTGTGTCAGGTTTGCACTAACCTAATAATCCAATTCAAATAGGAGTGATGCTAGCATACACAGTTGACAACCATGCAAAGGATATCTTGGTCAACAGTAGACTAAGGGAAGGGGAATGGGACAAGAGAGAGAATAACAGAGACATTGAATATATATCTTCACTCTGTCTATTCTTACTGTCGGGCTCAGACCGCACTGCAGAGGTGGTGATAGCCACAACAAAATATAACTTGTTTAGTATTTTATCACTCGCATTACAATTCACTATTTCTACTACGACATACAGTATATTTTGTGGATATCCCTGCATAACTCACTCTATGACTTTCTCGAGCAGAATGATAAAGTTAACCTTTCTAATAGATGAACAAAATAACCTGAACTATAATACACATTCCTATATAGACAACTACATTCAATGAACAGTAAATCAATTCTATGATCTGATTGATTCTCAATGTACATTTTGTATCAGCTGTAACATAATGAGCACACATTAGATGTGTGCTTCAATCCTGACAACAATATGCATTCCCTTCTCCAATGACAATACCTTAATACTATGCATGACTTATAATACAAACAAAGTCTGTACAAGCTGAGGATTCCTCTTCTTTGTAATCATTGGAAGGATGGCCCCAGTGGTAATGTGTAAATCAATCTCCTAGGCCGTGATATAGAGGTTGGCAGACAGGTTCTCAAATGTAACGAAGTACCCAGCATGCCAAACCCTGCAGTCTGCCAGACTCATTGAGAGATGGCCAGATCTTGCATAACGACTTCCTGTGAGGGGCTTTCGAAGGAAGGGCATTACACCATCCTTCTTATTTAGAATGGAAAGTGTAATGACTTTTCTTTCCTGTCCTCCACCGCTAGGAAAAATCTGTCTGGGATGAACAAGAAAAAAACAAAATTACACCCACATCCTAGGGTAAAACTCACAGGGGGTGAGGCCATTAGTTGTTTGTTTTCAAAAGCAAACTCCAATTTAAGGAGTTTCTGAAAAACAAAAACCTATTAAAAAAATTTGATGGCCGGCAGTGGTTCCTGTCAATGTAGAGAGATGTCCATGAAGTTGGCGGACATCTCTAACTTTGGGGGGGAGGGCTTTCTTGGGATGGTGGAGGTAATGTGCCCCCATCATGATGGAGAATACTCCATTCAATAATCTCTGAATCAGCCCCTAAATCATTGATCTCAAATATTATCCAAAATACTTTTCTAAATCCAACGGGTGTCTGACGAAAGCGCAATAAGTTCCAATCTACTTGCAAGACGTTTCCAGGTGCATCCACTAAGTATCTCAATTGTCTGGCATTGAACCCTCTAAAACATGAGGGGTTTTGATTCTATGGATCTAAGATGGCTGCCACGATTGCAAGTTTCTAGAGCATCCTGTGGCACTGTGGGAAATGTAGCTAATCTTGACTCCAGCTGCATGTTTGCATAGTGCACGTGTTGGAGCCGCAAAGCCTCCCTGCAAGCGACGCCCAATCTTCACATGCACCACCCGACCGTCTCCACAAGACTCAAGCACCTCTGAAATTTGGTGGAGGGCATCTCTGCACCCGCTCTGCATGCCAGGAGAGCACAATTGCTGGGCCTCATCAGTGAGTTGGAGCTTGAATCCATGTGGTGGAGCAAGCTCATGACCCAAGACTCGGACTAGCCATGGTGCTTAATGTGACTCTCGTAAGCAGAACAGGAGTGATGGGTGGTGTGCTTAATTCAACCTCAACCGCTTACAATTACTCTTTCCCTCATACTTCATACTGCATCAGCAGAAGAAAAGGAAGTAGGGATGAGGAAAAGGAGGGGTGGAAAGCAGCCTTGAGAAGTGTCTATGTAAATATGTAAGTATTTTGTTTGAGGCAAAACAAGTAGAACTAGAGGAGATTGCTTTGCTTTCCATGGATGCTCTTCTCTCAGCCCTTTCAACACCTGTTTCTCAAACTGCACTTTTGAGTAAGTTTACACTTTTGAGTAAGTTTGCTACTTTTCGGTATTCACAAGCTGCACTTTTGTAGTAGCTTGCGCTTTTGTAGTACGTCAACAACTACATGTGGCCATGACTGGAACTGCAACACTCTCCCATAGAAAATAATGGAGGTAGGGACTTAAAAAAAAACTGCATAGAAAATAATATTAAATTGAATTGATATTAAATAAAATGATAATAGTACATAATTATTCTTTAGTTATAACACACTGATTAAATATTTTATAACTAAACAGTAAATAAGTACACATTTACTCACATATGTACTATTTTAATATTTTTAAATAAATTTATATCTAATTATGTTTTTAACCATTTTAAATAATGTAATGCAATTCAACTTTATTTACTGTTGAGTTTTATTTTAAGTCCCAACCTCCATTACAGTAGTTTCTAAATTTTTGTGGTGATCTCCCAAAATGGAGACATGTAGTTATATGGTAAATATGTATACTGCCAGTTTAAAAAAAACAACAGGTAAGCAGTGTACATGACACACACCCATTGGGTGTCTATCAGAAAAGACAAGTAAAATAGAAAGCAGTGAGAAAAGCTAAAAAGGTCAAGAAAAAGACAGAAGACTACTAACATAGAAAGAAATATACTTATTTTAAATCGCACCACCAGCAAAAGAGAGGCAACAAGAGTTCAGGAGTTCAAGCAGTGATACTGGACAACACATATTCAAAGCAGGGGAGAATGTGAAGCACATAAACAAAAACCCTAAAAGTCTGATGATAGAGCACACTAGTAGTGTGGATGTAGGTATGGACTCTCTTGATTATCCATTGTGATCACTGTTATTTTGTTCACAGAAGAGCAGAGAGCTTAGAAAAAAGGCCAGATGCCCTGAGTCAGTGACTTAAAGGATGGCAGCAAACAGCAGCAGAACAGCAAAGCCACACTTTACTGAACTACACAAGGAAAGAAGCGACATAGTCAGATGTCCACACAGTCACCATGCTTCATACATGAATGGCAATGATCTATGCCGAGAGCCACACCAGCTATCAGTCCTGTCTTTTTGGCCACCAGCATATTGCATTCTAGAATCTGTAGTTTTGTTTTTACAACCAACTATCGACTGATAAATTCCAACTTGAATGATGCTGCTGAGTAAAAATACAGAACTGGCTGGAGAACTTGCACAGGGGCAGTTGGCAGCCACTGGTCCACATTCCTGACACAGTGCACTTGCAGGTCTGGGTGTTTTTAAACTTTTTAGCTGCTAAGCCCCCACTCATTACCCTCACTCCCCAGTATTAGGCCCTTTTTTAGTTTGCCTGGGGTAGTTTGCACTTAAAGTTTCCTAATGTTCTTCCACAGAAGATAACCAGGTTAGATTTGCATCCTTTTTCCCAGCATCCTGGGAGCTTAAATGGTCCCAAAGGTTTGTAGACTGCAGATTGTGCTTTTTGGCAAAATGGAAAAAGTGTTGTGCAAGAAAGCATATTTGTTTCTAAAAATGGTATCAACGAAAACTTTCTGTACTAAGGTCCTCATCTTTCTAGCTTTTTAGAACAATCAGAGTTGTATCACAACATATTTTTATCACAGTTTGTGCATTTTCTAAGAGGTCGTTCATCTTTCCTAATTTTTGTGTATCGACCCATTTGCTGTCTATGGTGAACAAGGTGTAAATCGTGGAAACCTATGCATTTCTGAAATGTAGACAAAATTCTTAATTCAGCATGGCACCTTTCTGTAGATCTCTCAAGGTTTTCCTAAATAAACTAACCAATGACATTCAAAAATAACACGAGTTAGAAAAAAATAGCAATCATCTGTAATTTTGTGTCACAATGGCTATGATATAAATGGTTTTCAGGTTCTACACAAGCATGCGTGTGCAGAGCCAACAGCTGAGCTGCCCCTTATAATGCATTTTCATTTTGTGCTGACAATACTGCAGTTCATATGATAAAACATAATGAATGAAAAATGGGTGTGAAGGAAGCCTATGTATTTCTCAAATAAAGAATAAAAAATGGTATGAATGAAACCGCTATATTTCTCAACTGTAATGAAAATACTGTGGTTAAGAACAATGGTTATTTTAATTTTACTTTGTGGTTACCCTTACTATCATGTGAATCAGATGGAATTTTGTAAAATGTACTCTTTCTGCACACTGATTTACATCTAGAAGCCACAAATGCAGCGAAATCCAATTGATAGTAACACATGTTCTAATATTATGTATTCCCGCATGTCTTCAGATAAAAAAGGTACCTCACTTTTATGTCTGGGCCTAGCTCCCAAGATACGACTGTCCCAAAATTCAACCAGGAGACATTCCATTTCACCCAGCAACATCAATGTTTTATTTTTTACAATGTGGGTAGCTGCAAAAGTTGGGCCTTAGCTAAGCTGCCAACCAGGGAATACTAACAAACCCAAACACTTCTGAAAACTAGATATCAGCAGAAGTCCAGGTAGATGTGACTTCCATGAATCTCACAAGATTAATTTTTATCCAGAAGCTCTTGCAAACCTTAACCCCTTGGGTGCCCAGGATGTAACGGATACATCCTCGGCTGCACCGCTTGGGTGCCGAGGGCTGCACTGCTTGGGTGCCGAGGACGTAACCGTTACGTCCTGCACCCGGCCCACGAAGGGAGCAGCCTCCCACCCCCCTCCCCTGGGCAGGGATGGAAGGGGAATTGCTTTCCCTTCCACCTCCGACTCTGATGACATCAGCACATAATCACATGCTTACCTCATCAGAGGTCGCCCCCCTTGGGGGCAGATCGGCCTATTTTAATTAGGCTAATCTGCCCCCAACAGGGACACAAACCACTAGGCACCAGGGATATATATATATATATGTTTTTTTTTTTACAGATGGAGAGCGACCCTCTAGGCAAGGGTCACTGCCCTGGGGGACATTTATTTGAGGCCATTTCTGCCCCCCTTGGGGGCAGATTGGCCTATTTCTATTAGGCAGATCTGCCCCCAAAGGGGGCAGAAACCACGTAGGCACAAAGGATTGGTATGTGGTGTGTGTTTTGTTTTGGGGGGAATCCCCTTGGGCAAGGGTTGCTCCCCATAGGGCACATTACTGTTGGACATTTCTGCCCCTTCGGCCTACTTTAGTAGGGCCCATCTGCCTCCAAGGGGGGGCAAAAAGCCCACCAGACAGCAGGGAAGATTTTTTTTCAAAAAAAGAAGGTGAGGGTATGGCCACCCCCCCACCCCAAATAAATGGGAACAAAGTTATTCTGCCCACTGGTGGACAGATGGAGCAGTTACCCCCATTCCACTCCCTGGGGGGGGGGGGGCAGAAAGCCTACTAGATGCTAGGGAATAAAAATAAAACAAAATTGTGGGGTGGTGGATATCAGCCAGTATAGGCATGGTTATGCCCCCACCCCAACTGAAGGGGGTAACAGTCTTTCAGCTCTCCCCCACATACTAAAAGATCCTATCCCACCGGCAAACAAGAGGACATTTGATTATTTTGGGTTTTGGTTTTACATTTGAGCCATGAGAGCTTGTCTAACTCTCAAAATCGTCCCACTTGGAATGGTGAGGACTGCATTTTTTGGACTTTCGGACACTGACATGTGGAAAAATCTATGAGACCTACACACATCTGAAAACTAAACAACTGGGTGAGTACAGGGTTATGTGCTTCACATGCATCCCGCACCATTTTCTTACCCACAATGCCCTGCAAACCTCCAACTTTGCTTGAAATCACACATTTTCCCCACATTTTTGTGTTGGAACCTTCTGGAATCTGCAGAAATCCATAAAATTCCTACCACCCAGAATTGTCGAATCTATACTGATAAAAATTCTGCCCCACTTGTCAGCCTGAAAACATTTTTTTTTTGTTGCAAACTGCCCTTTTTTTACCTGCTTTGGTTCCCCCTCAATTTCAACATGTTTTTGCCTCTTCCCTGTCACAGGTACTAGGCCCACCTACACAAGTGAGGCATCATTTTTATTGGGAAACTGAAGGGAACGTTGGGTGGTAGGAAATTTGTGCCGGTGCAGTGATACCATGCAGAAATTTGGGGAAAATGTGATTTTTTAAGCTAAATTTGAGGTTTGCTGAGGACTCTAGGTAAGAAAACACTGGGGGATCCACGCAAGTCACACCTCCCTGGACTCCCTCGGGTGTCTAGTTTAAAAAAATGTCTGCATTTGGTTGGTTTCCCTAGATGGCTGCTGATCCCAGTACCAAAAATGCAGGTGCCCCACCCCTGCAAAAACAGGTTGTTTTGTAATTGATCATTTTGATGTGTCCACGTTGTGTTTTGGGGTATTTCCTGTTGCTTGCACTAGGCCTACCTGCACAAGTGAGGTACCATTTTTATCAAGAGATGTGGGGGAATACTGGGTAGAAAGAAATTTGGCTCCCCTCAGATTCCAGGACTTTGCAGTACCGAAATGTGAGAAAGAATTTTTTGGGCAAATTTTGTGGTCTGCAAAGGATTCTGGATAACAGAGCCTGGTGAGAGCCCTACATGTCCCCCATCCTGGATCCCCCTAGGTGTCTAGTTTTTAAAAATGGACAGGTTTGGTAGGTTTCCCTAGGTGCCGGCTGAGCTAGAGGCCAAAATCTACAGGTAGGCACTTTCCAAAAAACAGGTCAGATTTCATTGTAAAAGTGTGATGTGTCCATGTTGCGTTTCCTGTCACGTGCACTAGGCCTACCACACAAGTGAGGTACCATTTTTATCAGGACACTTGGGGGAACACACAATAGAAGAACAAGTGTTATTGCCCCTTGTCTTTCTCTACATTTTTCCCTTCCAAATGTAAGACAGTCTGTAAAAAAGACGTCTATTTGAGAAATGCCCAGTAATTCACATGCTAGTATGGGGACCCCGGAGTTCAGAGATGTGCAAATAACCACTGCTTCTCAAAACCTTATCTTGTGCCCATTATGGAAATACAAACGTTTCTATTAAAAATGGGGTCTTTGGTTGGCAGTCAGGTTACCCCCTGTCCAAGCAAGGACCCTCACTCTAGTCAGGGTAAGCCACACACAATCCAAATGATCCTGTGCCCACCCTCTGGTAGCTTGGCACTGAGCAGTCAGGCTTAACTTAGAAGGCAATGTGTAAAGCATTTGCGCAATAATTCATACATTAACACAATAATGCACCACAAAAATACACCACATAGTGTTTAGAAAAATATATAATATTTATCTGGATATTTGCAGGTCAAAACAATCAAAGATGCAATAAGTAAATGTAGAGATATCCCTGAAAAGTGATATAAAGTGTCTTAAGTCTTTTTAAAGCAAACAAAGTCTCTTTCAAGCACAAAGTACCTGGTTCACGTGAAAAATCTCTGCAAAGGGCCGCAGAGGAGGAGAAGTGTGGAAACAAAGGGGTGTGCGTCGATTTCCCGGGCCGCACACAGTGATGCGTCATTTAGTTTCCACGCAGGGACGGTTGTGCGTCGATTTCCAGCGCTCGGTCATGGATCCTCTTCGGGTTGCGGGGTTTTCAGACGCCCCTGAGACTGTGCGTGGAATCCTGGGCTTGCGGAGCGAAGTTACAAGTGCTGTGTCAATCCAGTGGGCGTTGCGTGGGTTTTTCTTCTGCACGGCAGGCGCTGAGTCGATTTCCTCCTCTGGAAGTCGGGCTGTGTTGTCCCAGGTCAGCTGTGCGTTGATCTGGTGGGCCGTGCGTCGAAGTTCCGGTTGCAACGCAGGCGCAGCGTTGATCTCTTTGCACAGTCGCGCTGGGTCGTTCCGGTTCGGCGTGCTGTGAATTTCTCAATGCGGGACAGGCTGTGCGGCGGTTTTAGCAAGCTGTGCGTTGAATTTTCGCCGCACAAGGAGTCCAGTTGCAAAGGAGAAGTCTTTTTGGTCCTGAGACTTTAGGGAACAGTAGGCAAGCTCTATCCAAGCCCTTGGAGAGCACTTCTTCACCACATCCAGAGAGCAGAAAGGCAGCAGGCCAACAGCAAGGCAGCAGTCCTTCACAGAAAGCAGTCAGGTGAGTCCTTTGGGCAGCCAGGCAGTTCTTCTTGGCAGGATGCAGGTTCTGGTTCCAGTTTTCTTCTCCAGGAAGTGTCTGAGTTGGAAGGGGCAGAGGCCATGTACATATACCCAAATGTGCCTTTGAAGTGTGAGAGACTTTAAAGAGTGGCTTAGAAGTGTACCAGGTCCCCTTTCAGTTCAATCCTGTCTGCCAGGGTCCCAGTAGGGGGTGTGGCAGTCCTCTGTGTGAGAGCAGGCCCTCCACCCTCCCAGCCCAGGAAGACCCATTCAAAATGCAGTTGTATGCAAGTGAGGCTGAGTATCCTGTGTTTGGGGTGTGTCTGAGTGAATGCACAAGTAGCTGTCAACTAAACCCAGCCAGACGTGGATTGTAAGGCACATAAAGATTTAAGTGCAGAGAAATTCTCACTTTCTTAAAGAGGCATTTCTAAAATAGTAATGTTAAATCCAACTTCACCAGTCAGCAGTATTTTATATCACCATTTTGGCCATACTAAATATGACCTTCCTACTCCTTTCAGATCAGCAACTACCACTCAAACAATGTATGAGGGCAGCCCCAATGTTAGCCTATGAAGGGAGCAGGCCTCACAGCAGTGTAAAAACGAATTTAGGAGTTTTACACTACCAGGACATGTAAACTACATAGATACATGTCCTGCCTTTTGCCTACACAGCACCCTGCCCTATGGGTTACCTAGGGCATATCTTAGGGGTGTCTTATATGTAGAAAAAGGGGAGTTTTAGGCTTGGCAGGTACTTTTAAATGCCAAATACTTAAGTGGATGGCACAATCAGTGCTGCAGGCCCACTAGTAGCATTTAATCCACAGGCCCTGGGCACACATAGTGCACTCTACTAGGGACTTATAAGTAAATTAAACAGTCCAATTGGGTAAGATCCAATGTTACCATGTTTTAAAGGGAGAGAGCATATGCACTTTAGCACTGGATAGCAGTGGTAAAGTGCGCAGAGTCTAAAAACCAGCAAAAACAGTGTCCTAAAAGTGGAGGGAGGCAGACAAAAAGTTAGGGGTGAACACCCTAAGGCTGTGAGGTCTAAGTGTTTCCTTGATACCTATTTTTCACTCTTTATATTTCCCCAAATGAATAGCTGTATAGCCGGTACACAATGAAAAATGCTTGCAAGGTGATGCACATTTATTGGCTCTGGATACCTAGGGTTCTTGATGAACATACAAGGCCTATATACCCCCGCAACCAGAAGAGTCCAGCAGATGTAATGGTATATTTTTATTAAAAAATCTGCCGTAGCTGAAAAAAGTTATAAAAGAAAACGTGGATAGTAATGGCTCTTTTTTCATCTCAATTTCAATATTTATTATTATATTACTTACTGTAGGAAAACCCTGAAGGATCTACACAAATGTCCCCTTGCTGAATTCAGAATTTTGTCTACTTTTCAGAAATGTTTAGCTGTCTGGGATCCAACATTGGTTTCACACCCATTTCTGTCACTAACTGGAAAGAGACTGAAAGCACAAAAAATAGTAAAAATGGTGTATGTCCCAGTAAAATGCCAAAATTGTGTTAAAAAATATGGTTTTCTGATTCAAGTCTGTCTGTTTCTGAAAGCTGGGAAAATTGTGATTTTAGCACTACAAACCCTTTGTTGATGCCAAAACCACATGCTTTCTTCTGCAGCCCTTTTTTCCCATTTAAAAAATAAATACATTTTAGCTGTATTTTGGCTAAGATCTTGGTCCAGTCCAGGGAAACCCACAAACTCTGGGTACCTCTGGAATCCCTAGGATGTTGGAAAAATAGGACACAAATTTGGCGTGGGTAGCTTATGTGAACAAAAAGTTATGAGGGCCTAAGCGCAAACTACCCCAAATAGCCAAAAAAAGGCTTGGCACCTGAGGGGAAAAGGCCTAGAAGCGAAGGGGTTAAACTTTAGCTAACAACACACAATTCACACATTTCTATGACAGAAAGTTTTGGAATCTGTGGGGATCCACAAATCTCCTATGAGCCAGCATGCCCACCCTTGTCCTGTTAAAAACAGTACCCCCCCTGGAGTGGATGGACAGAGCAATGCAAAAAGCAATTTCTCCATCAACATTTCATTTTGTTTTTTAAATGACATGATTTTACAATGAGAATAACTGCATTATATGAGCCCAAGCTTAGCCACCACCCAGAGAAATATACCAACCCCCTAAACATTTTTTCATGGATGCCCATTGTCTCTTGTTTGACTGGTTCATGCCACAGTCACAAGGCCCACCCACACAAGTGGTGTAGCCTGCACCTTTGCAAGGTAAGAGAGGTATGTAAACGTTCCCTTGCCTCATCCGTGCTGTGGTCCAGTTCTCTTCCGCCTTCCACCTCTCCTTAGTGAGATTGCTGACCTAGGTCAGCGCCATGTTGCTTCTCCCTGATACACACCAGGACACAGGGAACTATAGGGTGATCTTCTGGCATCCAGTTTTTTCCTTCCTTCCTGCAGGATATTATTTTGTGGAGCAATTCTAGTCTCCCAATTACATTCTGGTGCCCATTTTGTTTTCTGGAGATAGTAGGCTGTTCCTATACACTAAGAAGATCCTACACCCAGTCCCAAGAATACATGCTCTTTGTGAGAAAACAGGGCTGATTGCAGAGGCCCCCTAACTTTTTGCCCCCATTTTCCACTTTTTGCTGGTGTTTTCCTGACTCTGATGGTGCCCTGGGTACTGCTAACCCGTCCCAGGGCCTGTGCTCTGTGTAAAATCAATATGCAAATTAGGCTAATTATAATTGGCTAAGTTAACCTACCTATAAGTCCCTAGTATATGGTAGGGCATGTGGGTTTAGGGACCACAGCATAGGTAGTGCACCCATAGGTGCACTGCTGAGGTGCCCAGTGTCATTTTAAAGGCAGGCCTGCCTTGTTGGCTGCTTTTAAATTAAAGTTATATGCAAATTCGACTTTGAAATTAAAAGTAGTTCCAAAGTCTTAAACTACCTTTCTTTTACATATAAGTCACCCCTCAGGTGTGCCCTATGTGCCCCTAGGGCTGGGTGTCATGTAACTATAAGCAGGGGCCTTATAAAAGTAGTTTTATACGCCCTGGTGAGGTAAAAACAGCCAAATTCGTTTTTCCCTCATTGTAGTAAATGGCCTTCATAGGCTAGAATGGGGAGACTTTATTTTAATTTTAAAAGTCCCCTTAAGTAATGGAAACAAAGTGTTTGGTATCAAATTAATTGTTATAATAAATCCCACAACTCCCAGTTGTTGGATTTAATATAACTTGTTCAGGTAAAGAGTTTTAAACTTTACCTGAAAAGTTGCCAATTTCAGCCCTGCATTGTTTTTGCTGCTGTGCTCTGATTGGCCAGCCTCTTGCAGCCTGGCCAGGCTGCCTTGATGAGGTGTGACGTGGCCTGGCTTCACACAAAGAGTTGTGCCTGTGGGAGGGAATTTCCCCTCAGCAGATGGTGAGGCAGGAAGGGGGAGGGCTGCCAAACTGGTCTTCAATGGCAGAGAAGGACATTTGGAGCACCCCAGCAACACCCCCACATCCTGCAACCCCAGACAACTAGGTGCCCCCTTGATTAGATTAGGAGAGGGCAGGAGAGGGGTGTGTTTATGATTTTTAGCCACACCAGTGGTTGGGCTCAGCCAGATGTAACCTCCAAAAATCAAATTCAGCCATGATGGATTTTTGAAGAATGTTGCCTCCTGGGATTGATTTTTGCCACACTTCCCAGGAAGTGGTCATCACAGGGGGAAGGACCCTGCACCTGATTGGAGAATCAGGACCCCCTTGTTTTTCACCCAGGAGCAAGGATAAAACTGGCAGACCTGAACCCACACCTCAGTTCCCTGCCAGATCCCTACCAGGAAGAACTACAGAAGAAGAATGACTGCTCTGCTGGACCCCTGGCCTGCACCTGGAACCTGCACTCTGAAGGACTGCACCAGCTGCACACTTGGGCTTCACCACAAGAAGGACTTTGCCTGGCTTCAACTGGTTCAAGGAGGGACTCCCTGTTTTCTACAGGTGAGAAATTGCTAACCAGAGTCCCCTGCACCAACTCCTGAAGAAATCAACCAGCTGACCACTGCCCAGTGGCCAAAAAGGAGTTTGCGCCAGGTGCATTCTGGGAGCTGTAGCCCACAGCCCCAAGGATCATCTCAGAGCTTCTGGACCCTTGGGGTGAGCTGTGGACCCCAAAAGAACCTTAAGAGAACATCTGGGAGAAGACCCAGAAGTTTGGAGAATTTTTGAAAAAAAGCTCCATAGAGGGACCGACCCGCCGCGGCAACTCTTGTCGGCTTGCCTCAACCGCGACCCGGCCTGATTTGCAGGTTCGTCCCGGTGAAGAAAATCTCAAAAAAAGAGACTAAGTCCGAACGTAGAAAGTTGACCGGGACCTCCCAGCCAGCATATCCGAGGAGGGCTCCAAGGACATTGGATCAAGATCCAGGTTTACCCCGGTCGAAGGATTTTCAATCCGAAAAAACGACCAAACGTAAAAATCTCCACCGAGGGTTGCTGCGCCACGTATCTGGAGAAGAGTTCCAGGAGGTCGGATTGGACTGGCAGGTTCGTCCCGCTGAAAAAAATCTTCAGAAAAGAGACTAAGTCCGAAGGTAAACTTTTGACCGAGGCCTCCCGCGAGCTATAGCCGAGCAGGGCTCCATTTTAGTCGGACTTTGCCCCGGTCGAGGTGCAACCAGATGACCCGATTGGCACTTTTTGTTTCCAGGCGCTAACATTTTTTAAACTATTATTTTAAAAAATTCGTATCGCCGGTTCCCCTTATCTGATTTTATTCATTTTTGTGTCATTTTAAAGATAAAGATATAATCTATTGTTATAAATTGGTTTTGGATTTTTAAACTGTTTCCTGTGTTTTATTTAATTACTGTTTTGTGATATTTGAATGCTTTACACTCTGTCTCCTAAGTTAAGCCTTGTCGCTCGTTGCCAAGCTACCAAGGGTTGAGCTGGGTTTAATTTACTGAGATCTAACTGGACCTAAGTGGAGGTTACTGGCTTATTGCTAAGTGTAGGTACCTACCTGCCCTTACCAATAACCCATTTTCCAACACTCTTGTCAAGTTATCACTGAAATGCAGAGTTTCTCAGCTTTCCATTAATGTCCCCCTTCTTGCACAATTCCTTGTGAGCGCAGATAACTGGTGGTTTTCAGCCCCTGACTTGCTTGCAGGGAAACAAGGGAGTCATTTCCTGAATGCTGGTCCTGCAAATTACATTAATCTCATCACTGATGCAATTGTGTCATTTACAGAATCGTCACACCCTCCTGGGCCATAGCTGGAGAGTTTCCCACTCTGACCCAAGGGGTTTGACTGGGGGCACCAGAACAGCACACAACAGCTTCTGCTCTGGTGCCAGATGCTTGTACATGACCTCTGCATCCATGTCACCCGGTTGTGAGTATGTTGGTCATGGAGATCACATTAACCCCTTCCCCGCCACGGACGTAATGGTTACGTCCATGGCAGCGCCCGTGTGGCGCCATGGACGTAACCATTACGTCCTGAATGCTGCCCTCGGGAGAAGCGCTAGCGCTCCTCCCGAGGGCCGCCCCCCCACCCCCCTAGGTCAGGGCTGACAGGGGAATCCCTTCCCCTTCAACCCCCGACCCCCCCCCACCCCCCCGTGACGTCAGCGCGCGAGCGCGCGCTGACAATCACACAACCTCCCCCATCGCGCTGGAAGCAGAGCTTCCAGCGCGATCGAAAGAGAAATGCTCAGCATTTCTCTTTCGATCACGTGGGGGAGGCCCGGAGGGGCTTCAAAGGGAAGGAAATGTATTTCCTTCCCTTTGAAGTCTCTCCGAGGGTTTCAAAAGCCGGATTGCTTGCAATCCGGCTTTTGAAACCCCACTAGACACCAGGGATTTTTTTTTTTCTATGAAATTGACAGAAGGGAGCGACCCCTTGGGCAAGGGTCGCTCCCAGGGGGTCATTTTTTTTTAAGGCCTTTTCTGCCCCCCCTGGGGGCAGATCAGCCTATTATTAGGCCGATCTGCCCCCAGTGGGGGCAGAAAACTCTAGACACCAGGGATACTTTTTTTTGGTTTGTTTTTTTATTTGTTTTCTTTTGTTTTTTAGGTGTGGGATGCGACCCCTTAGGCAAGGGTCGCTCCCATAGGGGGAAATTATATTTAGGCCATTTCTGCCCCCTTTGGGGGCAGATTGGCTTATTTTTATGAGGCCAATCTGCCCCCAAGGGGGGCAGAAACCACTAGACACCAGGGAGTTTTTTTTGTTTGTTTGTTTTTCACGTAAGGGGAGCGACCCCTTAGGCAAGGGTCGTTCCCTTGGGGGGCAAATTTATTTTAGGCCATTTCTGCCCCCCATGGGGGCAGATCAGCCTATTTTTATTAGGCCGATCTGCCCCCACGGGGGGCAGAAACCACTAGGCACCAGGGATTTTTGTTGTTGTTGTGTTTTACAGATGGGGAGCGTCCCCTTAGGCAAGGGTCGCTCCCCTGGAGGGGCAAATTGTATTTAGGCCATTTCTGCCCGCTTTGGGGGCAGATCGGCCGATTTTAGGTCAATCTGCCCCCAAGGGGGGCAGAAACCACTAGGCACCAGGGATCTTTTTTTTGCGCCATCACGCAAGGGGAGCGACCTTGTAGGCAAGGGTCGCTCCCCGGGGGGGGGTGAGGGGGGCAAATTTATTTTAGGCTATTTCTGCCCCCCCTGGGGGCAGATCGGCCTATTAGTATTAGGCCGATCTGCCCACAGGGGGGGCAGAAACCTCTAGGCGCCTGGGCAAATTGTTTTTTTGTGTTTTTTTTTTGTTTGTTTGTTTTTTTAGAGATGGGGAGCGACGCATTAGGCAAGGGTCGCTCCCCTGGGGGGCAAATTGTATTTAGACCATTTCTGGCCCCCTTGGGGGCAGATTGGCCGATTGTAGGTCAATCCGCCCCCAAGGGGGGCAGAAACCACTAGGCATCAGGGATCTTTTTTTTGCGCCGTCACGCAAGGGGAGCGAACTTGTAGGCAAGGGTCGCTCCCCGGGGGGGGGGGTGAGGTGGGCAAATTTATTTTAGCCCATTTCTGCCCCCCCGGGGGCAGATCGGCCTATTGGTATTAGGCCGATCTGCCCACAGGGGGGGCAGAAACCTCTAGGCGCCTGGGCAAATAGTTTTTTTGTGTTTTTTTTTTTGTTTGTTTGTTTTTTTAGAGATGGGGAGCGACGCATTAGGCAAGGGCCGCTCCCCTGGGGGGCAAATTGTATTTAGACCATTTCTGCCCCCTTTGGGGGCAGATTGGCCGATTGTAGGTCAATCTGCCCCCAATGGGGGCAGAAACCACTAGGCACCAGGGATCTTTTTTTTGCGCCGTCACGCAAGGGGAGCGACCTTGCAGGCAAGGGTCGCTCCCCGGGGGGGGTGGGGGGGCAAATTTATTTTAGGCCATTTCTGCCCCCCTGGGGGCAGATCGGCCTATTGGTATTAGGCCGATCTGCCCCCGGGGGGGGCAGAAACCTTTAGGCACCAGGGCAAAAAAAAATTTGTGTTTTTTTTTTTTTTGTTTATTTGTTTTTTTAGAGATGGGGAGCGACGCATTAGGCAAGGGTCGCTCCCCTGGGGGGCAAATTGTATTTAGACCATTTCTGCCCCCCTTGGGGGCAGATTGGCCGATTGTAGGTCAATCTGCCCCCAAGGGGGGCAGAAACCACTAGGCACCAGGGATCTTTTTTTTGCGCAGTCACGCAAGGGGAGCGACCTTGCAGGCAAGGGTCGCTCCCCGGGGGGGGTGGGGGGGCAAATTTATTTTAGGCCATTTCTGCCCCCCTGGGGGCAGATCGGCCTATTGGTATTAGGCCGATCTGCCCCCGGGGGGGCAGAAACCTTTAGGCGCCAGGGCAAATTTTTTTTTGTGTGGGTTTTTTTTTTGTTTGTTTGTTTTTTTAGAGATGGGGAGCGACGCATTAGGCAAGGGTCGCTCCCCTGGGGGGCAAATTGTATTTAGACCATTTCTGCCCCCCTTGGGGGCAGATTGGCCGATTGTAGGTCAATCTGCCCCCAAGGGGGGCAGAAACCACTAGGCACCAGGGATCTTTTTTTTGCGCAGTCAAGCAAGGGGAGCGACCTTGCAGGCAAGGGTCACTCCCCGGGGGGGGTAAATTTATTTTAGGCCATTTCTGCCCCCCTGGGGGCAGATCGGCCTATTGGTATTAGGCCGATCTGCCCCCGGGGGGGCAGAAACCTTTAGGCACCAGGGCAAATTTTTTTTTGTGTGGTTTTTTTGTTTGTTTGTTTTTTTAGAGATGGGGAGCGACGCATTAGGCAAGGGTCGCTCCCCTGGGGGGCAAATTGTATTTAGACCATTTCTGCCCCCCTTGGAGGCAGATTGGCCGATTGTAGGTCAATCTGCCCCCAAGGGGGGCAGAAACCACTAGGCACCAGGGATCTTTTTTTTGCGCCGTCACGCAAGGGGAGCGACCTTGCAGGCAAGGGTCGCTCCCCGGGGGGGTTGGGGGGGCAAATTTATTTTAGGCCATTTCTGCCCCCGGGGGGGCAGAAACCTCTAGGCACCAGGGCAAATTGTTTTTTTTGTAGGGTTTTTTTTTTGTTTGTTTGTTTTTGTAGAGATGGGGAGCGACCCATTAGGCAAGGGTCGCTCCCCTGGGGGGCAAATTGTATTTAGACCATTTCTGCCCCCCTTGGGGGCAGATTGGCCGATTGTAGGTCAATCTGCCCCAAGGGGGGCAGAAACCACTAGGCACCGGGGATTTTTTTTTTGGCACCAATGTCACGCAAGGGGGGGCGACCCCATAGGCAAGGGTCGCTCCCGGGGGGGCAGGGGGGTTGGGGGACAAATTTATTTTAGGCCATTTCTGCCCCCCCTGGGCCCGGCTGAGCTAGAGGCCAAAATCCACAGGTAGGCACTGTTTTCTATGAAAAAATGTGATGTGTCCACGTTGTGTTTTGGGCCATTTCCTGTCGCGGGCGCTAGGCCTACCCACACCAGTGAGGTATCATTTTTATCGGGAGACTTGGGGGAACGCTAGGTGGAAGGAAATTTGTGGCTCCTCTCAGATTCCAGAACTTTCTGTCACTGAAATGTGAGGAAAACATGTTTTTTTAGCCAAATTTTGAGGTTTGCAAAGGATTCTGGGTAACAGAACCTGGTCAGAGCCCCACAATTCACCCCATCTTGGATTCCCCTGGGTTTCTAGTTTTCATAAATGCGCTGGTTTGCTAGGTTTCCCCAGGTGCCGGCTGAGCTAGAGGCCAAAATCCACAGGTAGGCCCTGTTTTCTATGAAAAAATGTGATGTGTCCAGGTTGTGTTTTGGGCCATTTCCTGTCGCGGGCGCTAGGCCTACCCACACAAGTGAGGTATCATTTTTATCGGGAGACTTGGGGGAACGCTGCGTGGAAGGAAATTTGTGGCTCCTCTTAGATTCCACAACTTTCTGTCACCGAAATGTGAGGAACATGTGTTTTTTTAGCCAAATTTTGAGGTTTGCAAAGGATTCTGGGTAACAGAACCTGGTCCGAGCCCCGCAAGTCACCCCTCCTTGGATTCCCCTAGGTCTCTAGTTTTCAGAAATGCACAGGTTTGGTAGGTTTCCCTAGGTGCCGGCTGAGCTAGAGGCCAAACTCTACAGGTAGGCACTTCGCAAAAAACACCTCTGTTTTTTTCCAAAATTTAGGATGTGTCCACGTTGCGCTTTGGGGTGTTTCCTGTCGCCGGCACTAGGCCTACCCACACAAGTGAGGTATCATTTTTATCGGGAGACTTGGGGGAACGCTGGGTGGAAGGAAATTCGTAGCTCCTCTCAGATTCCAGAACTTTCTGACACAGAAATGTGAGGAACATGTGTTTTTTTAGCCAAATTTTGAGGTTTGCAAAGGATTCTGGGTAACAGAACCTGGTCCGAGCCCCGCAAGTCACCCCTCCTTGGATTCCCCTAGGTCTCTAGTTTTCAGAAATGCACAGGTTTGGTAGGTTTCCCTAGGTGCCGGCTGAGCTAGAGGCCAAAATCTACAGGTAGGCACTTCGCAAAAAACACCTCTGTTTTTTTCCAAAATTTAGGATGTGTCCACGTTGCGCTTTGGGGTGTTTCCTGTCGCCGGCGCTAGGCCTACCCACGCAAGTGAGGTATCATTTTTATCGGGAGACTTGGGGGAACGCTGGGTGGAAGGAAATTTGTAGCTCCTCTCAGATTCCAGAACTTTCTGCCACAGAAATGTGAGGAACATGTGTTTTTTTAGCCAAATTTTGAGGTTTGCAAAGGATTCTGGGTAACAGAACCTGGTCCGAGCCCCGCAAGTCACCCCTCCTTGGATTCCCCTAGGTCTCTAGTTTTCAGAAATGCACAGGTTTGGTAGGTTTCCCTAGGTGCCGGCTGAGCTAGAGGCCAAAATCTACAGGTAGGCACTTCGCAAAAAACACCTCTGTTTTTTTCCAAAATTTAGGATGTGTCCACGTTGCGCTTTGGGGTGTTTCCTGTCGCCGGCACTAGGCCTACCCACACAAGTGAGGTATCATTTTTATCGGGAGACTTGGGGCAACGCTGGGTGGAAGGAAATTTGTGGCTCCTCTCAGATTCCAGAACTTTCAGACACAGAAATGTGAGGAACATGTGTTTTTTTAGCCAAATTTGGAGGTTTGCAAAGGATTCTGGGTAACAGAACCTAGTCCGAGCCCCGCAAGTCACCCCTCCTTGGATTTCCCTAGGTCTCTAGTTTTCAGAAATGCACAGGTTTGGTAGGTTTCCCTAGGTGCCGGCTGAGCTAGAGGCCAAAATCTACAGGTAGGCACTTCGCAAAAATCACCTCTGTTGTCTTCCAAAAATTTGGATGTGTCCACGTTGCGCTTTGGGGCGTTTCCTGTTGCGGGCGCTAGGCCTACCCACACAAGTGAGGTATCATTTTTATCGGGAGACTTGGGGGAACGCTGGGTGAAAGGAAATTTGTGGCTCCTCTCAGATTCCAGATCTTTCTGCCACAGAAATGTGAGGAACATGTGTTTTTTTTAGCCAAATTTTGAGGTTTGCAAAGGATTCTGGGTAACAGAACCTGGTCCGAGCCCCGCAAGTCACCCCATCTTGGATTCCCCTAGGTCTCTAGTTTTCAGAAATGCACAGGTTTGGTAGGTTTCCCTAGGTGCCGGCTGAGCTAGAGGCCAAAATCTACAGGTAGGCACTTCGCAAAAAACACCTCTGTTGTCTTCCAAAAATTTGGATGTGTCCACGTTGCGCTTTGGGGCGTTTCCTGTCGCTGGCGCTAGGCCTACCCACACAAGTGAGGTATCATTTTTATCGGGAGACTTGGGGGAACATAGATTAGCAAAACAAGTGTTATTGCCCCTTGTCTTTCTCTACATTTTTTCCTTCCAAATATAGGAGAGTGTGTAAAAAAGACATCTATTTGAGAAAAGCCCTGTAATTCACATGCTAGTATGGTCACCCCGGAATTCAGAGATGTGCAAATAACCACTGCTCCTCAACAACTTATCTTGTGCCCTTTTTGGAAATACAAAGGTTTTCTTGATAGCAATTTTTTACTCTTTATATTTCAGCAAATGAATTGCTGTATACCCGTTATAGAATGAAAACGCACGTCAGGGTGCAGCTCATTTATTGGCTTTGGGTTCCTCGGGTTCTTGATGAACCTACAAGCCCTATATATCCCCGCAACCAGAGGAGTCCAGCAGACGTAACGGTATATTGCTTTCGATAATCTGACATTGCAGGGAAAAGTTACAGAGTAAAACGTAGAGAAACATTTATGTTTTTTTCACCTAAATTTCAATATTTTTCTTTTTCAGTTGTTATTTTCTGTAGGAAACCCTTGTAGGATCTACACAAATGACCCCTTGCTGAATTCAGAATTTTGTCTAGGTTTCAGAAATGTTTAGGTTTCTGGGATCCAGCATTGGTTTCATGCCCATTTCTGTCACTGACTGGAAGGAGGCTGAAAGCACAAAAAATTGCAAAAATGGGGTATGTCCAAGAAAAATGCCAAAATTGTGTTGAAAAATTGGGTTTTCTGATTCACGTCTGCCTGTTCCTGAAAGCTGGGAAGCTGCTGAGTTTAGCACCGCAAACCCTTTGTTGATGCCATTTTCAGGGGAAAAACCACAAGCCTTCTTCTGCAGCCACTTTTTCCAATTTTTTTGAAAAAAACAAAATTTTCCCTGTATTTTGGCCAATTTCTTGGCCTCTTTCAGGGGAACCCACAAAGTCTGGGTACCTCCAGAATCCCTAGGATGTTGGAAAAAAAGGACGCAAATTTGGCTTGGTTAGCTTATGTGGACAAAAAGTTATGCGGGCCTAAGCGCGAACTGCCCCAAATAGGCAAAAAAAGGCCTGACACAGGAGGGGGAAAAGGCCTGGCAGCGAAGTGGTTAATTGCATCTCAGAGGTTAAATAATGTTTCAATACTCTTTTAGTTGCTGCCTAGACACAAACTGAGGTTTGGTGATTGCCCACAAGTGCAGCATAACTGGACACGCTCTAGGAAAGATGTGCGGCAGTGAGAATTTGATTTATTTGGTTTCTGGACTAGTGAGTAGTTAGGATCCATTGAAAGTACTATAGAAAGAAAATGGGAAGTGAGATCATTTTCTCTTCTGTGCATTTAGGTGTCTAATTAAAAATATCTTGATATATTGATTTAGGAATAGATCATGGCGCCATAACTGACAACTCAAAAATAGATTTCTGTTCTTGAAACCATACCATCTAATGAGTTGGACTCTGAGGAAAAGCAGCTCATCATCGTCAGAGGAATTTCTCTCTCTCTCTCTACACCAATGTGGTCTGACACTATCGCTGGAACAAATACAGCCTACTGGATTTTGAATAGCAAGATCGTCCACGGTGTGGGAGACTGAGTCCGACCCACGGTGGGTGACACCTGTCGCTCCAAATCCGGGTTTTTCTCCGGCTAACGAGCAGTGTCTTATCTCTACCAGAAGATAGGGATGATTGGGCAGCCAAGCGCATGACATATTAGGCTTCTCAGGGAAGTCGTGGTCACTCAGTTCACATCCGGTTATCTCATTCACAATACAGTCTCATATATAAGTGACAGACAGAAGCAGTATATGTTTCAATGATAGGTTTAATAAAACAACTGCATCTTAGATAGCAAAGCGTGAGCTGCAATAACCAGGACAACACGACATGACAGTATTAAAATGGTGACGAGAAGAGTGAAGCATAAGAATAACGCTATCATATTGTCACTATGATCAATGGATTATGTCCTATCTAAGTCATAATCTGAGCACAGCATGTTAAGCTCTAATTCTGCCTTTCAGGTTCCCCCAGGAGGACATCAACCCTCATACCTGAGCAAAGGCCTGTAGTCTGCGTTAGCATCTGTAGCGAAGCATTCAGCAATCAGAAAACAGTCGTGGTTCCCTGGCTGGAATCTCCTTCTTAACGTGTAATGGGACTAGGAAGTGTTTTTATAATAACACAGCTGATGTTCTAAGAAAATGTCCCTACGTAAGGATGTGTATTTTCTACTAATGTTGGAAACTAAACTTCTACCATGTTCACCGGCAATGTACCAAACTGTAGCCTTGAATGTAGCACAGAGTGATCAAGAAGGTCTTGTTTGAGAACACAATGCTGAACTAAGCAAAAACAGTTAGATAGATGAAAATAGAACAAGATCATAAAACTGGTTATTGTAAAAATAACAATGCGAAGCCGAATAAAATATATCAGCATGGAGCTGTTTCTAAAATGGCTACACAACACCCTCCCTTTGTCGGTTGAAAGTGGTTCAAAGCGAAAACTAAAATCTCATAGCTAAAAGCTCAACCTAAGATATATATAAAACCATGTCAATTTGGAAAAGTTCAAAGGACACACGAGCATACTAAGTGGCAATTTAAAACATGAGCATGGGACTTATATTCGAATCAAAAGGACATGTCAATTTAGAAAGGTTCCAAACTAGGTACGAGTCATAGAGAGCTGCGCTGATGGGAGCGCCGTCATTTCTCCTCTTTGTGGCAGGACAGCCATTGCCTATAAACAACAGCGACAGCAGGATGCCAGCTAATAAAGCCAAAGTTATCAGAAATCCCCCCAAAATACTACCGAAAATTGAGTGGATAGCTGAATGTATCAAACCGAATATGGAGGAGAAGGTGTGAACGAAACCAGAACCAACAGCTTTGAAAAAATGTGCGATTCCAGTTGCACTGGACGCATTAAATACTCGTCCCACAAGTTCACCAAAGTGTCTCGGAAAATTTGTATTTAAAAGGGGCTGTATTTCTGCTGATGACCTTGCCACTTGAAGTGCGTAGGTCTTGCACGCAGATGTAAGGGCCACATGCTTTTGAAACAATAAAGCCTTGAGCCTACTTAACTTGTCAAAATTCACGTTTGAAGTAGCAATGTAAGGCCAAATATCAGCTACCTTCCTAAATTTAGTGGGGGGACGTTCCCGCAGCATGTAACGACCTTAGAGACCGAAACAACATAAACTATTCCGGCCTGCATGCCACAACAGCCTTCACTATTGAGAAGGACGTAGCTGCTGTTTGAAAGCACCTGGAATGTAGGTCTAATCAAGGGGACTGGAACTCCCTTCAGATAACAAGCAAAGTTCACAGCAGAGGCGTTACACGCCCCATGCAAGGACAGATGTTTACAAACCATTGAATGGCTGACTGAAGTCTTGCATTCACTACAGCTAAGAAAGACTTCTTTCATGCCACTGAAGCATTTGTATGAGAAGGGAAGCTCCCACACCTCATGAATGTAACTCTCCCAGCTTTTCATATCTGCGTACCGGAATGTGTTTTAAACAGGAGGTGAATTGAAGTGTAGAAATAGGCAGATTAATAACCCCATGTAAGAACCACTCAGCAGATGGTATTTCGGCCACAGTAAAAGGCCACTTTTCTAATTTCTCTATGTTAAGCATGACATAAGTCGCTTCCTTTTTAGCCATTAGTTGTTGTTGTCACGTTAAATTAAAGGAAGAAAATATCTCCCTTTCACTGACGTGCTGACATGGATCGCGACCTGCCTTCAATGTGTGAAGCGTCCAACCCAACTGCATAATGGACCTGATCTGACTCTGTCCATGGTATAAAGAAGACATATCTGATTGTATAATGTCTTTAGCAGAAGAGACAATATTATTTATGGTGTATATCCAGTCGGACAAGGTGTTAATCACATTATCCACAACAGCTAATGCGTTTTTTTGATTTTTCTGATCTATTTGCCTTAACCGGGCAGCAGGATCTTGTTGGTAAATTTTCCAAATTTCATTGTTTACTGCATATAAGAAACGCTTCCTACGTGGTTTTCTGGGGCCTGACAAGAAATCTTGTAAGTCAGTGGAGTTAGACAGGAGACTGAGGTGTTCTCAAACTGCGTCTAGTGAGGATGATTTTAGCCACTGCTGGCATAATTTTCCCACACTACATGTTGTAATTATACCTGCATGCTCTGGTGATATATAGCGAGGGTCTGGCCTACTCGTCCTGAAACCCCCGAGGAGTTACGAAAACATTGGTGACACCCATTAGTATCTATTGCCCACAATAACCACCCACCAGGATGTGTCAGTGAAGCATTAAATGTACCATTCTGGACCCACTCATCAAGCTCATTTTCAGTTGCATTTGTATATTTTTGCCATTTATAAAACTTTGCGGGGCAGGTATACTTGGCATATTTAATTCCTTAATTTTAGCTAAGCCCAAACAACTCGTCTGTTGTACTGTTTCATTTAAAAAGATCATTTGTACAGGAATAATGCATGCTCTAAACAATGTTTATTTTCCCTTAATTTGCCAATTTCTTGTTCCCCACACACTTTTCAGATCAATTGATTTAAGCCAATATTCATAGCCTTCTCTCGATAACCGGGAGACAAAGTATACCAAATATATAAATTTCGTATTGGTCAATAACATATGTATATCCTTAGTAGGAGGTACTTTAAAATAATATGACTCAGCATTCTTTCGATTGTGCCCAGAAAAATATTCAAACTTTTCAGAATCTATTTTGGAACTCCCTTGAGGCGGAGTCGGGCAATGTTCCCATTGCGTGTAATTAAAAACAGTTTTTGGACTACTAGCTCTATGTATGAAATGGTGCCCATAATAATCATAGCAAAATATATCACCATCATTTTCTTTAAATTGGTAAACATCTTCGTTTTCAAAGACAGTATAATATTGCAATTCAGTCATCATAGAATCAACTGTTTTCACATCCCAATCATCAGAAACAATGCCTGGTATTATTATATCATTCATTGATAATTTAAACACGTACGCTATTTGAATAACTTCCGTGGGAGCATATAAATCAAACATTACTTTGTCCCAAGCAATTCCATCGGGAATTGGCACTGCAGAAATGTTCACAACAGATAAGTCTCTTCGGACTTTATGTGATGAAAAATATGGTTTCAAAACCTCCTCCACCAGTGCAACTGTCGATCTTTCAGGTAAAAAATTACCATGTATTAACAAGAAAAAGGTAACGACAAAACCAATCCAAAGTAAAAAGGCCAGGACAGTCAAAGAGAGCCATAGATAGTTCCATGGAAAAATAAAATATGTTTCTTTAAGCCAGTTTGTTAAATCAAATCAAATCATTAGCATTTATAAAGCGCGCTACTCACCCGTGCGGGTCTCAAGGCGCTAGGGACAAAGGGGGTGGTTATCGCTGCTCGAACAGCCAGGTCTTTAGGAGTCTCCGGAAAGCGGAGTGGTCCTGGGTGGTCCTGAGGCTGGTGGGGAGGGAGTTCCAGGTCTTGGCCGCCAGGAAGGAGAAAGATCTCCCACCCGCCGTGGAGCGTCGGATGCGAGGGACGGCGGCGAGTGCGAGGCCAGAGGAGCGGAGGTGGCGGGTGGGGACGTTGAAGTTGAGGCGTCTGTTGAGGTATTCCGGTCCCTTGTCGTGGAGGGCTTTGTGTGCGTGGGTGAGAAGTCGGAAGGTGATCCTTTTGCTGACTGGGAGCCAATGCAGGTGTCTCAGGTGTGCGGAGATGTGGCTGCTGCGGGGTACGTCGAGGATGAGGCGGGCCGAGGCGTTTTGAATGCGTTGTAGGCGATTTTGGAGTTTGCCTGTGGTCCCGGCGTAGAGGGTGTTGCCGTAGTCCAGGCGGCTCGTGACGAGGGCGTGGGTCACGGTTTTTCTGGTGTCGGCGGGGATCCAGCGGAAGATCTTGCGGAGCATGCGGAGGGTGAGGAAGCAGGCGGAGGACACGGCGTTGACTTGCTTGGTCATGGTGAGAAGAGGGTCCAAGATGAAGCCGAGGTTGCGGGCGTGGTCTGCGGGGGTCGGTGCGGTGCCGAGGGCCGTGGGCCACCAGGAGTCGTCCCAGGCGGACGGGGTGTTGCCGAGGATGAGTTCAGCTTTAGGCGGCTGAGCCTCATCCAATCTGCGACGTCCTTCATACCCTCTTGTAGGTTGGTCTTGGCGCTGGCGGGGTCCTTGGTGAGGGAGAGTATAAGTTGGGTGTCGTCGGCGTAGGAGGTGATGATGATGTCGTGCTTGCGTACGATGTTGGCGAGGGGGCTCATGTAGACATTGAAGAGTGTCGGGCTGAGTGATGAGCCTTGAGGTACGCCGCAGATGATCTCCGTGGGTTCTGAGCGAAACGGAGGGAGGTAGACTCTTTGGGAGCGGTTTGCGAGGAAGGAGGCGATCCAGTCCAGGGCCTGGTCTTGGATCCCGGTGGAGCAGAGGCGGGTGATTAGGGTGCGGTGACAGACGGTGTCAAAGGCAGCCGAGAGGTCGAGAAGAATGAGGGCGACTGTTTCACCGTTGTCCATGAGCGTTCTGATGTCGTCTGTGACTGAGATGAGGGCAGTTTCAGTGCTGTGGTTGGTTCGGAATCCAGTCTGTGAGGGGTCGAGCAGGTTGTTGTCTTCCAGGAAGGTGGTCAGCTGTTTGTTGACGGTCTTCTCTATTACTTTGGCTGGGAAAGGCAGAAGGGAGATGGGGCGGAAGTTTTTCAGGTCGCTCGGGTCAGCCGTAGGTTTCTTTAGTAGGGCGTTGACTTCGGCGTGTTTCCAGCATTTGGGGAAGGTAGCAGAAGAAAAAGAAGAGTTGATGATGGTCTGGAGGTGCGGGGCGATGATGTCGTCGGCTTTGTTAAAGATGAAGTGCGGGCAGGGGTCCGAAGGGGCGCCGGAGTGGATAGAGTTCATGATGGATTTGGTTTCTTCCGTGCTGATGTGGGTCCAGTTGTTGAGGGTGATGGTCGGGGGTGTGGGTTCTGTGGTGTTTGGTTGGGTCTGGTGTCCGAAGCTGTCGTGGAGGTCGCTGATCTTCCGATGGAAGAAAGTGGCGAGGGATTCGCATAGATCCTGTGAGGGCGTGACGGCGCTGGCGTTGGCGCTGGGATTGGAGAACTCCTTGACGATGCTGAAGAGTTCTCTGCTGTTGTGGCTGTTTTTGTCCAGTCTGTCGGTGAAAATATTCCTTTTGGCAGCGCGGAGCAGGTGGTGGTGTTCGCGGGTAGCGTTCTTGAGGGCGGTCATGTGGTCAGCGGTGCGGTCCTTGCGCCAGGCTTTCTCAAGTGCGCGACAAGTTTTCTTTGATTCTTTGAGGGTGTCAGAGAACCAGAGGGGTTTCTTGGTGTTAGCTTACATGTACTTGACAAATCAGCTGTCGAAGACGCAAATGAGTCTGAGAAACCATCGTTGAAGTTGCCAAAATAACCAGAGGCAGTTTGTGCAAATGGCAGAGCCATTATCAGTGGTGGAGTTGGTGTTTCCTGCGGTGGCACACTATAGACAGCACCATCCGTTTGGCTTGAAGTCGAGTTGACTTGGTCAAATGTTTCTAAATTAGTTGACGTTAGTGGAACTAATGCAAGATCATCTTCCACCCTCCCCATGCTCGGAGAGGTGTCGGTGTTGGTGTAAACAACTTGTAGAGGAACTTCTTCGCCAGTAGTGAGAGGGATTCTGGAACTACTGTATGTTCCTCTTGGTCGGCTGTGCAGGATCGGCCACATGGTGTAGTTTGACATTGTCAATAGAGACAAAACGATTTTTTTTGGCACTTGCCAACGGTGGTAGAATAACAGTTCTGGTACCGTGTATCCCTAGTACAGGGACTGGTGCTCAATAAGAAGGGCCAAATTCCTTTTTCACTGTGACTTTTTCACGTATAAGATCCCCAACTCTGGGAATCCAGACGGTAGATGTTACAGGCACATCCTTAATTCCTGTGGAAGCGGCACTTTTGGAAGAATTATCATCACGGAACTGTTGCAATTCCTGTAAGACAGCGACACGTTCATTTATGTCAAAAGGTGTTTCTGCTGCCTCCACGCCAGGACAATCAAGATCTGGAACATACATTTGAGTTCCGAACAGGCACTCATATGAAGTATGACCCCCCCGGGGACCTTCTAGGCAGACTATTTAGTGCTCTCTGGACTCCATACAGGTGGTTAAGCCAACTACGACCCGTACCTAAGACTCTGGCTGTTAAGGATTGCTTTAAATCGCGGTTTTATCGCTCCACAACACTATTTCCCTCGGGATGAAATGAAGACGAGTACTGAAGTTGGACCCCCAACAAAGCCATGGAGTCCCTGAATGCCCTTGAAGCGTAAGCAGTGCCCTGGTCCGAATGGAAAGCCGCAACTGCATATGTACTGATAAAGACTCGCAAATCTTTAATAACAGTCCGAGCGTCAGCCAAGCGTTGTGGCCACACCCATACAAATCTGGAGCATCAATCAACAGCTACTAAAATATATTTGTATGCAGTATCAGGTGCTAAGGGACCGCAGTGGTCCAAGTACACACATTGTAATGGTTTGTTTGAAATCAAGAGTGGTGTCTGCGGCGGGCGTTTGGCAGTGGAAACTTTGATTTGTCGACAGATGTCACAACAAAGGTGTCTCCTTATAGAGACCTGGCCACCAATAACGGGCCTGTAAGATCGAAATTGTAGCCGCCACACCAGCATGGGCAGATGCCACCCCTTCATGCGCTGCTTTAATCAATTGTGATCTTATGTCTTTGTTGGGGATGTCTCATACACCTACACCTGGTATCTTAACTTCAGCGTTCAGCATGCTTCCCATACGATAGTGATATTTGTTAGGAAATCGTTTAGGATATGGCGTACCATCAGCCGTAGCTGTCACGGCAGCCCAAATGTCTGCGTCCGGTTTGGAACTCGAGCGAGTCACTGCAGCTACAGTGGCTACTGCCACTACTGACTTTGCGGCTTCATCAGCCAGTCTATTTCCAGCAACATGTATTCCAACGCGCTGGTGTCCAAGTATGTGTACAACATGGACATTCGGTAGCGTCTCTTTCTGGTCAACTACTTTCCCCCACAGTAGTCTGTGTTTAATGGTGTTGCCTTTGGAATCTCTGAACCCAGTCTGGCGCCTATAATGCAGGTATTCATTAAAGGATTGGACACGATGGCAAAGTGGAGAAGTGTGGCTCAATGGTTAGAGCAGCAGACCCTGATGCAGAATCTAGCCCGGGACCAGGGTTCAATTCCCGCCTCGGCGGGTCTTGGGCTCAATTTTTTCGGACCTGATAATTCTTGCATCGGTGCCTAATCTAATTCATGGGTGTAACTCTGGGCAATAGCTTACAACGGCCCCAACAGCGCTGGGATGCCTGGCTTTACCTTGGAGGTTGCCCAGGACTGGGCACCTCACAGGGAAAAGCCAGGAGGGTTTCCACAGCGGTATCTGTACAGTGCCTTGAGACCCTAACGGTTGAGTAGTGTGCTATACAAGTACGAAGTTTACACAATAATATGAATCACAAACAATCAGCGTAGGCTGTGCAGGATCCGTGTGTTCCAATGGCATCAGCAGAGCTTTTAGCTCAGCCAATTGTGCGGTACAATCCCCTAGGGTTTGTGTAAAGGTATGTAGAGGACAAAATTTATCGCCCTCCATGTAACCACTTACGACTGCGCAAGCAGCAGAATATTGATGTTTAGTTCCAATTGCAGGTTGTGCAGAGCTGTTGGTGTACATGACTCTGTGTTATTGCTCAATAGGCAAAGTATTTGCTGGAACTGGATATTCTATTTCATATTGTAAAAATTCCTGAGTTTGTAACTTTGGGTCAAAAATGTAATCTACATCAGTGGCTGTCAGAGACTTAGCCCATTGTATCCAACGTGGATGTAATGCTTTTGCGTTTGGAAAACTAGCTTTTGTAACAGCCTCTAGGGCTGGGATTGGAGAAATGACAATAATGCATTTTCCTTGGGCAAGAGGTCTTTCTTTAACCCCTTCTGTGCCGAGGACGTAGTGGTTACGTCCTTCGGCACAGTGCTGCTGTGCCGAGAACGTAACCACTACGTCCTCGGCACACAGCCCAGAGGGAGCGCTCTCGCTCCCTCTGTGTGCTTCCCCCCACCCCCCAAAGTCAGGGATGGAAGGGGAAGCCCTTCCCCTACCACCCCCGATCCCCCCACCCCGCCATAATGACGTCAGCCTTCATTATGGGGATATCGCCGCACAGGAAGCCATTTGCTTCCTGTGCGGCGTTGAGAGAAGAGGTGAGTTCCTCTTCCCGGTGGGTGGGGCGTTTGGGCTAAAGAGGCACCAGGGGAAAGGAAAGGCTTTTCCTTTCCCCCGGTGTCTCTTTGAGCATTCCTGCTGCCCGATCGCATTGCGATCGGGCAGCAGGAATGCCCACTAGACACCAGGGATTTTATTTTTCTGTATTTATGTACTGTTTCTGGCACGTGGGGAGCGGCCCCTTGAGCAAGGGTCGCTCCCCTTTAGGGGGCAATCATTTACGGTCATTTCTGCCCCCCTTGGGGGCAGATTGGCTACTTTTTAGCCAGATCTGCCCTCAAGGGGAGCAGAAAACACTAGATCACCAGGGTTTTTTATTTTTATGTGTATTTATGTGGGGGGGGTGCCCCCTTGGGCAAGGGGCGCCCCCCCCAAGGGGGCAGAGAACTGTTGGCCTTTTCTGCCCCCCTTGGGGGCAGATCGGCCTATTTTTTTGGGGCAGAAGCCACTTAGGCACCAGGGATTGTGTGTGTAGTGGATGGGGGGGCGCCCCCTTGGGCAAGGGTCGCTCCCCTTTGGGGGGCATGTCTTTTAGGGCCATTTCTGCCCCCCTTGAGGGCAGATTGGCTACTTTTTAGCCAGATCTGCCCCAAGGGGGGCAGAAAGCACTAGAACGCCAGGGATTTTCTTTTTATGTGTTTATTTTTGTGGGGGGGGGCATTGACCTGTTGGCCATTTCTACACCCCCTGGGGGCAGATGGGCCTATTTTTTTAGGCCCACCTGCCCCCAAGGGGGGCAGAAGCCACTTAGACACCAGGGATAGTGTGTGTGTGTGTGTGTTAGTGGATGGGGGGGGGGCCTTGGGCAAGGGTCGCCCCCCACTTTGGGGGCACATGTACCCAGGCCATTTCTGCACCCCTTGGAGACAGATCAGCCTATTATTTTTAGGCTGATCTGCCCCCAAGGGGGGCAGAAACCACTAGAACGCCAGGGATTTTTAAAATTTGTTTATTTTTGTGGGGGGGCGTCCCCTTGGTCACGGAGCGCCCCCCCCAAGGGGGGCATTGACCTGTTGGCCATTTCTGCACCCCCTGGGGGCAGATGGGCCTATTTCTTTAGGCCCACCTGCCCCAAGGGGGGCAGAAGCCACTTAGACACCAGGGATAGTGTGTGTGTGTGTGTGTGTTAGTGGATGGGGGGGGCCTTGGGCAAGGGTCGCCCCCCCACTTTGGGGGCACATGTACCCAGGCCATTTCTGCACCCCTTGGAGACAGATCAGCCTATTATTTTTAGGCTGATCTGCCCCCAAGGGGGGCAGAAACCACTAGAACGCCAGGGATTTTTTAAATTTGTTTATTTTTGTGGGGGGGCGTCCCCTTGGTCACGGAGCGCTCCCCCCAAGGGGGGCATTGACCTGTTGGCCATTTCTGCACCCCCTGGGGGCAGATGGGCCTATTTCTTTAGGCCCACCTGCCCCAAGGGGGGCAGAAGCCACTTAGACACCAGGGATAGTGTGTGTGTGTGTGTGTGTTAGTGGATGGGGGGGGCCTTGGGCAAGGGTCGCCCCCCCACTTTGGGGGCACATGTACCCAGGCCATTTCTGCACCCCTTGGAGACAGATCAGCCTATTATTTTTAGGCTGATCTGCCCCCAAGGGGGGCAGAAACCACTGGAACGCCAGGGATTTTTTTTTATTTGCTTAATTTTGTGGGGGGGCGTCCCCTTGGTCACGGGGAACCCCCCCCCAAGGGGGGCATTGACCTGTTGGCCATTTCTGCACCCCCTGGGGGCAGATGGGCCTATTTTTTTAGGCCCACCTGCTCCCAAGGGGGGCAGAAGCCACTTAGACACCAGGGATAGTGTGTGTGTGTGTGTGTGTGTGTTAGTGGATGGGGGGGCCTTGGGCAAGGGTCGCCCCCCACTTTGGGGGCACATGTACCCAGGCCATTTCTGCACCCCTTGGAGACAGATCAGCCTATTATTTTCAGGCTGATCTGCCCCCAAGGGGGGCAGAAACCACTAGAACGCCAGGGATTTTTTTAAATTTGTTTATTTTTGTGGGGGGGCATTGACCTGTTGGCCATTTCTGCACCCCCTGGGGGCAGATGGGCCTATTTTTTTAGGCCCACCTGCCCCCAAGGGGGGCAGAAGCCACTTAGACACCAGGGATAGTGTGTGTGTGTGTGTGTGTGTGTGTTAGTGGATGGGGGGGGGGCCTTGGGCAAGGGTCGCCCGCCACTTTGGGGGCACATGTACCCAGGCCATTTCTGCACCCCTTGGAGACAGATCAGCCTATTATTTTTAGGCTGATCTGCCCCCATGGGGGGCAGAAACCACTAGAACGACAGGGATTTTTTTTATTTGTTTATTTTTGTGGGGGGGGGCGTCCCCTTGGTCACAGGGCGCCCCCCAAAGGGGAGCATTGACCTGTTGGCCATTTCTGCTCCCCCTGGGGGCAGATGGGCCTATTTTCTTAGGCCCACCTGCCCCCAAGGGGGGCAGAAGCCACTTAGGCACCAGGGATAGTGTTGTGTGTGTTTTTTTGTTTTTTTTTTGTTTGAGGGCTGTCCCCTTTGGCAAGGGTCGCTCTCCATGGGGACACACTACTAAAGGTATTTTCTGGCTTCCTTGGGGCAGACAGGCCTATTTTTTTAGTAGGCCCATCTGCCCCTATGGCAGAATCCACTTAGGCACCAATTTCTAAATGTTTGATGGTGGGGTGTTTGTCAACTGAAGAAGTCTTTGCATTTGTGATAAAAAATGTTTTCCTCCTTTTTGTTCTAGTTCAAAGCTTTTGCTTTATTTGCTGTGGCTCCTTGCGGTTTTGGCGGTGGTTGACCTGCAGTTTGCACAGTTGCATGTTTTAGGTAAGTAAAAACAATTTACTCCAAAGGAGTATTGTTGCCATGCATGAATGACATGTTTGTAGGGGGTGTACTAAATGCAGGATTGTGTGTGAAATTGTCCTTAGGTTTGTGCACAATGATATTTGTTTTGTCTTATTTGTAATTTGCCTTTCTTTCTTTATTTTTAGTGGGATATCATTGGTGATTGCTGTGTAGTTGCTGGTGAATCAAGCTTTTTCAGGCAAGTGAGCGGTATAGTTTTTGAGTTTATAACTCTTACTAACAAAGCTACACTTTGTTACTTGTCTTACACAGTGCTGGTTGTTGGTGGTGAATTTGTCCAGTTAATTTTAGCAGGAGAGATCACGGCTAGCCGCAGGATGACCGCTCAGCAGGTGGTTGGTATGCTTTTTGAGTCACAGTCTGATCATGACTATGAGACGGACTCTGCATCTGAGGCAGAGCAGGAAGTCAGAGATTCTGGCAGTGATGTTTCTATTGGAGGGGAATCTTCTGATGATGAAGCCACACTCAGTGCAGATGAAGGGCCTGTTTTAGAGGAGGACATTGATGTGCCAATAGTGCAGCAACCTGGGGCTGAAAGGTTTCCCCTTATAAGACCTGATGTCTGGGTTGCCCCAAACATGGAGCAGCCAGAGTTGCCTGCCTTTACTGGTCTCCCGGGGTGTAACGCCAATACAGAGAACTTTATACCTATCAATTTCTTTGAGTTATTCATGGATGATATGTTTTTGGAAGAGATTGTTGAGCAGACTAATTTATATGCGGAGCAGCATTTGAGGGACAAGGCTGCTAGACTTAGGCCACACTCTAGAGCTGCCCAGTGGATTCCCACAAATTTGGAGGAGATAAAAAAGTTTTTGGGTTTGACTTTTTTGATGGGGTTGATAAGGAAGCCGTCACTGGCTTCTTATTGGTCTACTAGTCCCTTGATGGCAACAGCTATATGTCCAGTGACCATGAGTCGTAATCGGTATTTGCTTCTTCTTAGGATGCTGCATTTTGTTGACAATGCATTAGCCTTGCCACGAGATCACCCAGATTCTGACCGTCTTTTTAAGATTAGGCCTGTCCTTGATCATTTTGTAGATCGGTTTTCGGAGGTCTATGTTCCAGGCAAAGAGTTAAGTGTGGACGAGTCTTTGGTCCTCTTCAAGGGTCGTTTGGTTTTTAGGCAGTACATTCCTAGCAAAAGGGCACGATATGGAATTAAATTGTATATGCTGTCTGAAAGTAGGACAGGATATGTGTCTAGTTTCCGTGTGTACACTGGTAGGGATTCCAATATTGACCCCCCTGGTTGTCCTCCCACTTTTGGAGTTACTGATAAAATTGTGTGGGATCTTGGTAGACGACTGTTCAACAAAGGTCACCATTTGTATGTAGATAACTTCTACACTGGTGTGCAGTTGTTCAAGGAATTGTTTAGAGTGGACACAGTTGCTTGTGGCACAATCCGTTCTAACCGGAAAGGCTATCCAAGGGAGCTTGTCTGTAAAAAACTTGAGAGGGGACAGTGCTGTGCCTTGCGGAACGAGGAGCTGCTAGCTTTGAAATTTTCAGACAAGAGGGATGTCTACATGCTAAGTACCATCCATGATGAGAGTACTTCCCCTGTGACTGTTTGGGGCCAGGTTGCTGAAGTGCGCAAACCTGTGTGCATTTTAGATTATAATAAGCACATGGGAGGTGTAGATAGAGTTGACCAGAGGTTGGAACCTTATACTGCTATTCGTAAGTCTTACGTTTGGTGTAAGAAGTTAGCACTTCTCCTCTTCCACTTAGCAACCTTCAATGCTTTTATTGTGTTTAGGGATAGGTCTCCAGAGTCAAAGATGACATTTGTGAAATTTCAGGAGTCAGTGATAGAGAGCCTTATTGTGGTGGAACAGGCCAGAGTTCCTAGAGAAGCAGTGGTGGAGGATGTGGCTAGATTGAAAGATCGCCACTTTGCTGAGCACATTCCTCCCACACCCAAAAAAGACTTTCCAGCTAAGAAATGTAGAGTGTGTTTTCGAAGAGGTATCCGGAGGGAGACTCGAATGTACTGCCCAGATTGTCCTTCAAAGCCTGGGCTGTGTGTTGGTGGTTGTTTTAAGAATTACCACACCCAGAAGAATTTCTGGGAACAACCATGAGTGTAAACTCATGTCTGTTTTGTATTTTCATGTGTTTAGTTTCATGGTTAGCATTTCTGTCATGTTCTTAGTTAGAGCTTTTGTGTTCGTAGTTTTGTAATTCTTTCTACTTAGTTAGGGGTTCCTCTGTTTAAATTTTTTTTTTTTTAAATGATGCCATTGTGTGTGGAGTGGGGCTTGGCTGAGAGTGTACATATTGACTTGCTGTTGGCTACTGCAACACACTGCCAGCCAAACACCAGTCCACACACTCCCATCAGCTGGTGTGATTGTTGTATCAGGCATGTTGGCGTATGTAAGTGATGGGCCCTTGAGTGGCGCTGTCTGTCGATGTGAGTGTTGTAATGTGCTGGGCCCGTGGCTGGCGGTGTGAATGGCCTTGTGTGTGTCATGTATGAAAGTTGTGTGAATGGACTGTAAAGCGGTTGGTGCCTTGTCGCGGCTTTACAGCTCACGAGCTGTGAGTCATTGGTTCAGTTTTTTGCCTTTCAGTTACTAACAGTGCATTTCATTTTTGTGAAAGCTCTTGTTAGTAAAATTTGATCCACTGAACCATCACTCACCCTCGTGCCAAATCCAACCAGTATGTGTGGTAAAAATGACAAAACCTGCTCCGCTGTAATCAGGCGTCGCAGCACACCTGTGACACGCTAGGTGCCTCACGTGGGACCCCGATGATGAAGCATGCCACCAACTTGGTTGGTGGGTGAGGGGTCTTTTTCACATAACCTAAGTGTGTTTCTTTTAAAAATTTTAGTGTTTGGCACATCACGGACGTATGTGGGCACATCAAAACGATATATTACAAAACTACCTGTGTTTGGGGGGGAGAGGGCACCTATGTTTTTGGTCCTGTGTGCGGCCTTCATCTAGGGAAACTTACCAAACCCAGACATTTTTTTAAACTAGACACCCCAAGGAGTCCAGGGAGGTGTGGCTTGCGTGGATCCCCCAACATTTTCTTACCCAGACTCCTCTGTAAACCTCAAAATTTGCTTAAAAAAGCATATTTTCCTGACTTTTCCTCGTAGGATCACCACACCAGCACAAAATTCCTACTCCCCAGTGTTCCCCTCAGTCTCCCAAGTAAAATGACACCTCACTTATGTGGGTCCCCACAGCAGAGTCAGTCTAAAGATGTATAAAAAAATATGTCCTTATAAACTCGCTGTGCTATCCCCTCTATCTCTACAAGTTTTGGGCCTTATTCTGTTGCAGGCACCTGGCCCACCCACACAAGTGAGGTATCATTTTTATCGGGAAACTTGGGGGAACGCTGGGTGGAAGGAAATTTGTGGCTCCACTCAGATTCCAGAACTTTCTGTCACCGAAATGTGTGGAAAATGCGTTTTATTTTGCCAAAATTTGAGGTTTGCAAAGGATTCTGGGTAACAGAACCTGGTCAGAGCCCCGCAAGTCACCCCATCTTGGATTCCCCTAGGTCTCTAGTTTTAAAAAATGCACAGGTTTGGTAGGTTTCCCTAGGTGCCGGCTGAGCTAGAGGCCAAAATCTACAAGTAGGCACTGTTTTCAATGAAAAAATGTGATGTGTCCACGTTGTGTTTTGGGGCGTCTCCTGTCGCGGGCGCTAGGCCTACCCACACAAGTGAGGTATCATTTTTATCGGGAGACATGGGGGAACGCTGGGTGGAAGGAAATTTGTGGCTCCTCTCAGATTTCAGAACTTTCTGCCACAGAAATGTGAGGAACATGTGTTTTTTAGCCAGATTTTGAGGTTTGCAAAGGATTCTGGGTAACAGAACCTGGTCCGAGCCACAAAAGTCACCCTATCTTGGATTCCCCTAGGTCTCTAGTTTTCAGAAATGCACAGGTTTGGTAGGTTTACCTAGGTGGGGGCTGAGCTACAGGCCAAAATCTACAGGTAGGCACTTTGCAAAAAACACCTCTGTTTTCCTTCAAAAATTTGGATGTGTCCACGTTGCGCTTTGGGGCGTTTCCTGTCGCGGGTGCTAGGCCTACCCACACAAGTGAGGTATAATTTTTATTGGGAGACGTGGGGGAACGCTGGGTGGAAGGAAATTTGTGGCTCCTCTCAGATTCCAGAACTTTCTGCCACAGAAATGTGAGGAACATGAGTTTTTTTAGCCAAATTTTGAGGTTTGCAAAGGATTCTGGGTAACAGAACCTGGTCCGAGCCACACAAGTCACCCCATCTTGGATTCCCCTAGGTCTTGAGTTTTCAGAAATGCACAGGTTTGGTAGGTTTCCCTAGGTGGCGGCTGAGCTACAGGCCAAAATCTACAGGTAGGCACTTTGCCAAAAACACCTCTGTTTTCCTTCAAAAATTTGGATGTGTCCACGTTGCGCTTTGGGGCGTTTCCTGTCGCGGGCGCTAGGCCTACCCACACAAGTGAGGTATCATTTTTATCGGGAGACGTTGGGGAACGCTGGGTGGAAGGAAATTTGTGGCTCCTCTCAGATTCCAGAACTTTCTGCCACAGAAATGTGAGGAACATGTGTTTTTTTAGCCAAATTTTGAGGTTTGCAAAGGATTCTGGGTAACAGAACCTGGTCCGAGCCACACAAGTCACCCCATCTTGGATTCCCCTAGGTCTCTAGTTTTCAGAAATGCACAGGTTTGGTAGGTTTCCCTAGGTGGCGGCTGAGCTACAGGCCAAAATCTACAGGTAGGCACTTTGCAAAAAACACCTCTGTTTTCCTTCAAAAATGTGGATGTGTCCACGTTGCGCTTTGGGGCGTTTCCTGTCGCGGGCGCTAGGCCTACCCACACAAGTGAGGTATCATTTTTATCGGGAGACATGGGGGAACGCTGGGTGGAAGGAAATATGTGGCTCCCCTCAGATTCCAGAACTTTCTGCCACAGAAATGTGAGGAACATGTGTTTTTTTAGCCAAATTTTGAGGTTTGTAAAGGATTCTGGGTAACAGAACCTGGTCCGAGCCACACAAGTCACCCTATCTTGGATTCCCCTAGGTCTCTAGTTTTCAGAAATGCACAGGTTTGGTAGGTTTCCCTAGGTGGCGGCTGAGCTACAGGCCAAAATCTACAGGTAGGCACTTTGCAAAAAACACCTCTGTTTTCCTTCAAAAATTTGGATGTGTCCACGTTGCGCTTTGGGGCGTTTCCTGTCGCGGGCGCTAGGCCTACCCACACAAGTGAGGTATCATTTTTATCGGGAGACGTGGGGGAACGCTGGGTGGAAGGAAATTTGTGGCTCCTCTCAGATTCCAGAACTTTCTGCCACAGAAATGTGAGGAACATGTGTTTTTTTAGCCAAATTTTGAGGTTTGCAAAGGATTCTGGGTAACAGAACCTGGTCCGAGCCACACAAGTCACCCCATCTTGGATTCCCCTAGGTCTCTAGTTTTCAGAAATGCACAGGTTTGGTAGGTTTCCCTAGGTGGCGGCTGAGCTTCAGGCCAAAATCTACAGGTAGGCACTTTGCAAAAAACACCTCTGTTTTCCTTCAAAAATTTGGATGTGTCCACGTTGCGCTTTGGGGCATTCCTGTCGCGGGCGCTAGGCCTACCCACACAAGTGAGGTATCATTTTTATCGGGAGACGTGGGGGAACGCTGGGTGGAAGGACATTTGTGGCTCCTCTCAGATTCCAGAACTTTCTGCCACAGAAATGTGAGGAACATGTGTTTCTTTTGCCAAATTTTGAGGTTTGCAAAGGATTCTGGGTAATAGAACCTGGTCCGAGCCACACAAGTCACCCCATCTTGGATTCCCCTAGGTCTCTAGTTTTCAGAAATGCACAGGTTTGGTAGGTTTCCCTAGGTGGCGGCTGAGCTAGAGGCCAAAATCTACAGGTAGGCACTTTGCTAAAAACAGCTCTGTTTTCTGTGATGTGTCCACGTTGTGTTTTGGGTCATATCTTGTTGCGGGCGCTAGGCCTACCCACACAAGTGAGGTATCATTTTTATCGGGAGACTTGGGGGAACATAGAATAGCAAAACAAGTGTTATTTCCCCTTGTCTTTCTCTACATTTTTCCCTTCCAAATGTAAGACAGTGTGTAAAAAATAAGTCTATTTGAGAAATGCCCTGTAATTCACATGCTAGTATGGGCACCCCGGAATTCAGAGATGTGCAAATAACCACTGCTTCTCAACACCTTATCTTGTGCCCATTTTGGAAATACAAAGGTTTTCTTGATAGCTATTTTTTACTCTTTATATTTCAGCAAATGAATTGCAGTATACCCGGCATAGAATGAAAACCCACTGCAGGGTGCAGGTCATTTATTGGCTCTGGGTACCTAGAGTTCTTGATGAACCTACAAACCCTATATATCCCCGCAACCAGAAGAGTCCAGCAGACGTAACGGTATATTGCTTTCGAAAATCTGACATTGCAGGAAAAAGTTACAGAGTAAAACGTAGAGAAAAATTGATGTTTTTTTCACCTCAATTTCAATATTTTTCTTTTTCAGTTGTTATTTTCTGTAGGAAACCCTTGTAGGATCTACACAAATCACCCCTTGCTGAATTCAGAATTGTGTCTACTTTTCGGAAATGTTGCAGTTTCTGGGATCCAGCGTTGGTTTCATGCCCATTTCTGTCACTGACTGGAAGGAGGCTGAAAGCACAAAAAATCGTAAAAATGGGGTATGTCCAGTAAAATGCCAAAATTGTGTTGAAAAATTGGGTTTTCTGATTCAAGTCTGCCTGTTCCGGAAAGCTGGGAAGCTGGTGATTTTATCACCACAAACCCTTTGTTGATGCCCTTTTCAGGGAAGAAACCACAAGCCTTCTACTGCAGCCCATTTTTCCCATTTTAAAAAATAAATAAAAAATGTCACTGTTTTTTGGCTAATTTCTTGGCCTCCTTCTGGGGAACCCACAAAGTCTGGGTACCTCTAGAATCCCTAGGATGTTGGAAAAAAAGGACGCAAATTTGGCGTGGGTAGCTTATGTGAACAAAAAGTTATGAGGGCCTAAGCGCAAACTGCTCCAAATAGCCAAAAAAAGGCTCGCCACAGGAGGGGGAAAAGGCCTGGCAGCGAAGGGGTTAATGACAGCCATCTGTACAGCAGTGAGAATTTTCTCTGTGGGAGCAAAGCGTTTTTCTGCTGCTGAGTACAAATGCGATTTGTATGCAATCAGGACTGTCTCACCTTCATTAAACATCACATAGGTGAAACCGATGGCCCCAGCTATTACTCTGATGACCAAATGTGTTTTGTTGTCCCTAGTATGTAGGAGTTGTGCTGCAAGCATATCTGTCTGCAACTCTCAAAGTATACGTGTATGTTCAATTGTCCAGAATTTACTTGAAAAATCAGGACGTATTAAGTCATATAAAGGTTTTATGCGTGTAGCATAATCTGGAATGTAGGTTCTGCCAAAATCTTGGAAACCCAATAGTGATTGGAGTTTTTTAATCATATTGGGTGGTTGTAGCTGTGCGCATTTCTCTAAGAATTGTGGCGCTAGACTCTTCCCTTCACTTGACAGCTCATATCCTAAGAACAGGACGCTGAGGAAGGCTATTTTTGTTTTTCTGAAGTTAAATTTGTATCCAAATTCAGCAAACCCTACAACAATGCGGGCTACCCGTCTTAAATGTTGTAGTAATTCATCATCCGTGAGATAGATATCATCCCCATAGGACAAAGCTTCAGGGTCTATCTCGTGCAAAATAGCAGTGACACGAGCCGCAAACAGTCCTGGGCTGTTCTTATACCCCTGAGGTAAACGCCAGAATTTTTTCTGGGAGCCTAGTGCGCTGAAACTTGTTAAGTCTCTACTCACAGGCGCTATATTCTGGCAGAAAAACCCATTGGAAATGTCTAGTGTTGTTTTGTATTTTTTACGCACTATATTGTTCATTAGTGCTGTTCTATGCAAGTTTTGGATAGCATAGGTGCTTGTATGACTGTTTAAATGTCTGTAGTCTAAGACTATTCTGGGTGAATGGTCTGGTTTAGCTATGGGGAATAATGGGTTATTCATTGGCGAGACACAGGGTTCAATCACATCCTGGTACTCTAATTGCATGAGTATTTCTCTCACTGGTTCTTTTGCTTCATGTTTTATAGGATACTGCGGTTGTGGCTGAGGTTCACTTTTAATTGGAATTACATGGTAGGGAGATTCTTTATCCCATCCCACGTGATTTCTGTACAATGCAGGTGCTTGGGCCCAAGCCCATTCAATGGAATAGGATTCAGCGAGTTCCTCTGGAACAAGGGGCGAGAAAGAAGGCTTAATGACTTCTCCCTATTGGCAGGTACGGACAAAGTCAGGTGGCCAATCTTGTTCGGTCAACAAGACATCATATACTTTTACTATGCGATCCCAAAAGATTGCATCTATTGTGCGTTCAATGTCTCCTTCTAACTGTAACGTTACTTTGTACACCCTATCAGGTGTGGAGACACGCATGACCGCAGTTTCTACTTGTACAAAGTCATCAGTTGCTTTCACCTCCAGATGCTCTAGAAGATTCTGGCGAACTATTGTGACCTCTGCCGCACTGTCTAGCAAGGCTGGAGCCCAATTCTTGTTCTTCAAGAGGCCCCACTTCCTGTGTGGCATGTCGGACTGTGACTGCTGCCACCTTTTTCTTTTTAAATTGTTGTTTTTGTTGGGCGGGTTTCTCTTCCTTTTTAACAGAAACCTCCGAAGAGCGTTGTGATTCCTGTCTCCGTTTCACTTACTCTGTTCTTCGCTCTAATCGCCCACCTCTCTCATTTTTTTTTTCTGATGAGTCGAGAAAGGAACGAGATTGGCGTGTATCAGTATATTAATATCTATCAGGAGTTTTTATATTATCTCTATTTCTGAGATTATACCTATTCTGTGGTACCTATACCTCTCTTTCTTAGGAGTTTGTTGCTTTTTATCCCAGCGTTTCTTATTACCCTGAGGTGCTTGCTTGGAGGTATCTTTGTTCGATTTACCATGAAATTGTGGTATTTGTGGTCTGGCCCCTAAGCTATCTCGACTAATACTTGAATAGGTCTCTGCTATTATTTTAGGCAGCTCTCATTCCTGATCCTGTTGTGGAACGTCACGAAGTCGCATGCGCACTGCAAGTGCGACCGCTTCCCCTTTGAGGTTACTTAAAATGATTGAAGACTGTGGCAAAATTGCCCATCAATTGCATCCCCAAATCCAGGGCCGGGGCAGCCCCGTATTCATCTTGAATTTGTTTCAACACTTCCAGTAAGTTGGCAAGTGTCGGTGTACCGTGTGTGGTTGTATAGAGCGCGGCAAATACCGTGCCCCAAGTATTACAGTTTTCTACTGTAGGGACCATCCCAAAAGGCAAGCACATTGTTAATATTCTATGTTTATCCTACGGTCCCTTATGGGGAAATACTGCCTCCAGCGTATTCATTTTCTGTGCTAGCCAAAATGGAGTTTCCTCTCATTTGGCTGGTACTTTATTCATAATGGAATGTACAGTCACAGGATTTATACCTGGCATTGCTGCATGTGGATGTGCTGGAGCAGCACATTTTGGGTTTGTGTTTAGTGTTTGCATCACGAATTGTACTAATCGTCTATATATCGCTATTAATTCAATATATAAGCTACGAACCTCGGCTACTGCTAAATTTTCAACCGCAGGATGTGGGGTATAGGTGGCCAAGAAAGGCCAGGCAGGACCATCATTACTTAGTGGACCTAACCTTACTGGTAATATTGTGTGGGGTAGGGTGCCATCAAGCCAATTATTATGTTCTTGATAAGATAGAGGTATCTCTAAATATGCATATGCTCTGTATTGTCTAGGCGCATTGTAGGGTGTATATTGGTGAAATGTATTTGTGTTCCCATCAACTGCTGGAAATGTGACCCAAGAGTAAATAAAGTTCTGTTCTATAAGCTGCATGGGTGTCCACCACAAATGTGACTGGACTTCCCTGGGCCGTTAGGCCATTCGCTAGTAAATGTGCTGTTAGAGGTTGTCTCATATTAACAGCTATTTGTACCTGTTGGGGATTCGCCATGATAGTAACACTATGAGTTCAGAGAAGGCACACCAAAATGGGGTTTAAAGTTCAAGCTTGAACTACCTCCAGCTGTAGTGATATCACCTGCACAGCTGTGGTGGAAATCCTCAGTACCACAGGCGTCTCCGCATATGGCATTGAGGTGCAATTATATATAATGAGACAGAAATGCTCTGGACGACCCGAAAATTAGAGCCTGACCGAACGTTGGTGGCGCCATGTCGCGAAGGCTCTCATTATACTAATGAGACTACTGGATTTTGAGCAGCAAGATCGTCCACGGTGTGGGAGACTGAGTCCGACCGACAGTGGGTAATACCTGTCGCTCCAAATCCGGGTTTTGCTCCGGCTAACTAGCAGTGCCTCATCTCTACCAGGAGGTAGGGATGATTGGGCAGCCAAGCGCATGACATATTAGGCTTCTCAGGAAAGTCGTGGTCACTCAGGTCACATCCGGTTCTCTCATTCACAACACAGTCTCGTATATAAATGACAGACAGAAGCAGTATATGTTTCAATGATAGGTTTAATAAAACAAGTGCATCTTGGATTGCAAAGCGTGAGATGCAATATCCAGGACAACACGACATGACAGTATTAAAATGGTGACGAGAAGAGTGAAGCATAAGAATAATGCATATTGTCACTATGATCGATGGATTATTTCCTATCTAAGTCATAATCTGAGCACAGTTGTGGTTCCCTGGCTGGAATCTCCCTCTTAACATGTAATGGGACTAGGAAGCATTTTTATAATAACACAGCTGATGTTCTAAGAAAATGTCCCTATGTAAGGATGTGTATTTTCCACAAATGTTGGAGACTAAACATCTACCATGTTCACCGGCAATGTACCAAACTGTAGCCTTGAATGAAGCACAGAGTAATCAAGAATGTCTTGTTTGCGAACACAGTGCTGAACTAAGCAAAAACATTTAGATAGATGAAAATAAAACAAGACCGTAAAACTGGTTATTGTAAAAATAACAATGCGAAGCCGAATAAAATATATCTAGGTTAAAGTGCACAGCGGCCTAATGTGTCAAACTAACATGCATGGAGCTATTTCTAAAATGGCTACACAACAATTCAACTTCTTTAACTCCACGCTCTGCCATACCTTCAATACTCACAAACCACTACACACCTTGATCCCTATTTCCTTCACAGCAAAAGCATGGATCACACCTTTTGGAGCTGTCAGTCCTTGGTGTGGTTTCCCGTCTTTTTGGCTTGTGACCTCCTGTTTTGATCCTGTGCTGAACTTCGTTTTTGGCTTTTAGGACTCTGGGCACTTTACCACTGCTGACCAGTGCTAAAGTGCAAGTGCTTTCTGTCTCAGTTGCATGGGTGATTGGTTTTTACATGATTGTCTTATCTGATTTACTAGTAAGTCCCTAGTAAAGTGCACCAGAGGTGCCCAGGGCTTGTAGATCAAATGCTACTAGTGGGCCTGTAGCACTGATTGTGCCACCCACATGAGTAGCCCTGTAAACATGTCTCAGACCTGCCACTGCAGTGTCTTTGTGTGCAGTTTTAAACTGCCAGTTCAACCTGCAAGTGTACCCACTTGCAAGGCCCAACCTTCCCTTTTGACTTTATAAGTCACCCCTAAGGTAAGCCCAAAGGCAGCCCCATGGGCAGGGTACAGTGTATTTAAACAGTTTGACATGTACTAGTGTTTTTTAGATGTCCTGATAGTGAAATACTGCCAAATTTGTTTTTCACTATTGCAATGCCTATCTCTCCCACAGTTTACCATGGGGATTGCCTTGAAATATCTTTTAAGTGTAACTTCCCATTGGGAGAAGATACATATATGGGGTCTGGGGTCTCTGAACTCACAATTTAAAAATACATCTTTTGGTAAGGTTGGTTTTTAAATTGTAAGCTTGAAAATGCCATGTTTAGAAAGTGGGCATTTTCTTGCTTAACCATTATGTGACGCTGCCTGGCTGCTGAATACACGCCTGGATCACACTTACAGTGGGGCTGTTTGTGAATTCACTCTAGACAGTAACACAAATGGAGCTCAGGTGTGTCCTACATATCCTGATGGGTCTTCCTCAGCTAGAGCGGAGGGAGGAAATGAATACTTGCACCCGAATAGGGCTGTGCCGACCGTTCTACAATACAGTCTCCAACCCCCTGGAGTGTGTCTGGGGCCAGGACAGGGAGAGGCAAAGTCTTGTGCACTACAAAGACTTTCCTTTTCTTTGCCTACTTCAAAGGCAGAAATGAGTATAAGTATTGGACTGTTGACCCCACAACATCAGAACAGTTCTGGACTGAGGACATTCTGACAGAGAAAAGAGATGTATGCGTGAGGAGGACCTGCCACTGCCTGTTATTTTGCTAGGCTTGCCTGCTTCTGCCTGGGAGTGAAAAGGGCAGGACTTTTCTTCCTAAATCCTGCTTTCCAAGGTTCTCCAAGAGTTTGAACTGAGCTTACCTCCTGTCGTGAAGTCTCAGGAACATCAGAGACTTCATCTGCCAGTGCCTGGGCTCTTCTGCTGAGAGTCATGACTTGCTAAGTGGTGCCAAATCCAGCCCTGGGCCCTTATAAGTGGATGTTGGTAACCTGCGGGGGAAAATCCACAAACTGCTGGATGCGCGTCAAAAAAATCGACACAGTGCCTATCCCACTGCTGGAAATTCGATGCAAGGACCTGAGGCGGTGTGTCTAGAAATCAATGCATCATTCTCCTGTGGGGGAAAGAATCGATGAATCGCCTACCTGTCGAGGAAAAAAATTGATGCACTGCCTCACTTGCGAGTAAGGAATCGATATATAGCTTGCTTTTCTGTTTCATTGCCCCTCCTGCGGCTTTATTTTTGATGTATACCAGGTACTTTGTGCTAAAACATCTCATCCATTGATTCCTATTGATTAAGAGTCTTTTAATTTTAAAAAAAATGTACATATTTTTTTGTGGATGTTGGATTTTTGTTGTTTTGGTCTTGTTTTATTCAGATAAATATTGGCTATTTTCTAAGCTGGTGTGGTGTCCATTTGTAGTGTTTTCCACTGTGTTACTGTGTATATGGTTACAAATACTTGACACATTGCCTCTGAGATACGCCTGACTGCTTGCGCCAAGCTACCGAAGGGGTGAGCAGGAGTTATCTTAAGTGTGTGACTCCCTTACCCTGATTAGACTGAGGGTCCCTACATGGACAGGGTGCAAACCACTGCCAACTAGAGACCTCATTTCTGACACCTGTTATCAGGCCTCCTAAAATTAAGGTGAGAGTCTTGCTAGGTAAAAGGGGGATTTAAAAAAACTGTGAACGTAGAAGCATACAAAGAAGCTCTATGCTCATTATTCACTACTCCTGACAACACCATCCCTCCTACTTTCAGAACCTCATTGCATCCCTACAATCATATGACCAGCGAGACACCTGAAAATATTAACACACTCCTTTCTTGCCAATGCACACCAAAACCCATTCAACATTACCTGCAAATGATTTTGCCAACAATTTCAAACTAAAATTACAACCATTTAAAATAATCTACACTAATTACACTATGCACCACCCCACTCCTCCATTGAGCCACCACACCCTAACCTCCTGAGGCACACCCCAGCTCACAAGAACTTCACTGAAAGATTTAATTCAAAAATAAACTTGCAAATCACGCCGGCACACCATCTGACTCTATAGCCCTCTGATCATCAAACCCTTATCGCTAATTTCCATGTCATACTCTGCATTACCTCTCTGAATAGGACAGAGCCACCAGGATGATGAACAGATGTGAGCAGAATTGATAATTGACTGTTTGAGGGTTTCAAAAGCTAGCTGATGCTCCTGAAACCAAGAACATTCTTCACTTCTTTTAGGAAGTTGTGTGAATGTTAAAGCTATTTGAGAAAACCCCTTGACAAATCAGGAATAAAACTCACATAACCCCAGATATGATCTCAATTGATCTTTATAAGTAGGAGAATGTAACAATTCAATCAACTGAAGCAGGCTTTGTTTAGGAGAAATGCCTTTTCCAGAAATTGCATATCCAAGATATTCAACTTCTTGAGTCAAAAATGTACATTTCTCTATTTGTAATGTCATCCCATTGTCATGTAAGATGTGCAAAACCTTGGAAACCTTTTGATTATGTGATTTAACTGTGTCGGCATACATTAAAATGTCATCTTGGAACACCATGACACCATCAGGGCCCTCAAACAAGTTAAACATAAGCTTTTGAAAGATGGATGCAGCTTATGCTAACCCAAATGGCATCCTAATATACCTACAACCTCCTTCAGGAGTGATGACAACTCTCCTCAAATTCAATTTGATGGTGAGCAGATTTAAAATCAACTGACATGAAAAATTTAGCTCCTCACAAATGTGCAAGCAATTTATGGATCTTGGGAAGGCGATGGCAATTTACTATGATTTTTTTGTTTAGGGACCTCAAGTCTGCACACAGTCCTAATGAGTCAAATTTGTTTTTACCAAAATAATGGGAGAAACCCATTTGAATGCACCATCTAACTCCATAACCCCATCCTCTTGCAACTGCTTCAAAAGTGCTGCAAGATCTTTCCTAGCACGTAATGGTACATCTTTGAGTTTATGTCTAACATGCTCGATTGTGCCTTGAGCACAAAGTTGTGAGAAAAAACCCTTGACAACACCCAAATCTTTACAAAACACATCTTTATACAGTGAAATAATTTCCTCAATACTTTGTTGTACACACATGCAATAGGAAGGTAGATCGGCTGCTGGATACAGAAGAAATCCTAAATTTCCTTGGTGTCTTCAACCCAGGACATGTTGACCATTTGTAGCAACATAAACTTTGCCTAAAATAGTGTATGACAAGAACAAAATAGAAGCTACAAAATAACCAAGAATGTTAATAAAAGGCTTTCCAAAACCATAAGCCTTAACGTTGTTGGTCTCAGGGATTTTACCCTGCCATTGCTTCTTAAAAAATACATCAGATATTAAGAAAAATGGTGAACGCAAGCCAAACAATACCATAGTCTTAATTTTGTTAGACAGGACCTCATAATTAGGTAGTTTACAAGGCTCAGTGTCAAAATCAGATGAAATATTTTCATGACTTTCTGTAACCAGAACTAAGGCCCTCATTACAACCATGGCGGTCCAAGACCGCCAGGGCTGTTTTGGCTGAAGCACTGCCAACAGGCTGGCAGTGCTTCAGAGGGGATTACGACCGCAGAGGTAGCACCGCGGTCGCACCGCCGGGACCGGCAGTTTCCCGCCAAATTTGCCCCGGCGGTGATAATCCGCCAGGGCAGCGCTGCAGGGGATTACGAGTCCCTGACCGCCAGCCTTTTCCTGGCGGTTTGAACTGCTAGGAAAAAGCTGGCGGTACGGGGAGTCGTGGGGCCCCCTGACAGGGCCCCATGCAGCTTTTCACTGTCTGCTGTGCAGACAGTGAAAAGCGCAACGGGTGCAACTGCACCCGTGGCACGGCCGCAACACCGCAGGCTCCATTTGGAGCCAGCTCCTATGTTGCGGCTGAGATCCCCGCTGGGCCGGCGGGCGTAAACCAGGTTTCCGCCCGCCTGCCCAGCGGGGATCTCATAATGACCGCGGCGGGGGTGCGGCTGCATTGGCGGCCGCCCGGCGGTCAGATCTTGGCGGGCGGAAGGTCATAATGAGGGCCTACGTTTTTCTTCTCAACTATTTCATTTTGTGAATCGTTCTTACTCTCCTGAATTATATTAATGTTCTGTTGAGACCTTCGGACACTAGATAATTGTTCCATTTTCCCATATTTGAAACATTCTTTTGAAAATGCAGGACAGTCAGCTTTATTAAAATGTGCTCCTGAACCATATTTGGAACACAATTCCCGTTGTTGAAATTTGTAGTACTCGACTTTAGTTTACGTGTTCCTGGTGTAATATCGGAGGAGCACCACCTCAAACTGACTTTCTTTCTCTTCATTCAGTACTTTGAAGGAGTTCACGGATCTTTCAATCCCTTCAACTACCTTCATAAGCGAAGGAATTTTGTGTCTGAGTAATTGCTTTTGAATTTTCTTCTTGTGGCAATGCATGATAATTTCATCTCATACGCATTGCTCTGCAGTGTTGCCAAACTCACATGTAGCAGCTAAGATGCGTAGCGCGGCTATATAATATACATAGCGCTCTGATGACTATTGATGCCTGCAATATAAATTAAAGTATTGAGTGCCAATATTTAGTTCAACCATGAAGTGTAATTTGAATCTGTCTAGCGCCTCTAGAAACTCATCATAATTTTCAACAACTTGAGAAGAACATAACTCTGGTAAACAATCAATAATAAACCTTTTTTTCTGGAGGCTGTGAATGAACTGGTATCAATAGCCTCCATAAAGTTGTTGAACAAACCCAACCATTTACTCTACTTTATAGGTTGAGCCCCAGGTTTCTGTAACAAGGGTGTTAGCGGATTGCAGTATTGTTGCATGTTGAATACAAACAATAATAAAGATGCAAAGTAACTTAAAAAACTGCTGAACAGCCAAATAGGTCTAAACTATGCACTAGTAAAAATGAGGTACAGCTATGGGAAAACACAAGTAACACAGTAGCTCCAAAAGCTACTGAACTTTCAGTAACAATGAGGAACAGTTGTGGGAAAGTGCAAATAATTAGAAATACCAAAGCGTCGTAAGGCACCTTGGTTACTATACAGTGTTGTTGCAAAATGACAGCATGCAAAAACCTGCAGGCACTTCATGGCCAAAGGCTCTTGGCAGAGATATGCACTGCAGTGGCTGACTATGACCGTGACACACATGTCAAGAGCTGAAGATTCAAAGAAGATGGCCGCATTTAAAGGATGTCACCACAGGGAGGCTCTCTGGCTTGGAGTGCTTTAAGTGGCTCTGATGCCGATAATGTGACCAATGACTTGTCGATGGATGTTACCAATGCAGAGAGAATGGCACTGCCCCTAAAAGGAAAAAGGAACAGAAACTCTTTGTGACACTAACAAAGCAAAAAGATGCTTGCAGGGATGAAGTCCTTGAAGGATTGAAGGCAATGCTTCACACAGCAGTAGAACCAGCAACAGGGATGCCTCCTCGGCCCCTGACATCGCCACTGCCATCCCCGAAGGCTACAAGATCTCCAGAAAAGACCGCACCAACCAGGTAGGAGGAGGTATCGCCATCGTCTTCAAAGACTCCATCAGCGTCACCACCTCCACCGAAGACACCCCTCTCGCCGCTGAACACCTGCATTTTCAGATTCGCACCGATCCGAGGACCACCCTCAGAGGATCCCTCGTCTACCGTCCTCCCGGGCCACGCGCCCCTTTCAGCGACGCCATCGCCGACTTCATCTCCCCACACACCCTCGCCTCGCCGGACTACATCCTCCTAGGTGACCTCAACTTCCATCTGGAACAAAACAACGACCCCAACACCACCACCCTGCTCGCCAACCTCGCCAACCTCGGCCTCAAACAACTGGTGAACACCGCCACCCACATCGCCGGACACACGCTTGACCCCATCTTCTCCGCCAGCAAACACGTCTTCTTCAGCCACGCCTCCGCCCTACACTGGACCGACCACAGCTGCGTCCACTTCACATTCCGACGCGAGACCCGCCACCTCCGCACCCAACCCATCCCTCGTCGACAGTGGAACAAGATCCCCGAAGAGCAACTCTTCTCCGCACTCGCCGCCAACCAACCCACCCTCACCACCGACCCCAACGACGCAGCCCTCAACCTCACAAACTGGATCTCCAACTGCGCAGACATCCTTGCTCCCCTCAAACGCACGCATCGACAGACCAACACCAAAAAACCTCTCTGGTTCTCTGACACCCTCAAAGAATCAAAGAAAACTTGTCGCGCCCTTGAGAAAGCCTGGCGCAAGGACCACACCGCTGACAACATGACCGCCCTCAAGAACGCTACCCGCGAACACCACCACCTGATCCGCGCTGCCAAAAGGAACTTTTTCACCGACAGACTGGACAAAAACAGACACAACAGCAGAGAACTCTTCAGCATCGTCAAGGAGTTCTCCAACCCCAGCGCCAACGCCAACGCCGTCACGCCCTCACAGGATCTGTGCGAATCCCTCACCACTTTCTTCCATCGCAAGATTAGCGACCTCCACGACAGCTTCGGACACCAGAACCAACCATACACCACCGAACCGGCATCCACGGCCATCACCCTCAACAACTGGTCCTACATCAACACGGAAGAAACCAAATCCATCATGAACTCTATCCACTCCGGCGCCCCTTTGGACCCCTGCCCGCACTTCATCTTTAACAAAGCCGACGACATCATCGCCCAGCACCTCCAGACCGTCATCAACTCTTCTTTTGCTTCTGCTACCTTCCCTGAATGCTGGAAACACGCCGAAGTCAACGCCCTACTAAAGAAACCTACGGCTGACCCGAGCGACCTAAAAAACTTCCGCCCCATCTCTCTTCTGCCTTTCCCAGCCAAAGTAATAGAGAAGACCGTCAACAAACAGCTGACCACCTTCCTGGAAGACAACAACCTGCTCGACCCCTCACAAACCGGATTCCGAACCAACCACAGCACTGAAACCGCCCTCATCTCAGTCACTGATGACATCAGAACCCTGATGGACAACGGTGAAACAGTCGCCCTCATTCTGCTCGACCTCTCGGGTGCCTTTGACACCGTCTGTCACCGCACCCTAATCACCCGCCTCCGCTCCACTGGGATCCAAGGCCAGGCCCTGGACTGGATCGCCTCCTTCCTCTCTAACCGTTCCCAAAGAGTTTACGTCCCTCCATTTTGCTCAGAACCCACCGAGATCATCTGCGGCGTACCCCAAGGCTCATCACTCAGCCCGACACTCTTCAATGTCTACATGAGCCCCCTCGCCAACATCGTACGCAAGCACGACATCATCATCACCTCCTACGCCGACGACACCCAACTTATACTCTCCCTCACCAAGGACCCCGCCAGCGCCAAGACCAACCTACAAGAGGGTATGAAGGACGTCGCAGATTGGATGAGGCTCAGCCGCCTAAAGCTGAACTCTGAAAAAACGGAAGTCCTCATCCTCGGCAACACCCCGTCCGCCTGGGACGACTCCTGGTGGCCCACGGCCCTCGGCACCGCACCGACCCCCACAGACCACGCCCGCAACCTCGGCTTCATCTTGGACCCTCTTCTCACCATGACCAAGCAAGTCAACGCCGTGTCCTCCGCCTGCTTCCTCACCCTCCGCATGCTCCGCAAGATCTTCCGCTGGATCCCCGCTGACACCAGAAAAACCGTGACCCACGCCCTCGTCACGAGCCGCCTGGACTACGGCAACACCCTCTACGCTGGGACCACAGCCAAACTCCAAAATCGCCTGCAACGCATTCAAAACGCCTCGGCCCGCCTCATCCTCGACATACCCCGCAGCAGCCACATCTCCGCACACCTGAGACACCTGCATTGGCTCCCTGTCAGCAAAAGGATCACCTTCCGACTTCTCACCCACGCACACAAAGCCCTCTACGACAAGGGACCGGAATACCTCAACAGACGCCTCAGCTTCTACGTCCCCACCCGCCTCCTCCGCTCCTCTGGCCTCGCACTCGCTGCTGTCCCTCGCATCCACCGCTCCACGGCGGGTGGGAGATCTTTCTCCTTCCTGGCGGCCAAGACCTGGAACTCCCTCCCCACCAGCCTCAGGACCACCCAGGACCTCTCCGCTTTCCGGAGACTCCAAAAGACCTGGCTGTTCGAACAGCGATAACCCCCCCCTTTTCCCCTAGCGCCTTGAGACCCGCACGGGTGAGTAGCGCGCTTTATAAATGTTAATGATTTGATTTGATTTGAGGGATGCCGAACAAGAAATTCCTCTTCTTTTCCACAGTAAAATTATGGTTGAGGACACTGGAACTAGTCTTGTTGGTAAATTGAGGTAATTAGGACAGAGCCACAAGGATGATTAACTAGTTTAATCGACAAAGTGTCCCTAGCTGCAGAAAGCAAACCACACTCTCTGAGCCTGAACAAGTAACTCATAACAGTAAGTAAGGGACAGTTTTAAACACAAATTGTCTGGAATTCAGCCAGTGTAGAAAGCAAGCTGTTGAACTCACAGTAAACAGCTCATATGTATCTACAAGAAAAACAAACACTGTACAAATCACCACTCTCTCTTTTAAACTACTCTCTCTCCACAAGTACATACCCCACTTCCTTCAAACTGTTGGTGTTTCTACCTCTTTTTAAAACACCTAGGGCCAGATGTAGCAAAGGATTTGCGCCTCGCAAACGGCGAAAATCGCCGTTTGCGAGGCGCAAATGCCTCTTTGCTATGCAGAAATGCATTTTGCGAGTCGGAACCGACTCGCAAAATGCATTTCCGACTCGCAAATAGGAAAGGGTGTTCCCTTCCTATTTGCGACTCGCAGTGGGATGCAATTCCATTTGCGACCGCGTATGGACTCGCAGTTACCATCCACTTCAAGTGGATGGTAACCCACTCGCAAATTGGAAGGGGTCCCCATGGGACCCCTTCCACTTTGTGAATTGACCCCAAAATATTTTTTCAGGGCAGGGAGTGGTCCAAGGGACCACTCCCTGCCCTGAAAAAATACCGAAACTAAAGGTTTCGGTTTTTTTTTTCTAAGTGCAGCTCGTTTTCCTTTAAGGAAAACGGGCTACACTTAAAAAAAAAAAAACTGCTTTATTTAAAGCAGTCACGAACACGGAGGTCTGCTGACTACAGCAGGCCTCCATGTTTGCGAGTGCCTATACTCGCAATGGGGCCGCAATTTGCGACCCACCTCATGAATATTGATGAGGTGGGTCATTGCGACCCCATTGCGAGTCGCAGTCGGTGTCTGAGACACCGTACTGCATAGCAAATTGCGACTTGCAATTTGCGAGTCGGATGGACTCGCAAATTGCAAGTTGCAATTTTGCATTTTGCTACATCTGGCCCCTAATGCTGCAGCTACATATTGCCTGGGAGCTCAAACTCCCTTCTTTACAAACATTTTATCAAGACTGGTCTTTAATCATCCCTCAGTATACCTATCCTCTATCAACCTTCTCCGAAGCTGCTTAGAATATCACAGGGCTGTGACAGACTTTGGAACTGGAATGTAGCCAACTCGGGCTGCATTTTAGGGGCAGTGTAAGAAGGAAGGAATGCTCCATAGACCTTGCCAGCAGCAGAGGGGTCAGTCCAACTCACTTTGTAATAGCAGGGTGGAGGAAGGTGGCAAGGTAGATCGGCAGGATACCAGGAAAACACTGGAACAAATCTGGTAAAATCAATAAAAATACTACAACCTTTGAAAATGTGTAAGACTGACCTGACAGAGCTATTCACCCAAGTGAATCTTAAGACCTTCTCTTCACAAGATCAAAGTATGCGGAGAATTCACCTCCTCAGAGGATCTAGATTTGGAGGTAACTGAATTTGAATTTGACTGGCTATTCCCACTTTCCCACAGAGGTATCCAGGGTGCCTGTGCCCCTCCCCCCCCCCCCCACAGTAGAGTGAGTCCCCAAATACCCAGGTACATGGTAGAAGTTGTAAAAGGGGTCCATAGGCCAATTTCATCAACCCGACCACCTGGTGTGGAGGTGGAGAAGTTGTGTTGGGATCCCTCTAAGGTCAGAAAGGGTGCATCATTGTATATGAGTAGCATCTGGGGTGTGAAAACTAGGAGGTTGTGGCAACTTTGGTGCAACTTGTGGCTCTGTGGAATCATTGGCACTTTGATTTAACACAATGTGTTTGGGACAGAAGAAGGTCAGAGGCACCTCACTTGAGTCTGGTAAGTCACACCACATAAACTGTCACAAAACTTCAATATCATGTATGCTCACATCTCAGATTTTGCCATTGTGTTATTCATCTACTTTTATAAGCTGCAATATCCAAAGTTTCAGAAACAGTAGATTATCAATGTGTATTGTTATATATAACATCACATGTATCAATGCCCATCACATGCCAAATGTTGGAATGGGGTGTGTAAGTGTTTCAATATCAAAAGATCATTCCAAGACCCATGGTGTGTGCCAACATGTAAATGTATGATCGAAACTAACTGCAGTGTGGCAACAGGTATGTCAGACTAAGCATTTGTCAAGTGTTGGGAAGTAGAGAGTGTGACATGACTACCACTATCATGAGGCACTCTTTCTGTAACTCAAAACAAGAGGCCATTGTGCACTTTCCCAAAGACACTTGTTTGACATGTCACAACTGGTGTTCACTCATCATGAAGTTCACCATTTATCAAGTGTTGGGAATTAGAGAGAGTGACATGACTACAACTATCACGAGGCCCTCTTTCTATAACTCAAAACAAGAGGCTATTGTGCACTTGCCCAAAGACACTTGTTAGCCATGTCATAACTGATGGTTACTCTTCATGGAGTTCACCATTTGTCTAGTGTTGGGAAATAGAGAGAGTGGCATGTCTACAACTAACATGAGGCCGTGGTGCACTTGCCCAAAGACATTTGTTAGCTATGTCACAACTGATGTTCACTCATCATGGAGTTCACCATTTGTCAAGTATTGGGAGTCTGATAGTGACATGACTACAACTACAATGAGGCCATCTTTCTGTTACTCAAAACAAGAGACCCATTTGCACTTGTCCAAAGACACTTGTTAACCATGTCATAACTGATGTTCACTTATCATGGAGTTCACTATTTGTCAAGTGTTGGGAAGCAGAGAGAGTAACATGACTACAACTACCATGAGGTTCTCTTTCTGTAACTCAAAACAAGAGGCCCTTGTGCACTTCCCCGATGAGACTTGCTAGCCATGTCACAACTGATGTTCACTCATCATGGACTGAGCAATCTGCATATCATGCTTAACTCTGAGACATGTATGCCTACCTAGCTTGATGTTGTCCAAGTAATCCCAAATGAGACTATTAATGCTATGAATGCACTTTACCAACTGTGTAGATCAAGTAGTTGTCAGGCATTAAGCTGCTTCAGCCAATTGGAAATGGCAGGTATCCCATTGACTCTGCACTGCTACCATGATATCTACTGCTACATATACAGCCAAGTTGTGTGTTCACCTGTATCTTATACAACTAGGTCTTGGAATGGTCAAATACACATGAAACCTCTCTACTGTGTTGCCTTAACTATTTGTTAGATATCATGTTAATTTCCTATTCCAAAATGCAAGTTATCAGCACATCTAATGAGATGGTCAATTCTGTTGTTTTTGTAACCTCAACTAATGGCTTGCCAACAACTTCAATACCATGGAAATATATACAATTGGAAACTCTACCTATTAACATTTTCCTTGGTCCCTACTTACTGTGAGAATAAACATTTGAATCTAGATTCTACTCCTCCACCGATTACAATGTACTCTATTTCTCAACAGGTTGAACTGGCACTGCACCTGAGCAGATATTGGCCACTGAACAGACTCCCAACCCACCCTCAGATCAAGCCCTCTGGGATGACAACACTCCTGGACGTGGATGACACATGCAAAAACAACAAGTGATGGACGGAATGCTGAACATTGTCAAACATTCACCCCCAGTCACAGATCTGGGTTTAATCCATTGTTTTTTTGCTGCCCATGCCATTCCAGTTTGGACCCAGCCATATGCAAATCAGTCTTGACCCTGTTCCCCATGGGAACAGTCCAGCCCGAACTGCTAGGCCAGGTCTTCCCTGGACTGGAAACAAGCATCCTGGGACCGGTTTCGGGGTTTCACCCCTCATCAGCCAGGCTAGCTTGAATCCAGTGGCATGGGAAGCACGGGACCCACGTCTGGGCATACCCTTCCCACCTAGGGCGACAAATGCAAAAACAACAAGTGATGGACGGAATGCTGAACATTGTCAAACATTCACCCCCAGTCACAGATCTGGGTTTAATCCATCGTTTTTTTGCTGCCCATGCCATTCCAGTTTGGACCCAGCCATATGCAAATCAGTCTTGACCCTGTTCCCCATGGGAACAGTCCAGCCCGAACTGCTAGGCCAGGTCTTCCCTGGACTGGAAACAAGCATCCTGGGACCGGTTTCGGGGTTTCACCCCTCATCAGCCAGGCTAGCTTGAATCCAGTGGCATGGGAAGCACGGGACCCACGTCTGGGCATACCCTTCCCACCTAGGGCGACAAATGCAAAAACAACAAGTGATGGACGGAATGCTGAACATTGTCAAACATTCACCCCCAGTCACAGATCTGGGTTTAATCCATCGTTTTTTTGCTGCCCATGCCATTCCAGACGTGGATGACACACCTGGAACATGTGGGCTGCCTGGTTAGATGGCAACAGTGAGTCTCACTGTGCCCACATCAACACCTCTCCACAAGCTCCTACAAAAACTCAGCAAGCAACATACCCACCAACCTGTGTACCTAGTCCTGGATTCTGAAGTGTAATTCACTACCCCTGACACAGAGGGACCAGGACCCAGTTAGAGAGGGCACCCTGGGCCAAGGGCACAGGCTATTGGGGGTAGGGTCCATGGAGGGATGCTGGGGGATGGCAGAGTGAGGCCACTGGGGTCACTCACAACCAGGACATCATCAGCCAAGTCTCTATCAGGAGTCCCAAGGCGTAATGGCCCAGGTAGTAACCAGACTCCATGAAATCAAGCAGGTGCAGAGGGACATGTACCAACAGATGGAGGCCCATAATTCCAACATGGGCACCCAAACAGGGTTGCTGATGGGCATCCATACAACCCTAAGCAGGGCTTTTCCACCACCTTCTACCCCTTCCTGTGGTGCAAGTGCATCAAGGCCATCTTTATTTGCTGCAGGCACAGGAAGGGAGGTCCTGCCAGAGGAAGAAACTGTTTCAGACACCTCTGACTCTACAGCAGCTGAAACCCCCCCTACCCTCATAAGAGGGGACATCCATGTAAATATCAAGGAGGTGCGATCAACCTTAATGTCCTCCTTTATATGTCAAACATTCATTCTGTGGACTCATTCAGGTTTCTTTTCAATTCTTGATGGGAGGAGTAATTTGGACTTTGGAATTCAGAATATTTGACATCTACATCTATGGTTTCATTCACCATGACTGACTACTTCACTTCACCTTTAACACTTTAATAAATTCACAAGTCACATACTCTGTCTGCTGTAGTAATTTTCACATTTAGCAATGTAGGTATGCAAAACCATGTGAACTATACATTGACAAAACAAGCTACTTGTATAAGCATGGATATGTTCCATTAACAAAATGTTTAGTTCTGGATTACAACCATTCCACACCAACACATATATACAAGTGTCTTGTCTAAAAAGATTTTTATTACAGTGTTCAAATCATAGGCTGGCAAGATGTCAGATACATACAAAATCAAACATGATTGAATCGTACTGTGTAAGTGATCAAATTAGATCCACAACATGAAAAGAAGGCATATATCAAACATTGTCCTGTAGAATATGCAAAAATGAATTTGGTTGTTGTCATCAGCTGGAGCCATATAGCCATATATCCTACCTCACAAAAGGATTTAAACATCTCAAAATGCAACATTCAGACATATTGTAGTGTAGCCATTTTTAATATAGCTTCATGCATGTTAGTTTATCATATTAGGCCGATGTGCACTTTGCCCTAGAAATATTTTATTCAGCTTCGCACTGTTATTTTACAGTAACCAGTTATACGGTTTTGTTTCTTCTATCACACTGTTCAGCTTAGTTCAGCACTGTGTTCTCAAATAATGCATTCTTGATCGCCCCATGCTTCAGTCAAGGCTACAGTCTGGTACATTGCCGGTAAACATGGTAGAAATTTAGTCTCCAGTATTCGTAGAAAATACACATCCTTACGTAGGGACATTTTCTTAGAACATCTGCATGTTAGTTATAAAAACACTTTCTAGTCCTAGTATACGTCAAGAGGGAGATTCCGGCCAGGAACCTACAACTAGATGCTGAATGCCCCATTGCAGATGCTGATACAGATTAAAGGCCTTTGCTCAGGTATGAGGGTTGATGTCCTCCCAGGGGAACCTGAAAGGCAGGCTTAGAGCTTCACATGCTGTGCTCGAAATATAACTTAGAGAGAAAATAATCTAGCGGCACTATGATAGCCTTAGTCTTGTGCTTCACTCATCATTACTATTTTAATCTTACTGTGTTGTGTAGTTCTGGTAATTGCAGCTCACGCTTTGCTATCTAAAATGCAGTTGTTTTATTAAACCCATGTTTGAAACTGAAACTGCCTTTGTCATTTATATATGAGACCGTACTGTGTATGAGAGAGCCGGTTGTGACCTGAGTGACCACGACTTCCCTGGGAAGTGCTAAGATGTCATGCGTTCGGCTGCCCAATTATCTCTTCCCTTAGGGAGAGATGAGGCACTGCTAGTTAACCGGAGCAAAACCCAGATTTAGAGTGACAAGTGTCATCCACTGTGGGTCAGACTCAGTCCCCCACACTGTGAGCGATCTTGCCGCTACAAATCCAGTAGTCTCATTAGGATAATGAGAGCCTACGCGACAATATGGCAGTACAACAGTTCCTGATCACAAGGTCATTACTATCCAGGGCTTTTGCATCTGCTGGTATGACACAAACAAATGTCAGTGATGTGCCACAGGCCATTTGTTCAACAATGATGAAACACATCAACAGCTACACACAGTTGGAACAAAAAGTGTGTTTAGCCAATGTGAAGCAAAACCAACATGGATTTGGCCTACAATTACATAAGTACTGACCACATGATGACACACATAATGCATCATAGCCACCACATGACAAGGAACAAGTCCACTGGAGTCTCCTGAACTTCCATCCTATCACTGTACACCCAAAGTCTGTGACATACATTCCCAGGAACAATCCATGTCCACATTGTACATCCCAACAGCATCAAATACCTGCTAAAGTCACACCTCTGAAATGTCCAAATTAGGATGCCATGGTTAAGGTACCTAAACAAACACAAAAACAAAGAGTATAGTTATGAAACCATAGATGTAACACAATTCACATAGCAAATGTCTGGAGAACGCAGTCCTTGACAAAAATCTGACATATACAAAGCACCATTTAGTAAATGTGAATGTGTCAAAAGCTTCATCACCAAACACCCTTTACCAGATTTGTCCAGAGCTTAAGCCTCATAATACATAACATACTTATACTCATGAGAAGAAGCTGTTGATGAGGTCTTGTCACAAGTCAGCTCCTTCCTCTTCACCACTATAATAATAATTTGGCATTTCAGGATTCTCACCCGGTGGCACCTCAGGCCCTCCCCCATCTGCGATGTAAGGGATGTTCCTTTGCAGGACGATTTTATGGACCATGCAACAGGCTACAGCAACCTTTCACACCTTCCCCGCTAAGTAGAGAAGGGATTCCCCAGTTTTGCCCAGACAGAGAAATCTGGCCTTCAGGAGCCCAAATGCCTAATCAAATGATTCCTGTATTCTTCTAAGGGCCTCATTGAAGTGCACCTCCCCTGGCGTAGTTGGATTCTTCAGCGGTGTTAACAACCAAGGATGGTTGAAATATGCTAAGTCTCCTGTTTTGTAATGAGACATAAGCCCTACGAGTCACACACTTCCTGATCATAGCATCTGACATTGCACACACATAGTTAAGGCATATGTTACTTACCAACAAGCCAGGCCCTCTCCAGTTGCAGTTGTGACATCAGCTGGGGTATGGTGCTATTCTGCATCACAAAGGAATCATGGGCTGAACCTGGGAATCAGGCATATATGCTTAGAATGTACAGATTTGGCAAGGAGACAACTTGCACATTGATAGATTGGAAGTGCTTCCTTGTTTGATAGACTTGTTCACTTGCATGCTGTGGCACTAATGCAATATGGGTGCCATCAACTTTATACTGGAACAACCCTGTGGCTAGAAAGTGTAATACTGCCATGAGTCTCACCATGGGTGGTATACATATTGGATTAGTGTTTTAAGGCATGAGATCTGGCTCCAGCTGATGACATAGATCTTAGATAGTTTGCCTATTCAGACGAAACTCTTTTATCACATCCCTTTCTTCCATGGTCTGAAGGTCTGGAAATGGGCAGTACACTGGAGGTTGTAATCTCCTCCCTCTCCCAGGTACCTATGTGAGGAATCAAATAAATAGGTGCATCAGTCACAGTCCAGAACTACACATATGATGACTAAGACAAAAGTGATATGACAAAACATTACTGGCTGAAAACCCATTACACACATTTCAAATTTCAATTATCTACTCCCCAAGATCCAGCTATAATTCCCATTGTTATCCACACGTGTCTACAACATATATGTGCTTATCACACACCTCTATGGTCCGCCTGTGCAATTATGTTTTCCTCTCCCAAACTACTGTCACCACTGGTGTACATTACACCACGGTTATATGGCATTTATGACCAGTAGCACACTACACTGATTGATTGTGTACTAGAAATTACACATCAGTCGAGTACGACATATGTGTACATGTTACCACACATTTGTAGTGGTAATGATGCATTTACCAGTCAACAATACTGTAGTTTCAACCACTAAAATGGCAGATGCATGACCTCGTATATTGGACTTTTGGCGACTTCCACCGCCGGTGGAAGTCGACTGCAAGGTGGACGGTTTCATCCACAGCGGTCCCAGCCATAGGCTAATGTTGACTCTGATGTTCACGGACCAATGGCTGTGCCTGTCAACAGTGAGGACCACATATGTGGCATACATGTAGGCAGTGGTTTGAAAAATAACTCACTTGCCTACTGACACAGCTACCATCAACACCTCCACCACTTTGCTGCTGTGTGCCGCCTCTGGGAGCAATCATGCCAGGCCATGCCTTCTCTCCAGAGGAGCTGGAGAAATTTGTTGATGAGGACCTTCCCCTGTATGATCAGCTCTGTGGCTCACCAGAGGAACAGGTAACTATCTCACATACATATTTGACTCTGTTCAACACCATCCATTTCTTTCCCACAGGCTACAATGTACATCTGAGTCCCAGATATATTTTTTTATGACTGTAGTTGCATTTTGTGGTCCATACATAGGATGTACATGTTATGGATTGTGGAGCCCTCTACTTTGGGAATTTCAAATGCCCATTGTGTGGCGTGATGTGTAATAACCCCTTGATCCTCCTTCTGTTGCATTAACGTCTATGCAAGTAAACGGTTCAGGGTAACAATGATATATATGATTACTAGATGATGGTAAATGAGAAAACATGTATTTGCATTTCAGCATGATCTGTGTATGCATATTGTTGGAAGTAGTTGAGGAGGATGTTAGCAATGTGTACAGTCCGACACATCACTCGGCCCAGATCAGGCCTTGGCAAACATTGTCTGAGAGCTATATACGCCGCAGTGACCGCTTCAGAGTGCCACACAACCTTGAGTTCACCTATAGGATGGCCACAAGATGTATTGTTATGCTTTGAAGTGATGGAAATGTGATGTTTATATTAGTTCAGTGTGTTGAGCCTGCAGAGAGCAATGCCAGTCAAAGCATTTCCCATTAGCAGCCATAGTTCAGGCTGGGGCATAGTTACTGTGGCAATGCAATGATGCAGAGGGTAAACTCCCTGTAGATCTGCAGATCCTTGCATGTTACCAAAATGAGCCTTTAATGCTAATATTAGGCCTGGATGCTTTTACATTGCCTACATCAGGAATGGTGACTGATGCAAGCCCTTGACCTGCTACATCCTTCCATTGACCCACATTGTCAATGTGTGACAGGCCTCTTACTCCCACAGGTCTGTTGTCACTTGTCCCTAAGTCATGTTTGCACTGTACTGGCCTCTTGTGCAAGTGACAAACATACAATGCAGATATGTGGTTAGTTCTGAATAGATCTTTACATGTGAATCACTAGCTTTATTACATTGAACCAATCAGACCTAACATATCTTGGTATGCTAAATGTAATCTCTGTAAGACTGCCACATATGGTAAAATATGTATCCTGTGATACTAGTACATACCACAAAACTCAGTCAGATGTAGCATTAGATTCCATTCTATAGTCCACATGTCCACACATCCACAGAGAAGAAGCTCTCAGTGACACTCATGCCAGCCCTTTCATCATGACGTAAGTCTTAGGGTGTAGCCTTGATTATGGTAGTAGCCTGTACGGACCATATGCAACAAGTCCATGTGCCTGGATGTAAAGGTGTCTGTACAGTCATGCACAAGTAGACCTTCAGAAGGTCACAATGATGTGTTGTGTTTCATAGTGGCTCACATCACAGTACATGTTGGTTGGCCCTGGGCTACATGATGTCAGTGGGCTTGGTTAGTCGGTGTAGGTCATGACCAAGGTTGTGGATAGTTAGAAGATGACTACAAAAGTGTATGTTTGTCCTTGTACTTGTGCAATTTCCACATATAGGGGGTGATTCTGACCCCGGCGGTTCCTTACCGCCGGGGCCGGGGTCGGCGGGAGCACCGCCAACAGGCTGGCGGTGCCCCGCAGGGCATTCTGACCGCGGCGGTTTTGCCGCGGTCAGAAGTGGAAAACCGGCGGTCTCCCGACGGTTTTCCGCTGCCCTGGCAAGCTGCGCCGCCATGGGGGATTCTGACAGCCCATACCGCCATCCTGTTCCTGGCGGTTCTCCTGCCAGGAACAGGATGGTGGTATGGGTTGTCGTGGGGCCCCTGGGGGCCCCTGCAGTGCCCATGCCAATGGCATGGGCACTGCAGGGGCCCCCGTAAGAGGGCCCCACTTTGTATTTCAGTGTACCCGTCGCACCTTCCCACTCCGCCGGCTCAATTCTGAGCCGGCGTCCTAGTGGGAAGGGTTTTTGCACTGGGCTGGCGGGCGGCCTTTTGGCGGTCGCCCGCCAGCCCAGTGCAAAAGCCAAAATACCCTCAGCGGTCTTGCGACCGCGGAGCGGTATTTTGGAGGGGGGAAGTCTGGCGGGCGGCCTCCGCCACCCGCCAGACTTAGAATGACCCCCCAAGTGTGTTAATAAACCAAAAATGCTTGTGCAGGTGTCCACAAAATGTGTGTTAACCAACAGATATCCTAAATTATTGAATTATGATGTCTTCATTCATCTAATGTATCCATACAGGTCAGCACCCCATCACAAGCAAGCCATTTAGAAAAGCATTGCACGAAAGGTGTGGACCCTGGGGGTCTATTGCAGATGCAGTGTCCATTGTCAGAAGAGGTGGGAGGACCTGAGACACCAGGCCTGGAATACCACAGAGGTCCAGCTGGGCTGTCCTACCAACATGGACATGGTGCACGCTGGAGCCTGACCACCCCATTTGGCGCACATACTGGCGGTGGCCTACCCAGAGCTTGATAGGCGTTTCAAAGAATCACAGCAGCTACAAGGGGGTGAGTCCTGGATAGATTCATACATGTTACATTGCTACCTTTATGTGTTAGAAGCAGCCATCTCCCCTTAATATTAGAGGTGGCCCATGGCGATCTACAAGAAGAGTTGATGTTTGTGTAGTGATGTTGTGTAGGTCTGGTAGTAGATGCTAATGTGCCTTGCCTATTGTCCAAATGACCAGATACACAACAGATTCCAGTCTACTACCAATATGCTATCTTGAACAGACATATACATGGCTGAGTACAGTGATCAATCACCTGTGGGTGTTGTGGGTGACATTTGTACCCAACAGGCCACTTGTCTTCAGTGTGTCATGAGGGTTCGTACCTCAGTAGTACTCATGTGATGGTGGACCTCATTGATGTGACACGGCATATAGTGCACTTTGGGTACAGTCACTAAAAAATCATTTCCCTTGGTAAGTGGGGAATGTGCAGTTAGATGAGTGGTTAACATCACTGTTGCCAACAGTATTTGTGCCTATATGTTGACATGTGTACCTTTCACTTTAGTAGTATCATTCACATTACTCCATCACATTGTGTGTGCATGCAGGAATGTATTGGAAAATAGTTGTATGTGCAGGGTATACAGTTCATGTATTACCACAGACAGGAGTGTTTCAACATTGGTTGGTAGATCACAAAATCAACCAATCAGGGATTTGTAAAGTGCACTACTCACCCGTGAGGGTCTCAAGGCACTGAGGAGGAGAGGGGGGAGAAAGTGGGAGGGGGTGGTGCTGCTACTGCTCGAGCAGCCAGGTCTTGAGAAGTTTCCTGAAGATAAGGAGGTCTTTGGTCTGGCGCAGGTGGACCTGTATGGATACATTAGATGAATGAAGACATCCTAATTCTATAATTTAGGACATCTGTTTGGTTAACACACACCCTAATCCATTACTCAATGTCATTTGTCATGTCCAATTGCTGAAGCAATGAAGGACATGGCAGGTAGACCTACAGTACTTATTCACAATGTGAATTTCCATGCCATTGATGTGGAATTATTAAGCTTAGTGATTTGCACATGTTTATTGGTGAAGGATCATTAGCTGACTGTTGACATGCATCAGGGAGTGGCATGCAGAGATGTGTGAATCATATGTGAGTAGGTATACTCTGTAATGCATTGGAATTTGTGATTGCATGACAGTTAGGTACATTGATGTGCCTTACCATTGTATAACAGATGAAACCCCCTCTTCAGGTAATGGAGTTTCCCTGAGCCTCAAAAATGTTCAGTGGACTATTGGCTTCTAGTTATGCAATGTTAGAATGGGGTTCATGCCAGTATCAATCACAACTGATGATTTGCCTAGGCCTAGCTGATTCAATGTGCTCTGGATATTTGTAGGCAATTCTCCAAGACATTTTGAGCAGATTGTCTCCAGTGTATTTTGCAGTGCGACATGTGCTATGTTGCGAAGCTACATTAGTACTTCATTAACTACACTATTTGGATAATGGACATATTAGGAAGTTACAATTGGGAAGTTTCTACAGTGTGACTCAACTTTTTCCATGTCACCTTCTTCCAGCTACTGTACATCTTGCTTCAACATAGCTGTATGAGTTAACCATCATTTCATTGTGATGTGTTATGAGGTATATGGACATTTGATGATTGCAGGGCCTTGTGTGGAATCAGTAGGATACATTTGGAATTGCCATACTATTTGATGACAACAGGTTACTGATGTATGCTACAAGGCCCAAACCATTCAAGGTGACAAGGTATCCTACTGGATACATGGGTATTGTGATTGCACAACTTCACTAAGGCAATGGGAGTTGTCTGTGAATCTCACTTTACAGTGGGAAGCTGTTTACAGTTCAGGTAGCATGCATGCATGTGGCCTTGTAAATGTTGAAGATACTTTAGAGGACTTTGTAGCTGGGGTCTACTGTACATTGGAGTAATTTTCTGTGATCCTCACTGTTGGTCAAGAGTGTTCTGGCACATATAATAAACCTATTTGTATTTATCATTTTGGCATCATCCCAGGCAGGGACAGGGCCAACATCAGTGGGGAAGCATCTGGCCGTGGTACCTCCGGTCACGACACCACAGACACAGAGGGACCCAATGGCCCAGAGGGTGACGGGAGTGCCACGGAGGAGATGACTCAACATTGTCGTTCTCTGACTCCAGCTCCTTTGGACAGTCTGTAGTGGTGGCGGGACCTGCAGAATCATTTCCTGCACCATCCTTGTCTGCCACCCTGTCAGAGAACAGGGCTGATTGCAGAGGCCCCCTAACTTTTTGCCCCCATTTTCCACTTTTTGCTGGTGTTTTCCTGACTCTGATGGTGCCCTGGGTACTGCTAACCAGTCCCAGGGCCTGTGCTCTGTGTAAAATCAGTATGCAAATTAGGCTAATTATAATTGGCTAAGTCAACCTACCTATAAGTCCCTAGTATATGGTAGGGCATGTAGGTTTAGGGACCACAGCATAGGTAGGGCACCCATAGGTGCACTGCTGAGGTGCCCAGTGTCATTTTAAAGGCAGGCTTGCCTTTCTGGCTGCTTTTAAATTAAAGTTATAGGCAAATTTGACTTTGGAATTAAAAGTGGTTCCAAAGTCCTAAACTACCTTATTTGTACATATACGTCACCCCTAAGTAGGTGTGCCCTATGTGCCCCTAGGGCTGGGTGCCATGTAACTATAAGCAGGGACCTTATACAAATAGTTTTATAAGCCCTGGTGAGGTAAAACAGCCAAATTTGTTGTTCCCTCATTGTAGTGAATGGCCTCCATAGGCAAGAATGGGGAGACTTTATTTTAATTTTAAAAGCCCCCTTAAATGACAGATACAAAGAGTTTGGTATCAAATTAATTGTTATAATAAATCCTACAAGTTCCAGTTGTGGGATTTAATATAACTTGTTCAGCTAAAGAGTTTTAAACTTTACCTGAAAAAATGCCAATTTCAGCCCTGCGTTGTTTTTGCTGCTGTGCTCTGATTGGCCAGCCTCTGGCAGACTGGCCAGGCTGCCTTGATGAGGTGTGAAGTGGCCTGGCTTCACACAAAGAGATGTGCCTGTGGGAGGAAATCTCCCCTCAGCAGATGGTGAGGCAGGAAGTGGGAGGGCTGCCAAACTGGTCTTCAAAGGCAGAGAAGGACATTTGGAGCCAACCTAGCAACACCCCCGCATCCTGCAACCCCAGACAACTAGGTGCCCCCTTGATTAGATTAGGAGAGGGCAGGAGAGGGGTGTGTTTATGATTTTTAGCCACACCAGTGGGTGGGTTCAGCCAGATGTAACCTCCAAAAATCAAATTCAGCCATGATGGATTTTTGAAGAATGTTGCCTCCTGGGATTGATTTTTGCCACACTTCCCAGGAAGTGGTCATCACAGGGGGAAGGACCTTGCACCTGATTGGAGAATCAGGACCCCCTGTTTTTCACCCAGGAGCAAGGATAAAACTGGCAGACCTGCACCCACACCTCAGATCCCCATCAGATTCCAACAAGGAAGAACCAAAGGAAAAGAAGGACTGCCCTGCTGGACCCCTGGCCTGCACTCTGAAGGACTGCACCAGCTGCACACTTGGGCTTCACCACAAGAAGGACTTTGCCTGGCTTCAACTGGTTCAAGTAGGGACTCCCTGTTTGCCACAGGTGAAAAATTGCTAACCAGAGTCCTCTGCACCAACTCCTGAAGAAATCAACCAGCTGACCACTGTCCAGTGGCCAAAAAGGAGTTTGTGCCAGGTGCATTCTGGGAGTTGTAGTCCACATCCCCAAGGATCATCTCAGAGCTTCTGGAACCTTGTGGTGAGCTGTGGACCCCAAAAGAACCTTAAAGGAACATCTGGGAGAAGATCCAGAAGTTTGGAGGAGTTTAGAGAACTTTTGGAAAAAAAGCTCCATAGAGGGACCAACCCGCCGCTGCAACTCTAACAGGCCTGCCTCAACCGCGACCGGGCCTGATTTGCGGGTTCGTCCCGGTGAAGAAAATCTCCAAAAAAGAGACTAAGTCAGACCGTAAAAAGTTGACCGGGACCTCCCAGCCAGCGTATCCGAGGAGGGCTCCAAGGACATCGGATCAAGATCATGGTTTGCCCCGGTCAAAGGATTTTCACCTCGAAAAAACGACTAAGTCCAAAGGTAAAAATCTCCACCAAGGGCTCCCGCGATGCGTATCTGGAGAAGAGTTCCTGGAGGTCAGATTGGACTGGCAGGTTCGTCCCGCTGAAGAAAATCATCAGAAAAACAACTAAGTGCGAAGGTAAACTTTTGACCGAGGCCTCCCGCTGGCTGCAGCCGAGCCGGGCTCCATCGCGGTCGGCCTTAAACTTTGACTTTGCCCAGGTTGAGGTGCGACCAGATGACCAGATTGGCGCTTTTTGTTTCTAGGCACTAGAAAACAATAATTCTTTAAAAATTCATATCTCCAGTTCCCCTTATCCGATTGTATTCATTTTTGTGTCATTTTAAAGATATAAATATGAATTGGTTTTGCATTTTTAAACTGTCTCCTGTGTTTCATTTAATTACTGTTTTGTGATATTTGAATGCTTTACACTCTGTCTCCTAAGTTAAGCCTTGTCGCTCGTTGCCAAGCTACCAAGGGTTGAGCTGGGTTTAATTTACTGAGACCTAACTGGACCTAAGTGGAGGTTAGTGGCCTAGTGCTAAGTGTAGGTACTTACCTGCCCTTACCAAGAACCCATTTTCCAACATTTTTGGTGTGCAGTGGTGGGATCCTGTACTTGTGTTCAGTATCACATTACAGTTTAAGTAAAACAAATTAAAAATCCTTTAAAGTGTCCTAGTGCAAAAATTGTTTTTAATTTTTAATTTGGATTAATTTCAATTTTTGAATTTTTGTGATTTTTCTAAATTCTTGTTTCCAATTTTTGCAAAAAGTTTTTGTTGACACAAAACTAGGGAACCTTGGAGCTTGATCTGGCTAACCTATCCACACTGACAGTAGTCCAGTTAAGAGGGTTGTATACTGAAAGAGGGTTGCCTGCAACCACTGACCTCAGGAAGCATGTCCTGATTAAATCCCTGACAGCATGGGCTGAGGCCCAAGAAGTAGGCCCAGAGGTAGCTCCAGAGGAGGAAGAAGTAGGGGAGGATGCTAGCTTTAACAACTCAGGGGAGGGAGGGCATCTGAGCCTAAGTGAGGATGAGGAAGACCGGTCCTCACTACACACAGTTACTAGGGTCATACCCAAAGCTAGTTGGGGGAAGGGGTTCCCTTCAGGAGGAGAGAACCTGTCCCTCAGGGAAAGAGAGCTGGAGGCCCAGCTAGCATTTATAGCTTTAGAAGCACAGAAGCTGGCCCTAGAAGAGAAATAGTGGGCAAAGAAAGAGAAAAGAGATGGTGGCAGCGACAGAGAAGCTGAGTGTGTCCATGGGTGGGGGGGTTTGCCCCAGATTACCCAAGGGGGTGGTTCCTGCTTATATAGAGGGGAATGACATAGACAAGTGGTTAGAGGCCTTTGAGAGGGCACTCCAAATGAGAAGGGTTAGGCCTCAACACTGGGGTTCACTTTTATTGGAGTTGGTCCCCAACTCAGGGAGGGATAGGCTTCTGAACTTAAGTCGGGAGGAGGCAGATTCATACCCTAGTATGAAGAGGTGCTTAACCAAGAAGTTTGGTCTAAGCCCAGAGCAGTACAGGATGAAGTTCAGGGACACCCAGAAGGTCAATACCCAGTCTTGGGTTGACTTAGTAGACACCTCACTTAAGGCACTAGAGGGCTGGATTCATGGTAACAAAGTAAATACTTATGAGGGGTTATACAATCTGATCATGAGAGAGCACATCTTGACCAATTGAATCCAAGAAAGGTTACGCCAGCATCTAGTGGACTCTAAGCTGACCAACCCTAGAGAGCTGGGGGAGGCAGCTGATGAGTGGTTGAGAACCAGGGTGGTTGTCAAGTCCCAGGGGGGGAGACTCCAAGAAGGGGGGGTCAGGTCCCCAACAACCTAAGGAGGGAGGTGGGAAGCCCACCACAGAGACTCCCTCTGTACCCCAGAACCCTAAGAAGGAGGAGAGTAAATCCCACTCCCACTCTGACAAGCAGACACAGGGAGACCCAGGGTTAAAAAAGCACTTGGACAGTAAGGCTTGCTTTGACTGTCAGCAGACAGGTCATTTCAGAGGAGATGCAGCCTGTCCAAAGAAGGTGGTTTGCACTGGGCTGTCCAGTGTAGCCATAGAGGAGGACTCCTCAGATGATGAAGTCCTCCTAGCATTGAGCTGGGAGACAGGACCTGGTAAGCTGGTGATCCCTGGGGGAGGGAGTAGGCATTTCCACCCCCATTCAGGTGAATGGGATCCCTACCACTGGCCTGAGAGACACCTGTGCCAGTCACACTATAGTGAGTGACCGGTTTGTGATCCCAGACATGTATGTCCCAGGAGAGACCAGGAAAGTCAGAATAGCCACAGGGGCGGTCGCCTCCAAACCTGTAGCCATAGTGCCCCTAGAGAGGGAGGGTATCCTTGACTTGTTTAGGGTGGTAGTCAGTGCTGACCCCCCCCTAGTTTGTATCCTGGGCAATGACCTCCCAGAGGTGAGTCTGGTCCCAGATGGGGCGGTCGCCCAGGGCGCCCCCCAGCCCAATGTCCTGGGGAGTCAGTCCCTACAGTTAGGAGACATGGGTCCCCAAGAAAAGGAAAGAAGAAAAGGAAGGGTGGGCCACTCTTTAAGAGAGTTCCAGGGAGCCAAAGGCCTTCTGCCCCAGTAGGGGGGGGGGGGAGCCCAGAGTTGGCACTGGTGAGGCCTCACCTGACCCCAAGGAAGTCCTGATTAGTCAGGCAGCTGTCCAGATGCAGGGTGTTGTCCCTGCACTGACAGAAGGGTGAGTGGAAGGAGGGTGTCTGCCACAGGAGGTGGTAGCCCCCCACTCTAGACAGCAAGAGGGGTGCCAGGACCCCACAGTTGTCCGTAAAGCAGCTCAGCCACCTGTCAGTGGAGAGCTTAGGGTGTGGTTCTGGGTACTGACAGCTGTCAGTAGCCTCTGCTGGGTGCTAGCCTTCCTGGCAGCACTGTACTTGGTCTGGGAGGCAGACCCCATGGCCAAAAGCAAAGTAGGCCCCCTGACCCTGTTGATCATGGTGGGGTTGCTCAAGTGTTGGGTGACCTCTTTGGGTAAGCTAGGTGTTGCCCTAGCAAAGTTAGGAGTAGGGCACCTCACTACCCAATTTGGCAGAGAGAGAGGAGGAAGACCCCCCCCCCCTAGAGGGAAGTTTCAGTTTGAGAAGGGTCCTTTCACTGTTGGGATGGGTTCACTACCCAGACGGAGTGACCATGGCAAAAGGATGTAAGGCAGAGTAGGCCCTGAAAAGGGACAGCCTGTTCTCTGCACTGTCTTTCTCGCCTGACAAGCCAGGAAGACTCTCCCAGGGTTGGGCTGAGTCTCCTGGGTGTGTGGGCTGGGGGGCTTGTGTGAGAGAACAGGGGTGATTGCAGAGGCCCCCTAACATTTTGCCCCCATTTTCCACTTTTTGCTGGTGTTTTCCTGACTCTGATGGTGCCCTGGGTACTGCTAACCAGTCCCAGGGCCTGTGCTCTGTGTAAAATCAGTATGCAAATTAGGCTAATTATAATTGGCTAAGTCAACCTACCTATAAGTCCCTAGTATATGGTAGGGCATGTAGGTTTAGGGACCACAGCATAGGTAGTGCACCCATAGGTGCACTGCTGAGGTGCCCAGTGTCATTTTAAAGGCAGGCCTGCCTTGCTGGCTGCTTTTAAATTAAAGTTATATGCAAATTCGTCTTTGGAAATAAAAGTAGTTCCAAAGTCTTAAAATACCTTATTTTTACATATAAGTCACCCCTAAGGTGTACCCTATGTTCCCATAGGGCTGGGTGCCATGTAACTATAAGCAGGGACCTTATAAAATAGTTTTATAAGCCCTGGTGAGGTAAAACAGCCAAATTCGTTTTTCCCTCATTGTAGTAAATGGCCTCCATAGGCTAGAATGGGGAGACTTTATTTTAATTTTAAAAGACCCCTTAAATGACAGATACAAAGAGTTTGGTATCAAATTAATTGTTATAATAAATCCCACAACTTCCAGCTGTTCGATTTAATATAACTTGTTCAGGTAAAGAGTTTTACCCGAAAAGTTGCCAATTTCAGCCCTGCATTGTTTTTGCTGCTGTGCTCTGATTGGCCAGCCTCTGGCAGCCTGGCCAGGCTGATGAGGTGTGAAGTGGCCTGGCTTCACACAAAGAGATGTGCCTGTGGAGAGGGGTGTGTTTATGATTTGTAGCCACACCAGTGGGTGGGCTCAGACAGATGTCATCTCCAAAAATAATTTTCAGCCATGATGGATTTTTGAAGAATGTTGCCTCCTGGGATTGATTTTTGCCACACTTCCCAGGAAGTGGTCATCACAGGGGGAAGGACCCTGCACTTGATTGGAGAATCAGGTCCCCCCTGTTTTTCACCCAGGAGCAAGGATAAAACTGGCAGACCTGCACCCACACCTCAAATCCCCATCAGATTCCAACAAGGTAGAACCAAAGGAGAAGAAGGACTGCCCTGCTGAACCCGTGGCCTGCACCTGGAACCTACACTCTGAAGGACTGCACCAGCTGCACACTTGGGCTTCACCACAAGAAGGACTTTGCCTGGCTTCAACTGGTTCAAACAGGGACTTCCTGTTTGTTACAGGTGAAAAATTGCTAACCAGAGTCCCCTGCACCAACTTCTGAAGAAATCAACCAGCTGACCACTGTCCAGTGGCCAAAAAGGAGTTTGTGCCAGGTGCCTTCTGGGAGTTGTAGTCCACAGCCCTAAGGATCATCTCAGAGCTTCTGGAACCTTGGGGTGAGCTGTGGACCCCAAATGAACCTTAAAGGAACATCTGGGAGAAGATCCCGAAGTTTGGAGGAGTTTGGAGAACTTTTGAAAAAAAGCTCCATAGAGGGACCGACCTGCCGCGGCAACTCTAGCCGGCTTGCCTCAACCGCGACCGGGCCTGATTTGCGGGTTCGTCCCGGTGAAGAAAATCTCCAAAAAAGAGAACGTAGAAAGTTGACCGGGACCTCCCAGCCAGCGTATCCGGGGAGGGCTCCAAGGACATCGGATCAAGATCCAGGTTTGCCCCTGTTGATGGATTTTCACCTCGAAAAAACGACTAAGTCCGAAGGTAAAAATCTCCACTGAGGGCTCCCACGCCGCATATCCGGAGAAGAGTTCCAGGAGGTCGGATTGGACTGGCAGGTTCGTCCCTCTGAAGAAAATCTTCAGAAAAACAACTAAGTGCGAAGGTAAACTTTTGACCGAGGCCTCCAGTGGGCTGTAGCCGAGCCGGGCTCCATCGCGGTCGGCCTTAAACTTTGACTTTGCCCCGGTCGAGGTGCGACCAGATTGGCGCTTTTTGTTTCTAGGCGCTAGAAAACAATAATTGTTTAAAAATTCATATTTCCGGTTCCCCTTATCCGATTTTTGTGTCATTTTAAAGATAAAAATATAAACTATTTTTATGAATTGGTTTTGGATTTTTAAACTGTTTCCTGTGTTTCATTTAATTACTGTTTTTTGATATTTGAATGCTTTTCACTCTGTCTCCTAAGTTAAGCCTTGTCGCTCATTGCCAAGCTACCAAGAGTTGAGCTGGGTTTAATTTACTGAGACCTAACTGGACCTAAGTGGACGTTAGTGGCCTATTGCTAAATGTAGGTGCTTACCTGCTCTTACCAATAACCCATTTTTCCAACACACCCCAATACCATCTCTACCCTCCCTGTTGCTCTCCACCCAGTTGCCTAGGCTTGCTCAGCCAAGAGGGGAACCGTTTTGTTTGCTCCAGGCACCTCACCCCCACCCCTGTTCCCCCTGCTGCCCTGAGTGAGGAGGCTATTGACCTCCTGAGAAAGATCTCTGTGGGTGAGATGACACTACTGAATGCCATCCAGGTGCAGGGCAGCCACCTGCAAAAGATGGTGGTCTACATGGAAGGCATCCACAGCTCTGTGCCTGCCCTACAGATATCTTTTCAGGCTCTGGCCTCCTCCCTTATGACAGCCTTCCACCCATCCCAAGCACACTCACACATAAGCATACACACACACCTCAGCAGCCTCAATTAGCACACATAAACAAAAAAACACAAAACACACATGCACATAACCACTCAACAGACACTCAACCCACTCACAGCCACCACCACCCCACTATACCACCAGATACTACAGCCACACCCACAGACCCATCCACCACCTCCACCATTCCCCCAGACACTACACCGACACCAACCAACACATCCACCACTTCCACCATATTCCCAGACACCGCACCCACACCAACAGACCCAGGCACCACTCCCACTATATCCCCAGACACCACACCCACAGACACATCCACCACTCCACCATACCCCCAGATATCACACCCACACCAAAAGACACATCCCAAACTCAGTATTCACAGCACATCCACATCACACTACAAAGAAACACAAATGTCCACACTCACCCACACAACAGACACCTACAAAACAAACATCATACATCAGACACACAGACATCAGCACCAACGACACACACACACACACAACTGACACTCCAACTTCCTCCACCCCACAACTCCTGGTTTCTCCTGGACACCCTAACCATTTCCCTAATAAAAGTCTATTGTTTGCCCTTGCCCTTACTCCTATCAAAACCACTCCGCTCCCAAAGCCAAAGGGACATCGTACACCCCCCCAACCCATCCCTTCAATATCCAAGTCCTTTTCTGTGACCCCTGCTTCCACCCCACTGAAACCTGCCATACCCCCTGAGACTGCCAAAAAAGGACCTTCCCACCAAACCCATGCCCACCGCTCCCAAAACCTAACTCACCCATCCCAAAACTGACCCCCTAACCCCAAAGGACATCACTGGAGTGCCTGGACTGCCCACTAGATGCCCCTTCCAAATGAGGTTTCCATGGCAATGTTCTGAGAGGCAGTTAAGTGGCACAGCAATATGCTTGTCAACCAATACTGCTGTTGAACTGGCCATTGGCCTTACATACATTTGTTTATTTGTTAAAAAATAAAAAGGTTGCTAGTTTTCTTACACATTTGTCCTGCCATTACTTTTCTACCATTTTGATGTTCATGGATACTTTGGGATGTGTGACTACGGTTGTGTTTGTTTCACCCTGATTGATGACCCATATATGATCTGATAAACACAAAAGGGTATGGGGTTCACTAATGATACGGAGCTATAACCACGGGAGATTATCCACGGGCTCCTAGACCTCACTGGGCATCAAAACGTGGAGTGTGAGTACTGTGGGGTGGTGATGGATAGGGGGAGGGGGTATTTCCTTTACGGACTAGGTGGTCTCACACACTATATAGTGTCATGCTTCATCATTTGACCACCTAGCCCCACCCAGGTAGGACAGTGCCACCTGGGCGGACTCAACCTCACAGTTAAAGGAACGGGAGGGAGTGCGTAAATTATTATTTTTTATCTGGAGTTAGTGGGATCCAGCTAAGCTAGGGGAAGATATAAAAACACCTAGGCAGCTACCTGTGTGTAATCTACAGTTTTAATAGTGGTGTCTGCTGGTGTATTAAAAACAAGGGTAGGACACCAAAGTGAGAGTAAGGACTCACTGAGTCACCTATCTAAAAAATGTCCGACATGTTTCTGCCCTCTACAATGAGCCAAGGAAGGTCTGGGGGCATTCTTCAGGGCCTAGGATCCCTAAACGTCATGCAATGCACAAACAAACATCCACACTCAATAAGAGAGTGGGAAGGAAATAATAATTGAAGGGGCCTACCTGTGGCAAGGAAATACCTAGCGGAGGCCCCAGTATCTAAGGCTACTGGCTTCAGATTCCAGGAGGGGGAGTGTCCCCTTATAGTCACACTTATGTCAAAGGAGGCGCTCGCTGTGCGCCTAGCCCGACCCCTCGCTGGACCGCTTGAGGTATGATCTGACCTTGGAACCAGTGCTAGAGTCACCCAGGACAAGGAGACATGTACAATAGAGAGATATGTGGGATGTAATCTTATTGGGGCTGACACTGTATTAGGTGATATATCATTTGGTAAGTATTTAATCTTGGCTTGGACAATGTCAACATCAATTAGGTTCCCTTTCTCCTCATGATGTAGGTTGAACATTTGTTTAATGTGTGCAAGCTAAAGATGTGTTTGCCAACACATGTAAGCTGTTCAATTGCCATACCTTTGAATACATTTTAATGGACGTGCCCATTTTCATGTGTGTACCTTGCACATACTTTAACTAAATGTGTGATCCATGCTGTTACTGCTGTATTTGCCTTCATGACTTGCACTTTTCTATTTCTCACTTATGCATGGCACTTAGTTATACTACTGGTTGTTCCTGATATACATCAAGCCACAGTTCATGTGCAGATAGTGGTTCTGAGGGATGTGCAAAGTGGTATGTGGCCCAGGACACCAGTTTTCCAGGGGTCCCCCTGGTAGAGGCATTGCTGTTCTGCACGGATTCTGCACATCGTGACCTTTGAATGTTTCTCACACCGATTATTTGGCATCCCATTAACCTTGCATTATCATGAAATGAAATGTGGGTGATACATGGAAGTGCATAACAGAGGTTTAGCAGAGAAGGTGGGATTCAGTTTCATGACACTTCCATACAAATGTATCTTTTATATCACAACAGGCCATGGCATGTGAACAATGTAAGGGTATCTCTTAGAACAGTTGCTGTTTTGTGACACAATGTTATGGACACACTTTCCCAGGATATAAGTTGAGCACTTATTTGAAATTCAGAAGGGAGTGTCTGTGGAGTGTCAGTGAACGGGCCAAAGGAGGCATCATAGGACTGTGATAGGGCCACACGTTATGCAGTATGTCAAAAAGGGGGACACAAAATATGTTTGGCACACGGACCACGTACCCCATGCCAGGTCCATGGCGAGGCATTGATTTGCTGTGGTAAACAGATAAGTGTTTGGCTTACCATCAGTTGCGTGCATGACGGCAACAGTTTTGAGCGTCATCTAACGATCAGCTCCCTGGTGGCATCAGATGTGTTAAGCTGAGTACAGGTGTGTTTTGGCCTTATATGCCTCGCTTTCCGCCTGCTCAGATGTGGTGTTGGGACTGCCACAGTCACATCAACGGAAGGCCACATTGTAATTGGACCGGCAGTTGCACTGGTGGCCCTCCCTCCGAAAGGTGCATTGGCCTACCTCGCCAACACCTTGGTCTATCTTTGCTGGTAATGTCGGCAGGACCACATCGGTCTTTCGTCTATGTAGCCGCATGCATTGTAATATGGGGGTCTGACCTCCAACACTGCAGTGGTGTGGCAGCCGCCATGGCGGTCCCAGGATTGCCAAAGTCGTAATCAGGCCCAGAGATATTATCTTGCCAGGAGATTTGACTGAATTGCTAATCCCTGCGTGTATGCCAGACACTGCATTAACATTAAGGGTCAGATGTACGTACCATTTTTCTTGTCATAAACAGCCCAATTCGCAGAATCAGTCCGTTTGCGACAAGAAAAAAGCATTTTGGTATGTACAGACCCTATTTTGCGATTCGGTAATCTATTCACCGAATCGCAAAATAGGTTTGTGAGTCACAATTAGGAAGGGCCGTTCCCTTCCTAATTGTGAGTCGCAGTGTGATGTAGGATTGTTTTCTGACCCTGAATGCGGTCACAAAACAATTGCAGTTAGCACCAGTTTCAAATTGGTGCTTTCCCATTCGAAAACGGGAAGGGCACCCCATGGGACCCCTTCCCCATTGTGAATGTTAGCTAAAATATTTTTTTCAGAGCAGGCAGTGGTCCCGCGGACCACTGCCTGCTCTAAAAAAATAAAAATAAAACTTTTCAATTTTGTTTTTGAAATCCATCCTGTTTTCCTTTAAGGAAAACAGGCTGCATTTTTTTTTTAAAAACTGTTTTATTACAAGCAGTCACAGACATTGTGGTCTGCTGTCCCCAGCAAGCCACCGTCCCTGTGAGGGTGGCCATTCCCAATGGGGTCGCAAATTGCGACCTACCTCATGAATATTTATGAGGTATGTCTTTTGTGACCCCATTGGGAATCGCAAACAGTGTCATTGACACTGTTGTACATCAGGGTTTGTGACTCGCAAATTGCAAACCATGTAAAAAAAACAAAGGGGTCTACCCTAATAACCCTACTATACCTGGGTAGAATCAATGTAATCCATAAACATAAGTGGTACAATAGTAGGGACAGATTAAAATATTGAGTTACTCACAATGAACTTCTAAATTGATCATTGGTAATATACTTTAATTACAACAAAGTTATTTTTGCATGGTTTGGACATACAACCCAAAATGACAAACATACAACATATATATAGTACATAAATAGAATTACATTCTAAATATTTACAAACACTTATATACAGACATGTATAGAAACAGTCTTCATCGGTCTCCACAACTATTTAGAGAAAAGTGGTTGTCAAATTATATTTAGACTATCATCCACATGAAAGAGATGGTTACGGCTGTTGTCACATCTCATATTTCCGCTTTCCTTAGGCTTTAATTAAAAAAAAGATGTGGGTTCTAATCATCGTTTATACACTAACTATTGATTGCAACCTCCTTGACAAAAGGTCGATGCGTTTCGGCCCCTTAACCTATGGGCCTCTTCAGGACTCGTGGAGAGATAAAGCCCCATAAACAATATACAAAAAACAGTTCAACTTCTCTATAAATATTTTGCAATTGTTCCAAAAGTACCTTCACCGTGACAGATCATGACACACCCAAATGTGGCATAGTAGAATTCCTTTACCAACAATATATACTCATGTTATTTTTTTAGTCTAGGGTCACCATGAATGGTGTGATGAGACATATCTAAGAAATAAGTATTCTATTTGTGCCATTACCACCCAACTATTAAAGGTAATCTGGCAATTACTGAGGAGAAGAATAGAACAAAATAGAAACAAATGTGAGGGTATGACTCCCCAACTGCCCATCATGCTGAGAGAAAAATTGTGGTCATCTTACTTTGTTAGTCTGGACTAGTCCAAACTCACTGCCTCACTGTGTCTAAAGCTGGAGAGAAATAAAAGGAATGGAATATAGGAAAAAGATTCAGGACTACGATTTTAAAGTTAAAGCTAAAACAGACACAACTAGTCATGTTGTTTCTAGTAACTTACTGTTCATTCATGAGAGGCCAACACTGAGTCCGGAGAATCTGCCATACTCACGCGTTCCATTCGTTGTAAAAACGCGAAGTAGCATCTGCCATCTTTAAATAGGGTGCACGCTCTACGGCGGCCATCTTAACTTATGGCAGCGATCTCTAAGAGTAACCCGAGAATTATAACTAGGGTGAAAAAGCCAAGGCTGCCTCGCTGTTTGGTCTGTTGTTAGTTCTCCCTTCAAAATTAGAACCCAGGAGTGGAAATGAGACAATGGGCTTCTCAAAACCACAAAAAGGTATGGCGGCAGACATCTTGAAACAGGGAGGAACCCTGTTGTAGACTACACAGTGGCCATCTTGTATGGTGGCACGGTATCAATATTGCTCGCATCCTGATTAGTCAAAAAATAATAGCATCAAAGAGCTGGAAGATGCGGTCAGGCTATCTACTAATACCTTTTATACGTTGCCTCTCCTTTAATGAAAAACAGAATTGTTTGGATCCGAAAGGGTGGTATGCTAAATCGCAAACATGCTGCCAGGGGTCATCTAAGCTATGGAAAACATGCAGTAACTGTCGGAGGCCCTCTATGGCTATTGCAATGCTTCAGCCACCTAATGCTAACTATTTTATTGTATTCACATGTCTTCAGTGATATACATGCTCTAAATGATAGGAAAACAAAAATATACGGAAGCGAAGTGGGGCTAATACACACCAAGATCATATAGACTATCCAATGGATTTTAATATACTTGTCCTTTGAAGTGTTCTTATAAGCACCTAAATCTCTGCAGAGCCAAGATCTCTATATTACATTAGAGCAAGCATGTGTTGCAAAACACCAGGTATCGACGTGTAGTGCACCTATACAGATCAGAAGGTCTCTAGCCCTCACTATAACCACAAACTGAACATCTTATGTTTTATAAATACATCGGGCATAGACGGCCATCATCACAGATATCCGCACTGAATATTAGAGGACGTTAATGTACAAGTCAAAAATACATCCAAATCTGTCTTCAACAATAGTCAAATTGAAGATCATAGTTCATCCTGGTCATTCAGACTGCGTGAAAGAGAAAGGGCAGGAATGCACTGTATTTACCATTCCTGTCCATTCCTGTCCTTTCCTAGTGTTGGCACACGTTTGGATGTCTAGCTCCAGTGGAGGCACACTTGTGTCATGGTGCCAGGGTGCCTGCATTGTAGGCAGGATTGCTTTTGTGCAGCAGAAAGATGAAAAAACGACACAAAAGAAGGGTAACATTTTGGACTCTTGTCTTCTCTCACAGAGGATATTCCTGTGCCGCTTTTTTGGTCTGATTATTTGTGCAGTCTCTGTTAAGGTTCATATTACAGCAGCTGATTTGCAAGCTTCAGGTCCTTCTACCATCTCCAGATCTTGGTCAAATTTCAACCCAGAGGTCTTCTGTTCCTTCCTATTTACAGGAGAAAGGTCCTGAGCTCTTGTCACTTTGGAGGAGGACACAAGAGCAGTGGATTTATGGATTTGTTACTTTCTGGACAGGGCTTTACCATTCAAGTCTATGTCCAAATATCTCACTTACATTTCAGCCCCATGGTTCAGTGCCTTGCTGTTGGGTTTAAAGAATCAATGAAAGCAGTTAGAACAATCCTGGTGAAAGTCTTATAGTCAGGAGGAGAAGGCCAAGCACAAAGCTGTCTCTAGGGTCTATACCAGGGCCTGTCATGCTACTCATGCAGCCTACTATGCCGATAAGATTGACAATGGCCAGAACTCTTCAAAAGAGCTTTTTGCTATTGTTAAGTCCCTCTTAGATCCTCCATGGGTTGCATCATAGCCATCTTTTTCGCAGCAAAAGTGTAACAACCTAGCTGCTGTTTTTTCACAGTAAGGTTGTGGAGGTCTACCCTTCCCTGTCTATTTCTGGGGCTAAGGAGCTGAGCTTAGCCTCTAGTGATGCTCCCAAGTTCAGGCTAGACAATTTCTGCTATTTAGATGATTCTGATCAATTGGATATGCTTGCATCCATAAAGTCTGGCTCTCCATGTGATCCTCTTCCATCAAGCATTATCAGAAAAGTTGGTCCTCTCGTGGTCCCTCACCTGCTTCAGCTATTAAATGCTTCTATGATGAAAAACAGGGTCCGAGCAGTATAGAAACATGTTAAGGTTGCTCCCTTGTTAAAGAAGCCTATTTTGGAAGCCACTGATTGGACTAATTATCAACCTATATCGCTTTTGCTCATCTGTGCAAAGATCCTAGATAAACATATCAACCACCTGCATTTTTGGATGACCACGATCTGTTGCACGCATCTCAGACAGGTTTTTGCCCTTGATTTAGCACTGAAACTGCATTACTTGGTGCTGTAGAGCATTTGAGATGGTAACTGAACAGTGGAGACATGGGTGCCCTAATCCAGTAGGATCTAAGCACGGCTTTTGATGCAGTTTATCACCCAGTTTTACTTTAGAGGCTTGGTGACATTGGGATTCAGGCCTCAGCTTTAGCCTGGTTCAGTTCCTTTTCACAAGATCGCTCATTCCAGGCGTTCTTCTAGTCTCCTGTGTCCAAGGTGCTACAGATGCCATGCAGGGTGCAACAGGGCTCTTCCCAGAGCCCTACTCTGTTGATTGAACATCTATGTTCGGCCCTTGTAAAGTCACATGGCCTTACTTCTTTTCTTATGCTGAGGATGCCCGATTCATTGTGTCCCTACACAGGGATGATGCATCAAGCAACTCAAGCTCAGCCTATGCCTTACTGAGGTAGCTGAAGCAAAATGGACAGATGATGGACGGAATGCTGAACAAATCAAACATTCACCCCGTCTCACATCTGAGTTTAATACATTTTCTTTTGCTCATCACGTCACCCAAAAATTGTAATTCATTATCTGATTTGTCCCTACCTGCCGCTCTGTTTGGTGTTTTTGATTATAGATTGACCCTAGGCAGGATAGGGTAATAGGGTCCCCCCTTTCTAGTTATTATATATATATCATCACGTCACCCCAGCCATATGCAAATCAGTCAAGGGAACAGTTCAGCCTGAACTGCCAGGTCAGGACCTGAGGTAGCTGGCTGGATAAGGAACAACTGCCTCAAATTAAAAGGAAACAAAACAGAAGTTCTGGCTGGGCACAATCTCAATTATGAGTTCCATAGTGGTGGGCCAGCAGGCCTAGGGCCCTTGGCCATTTCCGGTTCGTGGTTAGGTTTCTGGGCTTCAGGCTGGATGCCAGCCTTACTATAGATCATCACATAACTAAAACTGTGGCATGATGCTTAGGTCTTCTCAAATGCATAAGGAAAACTCTTTGACACCTTCCTGCCTCTGCGCAAAAAAATCGCACAGTCCTTTGTTATCTCTAGTCTGGATTATTGTAAAGTTCTATAGTTAAGGACCTATAAAATGTCGGTGAAAATGAGGCCCTTCTTCTACATGCCATGTTACCAAAACGGCTTCGGACTCCACTCACCTATGCGCTCTTCACCGGCTGCCTATCACCAAGTGTATTTAGTTTTAAGTGCTGTACTGTATACACAAGGTTTGGGGGTGGTTGTGGCCTCAGGTATTTGAACTCACTGCTGCATCCTTATGCACCTTATTGCACCCTTCACTCAAGCAATTTGCTTCTTGCTAAGATACCACATGCAAAACGAGCCAGGATAGGTGGAAAGTAATTCTCCTTGCTTGGCCCCACTCTGTGGAACACTTTGGGCCTAATTATGAGTTTGGCGGTCCCACCGCGGGACCTCTAAACTCACAGGGAGGACACCATCGCCATAGTGGTGATGTCCCCCACCGAGTGTATTAAAATGTTCCAGCTGAGAACGGGAACTTGGTAATATGCATATTATAACAGTGCTCCTTTAAGGGAGCCAAAGCCAATATCGTAGCACATAGCACCCACGGAATGCGCACTGTCTTCAAAGCAGTGCAGGCGCCCCCCTGTGATCCCCAGCACACTCTTACCACCAAGACTTTCCATGGCGGGGTGACCGCCATGAAAAGGCTGGCGGTAAGGTGAGTTGTAAGTGATCAGCCAGGTGGTGCTGAGTTCAGCGTCGCTCTGGCTAAGTACAACTCAGACCGCTGTCACCCTATCAGGAACAATGTTCTCTGCAGGAACTGCAGTCTCCTGGCAGGTCTGCCTGCCAGGATTGTAATGTGGAGGTCAGACCACCACAGTTATGTTAGTCTGACCGTCAACCACGTAATGAGGCCCTTTGTCTTAAAAGCTGCATTAGCGTACTTACGTTTTGGAGTTTTGTAAGCTGCTGAAAACCTGGCTGGTTTAACTGTGCTGTTCACAATCCAGCAGTCCCTTGCTTACCCCAATAGGCAGCAATGCACTTCAGTAAGTCACAGATAGATAAAAAGTTAGGTAGATAAAAACACAATGGAATTACGAGCCTGAATTTTTTTTTTTAATAAACTGTCAAAACCACATCAAAACATGATCTAGCATCTACCAAATTAGCCATCAAATGTCTTAAAAAGAAATACCAAGTCAAGTGCTGCAAAAAAAGACAGCATTTGAAATGAAGAGAAAATATGATATTTGCATGTGGGCATTCACTCGAGACACCAAGGAATCCTGCAGACTAATTCATAATTTAGAATCAATTCTTTGTGTACTTAAAACCATAGAGGCAGAGTCACGCAAAAACTAGCTGTAAAATCTAAACTATGACCCCTTGGTGCAGAAAGAGACTTATGAGAATCCAAAGGGTGTATCGCTAGTGGATAGGACCAACAGCCTAGTCTCACTACCAAATAAGAGTGGTTCCCAGATGTGGAAATAGGGTCTGTGAGTTAAAAGCAAACCAATCTCGGTAGTTTCTAAAGAGGCCATATTGATAACTTTGGGCCACATGTACGATGCTTTTTGCACACCGCAAACAGCGAATCTGTCTGTTTGCGACGTGCAAAAAGCACTTCCCCATTTACAAAGCCAGTTTTGTGATTCGGTAAACTTTTTACAGAATCTCAAAACGGGATTGCGACTCGCAATTAGGAAGGGGTGTTCCCTACCTAATTGTGACTCGCAGTCCCCTGTATGATTGTTTTGTGACCGCGAACGTGGTCGCAAAACAATCGCAGTTAGCATCAGTGTCACACTGGGGCTAACACATTTGCATACGGGAAGGGGTCCCCGTAGGACCCCTCCCCCTTTGTGAATGTATCTGAAAACATTTTTTCAGAGCAGGCAGTGGCCTACAGACCAGTGCCTGCTCTGAAAAACTGAACCAAAAACGTTTCATTTTTTGTTTTTGTAATGCATCTTGTTTTCCTTTAGGAAAACGGCCTGCATTACAAAATAAAAACTGCTTTATTAAAGCAGTCACAGACATGGTGGTCTGCTGTCTCCAGCAGGCCACCATCCCTGTGAAGGCCGGCATTCCCAAGGGGGGTCGCAAATTGTGACCTACCTTACGAATACTCATGAGGTGGACATTTGTGACCTCCTTGTGAGTCACAAATAGTATCACGGACACTAGCCTATATTCGGATTTGCGACCCGCAAATTGCGAGTTGCTCTGACTTGCAATTTGCGACTCACAATTCCGAAGTTTCATACACGTAGCCCTTTGTCTTTATTGAGAAGTAGTGATGCTCTTGTTCCCTCATTACAGTTTTTAAGTCCAACGTTGCTACTTAGAGTGACCCCTTATTAATGTTATTTAAGGATACCTTAAAGATACAAATGATTCCTGATGATAGGCGGTGCTCAATATTGCATCCCATCAATAAAAGGGCTCTATAAATTACAATCATGGCCAGCTTTTAGTGCTGGTGGTGTCTAGTGTGACAGTCTTTTTTGGTGCCCACTCCTACTACCTCCTGCTCGGATTCACTCACTACCACTGTTGGACTTTTTTGCTTATGCAGGGTCATCCCCAGTCTTTTTGCCTCCTGCCTCCTATTTTTTCTGACCTGTTGCCGTTGGCTTTTGAACTCTGAGCACTTTACCACTGCTAACCAGTGCTAAAGTGCATATGCTCTCTCTGTAAAATGTGTATGTGATTGGTTTATCCGTGATTGGCATATTTGATTTACTAGTAAGTCCCTAGTAAAGTGCACTAGAGGTGCCAGGGCCTGTAAATCAAATGTTACTAGTGGGTCTGCAGCACTGGTTGTGCCACCCACACAAGTAACCCTGTAATCATGTCCCAGACCTGTCACTGCAGTGTCTGTGTGTGTATTTTTACACTGTAAATTCGACTTGGCAAGTGTACCCACTTGCCAGGCCTAAACCTTCCCTTTTCTTACATGTAAGGCACCCCTAAGGTTGGCCCTAGGTAGCCCCAAGGGCAGGGTGCAGTGTATAGATAAGGTAGGACATATAGTAATGTGGTTTATATGTCCTGACAGTGGAATACTGCCAACTTCGTTTTTCACTGATGCCAAGGCCTGTCCCTCTCATAGGATAATTTGGGGGCTACCTTTAAATATGATTAAAGTGTAGATTCCCCTAGAGAGTAGATGGACATGTGGAGTTTGGGGTCCCTGAACTCACAATTTAAAAATACATCTTTTAGTAAAGTTGATTTTAAGATTGTGCGTTTGAAAATGGCACTTTTAGAAAGTGAGCATTTTCTTGCTTAAACCATTCTGTGACTCTGCCGTGTTTGTGGATTCCCTGTCTGGGTCAGTTTGACAGTTGGGTTGTTTTTCACCTCACACCAGACAGTGACACAAAGGGAGCTGGGGTGTAACCTGCATTTCCTGATTAGCCATCTCTGCTAGGAGGGAGGGGTGGAGTGGTCCATCTCATCTGAAAGGACTGTGCCTGCCTCTGACAATGCAGACTCCAACCCCATGGTGTGTGTCTGAGGACTTGCCTGGGCAAGGCAGGATTTCACAAGTAGGTGTGAGTCCCCTTTGAAGAAAGGTGACTTCAAAGACTAAAATGGGTATAAGAAGGGCACCCAAATCTACAGACTTTAGAAACACTTCTGGAACCAAGAGGAACCTCTGCCTGGAGAAGAGCTGATAGCTGAGGAAGAAGTGCTGCCCTGCCTGTGACTGTGCTTTGTGGAGCTTTCCTGCAGTGCTGCTTCTGCCAGAGTAAAAGGCAAAGACTGGACTTTGTGTGCCTTCCATCTTGTGAAGAAATCTCCAAGGGCTTGATTTAGAGCTTGCCTCCTGTTGTTTGAAGTCTCAGGGACAGCAAAGACTTCTCCCTGCCAGCACCTGGAGTCTCTGGAGAGACTCCTGCTCTGACAAGTGGTGCCCTATCCAGTCCCTGGGCCCTTGAAAGGAAAGCTGGTGGAAATCCAAGGAAATCGACTTCGGACGACTTCGGACCGACGCCGCAGCTGAATCCGGTGAAGCCGACGGCGTGACCTTCGCTGGAACGTGACGTTCTTTGCAGGTCCGACGCCGCAACAGCCCCGCTGAAGTCCACGACTCCGTGGTAGTCGCCGCACCACGTCGTGACCGACGCCGCTCGAAGTGCACGGATTCGTTTCGCACAGACGCCGCGATCCCCGACTTCGCGCATCGGCTTGTTTTCACTCTTCACCAAAGGTACTGTACTTGGGGGTCTACACGACTCCGTGTCCAGCACCGCTGGTGTCGGCTTGTTGGGAACGACTCCGTCACGACGCCGTGTTAACATCTCATCGAAGCATTTTTGTTTCTAAGCGCTATTTTTGAGTTTAATCTTTAAAAATTCATAACTTGACTTGTGTATGTTGGATTTTTGTCGTTTTGGTCTTGTTTTGTTTAGATAAATATTTCTTATTTTTCTAAACCTGTGTTGTGTCATTTTGTGGTGTTTTCATTAAGTTACTGTGTGTGTTGGTACAAATACTTTACACCTAGCACTCAGAAGTTAAGCCTACTGCTCTGCCAAGCTACCAAGGGGGTAAGCAGGGGTTGGCTGAGGGTGATTCTCTTTTACCCTGACTAGAGTGAGGGTCCTTGCTTGAACAGGGGGTAACCTGACTGTCAACCAAAGACCCCATTTCTAACATTGGTGATCAGCGGTTGGGATTTGGACTTGTATTTGTACTTGACATACAGTGATTAAGTGTACACTACTGTTTGAGTTCAGACCACTACGTGACCACATACTACTTGTTTGGTGATCTTTTGCTTTTTCTCTTAAGGACTCCTTTTTGTTCTACTTCCATGATTTTGCTGATCCTTTGACGGATCCTTTTTACTTCATTGGGAACTTTTTTTCTGCCTTTGGAACTTTGCACTTGTGACCATCATGTCTCAATCTGGAGATGCAACAGCTGGAGCTGTGTTTGAAATAGAGAAACTGAAGGAGTACTCAGTTGCTCAATTGAAACAGTTCCTTAAAGATCTTGACTGTCCCACTGCGAGCTCCACCAGGGAGGGGGAGTTGCAAAAGGCACAGAGGGCCTGGGTGACAATCAAGGAGGCTGGAGGGCACACAGAAGAGGAGAATGTGGGTGGGGAAGTGCAGAGGAAACACAGTGGTGTAGTGGAGGTACCTGTTACGCCTGGGGGGAGGGTCCCCAGGAGGAGTAGCTGGGTGCCACCCAAGTGTCTGACTCCTGAAGAGTTACAGGACAGACAGGCAGAGAGGGCTCGCCGGTTGAAGTTCAAGGAGTTGAGGATGCAAAGGGAGAAGGAGTTGGAAGAAAGGAGGAGGGACTTAGAGATCAAAAAGAGGATTTGGGCTTATGAGCTCAAAATGAAGGAGCTGGAAGTCATAAGGGCTGAGTCTAGCTGGAATGGTGGCAGCAACAATTTTATATCCAGTTCTGCTGAAGAAGTTCACATGCCCAGAGATGTGGTGCCCTACTTGAAGAAGGGAGTTAGCACACGCCAGGAGGTTCAGGGGTATGAGGTAGCTCCAGTGATGCACAGGGTCCCTGAGGTGGATTGGGGAACTGGCATGGGGAGTCATATTCCTACTGGTGGGAGGGACACTCTACTGACTCTAGGTGAGAGTGACAGGGAGCGGGGTTCCCCCCAGGTAGAAGTCCTGGTTATGGAGTGTGAAGACATCCCAGAAGAGTGTGGGTTGAGTGTCAGGGACAGTCAAGTACTGTCTCACCAGTCTCAGGAGGGTGATGTGGAGTGCTTTTTCAAAGCAGAGTCACTGGATGGTTGGGTAAAGGGTACTTTGGTTAATTCATGTGAGGGGCTGAGTGATGTAATTGCTGGAGAGCATATGTCTAGTCCTTATTTTCCAGAGCTACGCCAACACCAGGTGGAGTGTGAGTTCTCTGACCCCAGGGAGCTTACAATGGAGGCAGACCTCTTGGTGAGTACCAGAGAGTCTGAAGAGGCATTTGGGGGGGCTCCTGAGAGGAGTGGTCTAGGTATTTTCCAACCAGGTGAGGTAGGGAAGGATTGTAGTGTCCCAGGTAGGTCCCAGTGTAGTGGGATGGGTGAGGGACCCCATGTCCAGTCTCTGAGGAGAGGGAATGGGGATGGGCTGAGGTCCAAGGTGCCCGAGATCCGGTCCCAGGTCCTGGAGGGTTCCATGAGGGAACACCAGGAGGGGAGCCTAGCCTGTACCATAGGGCCATCTGTTGAGGGAGATCCCACAGTGTCAGGAGAACTTGGGGGGGGAGGCTGTAGCCAGCGTCCCACCAGTTCTGGTGTCTGGCAGTACCACTCCTAGTGAGGAGGTGCAGAAGTCCAGACAGAGGGTTGAGAGGGGGTTGCAGACCCCAGTGGATAACCTGGAGGGTCAGCTCTGAGAGCAGAGCCCGCCAGGAATGACCTTGGTGAGACCATTTCTGGGTTGGGGGGAATCCAGACTCTGTCAGATGGGCAGAGGTCAGGAGACCTGTGCCAGCCAGACTCTTGTGTGGCCCTTGGGGACAGTGTGTCCCTTGAGGGGGGTAAGTGTGCCCCCCTGGAAGTCCTGGTGTGCCAGGCAGTGGTTCAACCGCAGGGTGGTGACTCTGGGTTGGATGACCAGGTTCAGAGGGTAAACTCTGACCTGGAGGGGGGTAGGTATGCCCCCCAGGAATTCCTGGGTTGCCAGGCAGTGGTCCAGTCTGTGGGTACAGACCCTGGACTGGAAGATCAGGTGCAGGGGATAAACCCTGACCTAAAGGGGTGGGCGGTTTGCCCAATCACCCCCCCTGGTGTTATTTCAAGGGGTACTCTCCCTGAGGGGTGGGTGCAGAACCCTGAGAGTAGGAAAGGGGAGAGAAAGACTCACCCCTGACCCCAGTACAATCTAAGAGTACAGACCCTGGATTGGAAGGCCAGGTTCAGGGTGTCCCCCCTGACCTGGAGGAAGGGGCTACTGCTAACAGTGCCCCTACCATGTTGTCTTCTGGGGGGGCCACTCCTTGTTGGGGGGTGCAGGACCACAGAAGAGAGGGCAGGGGGAGGGAAGCCTCACCCCTCGCCCTGGTCCAACCTGAAGGTACAGACCCCAGGTTGGAGGACCAGTTGCAGGTTAACATCCCTGCACTGGTGGAAGAATTGTGCAGGACTGCTTCTACAAGCACCCTGACAATTTTGGACTCTGGGGTGCCGCTCCTGCAGGGAGGGTACAGAGCCCCAGAGGGGAGGACCAGGGTCAGGTTATCTTCTCTGACCTGGTGGAAGGTAGAGTGGTGAAAGGGTGTCAGGCACCTGGGGCTACCGCCCCCCACTCTCCACAGTCACAGTGGTTGGAGAGGCCTGAGGTCAGGCTCTCATCCCTGACAGTTGTCAGGGGTCACTGTGGTTTGCTGTCCTAGTGGACAGAGCTGCCCCTGGTGGGGGAACGAGAGTCACACCCCAGGGGTTGAGTGGGCAACACCACTGTGTTGGCCCTGGTGGTACTATCTGCCCATTGGGATACATCTGTGAGCAAAGTAAAGTTAGGTGCTGCACAGATGGTGTCTGCAGATGTGGAGAAGGGTTCCCCATGGGTTAGCTTAGTGGGCCCTGAGAGTATGGACAGAGGGATCCAACTGGAGTCAGGAAGGCGTAGAACTGGAACATGCCCCTGCTGTTGTGGGCCTGGGTCCTTGTTCTATCGCCCCAATCAGGGAAGTACATCAAGGTATTGATTGTTCTCCCCTGGCTTTAGGCTGGTAGGGGGTCGTGTTGGACTTTTTTGCTTATGCAGGGTCATCCCCAGTCTTTTTGCCTCCTGCCTCCTATTTTTTCTGACCTGTTGCCGTTGGCTTTTGAACTCTGAGCACTTTACCACTGCTAACCAATGCTAAAGTGCATATGCTCTCTCTGTAAAATTTGTATGTGATTGGCTTATCCGTGATTGGCATATTTGATTTACTAGTAAGTCCCTAGTAAAGTGCACTAGAGGTGCCAGGGCCTGTAAATCAAATGTTAATAGTGGGCCTGCAGCACTGGTTGTGCCACCCACACAAGTAACCCTGTAATCATGTCCCAGACCTGTCACTGCAGTGTCTGTGAGTGTATTTTTACACTGTAAATTTGACTTGGCAAGTGTACCCACTTGCCAGGCCTAAGCCTTCCCTTTTCTTACATGTAAGGCACCCCTAAGGTAGGCCCTAGGTAGCCCCAAGGGCAGGGTGCAGTGTATAGATAAGGTAGGACATATAGTAATGTGGTTTATATGTCCTGACAGTGAAATACTGCCAACTTCGTTTTTCACTGTTGCAAGGCCTGTCCCTCTCATAGGATAATTTGGGGGCTACCTTTAAATATGATTAAAGTGTAGATTCCCCTAGAGAGTAGATGGACATGTGGAGTTTGGGGTCCCTGAACTCACAATTTAAAAATACATCTTTTAGTAAAGTTGATTTTAAGATTGTGCGTTTGAAAATGCCACTTTTAGAAAGTGAGCATTTTCTTGCTTAAACCATTCTGTGACTCTGCCGTATTTGTGGATTCCCTGTCTGGGTCAGTTTGACAGTTGGGTTGTTTTTCACCTCACACCAGACAGTGACACAAAGGGAGCTGGGGTGTAACCTGCATTTCCTGATTAGCCATCTCTGCTAGGAGGGAGGGGTGGAGTGGTCAATCTCATCTGAAAGGACTGTGCCTGCCTCTGACAATGCAGACTCCAACCCCCTGGTGTGTGTCTGAGGCCTTGCCTGGGCAAGGCAGGATTTCACAAGTAGGTGTGAGTCCCCTTTGAAGAAAGGTGACTTCAAAGACTAAAATGGGTATAAGAAGGGCACCCAAATCTACAGACTTTAGAAACACTTCTGGAACCAAGAGGAACCTCTGCCTGGAGAAGAGCTGATAGCTGAGGAAGAAGTGCTGCCCTGCCTGTGACTGTGCTTTGTGGAGCTTTCCTGCAGTGCTGCTTCTGCCAGAGTAAGAGGGCAAAGACTGGACTTTGTGTGCCTTCCATCTTGTGAAGAAATCTCCAAGGGCTTGATTTAGAGCTTGCCTCCTGTTGTTTGAAGTCTCAGGGACAGCAAAGACTTCTCTCTGCCAGCACCTGGAGTCTCTGGAGAGACTCCTGCTCTGACAAGTGGTGCCCTATCCAGTCCCTGGGCCCTTGAAAGGAAAGCTGGTGGAAATCCAAGGAAATCGACTTCGGACGACTTCAGACCGACGCCGCAGCTGAATCCGGTGACGCCGCCTGCACCCGACGGCGTGACCTTCGCTGGAACGCGACGCTCTTTGTAGGTCCAACGCCGCGGCAGCCCTGCTGAAGTCCACGACTCCGTGGAAGTCGCCGCACCACGTTGTGACCGACGCCGCTCGAAGTGCACGGATTCAACGTTTCGCACAGACGCCGCGATCCCCGACTTCGCACATCGGCTTGTTTTCACTCTTCACCAAAAGTACTGTACTTGGGGGTCTACACGACTCCGTGTCCAGCGCCGCTGGTGTCGGCTTGTTGGGAACGACTCCGTCACGACGCCGTGTTAACATCTCATCGAAGCATTTTTGTTTCTAAGCGCTATTTTTGAGTTTAATCTTTAAAAATTCATAACTTGACTTGTGTATGTTGGATTTTTGTCGTTTTGGTCTTGTTTTGTTTAGATAAATATTTCTTATTTTTCTAAACCTGTGTTGTGTCATTTTGTGGTGTTTTCATTAAGTTACTGTGTGTGTTGGTACAAATACTTTACACCTAGCACTCTGAAGTTAAGCCTACTGCTCTGCCAAGCTACCAAGGGGGTAAGCATGGGTTAGCTGAGGGCGATTCTCTTTTACCCTGACTAGAGTGAGGGTCCTTGCTTGAACAGGGGGTAACCTGACTGTCAACCAAAGACACCATTTCTAACAACCACCCAAAAAAGTGCGCTTCATCTCTTCATAGCCCTCTCTCACATATTTCATTTGTTTTAAGGCCCTGGGAAAGACCAGTGGTGTAACAATAGCCCCCCGGGTGTAACAATAGTCCCCCTCAGGCACTCTGCACAGGTGACAGGAGGCTGGCCCGAGAGCTCCTAACTTGGTCTGGAGCATGGGGGTGCCCCCTCCATATTTTTTGCAGGGGGGTTCCCTCAAGTTTTGTTACGGAATTGGGAAAGGCTGGCTTTACTAATCCATTCAGCTATCCACATAAAATACAGATCTGTTCTTTGCAGCAGGCATATTAATGCTCTGAGCTATTTTATGGTGAGTCAAAACTGCTACGAGACAAAACTCAAATCTCTATCTCTAGCAGGAACATTGGTCACAAGAGTTATATTGACATTCTTATTGCGACCTGAAAGCTGATAGCACTAGGAACACGGCAGCAGCAAGTGCTTTAAGTTGTATGTTATTGCCAAACACAGCGGTGTCCCCCCCCACCCTGCATCCTGCTCCCCCGAAGTCAGTGTTCCCTCCTCCAGAGGTCAGTATTTTGCAGCAGTCACACTACGTCAAAGCCGGCCCTGCTCACAATAATAGAACAATTGCTCTACTAGATGCTGAGGCAAATGTGTTTGCTAGAGTGCTACTGGAAGATCTGGAAGGCATGGCCAATAAATTGAATATTATGCCAACATTTCAGACAGTCCTTAGAAAAGGTTGCAAAACACTGTACAACATATCAGCAGTTAATCTTTCAGCAGAAAAGGCTATAGGCAAAAAGGTTTTTTTTGTTTTCCAGACTTCGGTGTAGCATTTAATAAAATAAACAGAGAAGCACTGTCGACAAACCTTGATGCCTGGAGTATTCCAGAGCAGTTATTTAGTGTGATTCACCTTTTACACACTGGAACCTGGATCAGGGTTAAGCCGAGTAATGGAGAAAGCATTTTCAAAAAAATACCAACTAACAGGGAATTAAAGCAAGGTTGTGTACTTGCTCCTTTGCTTTCCCATTTATACACAACTGACTTACTTCTCATGTTAGAAAACCAAAACGTTTTTCCCCTAAAACGAGGGGCCAGACATCTTCTTCTTCTACAGTATGCTGCTGATACTACATTGTTGGATTTCACTGCACTAGGTCTTCAATGGGCCTTCATCTGCCCTCAGGAGTACAATGGAAATAATGAATTAAAACTAAACTTGTTGAAAACAAATTATGAAATTTCGAAACACCAATCACAAAAAATCCCGGAGAATGGGAAACCAAAAGATATTGATTATAGATTCATATCTAAAGCTAGGAGTAGGGCAGGATAGGAAATTCACTTTCTAAAAGAAGCTCAATGTGATACATATTCGTTCTCATTATCTACAAATTAATTTATGGAAACTCTATAAAGGACCTAAGAGCCCAAGTGGTACCTGTATATTAGAAGTGCTTAGAGCTACACTGTACCCTCAATCACATATGGATCTTTTTTGGATCAAAGCTTCATGAAGAAATAGAAATAATCCTCTCCGATGTAATAAGGACAGTGGTTTAGCTTACCCAGGGGCGCACCAATCAGCCAGCTAAGAATGTCGTGTTAACACAGCAATCATTGCAGATTTTCAATGTATTAAATACTGTTTTAAAAAAAGAAACATACCAGTTGGGTGTTTAAAAACATGATCTGGAATGCACTTTGAGAACATTCCCAAGTTCACAACTATAATGGATCCCTAATCTCTATGGCATCTTAAAACAGCTTCAATTAAATGAGTGCTGGGAAAACAATACTACATAGTCTAGTTAAAACAAAATCAAAGTTGGCAGTGAGGTCTCCTCATTTAAAAAAAACATTGAAAATTTTGAAAAACTTTTGGATACAAAGCACCTACTTCCGTCATACTCATCGCTCACTTCACAAGCGTATCTTTTCATGAACATGAAACAATTGTTGAGAATAAAAAAAATATATATGATTGAGGTTCCCTTTGCTTCCACTTAAAAACCGTATTTATACTTTTTTAGCGTCGCATTTGCGCCGCGTTTTGACGCAAAAGCGGCGCAAACTTACAAAATACAATTGGGGGCCGTATTTATACTTTTTGACGCAAAACTGCGCTAACGCAGTTTTGCGTCAAAAAAATTAGCGCCGGCTAACGCCATTCTGAAGCGCCATGCGGGCGCCGTATTTATTGAATGGCGTTAGCCGGCACAAGCAGACCGGCGCTGCCTGGTGTGCGCGAGAAAAACCACGTACACCAGGCAGCGCCGGCGTAGGGGGAAAATGGCGAAAATTTATTTTCGACGCCCATCCCCCATCAACATGACTCCTATCATTGTAAAGATAGGAGTCATGCCCCCTTGCCCAATGGCCATGCCCAGGGGACTTCTGTCCCCTGGGCATGGTCATTGGGCATAGTGGCATGTAGGGGGGCACAAATCAGGCCCCCCTATGCCACAAAAAAAAAAAAAAAAAAATACCTGAACTTACCTTAATGTCCATGGGATGGGTCCCTCCGTCCTTGGGTGTCCTCCTGGGGTGGGCAAGGGTGGCAGGGGGGGTCCCTGGGGGCAGGGGAGGGCACTCTGGGCTCATTTTGAGCCCACTTGTCCCTTAACGCCATCCCTGACCCAGGCGTTAAAAAGCGGCGCAAATGCGCCATTTTTGGCCACGCCCACTCCCGGGCGTCATTTTTGCCCGGGAGTATAAATACCACGTAAAGGCCTGGGAGTCATTTTTTAAGACGGGAACGCCTCCCTTGCATATCATTAACGCAAGGAAGGGGTTCACGCTAAAAAATGACGCACATTCCGGGAACTTTGGCGCTAGACGCGTCTAGCGCCAAAGTATAAATATGGCGTTAGTTTTGCGTCGAATTTGCGTCGAAAAAAACAACGCAAATTCGGCGCAACCAGAGTATAAATATGCCCCTGGATTTTGTAAGTTTGCGCCGCTTTTGCGTCAAAAAGCGGCGCAAATGCGGCGCTAAAAAAGTATAAATACGGGCCTTAGAGCCTCATTTACAAGGATTTTGCGCTGCCTTAACATCATTATTTTCACGATAAGGCAGCGCTAAACAGTCCCCAACCCCACGCCATATTTACAAACTGGTGCAATGTCACCATTGCGCCAGTTTGGAAAGCCTTGTGCCACATTATACCTGCACCAGGTAGGCGTTTCCCGTTAAAAAGCCCCACAGAAATTGCGCAGTGAAATCTACAAGATTTCACTGCACCGTGCTGCGCGATCATGTCATCATTTTTTTTAAAGCCTGCTCAGCACATACTGTAAAGGTGATGCTGTGATGTCTATCGGGGCCCCCTTAACGTTGCTGGACTAGCATATAGATTTGGATGCTAGTCCAGCAATGTTAAGGTTTAGCTGCACAACAGCATCAGAATTTCTGGCGCTGTTGTGGATACTTTGCGCCATGGAGCCCTGCATTGTAAATACAGCGCTGCCATGGAGTTGTTAGGGGGCACGGGGCGGTGCAAGAAAACTGGTGCATCGATCACGACACACCAGTTTCTTGTAAATGAGGCCCTTAGAATCCTGGACAGATAGTTGTTTGTGCTGTAGAGGCTGTGGCCATCGCTTTGCATCAATGGCACACAAGAACTGTATTCGTCCTTATTCATTATCTTTATCTTTACGAAGGACGTTTTTACACTCATGTTTTAACAGGCTAGAAGTAAGGTTGATTAAAGAAACTATGATTGTGTGTTTGCATGGGCCAGATCTTTCAGACAATTAGTAGGTTACTAAAATACTTAGCAATATTAGAGATACAGAAGTGGAAAAAACCCTCCACACCTTCTCCTGTTTTCAGTATTTTAGTAGTCCTGTAGACTCGTAGCTTAGTCATGGATCACTGAACTCAGATGTTATTTGCAAAAATAGAACTTGTTAGATAAAGGAATAAGAACATTTACACAACAAGAGAGCAGTGGCCAAGGAGAAGGGGGCTCGTAGACATACGAAAATGTTTACATCAGCACAGTGCTCCTAAAAAACTAAATAATACTGTCTTACATTGTAATCATTAACAATTTTAATAACTTGCATTAATTGCAAATGAGTCAGTGTATAAGCAGCAGTCGGTACGCGTAAAGAGTAAGTTTATTTGCACTACAGTGACAATAGACAAGCTAGTTATACATATTTTTAAATGCTATTTGAACAAACTCATAAACCAATAGTGAAAAAGGGCTTTGTAGTTGTTTTAAATATACACAAATGTTATCATTGATATTAATTGTCAGACGTGCAAAAATGAAACCCCAGGTTATAAAAAGGATATGCGTATTTGCACTGTAAGGGTCATATTTATCATGATATTGTGTCGCCCTTGTGCTACACAAGAGTGACAAGAAAACCTAGAAAGACATTTACCAAGCCACACAAGGCCATCTTGTGTGGCCCTTTGTGGCTTGGTAAATATAGAGTAACACAATGCAGCGCAAGGTACTGGCTTGCCTCACTCTGCCCCTGGGAGACTTCCATGGGTGGGGCATGGTTGTTCCTGCGTATCCACCAATGGATTTTGGTGCATTCCCAGATTTACCATTACTGGTACACCTTGGGATGCGTTAGAATGCTACACTTCCCCAGGGGTGGTGTAACAAGGGGAATTATACTTATTTTTCCTCGCTTTTCTCAGCACACTTAGAAAGAGGATAAAGCATCAGAGGATTGTTTTTGTGCAGGAAAGTGTACCTTCCTGCACAAAAAATGCTGCCTACAAAGCAGGCCCCATTGCATTGCGGTGCGAGGGTGCCTGCATTGGCACTAGGCAGAGGTTTGTGCGGCAGTGCAGGCAATAAGCTGTATAATGTTAAATATAGCACATTCCTGCCCTCTCCCTTTCATGTAACATAGCACAGCAGGATATTTGATAAATGTGCCCCTAATAGAGTTGTGGACAAGGTAGAGGGTGAATACGACCAAAAAATGCTTACACTCAAAACTGTGAATCGGTTGTTTTAAAGATTAATTAACTGAACAATAAACGTTTTATGAACACTATCAACCTTCTGAACCCACTTCAATAAGGCTGTCGTACCATCCACACAACTGAAACCAATGTCATATGTGTTTAACTTCATAACTGCTCTCCACACCCATCTCTCTTCGCCCTTCATACTTCTACACCTTTATGTTGTGTTTGATGCTGTTGACCACCCTACAACAATATCCTTCCTTCGTTTACTTGGTATCACCAAATTAGCACATGGATGGTTTACCTCCTGCCCCTCCAACCAATTTTTACGTTCACCTGTGATTCCAAAACATCTGTACCCAGGTGGGTGTTCATTAAGGATCACTCCATAGACCGCCTCTCTTCTTTTTGTACACTATTTCTCAAGTTAACATCATCTCCATATTTGCTTCTCATATCACCTCTATGCTGATGATACACATTATTTTCCAAACCTCTCACCTGACTTCTATGCATGCATATCTGTCTTCTAGCCAACATCACTAGATGGCCCTATGGTTGCTGAAGATAAATGCCATCAAAGCAGAAGTGCTATTCTTTCACTCTTCCCCTCATCTACCCCTCCCCACAACTCAATCTCATCCCTTCCTGACTCAATGCACTTCATCTCTTCAGTCAGAAATCGTGGTGTTCCCTTTAAACCATCAGTGGAGAGGGAATCCTTCATGACCAGTCTTGGCACAGCAGCCTGGCTCCAACTACTTAACATAAAGGAAATCTGCTCATTGATCCCATTCAACACTGCAGAATCACTTGTCAAGTTACTGGATTTTAGCAGAGAGGATTACTGCAATAGCCTACCTAATTACTCTCAAGCTCCCCTAGATATGGTTCAATCCACTAATCACAACTTGTTGACAACACATTACCAAAACAAGTGCCTTTTTTGGCTTTCCTGCATTCTGCCTGCTCATTCCAAGGGAATGCCTTCTCATCTGCCATTCAGAAATGTAACTTGCTCAAGGACTTTAAGATTAGATTAAAAGTGCAGGTAAGAGCTGCTTAGTGGAAAACAACTACCTCTTGTATCTTTCTGTTGCATATCAGTACTTATATAACATCTAAAACTATAGGTGTGCCTAGCTAGACATAGGTCTTCATGTTCTTGCACAAGTATAACTCAGATGTAGGCATAATTTATCACATCAATCTTACAAAATGTGTATATGGAAATAATCCAAGCTTCCTTGACCTATTTACCATCGTACATTTCTGTTGGGGATGTTGTGTTTATGTTGTCAAATAAACATTAACAATAAAATGGCAACTTCACGCAGTGCTAGGTTCACAAAGCGTAATCAGGTGGGTGGTAGCACAATCCCAACCACGAAAATCACTGCTCATGCTAAACAGAGCTAACATTTCTTAAAGATACCTCCTCATACTGCAAAAATACAGCTTGATATAGCAAGCAGGGAAGCACTTTTTGAGCCCTTATGTTGTTTTGTGGAAATTCAGTTCCTATACTCCAAATGTTGTTTAAAGACCTCTTTAAAGGCAACTGGCTTGAACTATGTATCCCGTTTTGTGTTGTGTAAAATATACTAATGTAAGACTCAACGTTCTCCTAAATACCAGGCCTCACATCACCACCTTGTTCTGGGATTTTCTCTACTCACTGGATTGAAATGTGCATTAAACTGCCTTTGTGGCAGACATTACTCCATGGTATTCCTCCTTGCACGCTGTTTTGGCCATGCAACTTTTACCTGGTTACTGGAAGACGTTTTATAAGTAAGAACCCGAGATCAATAGCATCTTGCACAGAAGCTGCAATTTGAATCAGACCCGTGTTTGAGCTGGTGGTGCGAGTGGAGCCCATCAGCACTCTGTTTTGGGGACCAGCACTTATTTTTTCTCACTCGACATTTCTTGAGACAAAGAGGAAGGCAAAAAAAAGAAAGACCCAATAACAGTCACAAACGGAGAAAGCAGGAACCTACAACCGTGAGATAAAGGAGCAGCAGTGTCTGGGAGTGGATTAAATAAGTATGAGGTGGACTCCAGAGTATGTACCCTTGGTATTCGGTGCATCGACATATGATAGCACCTTCTGCAGGCTTTGGAGTATAACTTTGGTCAACAACACTCATTCTTTTATTTTTATTTATTTATTTATTTGATGAGTTTTATGTAGCCTGAACATGACCCGTCCGGGTAGCAGATCGCTGTACATAAATACATGGAAAGGGAGTAAGCAATAACAAATTAAGAAGGAATAGCAATGAAAAACATAAATAAAATATATCAGTCAGCAGGCAGAACCAAGGTCAGGGAAGTCCATAGTCAGGAATGAATGAGCAAGGAACAAATAAATATAGTGTAGTAATTTAGAAAATAAGCACTGAATCAGACCAAACGCAGTTTGCCTCAAATTTACTACAGCACTCAGAAAATTGCCTCTTGCTCTTCACAGCGCTAATTTCTGTTGTTTTAACCCCTCAAAGAAATACAATTTGAATGTGAGTAAAATCGAAACAATTCTTGTAATGAAGTCAACAGTAGCAGAAATTCAAATTTAATCTGAGTAAAATACATTAGAATTCACTTGGTTAATTTTATTTTTTAATAAGCATATTATTTGAATTTTTAATTTGTTCTGCAGTACTAAGAACTGTCAGACAGCTAGCTGGAACATTGGCACAAGCTATTTTCACAAGTTAATGATCCAAATGACTAAGTGTCCCCTGGAAAACAAAGCATGGAGGTGGCAACCAGTTACATGAGTTTTTTGACAGTTTACAGACAGTAAAAATAAATGCAGTAATTCAATCAGAGCTAAGTAAGAAGTTTTCAGTTTTAATTATTGGTCCATGTTGGGAACTGGGTAAGTGGTTGTTTGGGGGGTGAAACCCCTGCCTAAGCAGCAACCACAATCTCTGTCAGGGTGAGACACAAGCAACCCCAAACTAACTTATGCTCAACCCCCTGGCAGCTTGGCACAAAGCAGTCAGGCCTAACTTAGAGGCAATGTTTAAAATATGTCTGCAGTACTTCAAAATACAATAAAGTGAAAACACAACACAATATTTTTTTGTGACCTATAGTAATTAAACAACATGTACAAAGTTTTATCCAAGCTCTGTCAGGTTCCAGCACGAGGCTAGATACCAGCAAAAAACATTTAACTTGGACGGACTGCTTCTCAATAAGAGAGCCCGAAGACTATCTCCTCCTGAAGTGCATCTACCTGCTCTGCTGCAGCTCAGTCAGTACCCAGACAAGGTCCAGTAGTGAGGTAAAACTGTCTTGGAGGCGAGATCCAAAGGGAAAGCTGTCTCTCCCTCCAAATAGTTGAGAGTCTCACTGAGACACCATATCAGCAGCCTCGTGTTCTCACCTACTAAACATCACCCAGCTCCAAGTTCTCTCAGAAGGTACATTTCACCCTCTATCTCAGACATACGAGGTGAGTATTTCTCCAGTAATGCCTTTTAGCCCCAACTCCTGGGTCTATCTAAAATCATCATATGAAGACATCCTCCATACTCATGTGAACTTTCCCCCCAAAAAAAACATGGCTCAGCTATGACATTTTGAGTAGGAATAACACACATGCTGTCCTTCCAGAACACTATAACTTTAACCCAGCTCTTTCTAAAAACACAAGGACTGCATACACCCTAGTATTAGTCAGTAAAATAAGAACAAAATAATGTTCTGCTGGGTCAAATAACCTTACACCCTGTATAGGAATTTTTTCAGTACCAGACTTTCTCGTCTAGTTGATTATTATGTTAGATATGTATATTACATTGCTAATGTAAATAGTTATTTTGTTTGAGTCTGTATTTGTCTATATCATTGCAACCTTTATAATCTATGCTATTTCACAACTTTCTTTTCTAGCGTGGCTGCCGCTGTGCTGTCACAGCCGCCACCCCTTTTGAGTGACGCAGGAGAACCCATGATACCTTGGAAACATTGGATACATTTATGTACATGATTTTTAATTACAAAAGATTCTCCTTTGCCAAACAACATATGTTGCTGCATAATTTCTGGCTGCAGGTGAGAAACGTTTATGAAAGTCTGCTTGACACAAAGAAGAGGGAGCGGGAGAACATGGAGACATGCTCCAGGTAAAGTTAAAAAAATTAGAAGAGCAGTTTAGGTGCAAAATTAATATCGTTATAGAAAGATATTTTTTTTAGCTGAGCCTAAGCCAAGAATGCAAAATATTTTTGAAATTATACTGCTGTCCTAAGAGGTTTATCAATATGTTTGACTTCATTTGTGTCTCTCCTGGGGAGGCATATCTTTTTGGTGAATTAACAGGTTTAAAGGTTCTTGTAAATTTTGGAATGCGTCACAATCCATGGATGTTGGGTGGAACCACCCACGCAACACCCATGGAAACGCCTCCCTGGCACAGAGTAATGTAACGCAGCGATTTCCAATGAGTTACAATACTTGAGATCTATGAAGCAACACAAGGTGGCCTTGCATGGCTGCATAAATCTCTCTTAAGGTTTGCATTGCTCTTGCGCCACGTTGCATGGTGCAAGAATGAATCAAATCAGGCCATAAGTTTGGCCCTTAGAATGTAAAAGGACAACCTAGGTGGTCTGACCACATTAGAAGAATACATGGGATAGAGTCACAACTCATGCAGGAAGTAGTAAAGTTTGCACCAAGGAGGTGACCTACTGGATGTGCAGGCTCAGTATTTACCAAAGAAAGGTTGTATACGTCTGGATTTTTTAAAGAAGTTGTTAGTTTTCCCTGTGATTGTTCCAACCAATACTTAAAGCTTAAAGCTACCCAGGATTAAGACATGATTATTGCTCAGAACACAGTTTCCAGTGTCCTTCAAGATGGCAGCGGAGGCTTCTGTGAAGGATTGAAGGGGATAATATACAAGGAAATGATTGAACAAGAAAAAGGTGAATTTGCATTCCCAAATAAAGATTTCACTTTTAAATGAGCAATGAAAATGCTTAGGTTTGAGGGCTAAGTTAAAGTTGTTTTTATAAATTATGGGCATTCTTCTACCCATTTTGAAGCTATGGTCATGACTCATAATGGAGTAATAAGAAGATGAAGTTCACCAAGAGGAAAATTGGTAGTGTTGTGTAGCTAACTTTCCGTCAAGTAGCATCAGACAAGATTGTATGCTAGACATAGCTCCGCAATTCAAGGCAGTGTTTATCAACATATCAAGCATTGCTCAACAAGGCTTTAATTTTGGTAGAATTATTACAGATGGCTGTGGGAGGAGACCAATGGGAGAAAACCCAAACCAGAGGAACTCTGTGGTACAGGTTTTCTGATTTTCTGGGGTGCAATAGCTGTCTCTAATAGTTCATAAGATGAAGTAGAGAAAGCACATGGGCCACAACAGAGAGGTGTAGATGACATGTAGTGGTAGAGGAAGAAGTGTGGCTGTCTGTAGCACGAGATGCAGCACTGGCGGAGGTGTTCAGGTGCAGACGGAGTAGCAGCGCTCATATTATACAAGTACAATATGAGAGAGAGAAAACAAATACCCTGAAGCAGTCTGCTGTTCATGGCTACACTATGAGCTACACGAAACCGTATGAGCTTATGGAGTAAAGAGCAGCAGAGTACATCATCAAAGGGTTTCAAAGCAATCTTCAAATACTGAACACAGACTGTAGGACTCTATGATTGTCCTGGACTGCCACGTTTTGGGTGTACATACACATATAATGTTGGAGCAACTGCAGCCGCACCGACAAGATCAGCAGAACTTTGGCTAACCATGCTAAGGTGTCCCCAGGCCCCCTACCAACTACGTGGAACCTGACAGCATTCCCCTTTTCAAAGGTAGGAGCGGCTCCCTTGATGTCTCCATGTCCCCTGCCAAATCCTCATCAATGTTGCTGAATATACATTTCCATAAACATGACAAACATCTAGAATCTCCTTGACATTACGTCCTTGCACCTGCAAAGGGGACCTGCTTGTTTCCATGGGGGCTGCCCCAGTGTAAATAAGTGGATTCCCTCTAACAATGCACTGGCACTGGAACAGCCCACATGCTTTCAATAGTGATTCAATGCTATATAGCCCACGTGCTGTGCAAATAGGCAGCTGTATACTTCTGTAATATTGGCCCAGGTGTGCAATACGCTGTTTTCAATGTCCCACTGTGCCTTTGTCGGTCGTAAACATCGCACTAGATATTAGTGTTGCTAGAGCATGTGTATTAATAAAAATGATTAACGAGTGTTCATGTATTCTGAACAGGGGATTTGTGTAGAAAATATAACAATGTAGAAAAATAATGCACACATTTAAAAATGTGATTATGAAGAGTGGCCACCAACGTTCACAAGGTGTACTTACTAGTAGTTTAATATTATGAAATGTTGAAAATATGTTTGACTAATGTACTAATATGTCATATTAAGGGTTATGCATTATATCCTAGCTTTAATAATTGTAGACCTTAACTTAGCCATTTGCCAGGCCTCATGTCAAAGCTGTATTTCTTAATGTTTAATAAATGGCTGTCCTAGAGAGTTAAACTGTTATTTTCAATTTTTCATTGTTTAAAATGTGCTCATAACTGAAGGTTCTCATGAGAACCCTTCTAGAAGATGCTGTTCTTGCTAATGTAATGTTTTGTGTGTAATGCGAGTGAGACTGACTTTCTCAGGAGGAGAACAATGGTGATACTGACTGGAGTAGTAGCTGCAGCAATATTGTTAACTGAGAAACCGGATGATAAGGACATTGCAGGACAACCAATCAACAACATGTGACCAGATTAATGGTAGAATTCATAGATTTGGGGTTTTAATTTTATTGAACAAAATGTGAACATGCGATTAATTGACCAATAGGGATTTGGGAAGTAGTTTAGTCGTTTTGGATTAACGACACAGCACAGAGAAAAGGCAGGTTCATTGCCCATTTTCTTGCTGGCTGAAAGATCAATATTTCTTGTGCTTCCTGACAAGAGACGGAGGCGTGCGTAACTTTAATGCTTAAAGACTTTGCTTTTTGTGAACTTTGATGCTGAAACCTGATGCATTGCTGATCGACTGATGTCCTGAGGACATAAACTGACTCTGCTTGCTTATCTACACTGAGGATAGGTATTATGAATTAGACTATTGACTATTATGTCTATTTGCTTTTCCTTTGTAGGTACCAACTGCACTGTTTTGATAGAGCCCTAGTTAGATGGTTTCCAAATTGGTGTTACTTAATTGTTTTGCATGAAGCCCAACATGCTGATGCTAATCTGGTGTTAGTTAACTAACAAAATTATGCTAATAGGGAATAATGCTTGATGAATTTCTCTGCTGAGTTCAAATGTATGTATTCACTTTGACACAGTTGACTTTGCTATTAATTTGCGCCATTTCTTTAGAAGGTGTTGTAGTTCAAGCTTTGATTAGATTACGTTTCTTCTGCTGCTTTGAACAGCCAGTATTGTTTCTATATGTGTTTCATTTGATTTTGAGATTAATCTACATGACTTTAGCATTGTTAATATAGGGAAAGAAATATTCTAACTTTTACTAGGTGTGGTTATTCATGACTGAAAGGTCATGGTGCGTGACAATTACTGACTCTATTGATTATTACGGTTGTTGATTTTTGTTGATTATTGACATTGTGTATTGGTTATTGATTATCGATTTGTGTCTACTGGAGCTATGGTAAGAACATCTTAATTGTGAGTTAAAAGGTTAATCGACCTATTTGCGACCCTTTGTAAGTTCACTTAATAAGGTCAGACGAGCTAACAGTGTGCAAAATGCACAAGGAAATTGGCTGTGACTTGTGCAAAATAGGATGTGTGAATAGTAAAGACGATCATAGATCACTGTTCTTGGAAGACAAACTCTGCTTTAGCCTCTTTACTGAATCTAGTGTGCTTAAGGCCAATGTAACTTATGGGGATTTTCAAGCAGATACCAAGCAAAGACCAAGGCATTAATGGGCAAATTAAGTATTTAGGGTGAACACAATTGCAATTTCCTGTAAGAGCAGTAAATATTGCTCATGTTCGATTCTTAGCTTGAAAATATAAATCAATCCCGTCAGCTGTACCTCACGGAAAATTAACTTCATAGTAAGAAGGAATGACCTATAAATTATTTGGAAATCCCGACAGTCCTACCACCGACCAAAATAATCCACTTAAATTACTTTAGAGTTCAATGTTTCAATAAAGATTGTAATGAAGAAAATAATTAAAAAAATGTTTACAGTCAAAGTCTGAGACAGATTAAATTAAACATAACTCTGTTGTCTGGTATTTCCTTTTGAATGCCCCTGACAAGGAAGTCACGGGATTTGAACTGAGACAAAGCAAACACACCAGGAATGTGGAAATGCAAGCATTTTAATTATAGGCGGTGATGAAAATCCTATTCATTTAAAAGACATTCTTAGAGCGTTCTTGAACTACTGAATGCTTTTCACAGGTCTGAGAAAGGATAATAAAGTCTGCCAGCTGAAAGGATAACTGTCAGGAAGCAGCATAGCTGCTGTCACTTTTCATTTGCAAGTTCTGAGTGCCCTTTAGACCTTGGTGTATCTGTCAGCTGCCTCAGTCCTCATGGCTGTATCCACCATGTCATGCTTAGCAACCTCTAGTGCACTACTTGCCCATCAATCCCTCGCTTCGTCCATTACTATACGTTAGGTGTTACATTTTTACTTTTCCACAGATTTTAGTGTGTGACAGTATCTCTTCACAGAACAGGGAACACTTGCAAAATCGAATTAATGTTGATAACAAAAGTTATTTTTCATATAAATCCTGTAATAATGTGATCCAATAACATAATCACCACTAATGAGCATTGCAATAGGATTTAGCGCCCCTCTCTAAAAAGCGATCACACCATCAGGCATGTTTTTACAGAGTAACTTGCTATGCGAGTGAGAAACCACCACCAACATTTGACATCATCTTCCCCACTCCTTCCTCATAGGTTCAAAATAAACACATTTTATCTGGCCTGGTGGAGGGATGAGCCTGTAAATTGGATGGCTGGTGGAGGAAACGGGTCAAAGTCAGAAGTTGTTAAGCCCTTAACGGGGCTTCCGGTAAGAAGACGCACAAGGATGACCATTGGGTGCTGTGGAACATTAGAACATTAGGGGGGTCATTCTGACCCCGGCCGGCGGCCTGGCTGGAACCGGCAGAATACCTCTGCACGGTCAAAAGACCGCCGCGGGCATTCTGGGTTTCCCGCTGGGCTGGCGGGCGACCGCCAGAAGGCCTCCCGCCAGCCCAGCGGGAAACACCCTTCCATGAGGATGCCGGCTCCGAATGGAGCCGGCGGAGTGGAAGGGGTGCGACGGGTGCAGTTGCACCCGAAGCGATTTTCAGTGTCTGCATGGCAGACACTGAAAATCATGGTGGGGCCCCCAGGGGCCCCACGACACCCCATACCGCCATCCTGTTCCTGGCGGCCATAACCGCCAGGAACAGGATGGCGGTATGGGGGTCGGAATCCCCATGGCAGCGCAGCAAGCTGCGCCGCCATGGAGGATTCCCCAGGGCAGCGGAAAACCGGCGGTACACCGCCGGTTTTCCGTTTCTGACCGCGGCTGTACCGCCGCGGTCAGAATGCCCAAGGGAGCACCGCCAGCCTGTTGGCGGTGCTCCCGCGGTCGTTGGCCCTGGCGGATTTTACCGCCAGGGTCAGAATGACCCCCTAGGTCTTGAGTTGCGCATCTTGAGTTGCGCATGTAAGAATAATCCAAGCTTGGCAGAAAGAGAATGCTGCATTTGACCAACATGCATCTGGAGAAGATGGTGGCCTGATTCATGGAGATGAGGAACTCAAAATGAAATCAGGATTTATAAAGTGCAGTTACTCACCAGTAAGGGTCTCAAGGCACTGCTTTGGAAACTATTGTTGATGTGTGTATCTAACTCAGGGCTAATCTTGCGGACGTACCTGGCAATGATACGTTTCTTGCTAGGCTTTCTGAACTTGCATAGTTGGCATTGTTCTGCCTAGAAGCACTTTTTTTGTTTTCTGTGTTCCCTCCAGACTCGCTCCTTAGTCCTTTTAATATCTGTTACATTTCCTCTGGTTCCTACTTTGGATGTTCCCTAATTAACTGCTTGGTTGTTGTTTTCCCTTGGGTGACGTGGTCAAAAAACCTATAAGTGATGAGTGATAATTCTAAAGAGTGACAATCTAAAATTTGATTTGTATGCCCTTTGAAGTTTACTTAATTAACTTTGTTTGCATAAGTTTATGGTGTTTTTGTAGAGAAGATTTCTGTCAGGGTTCATTCCAGAATTCAGTGTATTCCTCTTTGCTATCCTTCTTTTCTGTTTCCCTAGAATATATGTTTTAACTATTGTTTCATTCAGGAGTTGGGACATATATTTCAGGGATGACTTTGGCTAGTTTGTTGAATCTTTGTCAGATTCACAATAGATTGGCCAGCGATGGACCCTGCATGCAACCCCTTGGATACCTTTATTCAAGTTATAGATGACATTCAAAAAAGAGTTAACAACCGTTAGGGTGGATAGAAAAATCACCTACCATGTTGCACTACCAGCATGTTTCCTACTGGACTTTCAAGTCTGTTTAGTGCAATCTCCACATCAGACTTTTTCAAACGCTACAACTTTCTATAACACAGTTCGCTGCTTCCCTGGGCCATACTGGGAGTGTTGGAATTAGTATGCCTCCTACTGATAAGTTTGCAAGAGATCCAAAGTTATTTTTAATTCATCCATATCAATTTCCTTAGTTAGCTAACACCGTCATAGTATTCTTCATCCTTTCAGTTTTGAATAATAATGCTCTTTCAAAGGTAACTTTTCGAATTCTCAGATATGATCCCTCTCTCAATTGTTATGATAGATTCCTAATAAAATTTCAGTTTTGAAAGATAACACACTAAACAAGGTGCTCCTGTGGGTTTAATTTGTTTGAAACAGGATGCAAAAGAACTAATATTGTATAACGTTTCAACTATATTTGGCTGAAGCTTCTTGGATATAGGAAGCAGTGATCCCTGCCTTCTATCATGACTGAAGAGATGATTGAAAAGATACAGTTTCTATGGTGGTGAATAGAATCACCACCACGGGTATGATTCATTTAGTACCACAAACTGACCAACATCTGTCCATACAAAAGAAACAATAACAGCAAGATGTACAACTCTCCACATACATTTATCCTCCACGTGCCCCCATGTCAAATATAAGCTCTTATCATTCAGGTCCTATGTACGACAGTGCATGATGATTTTGGAGATTTTTTAAATCATGACATTAGTTGGCAGGGAAGGTTCAAGTGTATTT